>NW_027187359.1:22394626-22408544 GCF_028583685.1 Petaurus breviceps papuanus | reverse complement strand
TTTTGATGATGGTTTTACTAGTCTGCTTCCTTCCCTTCCCCCCCCCCTTTATTCTTATTTATATATCTATACTTATCTCTCTCTCTCTCTATCTCTCTATCTATCTATCTATATATACATATATATCTCTTAGGAGGGGAAGGTGGAGTGATCCACTTGACAATGAAGGAGATGTAAAGACAAAGAAACCAATGTAAATTCAAGTAGAATTTGGAACCTGAAATAGGACATATAGGTGGAACTTCTCTACCTTACTGAGAAGCAGGCCTTCCTCTACCATTATATCCAGGCTCAGCTCTCAGGGCCTACAGACGATCCTGGTTTTGCCAGACTCCAAATAAATCATCCCACCTGTGATTTCTGTTTTTCTTCCAAGCTTGAGCATATAGCAAAGGCATCTAGTGACTAGTGAGCCTTCTGGGAATTCAGTGAACATTTACTGATCACTGACTCTGTACGAGGCCTTGTGCTGGAAATGTTACAGAGATGGAATGACTTCCCTCACCTCATTTTCCATCTCATGATCTAGGATTCCCCTGTCCACCCTCAGTTACCTTACCCTATGGCTCTCTGTTTCTTGTCTTTTTCTTCAAATAGCATTTACCCATAATGTAAATGCTTGCTTTATCATTCTCCTCAGTGCCTTCAAACAATACAGATATTTAATATGTGGTGATAATGAGGCTAATAGCCATATAAGCCAGTTTGTTCCACTCTGTTCAAAAGGAATCTTGAAAAATGGACATTATTGGTCCCAAAGAGGACAGGGTCAATGAATATGAATGGATCAGCCTAAATCAATCTCCATTATCAAATCAATGAGCATTTATCAAATGTCTGCTATTTGTCAGGTACTTAGCTAGGTGCTGAGGATTTAAAGACAAAAATCAAAGCAGTCTGCCCTCAGGGAGCTTACATTCTACTGAGGGAGTGAGGATGCAATATGTTCTGAGATAAATAAATGCAAGATGGAAATCCTGAAGGAAGGGGGACATTAACAAACTGGGGAAATCAGGAAAGACCTTTTTATTTTTTTTAAGGAGATAACTAGAGTTGAATCCTAAACAGACCTAGAGATTCCAAGAGTATAAGTGATGAGAGAAAGAGCATTTTCCAAAGGAGGGCATTCTTTACAAAAGCACAGAAGGAGGTGGCAGGATGTTGGGTAGAGGTGGGACTAGGGGGTGTTTGATGGGCTGATTCTTCCCATCCCTGAACTGATGAAATCATAGATAATAAGGGACAGATAATGAGTTATTAAACTCTTTTAAAAGGGCAAACATGATAGAGGAAAATTAGAAGATAAAAAGCCTATGTCTAAGAACCTTCAAAATCTGAGCATTCTCCAGTGGAGAAATAAATTGACCTTTAATCGAGTGAATGATTTCTATGCATTCCTGTCTTGAAAACCAGAGCTGGTTCAGTGATTCAAGATCAGAATTAGAATAAAATGAGACACTTGGGGACCAATAAACATTCAATGCCCCCTACCCCCCCCCGAAAAAAGGACGTTTATTTAACAATAGTCTGTAAAGGATAATTTCCCAAGGATTCAGCATCGGTTCTGGCAGATATAGGAAGGGAAGAAATAAGTATTAAGCGCATACCACGTGCTGGGTACTTTACAAACATAATTTCATTTCCTACAACAACCTTCTGAGTTAGGTGCTGATATTATACCTAGAGATATGCCTAAGGTCACACAACTAGCAAGTATCTGGGCCAACTTTGAACTCAGTCTTTATGACTCCAGGCCCAGCACTCTATCTACTTTGCCTCTTGGCTGTTTTCCTGGTTCTACTTACTTCACTTTGCATTTGCTCACATAAACCTTTGAATGTTTTTCTTTATTTTTCATATTCATCATTTCTCAAGGTCCATAATATTCCATTATATTCATCTACTAGTTTGTTTAGCCAGTTCCCAATCATTAGGCATCTCCTTTGTGTCCAGTTTTTACTATCATAGAAAGTGTTGCTATGGATAATTTGGATACCCATACTATACTCTAAGGGGATGCACTGCCCAGTGATTCTCCAGAGTGGAAGTGGTGGGAAATACCATCTGTTTGGTCCCACCTTTGCATGCTCTTCATGATCACCTTAGTACCAGAGAGGGTTGGAGGTAGCTGCAGCCTCTGAGTGTCACCTCTCCTTCCTTCCACCTTGTCTGATGAAACTGAAGGAAGTCAGGGAGACCAAAGGAGCCAGATCACTCCTGGATATAGTTACAGAGAGTAGAGAAAGTGTAGTGGTCCAGTGGCCCTGCCATTGACGTGAGGCAGGAGGCAGTCACAGAGAGGAGAGAAGGGAGAAGGGAGTCCAAGTCACTCAGCATTTGGAAAGAATCTTAGGGTCTCTGCATTAGAAGGGATATCAGAGGTCATATAATTCAACCCCAAGTATTTAAGAATTCTTTCTTCAAATATCCAGCAAAATGGTTACCCAGTGTTTGCTGACAAATCTCCAGTGATGGTATAGTGAAAGGAGCATTGAATTCAAAGTCAGAGGACTTCCTTCAATTTCTGTCTCCCACTACCTGTGTGCCTTTAGGCAAGTAATTTAACCCCTAGGTCTCAGCTGTTTCATCTATAAATTGAAGAGGTTAGATTAGATGGCCTCTAAGGTCCTTTCCAGAGCTAAACCTATAATCCTATGGTCCCAAGGCAACCCATTAGATGCCTAAAAGTAAATCAATATTATCCTGGTGTGTTTTAAGTTGTTGCCACCCCCAGAGTGTCAGTGAGCCCCACCCATGTCCATATTTGACAACCTCAGAAATTATTCAAAGGCAGTGGTTTAAGAGCTCAAAATGAATTCCATCTACAATCAAATGGAAATTTACAAACAGAGAATGTACTTGGATCCATTCATCTGTTTTCTGCTCTCTAAATTACAATCAAATGGAATTCTCTGTGCTTGCCTCAAGGCTTTTTTTTTTTTTAATCAAAGGATAGGGTCAGGAAGCATGGCATATGGATAGAAATCTGTCCTCTAAACCAGGAAGCCCTGGGTTCTAGTCTTGCTTCTAACACATACTCATGTCATTGGGGCCTGGCACATACATAGATTGCATCTATGCTGGTGGGGAGCCTAGAAAGCCTGTTTTATGGAGCATTGGGGTATGTGTGGGACATTCTGTAACTGGTTCCAGATCGCTAGCCTCATGATGAATGGAAGCTCCTTTGATTTTTTTTATAGCTGGAACTGAAGGTGCCTCCCAAAAAGCATTAGCAACAGAGGTCTTGGTTATTTTCTCTTTGACTGTACTGTCTTGGTTTAACTCCTTTGTGGATGACATCCAGGGAGAAGTAATGCCTTATGGAGAGAGGCCTGGGGCCTTCCCACTGAGGCTGACATGTGGCCCCAGGAAATGAGCCCTGGTCCTTTGCCTCTGTATTTGTTCTTTCCTAGTATAGGTGATAGTATTGGAGAGGCTGAACTTGTGTGTTTTGAAAAGTCAGGAAAGGGGATTCCTGGCTTTGGACAGTTAAAGTCCATGCCAGGTTTCAAGGTCAGACCAACACTGATGTCCTGAGGAATAAGGAGTCATGTTTAACCTTCCTGACCTAGCCCAAGGGCCATGAGGCAATAACTCATCTGGCAGCAATGCACATTTGGGTGGGAATTTGGTGTGACCAAGACCATGTCATAACTGAGTTAAGTCTGAGTTCACTGTCCCTGAAGACTGAAGTGGTATAGGGCAGAGTATAGGCCCAAGGTGCTCTGTTAGGAAATGTTTATACTTTAGTTCTTGTTGTGTCTTCAAAGTCCATTGATAAAAGCTAATGGACACTAACTGGTTAAATGGAACTGGAGCCTCCTCACTGGTGCCTAACAGTGAAGGGAAGCTAACCAGCTTAATCCAATAGCATTAGAAAAGAGACATTCACCCCCCCCCACTCCAAGTTTCCCCTAGAACCCTAGAGTACAGGAGTAGGAACAATTTACAATGCTGCTGAAAAGACAGGTTTGAGGTCAGCTGTGAATGACTATAAAAGCAAAGCAGTCAATAGAAAACCACAGGTGTTCATCGAATAGGGGATGATGGGTCCAATTTGTACTTTAGGGAAAATAACTTTAGTGACTGTGAAGAATGGACTGGACTATGGGAATGCTTGAAGCTGTTGCAATAATCTAAGTGAGAGGTGATAAGAGCCAGAACTACGGTAGTGGCAATGTGAGTAGAGAGAAGGGGTCAGAGAAATAGAAAAGATAAGAAGTATTGACATGGCGCAGTTCATTTCTCCACCCTCAGAAGATATGGTCTGTAGGGCACATGTACTCCCCTGGGTACAAGTCCTACTTGTCACCCTGTAGCAGGGGTGGGGAATGTCATAGGATGATATGGCCTGCTTACCTTGGGAATAGTGGCCCAGAATGTACTTCGGCAAACTGACCCTGGGCAAGTGACTTGGTCTCTCAGTGCCGCAGATGACTCTCTAAGATTAAAAATTGCAGAACTGGTGTTGATCTTCAGTGGTAGAAGGAGTTTCCTTGTAGGAAGTCCTCTATATCATCAGAGGCCGATGGCCTCCCAAAATGGGAGGAAGGGTTTTTCTTTACTGAAAGGAAGAAATCATCACAATATTTTTCAAGAGAGATTATCCAAGTGGTTCAGCAGTTTAACTGGTGGGACAATTGCTCCATAATTAAGGCAATGTGAGGTTTCAGCACTGTTGTCCTCCCTATGGATAGAGCTGTCATTCACCTATCATGATAGAAAGGACCAGCTTGAGGTCCTTCTTCATCCCTCCAGCTGCTTTGTGTGGTGTTATCCTACATGCAGTCACTTCCTTCTCTGTGGCCCTCATAACCTCCTTCTAGATCAGTAGAGCTCCTACTTCAGCTTCTCATTCAAAGGAACACATCCTCTGGTTGCCATGGTGCCAGTGGCCACGGAAGCCTCAGGGCCTGGGCTGCTATCAGTCCCATACCCAGAAGTAACCTGATATTAGCACATCCCAGCTCTGCTACTCACTACCTATATGACTTTAGGCAAGTCACATTTCACTTCTCTGGGCCCCAGTTTCCTTTGTTATAAAACCAAGGGGTTGGGCTAGATCATCTACAAAGTCAGTTACAATTTTATGATTATGAGAATTCCTCATCATTTCTCTCCCTCTAGGATTTTTTAAGCATCCCTCTATTCAGTCTCATAAATGAGATCTCTGTGTTTCATTATAAAAGTGGGCTGGGGTGTGGTTGTGGGTTATTCAGCACAGAAACATGCTCCCTCTGGTTCTGTGTGCCTTGAGTGTAATAAAGACAGAGACTGTAGCAAATCTATCTCAAGCATGACAGAATGCAATCCTATGAACATATTTACAGAGGAGTCTGGGAAAGAGCATCTCCTCCCAGAGAACTCAATGCTATGCCATAAAATTCTCCTGTGTTGCTTGTCCCTAAGCTTTTATTTCAAGGGCAGGAACACAGGAGGAGGGAGCACGCTAAACAAAAAGATGCAGTGTACAAATGAAAGGTACAGTTTTAGAATGAGAGGGTGTCAGAGGAAGTATTTAGAGAAGGTCTCATGAATGGGCAGTGTGTGTCAGGGAAGTATATGCCCTCAATCAAGCAAGCAAGCAACAAGCATTCTGATGTACTCCAGGCATTATGGTAGACAAATATAAAATATAATGAATGAATCAGTCCCTATTCTCAAAAAACTTACACATTCTAACTTGGAGGCTAAATATATATGGAACAAATATAAACAGACTAAACACAGAGTAGTTATTGTGAAGTATTTTGGAAAAGAGAGCACCTGTGGTTGAGGGGATCAGGAAAGACTTCATGACTGAGTTGCATTTTAAAGGAAAAGGAGGATTCTATGAAGTGAAAGTGAGGAAGCAGTTCATTCCAGGGGTGGGGTACAGCCAGTACAAAGGCAAGGAGGTGGGAGGTGGGGCGTCATAGGTGAGGTACAAAGATAAAACCAGCTTGGTTAAATTGCAGAGGGAAAGAGGAGGAATAATATAGAGTGAGGCCAAAAAAGTAGGTTGGGCCCAGTTATTTTTTTAAAAAATTTTTTTTAAGCAGTCAGGGTTAAATAACTTGCTCAAGGTTACACGGCCAGTTATTTCTGGGTGTGGTGCTAAGTATCTGAGCCTGGATTTGATCCCCAGGTCATCCCAACACTGGAGCCGGTGCTCTTACTCGCTGAGCCACCTGGCCACCCCTAGGCCCAGTTATAAAGGGCAAAGCAGAGTTTGTATTTTATACCGGAGGCAATAAAAACCCACTGGGACTTGTTGAGTAGGGGGTGATATGGTCTGATTTGCATTTTAGGGAGATCATTTTAGGGGCTACATAGAAAATGGACTGGACTGTGGAGAAACTTGAGGTGAGAGGTAATAAGAACCTGGACTAAGATGGTGGCAGCGTGAGCAGAGAAAAGCAGTCAGAGAAGTAGACAAAATGAAGAGAACTGCTGATGTGGCACATTTCACTTCCACATATTAGAAGGACTGGGATGTAGAGAATGTACTCTATACCCTGGGCAGAAGTCCCATCTGTCGCCCTGCAGTGGGAGTCAAGGACCTGAGTCTGCCTAAGGCCACATTTCCTCTGGGTGAGAGGAAGAATGATGGAATTGTTGATCAGTGTCAATAAGTAAATCCTCTCCTACAAAGAGGAAGACTCATACCCACTCCATATAGGAACTCAATTGGTGACTACAGTCATATAAGAATGAATCAATACACATATGTTATTGCCTTTGAGAAAACTAGCTAGCCAAGGTTTTGTGAAGTATTCAATATTTTATGGGCTTTGGACCTGATTATGGTAGGTAGAGAGGGGTTACATAAAAATTTTCTTTACTCTTTTTGTTGTAAAAGACCTTAACAATATCCAAGTTCCTCTATAATCAGTCCCCATTCTAACCATCCAGCTACATTCTCCACTCTGCTCCCCCCACCAGGGGCATCTTTTCTCACTTATGGGCTCCCCCAGAAAAGCTACCCAGGTTTTAGGTACTCTGGGGATCAGCACTCAGGCAGTAACTCTTGAACCCATACCAACGTGTTTCCCTTTACCAGTCAGCTAGAAGATTCATTAATTCAAACAAAAGATATTAAATAGCACAGCAAATAATGTGACAAATGAAGCTTCCCTCTGCTACCACCCCCACTAAGCACACATGAGAAGCATTTTTCCTTTTCTGTTTTTAAAATAATTAATGTTTTATATATTTATGACCTGTCCCTCTCACTGTCTACTCTATTGAAAAGGAAGGAAGGAAGGAAGGAAGGGAAGGGAAGGGAAGGGAAGGGAAGGGAAGGGAAGGGAAGGGAAGGGAAGGGAAGGGAAGGACCACGGACATATCTGGAAATGTGTGCATCTTTCTGCATTCTTAAGTTTAGCACATCTCTGGCAGGAAATGAGTAGTGGATTTCATCTTCAATCTTCTAGATTTGAAGTGGCTTATCATTGCATTGATCAGAGTTCTAAGGTCCTCAAAGTCCTTCATAGTTGTATTTGGGTCCTCCCAGTTTCCTCCAGAACTGTTTTATCATTTCTTATGGCATAACAATAATCTGTTACATTCATATATCATATTTTGTTCAGTCAATCATTTCTCAATCAGAGAGCAGTTCCTTAGTTTTCAGTTTGGAGCTACTATGAAGAGATCTGCTTTAAATATTTCTGTATATAAAGGGCCTTTTCTTTTTTTGAACTCTTTGGAGTACAGGTCTATAGTGGTATAAAAGGATAGGCACAATTTAATAACCTTTGAGAAATAGTTCCAAATTACTTTCCAAAATGGTTGGATCAATTCACAGCTAGACCAATAATGCATTAATATGCCTGTTTTCTCAGTCTCACAAACACTTGTCATTTTCATTTTTTGTCATTTTTTCCAGTCTAATGGCTGTGAGATCATTGCTTTAATTTGCATTTCTCTAATTATTAGTGATTTAGAGCATTTTTCATATAGTTGTTAATAGCTTGAATTTCTTCCTTTGAAAACTCCTTGCTCATATCATTTGACCATTTTTCTATCTTTGTTTTATAAATCTCAATCAGTTCCTTATATATCTTAGGTACAAGACTTTATCAAGGAAACTTGCTGCAAAGATTTTTTTCCCACTATCCCATAGAGTTATCACATCACCAGTGGAGAGAAAACACACATGGCTATGGAATACCCTTGTAGGACACATACTTTATTGCTCTTTCATTGTTTCATGTTCTTTAGTTTTGTCTGCCCCATTGAACTGTGAACTCCCTGAGGAAAGGATCACATTTTATTTGTCTTTGGTATCTTCCTGGTCCATACCTCAGAGTTACACTGATTAGACACTCAATAAGATGATTGGTTGATTGATCAGAATGAATAAATTTTTTTTAATCTATAACTATCTACTGTAGGAAGTGCATGGAATGATGTCCAAGACGTTCAATAAATCAATCAAAAAGTATTGAATAAGTATCTACTGTGTGTCAAGCACTAAGCAATGTTCAAGTTATTATAATAATAGCTAACATTTATTTCTATATATTATCTCATTTGAATTTATATATCACTTCTTTTTCCCTTTTACTGCTGGAGGAATCAGGAAAGGCCTCATATTGGGAGACTGCCTTGAATAGAAATACAAAAGATTGCACGAGGCAGAGGTAAGAAGAAAGTTTATTCCTGTCATGGGGCACATAGAGCCAGTGCAAAGGAAGGGACTGAACCACATCACTGAAATCTTCACTCCTCTCTCCCAAAATAGTGGGGCTCTCTGACTTTATTGATGAATGAAGACCTCTAAAATAAAAATAGAAAAGAAATGGAAACAAACCTTGATGTTTTTTACTTCTTTTTTTATAAAATAAACATTTTATTGCTTCATTTGACTTTAGATTGTGGTTTTATATATGATTTTTATTGTTTGAAACAAAAGCAACCTAATGGGTGCTTTTGTTGATGGTTAATAAGTTTAGAATTTTTAAATGACTTAAAAAAAAAAAAGAAGAGTAGTTGTTTCCCAAGCTGCCTAAAGGCAGAAGTCACCTCTTCAGTGATGCTCACTGGTTCCATGGGAGAAAAGGAACCAAGAAGAGCAAGCCTTGTGAGATTTCAGACCCTATTCAATTCAATGCTTTTGCATTCCATCCAACCCACCTGGCATTTATTAAGCATTGACTTCATGCAAGGCCCTCAGGACAAGTGCTTAGGGCTTATTCTTCCATTAAAACTCATTTCTAGCCTAAGCTAAGCAGACCATAGCTGTGATAGAGGCTGTGGTCGTTGCCTGGGCCCCAAGGAAAAGAAGAAGTGGTCAGAGAAGAGAGCAGAGCAAGAGCCTCAAAACAGGACATGTCCCAACTGGCCACTCTCTGGGACCCCACCCCCACCCTAACACCCTTCCCCCTCATGAAGAAGGCAGAAGATGATGAACGATCAACCTGAGAGACAGAACATGCTTCCTAGAACCTCAAACTCAAACCTCACGTGGTACAGGCCTCTGGCTGGGTGCCTAAGTAATGAAAGACTAGAAATTATAGAACAGTGGCTCTGATCGATGGTGTCAAACTCAAACAGAAATGAGGCCACTGATCCATATATGCCTGCAGCATATTGACTTAATTTTAAAATATAATGCTATCTATATTTTATTATATTTGCATTTATTTTGTTAAATATTTCCCAATTGAATTTTAATATGGCTCAGGAGACTGGGGATACCTGCAGGCTCCAAGTTTGACTCCTCTGGCTCTGAATGTCTTGTAAAAGCACTAACATTTTCATGAGGAAAGTGAAATGGATGGCATCTGGTGGGGGGAAGGAAACAAAATGACAGGAGCCCCAGCAATGACAGTGGTGGCAGCAAGGATCCAAACATCAATGGAAGCAAAAGAAACCAGGTGATCGTGGAGTTGGAAGTGGAGAGACACAGAGAGAGAGATGTTGTATAGACCTAGAGGCAGCGGCAGTGGAATGATGGAGCACTGACAAACATAGCAGAGATTGCAGGCTTAACCTGAGGATAGGCCAGAGCCAAAGAGCAATGAGCCATAGGGCCACGAGAAGGAAGAACAAACCAGGCCCCTACCTTCCCCTGGTAATGTCAATCATGTGGACTGTGTGGGTGAAGAGGAAGAGCATTGACCCTGTAGTGATCCAAACTCTTTCCCTTCTTGGGAGCCCTCATTTTCAGGATGGTACTGTAAGTTTGACTGGATAGGTTCCTGTAAAAAGTAGAAGCCATAAAAGGAAAAAAAATTTTTATTTACCAAATAATGGCAGGAGTTCTTAACCTTTTTTGTGTGCCAAGAACTACTTTGATAGTCCTATGGGGTCCTATGGAATCCCCCTCAGGTAATATTTTAAATGCATAAAATAAAACAGTATTACAAAGGAAGCCAAATTCATTGAAATGCAATTATCAACTGGGGTGGCTAGTTGGGACAGTGAATAGAGCACTGGCCCTGGATTCAGGAGGACTGGAGTTCAAATCTGGCCTCACACACTTGACACACTTACTAGCAGTGTGACCTTGGGCAAGTCAGTTAACCCCAATTGCCCTGCCTTCCCCCCTCCAAAAAGAAAAAAAAATAATAAAGTACTTACCATAAGATAAAGTAGGTAAGTATGCACTTTACAAACCTGAAAGCAACTCCTTAGATCTTTCTTAGGGGCGGCTAGGTGGCGCAGTGAATAGAGCACCGGCCCTGGAGTCAGGAGGACCTGGGTTCAGATCCGACCTCAGACACTTAACACAAAAAACAGCCATGTGACCTTGGCAAGTCACTTAACCCCAATTGCCCTCCAAAAAAAACAAAAAAAAGAAATGCAGTTATCATAATATGCTTTAAAAGACAAGTTCATTGACTCCAGATTAAGAACCTCTGATATATAGAATCAAGTATAAATCCTCAACATTCTTTACTGTTTTAAGTATCTTCTATGGTCTATGCCTTGTTAACTTGGAGCTTGCAAGATAACTGAGGACACCTAAATGAGAACTAGAAAGGAATCAAATCCTGATGTTCCCAGGGAAAACTCATGGTAGGGACATGATCCAAAGCATATTAATTATTAAGAAACTATCAAAACTGAACTGATACCATGTCACTCCAGCGGGATAGAGAAGCTCAATTATCTAGACATCTATTGGAGCTTTATCTTTCCAAAAGCTAAGCAGCTAGCAATTTCTTCATTTGCCTGAATGATAATTTCAGGAGGTCAATGGAATGTTAATGGAAGGGTGCACTTGATTCTGATCAACAAAGAACTGCTGATATAGAAATGATGGGAACCTTGGGGGGAAACAGAGGCAGCTAGATGACACAGGGACTAGAACACTGGACCTGGAATTAGGAAGACCTGAGTACCAAATCCAGCCTCTTACTTGCTGTGTGAACCTGGGAAAGTCACTTAACCTCTATCTTCCTCAATTTCATCTATAAAATGGGAATATTAATAGCACCTCCCCTCCCATGGTTGTGGTGAAGATAAAATGAGATAACATGTGTAAGGCCTTTTGTAAACCTTAAAGAGCTATATCAATACTTGATATTATCAACACATATTAGAATGTGTGATCAAAGAGAACTAGGCATAGTCTGATACAAATCCTACAGGTTTTTTTTCATTTAAGCAAATATATACTAAGCATCTAAACAAGTACTCAACTAGATGATAGGGCAGAACAACTTAAGAGCTATTTAACTTTTATTTTGACTCTGTTTTCTTTGCCAAGGAGGATAATTCTCTTTTTAATTTTAATTTATTTGTTTACTTTTTGATTACAACATTCATTCCACAATCCCTTGAGTTGCAAATTTTCTCCTCCTCCCTCTCCTTGACATTAGTCAAGTTGTAAAGAAGAGTTATAACCAATGGAGGGAACAATGAGAAAGAAGGAATGAAACAAAATAAAACACAAAAGAGAGACAGTGGGGCAGAGCCAAGATGGTGGAGGAGAAGCAGGAAACTCCCTGGCCTCCCCCCACAACCACCTCAAATACCTATAAAATATGACTCTAAGCAAATTTTAGAGCTACAGAACCCACAAAGTGAGAGAGAAACAAATCTCCTGCTGAAGGCAGCCTGGCAGGCCAACAGGAAGGGTTCATCACAGCGTGCTGGGATTCAAGCTCAGTCCTGCATGAGCTGCATGGTTTTGGCCCCAGGGAGGCAGTGGTGGCCAGAGCAGACTTCAGGAGAGTGAATCACCAGCAGCTGTGGTGGTTTCCAAACTTTTCAACCCATAAACGCCAAAAAAGAAAGTAAAAGGTCAGTGGGAACTCTGCTGGAAAGGAAGGGCACAGTCTGGCCCCTGCCCCCAGGGCTGGAGGTGGTGAAGGCACAGCGTCTGCGGCTGCAACGTCTGCCATGAGGCTGCCTCAGGAGCTCCTGGCCTACAGATTGTAAGGGGACCAAGCAACCATTCAGAGGGTAATCACTCTTGCTTTGACCTGCTTGGATCTAGATTACGGTCTTGGGTGGAGGTCCTGGCGTGAGAAACACCAGTTTGCCAGTGTAGTGTCAATAGAGAGGGCACCCTCCTCAGACCTCTGACAACATTTTCAAAAACCTCAGCTATTTGGGACAAAGTTCTCCTCTCTGGAAGCAAAGTTCTACTGTGGCAAAGAGCTCAAAAGTCAAGTAATTGACTGGCAATATGAGCAAGCAGAAAAAGCACAATCAGACCATAAAATACTTTTTTGGGGACAAAAAGGATCATAGCACGGAATGGGAGGAAGACAACAAAGTCAGAACTCATGTATTAAAAGCTTCCAAGAAAAAAATGAATTGGTTACAGGTCATGGAGGAGCTCAAGAAGGATTTTGAAAATCAAGTAAGAGAAGTGGAAGAAAAACTAGGAAGAGAAATGAGAATGATACAAGAAAATCATGAAAAGAGAGTAAACAACCTGACTGAAGAAAATAATACCTTAAAAAAATAGACTAACTCATATGGCAAAAGAGGCCCAAAAAGCCAATGAGGAGAAGAATGCCTTAAAAAGCTGAATTGTCCAGATGGAAAAGGAATTTCAAAAACTCACTGAAGAGAATAATTCCTTCAAAATTAGAATGGAGCAAATGGAAGCTAATGACTTTATGAGAAATCAAGATGCTATAAAACAGATCCAAACAAATGAAAAAATAGAAGATTATTGAAAGAATTAGCAGATGGCATTGCTGAACATCAGTGATGTCTGAATGATCATATGAAAATGGCAGTGGTACCATAGGAGTAGAGAAGAGAAATAGGGCAATTTTTTTGAAAGAGGGGAGGAAAAAATAGTCTTCAAACTATAAGCCAATGGGCTTGACTTGGATTCCTGACAAAATCCTAGAATATATTATTAAAGAGATAGTTTGTGAACATCCTGTCCATGCTCATCTTCTCTAAGAAGCATTGTAGTAGTTGTTGGGGACATATCCTGTAAGGGTTGGCCTATATGGTACTAGGTCTACATTGCTAGGCCCTAGCTGACACAAGCGACTCCATATTTGATCCCCAGTTGACCTATATATTGGGAAGTTCCTCTGTACCTAATAACTAGCTTAGTCAGATTCATTCATTTAAGGTACAAAGACTTTCCAATAAGGGAGAGGGTCACAGTTGGGCCACCTGATTACCTGCTACCCCAAGGTCCTCTTCCTATTTGGGCTATATGAATCTGCCCAGCAACAGCAACCAGATATAAGGACAGAGACCCAGAATTTGGAGCTCTCAGCTGGAATATTCATCCCACCATACATCTGAACCATTGCCTATGCTTACCTATGGGACTGAAAGGATGGGGAACTACATACTTGCATGTCTGTACATAATACATTTTCTGACTTATATATGATCCATTAGTGCTTATATGCCTTCTTGGCACTAACCCCAAATCCTTTCACACGCCTGTTGTGTAGCTAGCACCAATTGAGGAAACCAAGGAGCTCCTGATCTCTCAAACACACAA
>NW_027187359.1:22220676-22394226 GCF_028583685.1 Petaurus breviceps papuanus | reverse complement strand
ACTGAAAATTATATGTGAGGAACAGACCCAAAGTCAATATGCCTAGACAGAAGAGTATGTGAAAAGAAATTATGTATAACCAGGTTTTAAATATAGGTTGGAGTTAGGTTGTGAAGGATTTTAGATACTAAAAGAATCTGTATTTGTTTCTGGAGGTAATAGGGAGCCACTGGAGTTGATTGAGCAGGAGACTGACATGATCAGAACTGCACTTTATAATTATCATTTTGGCAGCTATGTGGAGGATGGATTGGGGAGAAGAGAGATTTGAAGTTGTATGACCAATTAAAAGATTATTGCAATAATCTAGTCAAGAGATTAATTAGGATGGTAGTTATATAAATAGAGAAAAGAGTTAAGAGAAACATAATGATTTGGCCATGATCATGTAGGTAGCAAGGAACAAAACTCAGATTTAAACCCAGGTTCTCTGGCTAAATCCAGGGCTCTTCCCTCTTCTTTAAGAAATAGGAGATGGGATGGGAGATTTGTAGCCTGAAGTAAAAGACAAAGGATCAGAGCAGTACGAGTCCTAGGAACAGGTGAGCAGTGAATGTGTTCTGACATCTTTCAATGACTCCATCTTTTCTGGGCACTACTCTCCAGTGGCCCAAGAAAATATTTCTCTTGATTCCCCCTACCTAAAGAATACAAGAATATAGAGAGAGGAGGGCTCCTTTAAGGAGCAAACTTGAAAGTTCACCTGACTCTTGGAGTTTGTAAAAGTTGCACCAATGCATCCCATCCCCACCTCCAGAGCACCACAGGGCTGGATCAAGGCACAGGCATTCTGGGAATAGGTCTGAAGCTGCTCTGAATCACTTCTTCCTGATCCAACCTCCTAACCCTCCCTGATGCCACAGTCAGGGAGAGTTCAGCCCCATCTCTTCTCGGGTCTTACTTAGGGTGTTCTTTTGCTCAGCCTTCCCCTGGATCTTACCTTGATCTAACCCCTGCCCCCCTCCTAACATCTCCTTCCCAGGATACCTCCTTCCAAGTTCACCAAAGGCTGGCTAGCAAGGCTTGAGTCTTTGCCACCTCTCTAGTGCTGAGACATTGTGTGAGCATGTGTGTGTTTTAGATCATACTTGTGATTCTCTTTGTGTGGGGAACTCCATGTTAGTAACTAACTCCACAACTGTTCTTTAATTTACACTCTTAGAGAGGTTCCTGAGGACATTGAGGTTAAGTGACTTGCCCAGGGTCACACAGCCAGCATGTGTTAGAGGCAAGACTTAGACACAGGTCATCCTGAATCTGAGATTAGTTCTTTCTTCATTCCATTCTTCTGCCTCTCAATAGACCTAGTTAATGTCTACAAAAGCAGGGAATTTTTCTTTTTTTTCTTTTGCCATCAGGCCTGCAAACACTGTTGGGTTCACAAGAAATATCCCAGAATCTCCTTTGAGCCACCAGCTCAAGTTAACTAATAGTTACCTATTTAGCCGACTATTTTTTTTTTCAAATTTTAAATTAGGTTTTTTTTTTTGAGGAACAGGCATTTAATTTTTTTCCTCCTACCTCATGCTCCTCCCACACTAAGAAGGAAAGGAGAAAAAACAAAATCTTTGTAATAAACACAACCAAGAAAAACAAATTCCCTCAGTGACCATGTCCAAAAACATATGTCTTCTGTATATTTAAATCCATCAACCCTCCATGTCAGGAGGAGGGCAGCATGCTTTATCATCAGTCCTCTAGAAAGCCATCTGCTCTTTAAAGGCCTTCCTAGGGTCTGAGTTTTGGCTCCTCCCCAATAGCGTAACTGGCCCCAGGATGCCGAGTACCATTTGTAGAGTGACTGCACCATCTTGTGGCCATTTCCAGAAACTGCTCTTCCACAGGCATTACACCATTCCCACTGCTAAAGAGAAGGGAGACCCTTCCTTACCCCCAACCCCTTTCAGGGGAATTATCTTTCCAATGGAGAACACTAAACTGACAAATCCAACCTTATCTCCTCTGGCTATTGGCTTTCCCCATATCCCCTATATTGTGGTGTTTTCTGGAGAGGGCATCCCACCCCCACACCATGAAACCCAATTATCCAAAGCTGGTTCAGACTAACTTGGCATTCTCTGGCCCTCATTCCCTCAGGTTTATCCACTTCCCCCACTTCCTCTACCTCCGACTCAAAACCATGCTTCTTCCCATTCCCCAGAAATGCATCACTCTTATAAAGCTTGAAATACTTGAACACAGCTATCACATTTCTTCTTGGTTTTCTCTTTACTCGGTTAAGTATTCTTAGTTCCTTTCATTAGTTCTGGATGGTGTGCTCTCCAGTTCCCCCTCACCACTTTGGTTGTCCACATCCTTATTAAAAAGTAGGATCCAGAACTAAACACCATATTCTAGATTCACTCAGACCAGATCTTTGTGCTTTTACTAAGACAACTTCACATGACATTCACTTTTTTTGTCTACTACATCACAATGTTGATAACTATTGAGCTTACAATCCACACTAAAACCCGCAGGTCTTTTTCAGTAATTCTAAATGTAAGATTCCTACTCCTGGATTATGTACCTCTTTTGATATAACCTTCAATCACATTAGGCATTTGGTTGCCATATCACACTGGTGGCTCAAACTGAGTTTTCAGTCTGAGGAAAATCTCTTTTTTTCAGATGAACTGCTATCTACCCATACTTTCCCATTGTGTACTTACACAGTTGGTTTTTGAACCCATGTATAAGACTTTACATTTATCTCTATTAGATTTACTCTTATTAAATTCAGCCAGTTAAGATCTTTTTAGATCCTGAGCCTGTCATCTAATGCGTTAGCTATTAAAAGATAAAAGTTCACAGTGGAATCACTTGTGCCAAGAATTTCAAAACTACATCTTCCCAGTTTTGTTTCACCTACAATTTGACAAAGAAATCATTGTTGTCAGAATTACATTTTCAAGTTCTCACATTCTCTTTAAGCTCATGCCGTCTTACCTGTCTTTTCTCTGAAGTCTGCTCTCCCAAAGGTTGGGATGGGTGTTGGACTCTGCCAACCTTGTTAGAAGGTAATACAATGCAGTGATGGTCTGAGTTAGTTAGGAAGCCCACACTTTGATATGTTAGCTTTGTAAGAGAATGTGAGGGGAATAAGGTATAAAAATATTGGAAAGGTAGGAAGGGTTCAGGTTAGAAAGGTCTTTAGAAGTCAAACAGAGGACTTTGTTTGATCCTGGAAGTAATAGGGAGCCACTGACATTTTTTGACTAGGAGAATGACATGGTCAAATTTGTATTTAAATATCACTTTCACAGCTAAGCAGAAGGTATACTAGCATGGGGAGAGACACTTAAGTCAGGGAAATCAACTAGCAGGTTATGACAATAGTTTAGGCATGAGGTAATGAGCGATAGAAGCAGGATGGTAGCAGTATCAGAGGAAATAAAGGTCATAAAATTTCAAAGGTATAAATAGCATGACTTGACAACTAATTGGATATAGGAAGTAAGAAAGAGTGAGGAGTCAAGGGTGATACAAAGGTTGCAAGCCTGGGTGACTAGGATGGTGGCACCCTCCCAGTCATAGGAAGTTAGGAAGAGTGAAAGGTTTCAGAGAGAAAAGTAATTCAACTTTAGATATGTTGAGTTGGAGATGTCCATAGGATATTCAGTTTAAAATGCCCCATAGGCGGTTAGAGATGCAAAACTAGATGTCAGCTTGGGGCTGGACAAATAGATTTGAGAAACATTAACACAGAGATGATCACTGAATCCATGGGAATTGATAAGATCACTGAGTAAAATAGTATAGTTGGAGAATAGTAGAGGGCCCAGGACAGAGTGTTGGGGGATATCCATGTTTAGCAGGCAAGGAGACTGAAGAGCGGTCCAACAGTTAGGAGGAGAACCAGGAGAGAAGCAGGTAATGAAAACCTAGAGAGGAGAGAATGCCAAGGAGAAGAGGGGGATCAACAGTGTCAAAGGCTGCTGAGAGGTCAAGAAAGATGAGCATTGAGAAGAGGCCAATTTTGTCAATTAAAATATCATTGGTAATTTTGGAGAGAACAGTTTCAGTTGAATGATGGAGTCGGAAATTGGACTAAAGAGACTTAAGAAGAGAGCAAGAAGAAAGTGGAGTTACCTATTACAGATGACCTTCTCAAGGAGTTTTGCCATGAAAGGGAGGAGAGGTAGAGAATGAGAGCTAGCAGGGATGGACAGATCAAGGGAGGGTTTTTTTGAGGATGGGGAAGATATGGGTATGTTTGTAGGCAGTAGGGAAGGAGACAGCAGACAGATTGGAGATTAGAATAATAGAGAAAGCAATCTAGGGAAGATGGGATGGAATGAAATGAAAAGCAGAGGAATTTGCCTTGGCAAGGAGCAGAGCCACTTCTTCATGCAAGGCAGCAAGGTAGTACAGTGGATCAAGTGCTGAACCTGGAGGCAGGTAAGGCCTGGGTTCAAATCCAGACTCAAATATTTGCTAGCTGTGTAGCTCTGGGCAAGTGCTTTAGACTCCATTTGCCTCAGTTTACTCTACTATAAAATGGGAATAATAATAGCACCCACCTCCCAAATGTTATGTTGTGAAGATAAAATGAGATGTTTGTAAAGTGTTTTGCATGCTTTTAAAGCACAATATAAATGCTAATTATTATTTTGTGAGACAGGGGTAAAGGAGGAGATATTAGCGGAAGGCTTCTGAGTGATATGAGATAAGGAAGAGAGGAAGAAAGCAACTCTTGGTGAATGGATTCGGTTTTGTTTGGGTTTTTTTTTTTCAGTGAAATGTGAGGCAAAGTTCTTAGCTGAAAGGTTAGGGGGAGGAGAAGTTATTGGAGGTTTGAGGAGGGATGAATAGTTTGGAAAAGTCATTTGGTGAGTGAATTGATTAAGGAGATGTAAAAGGATTGCCTTGTCCCAGTGAAGGTCCAGTTGAGATTATGTAATGTAAACACAGAACCATTCAACATGGTTTTCTCATTTGTAAAATGGGGATAGTAATAACTCCTGGGGCGGCTAGGTGGCTCAGTGAATAGAGCACCGGCCCTGGAGTCAGGAGGACCTGAGTTCAAATTCGGCCTCAGACACTTAACACTTATTAGCTGTGTGACCCTGGACAAGACACTTAAGCCCAATTGCCCTGCCTTCCCCCCTCCAAAAAGCAAAAATAAAAAACAAAACCTCCTACCTCCCATGTTTGCTGTGAATTTCAAATAAACTAATATATATAAAGAACTTTGCAAATCCTCAAGTGTTATATACATGTGAGATATTCCTGTTAAGAGAAATGAAGCTGCAAGGGCCGACCAGGGCTGTCCAAAAGGAAAACCACAAGGGGCATCTATCTCAGTTTTCCCAGACCCTTCATTCTGGCTTTCTCTTGCCTCCACCCAGACCTGGTTCTCAGACCACTTTGCCTCAGCTGTTTCTTGTCCTGGAAAGCCTAATCCATGGCCCCTTGCATAAGGACTGACTGCTCAGGTCTTTGGCAAAGAGCTCATTGAGTAATCTCTGCCATGTAAAGATACCTGCTATTTGACTGCTCCCCTTTACTTTGTGAGAAACAGTAAGAGTAAATCATCTCCATTTTTGGTTTACAGCTGTCCCCATTTGGACCCAGCTGCTGCAACCTTCCTTGAGAGTATTTTGTGATCCTGGACAGAGCACAGAGGGTCACAATATAACAACACATGTTGCAGTGGCTCTTTATGGTTTACAAAGTACTTTCCTCTCAACAAGACAATGTATACATACCTTAATATTACTTATCCACTGAACTTCAGAGAGGCGGTCACATATCTAAGAAACATTGAAGCTAGCATTTGAGCTCAAATCTTTTGACTTTAATGCCAGTTCTCTTATGGTTCGTCAGTTGGGGCCAGGAGCCCCAGGGCAGATGTCTCTGTATGCTTCTCCCTAAGTTTGTCTTCTTATTCCAATGGCTATGACAGTGGTCATCCAAGGGAGTCTAAGATAGCAGGAAATAAGGAAAAGGGGCAAACAGGTTATGAAGGGAACTTGAGGAGATTTTTACCACAAGGAATTCAGGAAGCTAAAATGTGATATGTAGAAGGTAATGATGGCCACTGATCATCCTGAGGAGACCACCAGCTTTTGTTCTTTACTGGGGCTTCCTGGAATCAGCACTTGTTAACTTGATAAAACAGAGAACAAAGCCCTATTGTCCAAAAATTCTCTCCACCCTGCATTTACTGAGTCTTGCAGCACTGGGAATTAATGGATGCATGTAGGAATGCATTCATGAATGAAAAAGAACTTAGTAAATGCTTTGTTGTTGTTCAGTCTTTTTGGTTGTGTCCTACTCTTCATGCCCCTGTTTGAGGTTTTCTTGGCAAAAATACTGCAGCGGTTTGCCATTTCCCTCTCCAACTCATTTTACAGATAAAGAAACTGAGGCAAAGGGGTTAAGTGACTTGCCCAGGGTCATATAGCTAGTAAATGTATGAGGCCAGATTTGAACTCAGGAAGATGAGTCTTTCTGACTCCAGACCCCACATGTTTTCCACTGTGCCACCTAGTTTCATTAGGATTGGGAATGATGAGGTAATATATTCTCTCCTCAACTCCTGTCTCTTAAAATCACTGGCTTCAAGACTGTGATGAATGAAAAATCCTGAGAGAGAGTTTCTGGGCAATTAATAATCAATGCATTAATTAGGCTAGCTGGCAATCAATAAATTGACGGTCAGCAGTTACTCTCTGTAACTGAAGACTCAAGGGAGGCTCTGAAACACCTTAAATGTGGTGTGTACCTTCTGACAGGAACTTCCCTGACAAGTGAAACTCAATCCTGATTGGTAGAAATTTAATGATGAGGTGAGCTAAAAGTCTTCAGCTACTCCTACTGAGAATGTGACTTGATCATGATACTCAGCTGCCTCCAGCAATCTGGACAAGGGAATCCATCTCCAGACAGACCATTCTGGCTGGTTTTCTCCTTCATCAGCTGGGTCACCCTAAATTCTAATGGAGGAGTATATGGATAGGGGCTACTCTAAACAGAAATTAGATCTCCTAGTTGGGTGGTGTCCCACCCAAGACTAAAGAGCATGTTTCTTGAGGACTAGGGGCAATCTCTTCAATTAGTCATGTCCTTCAGAGACTGATTTTAACAAGATCTGGGTCTTAAAGAGGTAATTGAGAAGCAAAACTTGGATCTCAATTTAATCATCAGTTGTTGATATAATAGTAAAATAATAATATCTCTCAAGACTCAGCTCAAATTCCTTCTATATGAGTCCTTTCCTGGTCTCCCCCAGCTGCTAGTGCCTTCCCCTATAAGGTGAAGCTTTGCCTCTTTTCTGAACATACTTGATTTTTATAAGTTGTCTCCTTTACTAAAATACAAACTTCCTGAGGACAAAGACTGTTTTCGCTTTTTTTTGTATCCCTACTGCCTCACATTGCTTGGAGTGGGGCATTTCAGCAGAGCAGCCCAGTTGTCCTTACGCATCTCTCTCTGTATATTTCAGTGTGTTTCACCTCTGTTGGGATCATCCTCCAAAGGTCTCACATTGGAAGCCATGCTACCAAGTAGTCCAAGGTCAAAATCACAGCCACAAATATAGGAAGCGATTATTTTGTGTCCCAAGGTCAGCTGATGGTGCCATCTTTGTCAGCACCTTCTGAACTCTTCTATTTCTTTCAGGAGATGTCTTTTTCAAATGTTAGGAATATAATAGTGGAAGCCCTGTTTTTCTATTTGTTTGTGCTAGGTCCTAGCAGCCCTGTTATATCTGAAAGACTGGTGCCCTCCTCAGACCTACTCTTTGCAACTACTGCTTTTTGTCCCTACAAGTGAACTTCCCACCTTTAAAAAGATGATCTCTTATTTTGTTTCTTTTTGGTTTTACATCATACTCATTTCCAAGTCTATCCCTCCCTGGTTCTATATTCAAAGAGATATTAAGGTTGTTTAGTTCAGTTTCTTGTGATTCTTTCCATTTACATTGTTCTAATCATTATGTGTGTGGTTTTCCTGGTGTTGTTTATTTAACTTTTGCATCAGTTCATACGTTTTTCTATTCTTCTCCTAATTCTTCATATTCATTATTTCTTATGGCACAGGAATATTACATTACATTAATGTATTAACATTTGTTAACCATTTCCCAATCGAAGGGCATGTATATTATCCCCCTAATTCTTTGGAGCTAGAAATATTTTAGTATATATGGGTCCTCTCTATCTTTGGGGTAGTATGCCTAGCAGTGGGATCTCTGGGTCACAGGTATGAATACTTCCATCTCTTTTTTTCTTTTAGCATAATTTCAAATTGTTTTCCAGAACAGTTGGATCAATTCAGTTGCTTTTCAATTGTTTCTGACTCTTCATTACCCCACTTGGGGTTTTCTTGGCAAAGATACTAGAGTAGTTTGCAATTTCCCTCTCCAGCTCATTTTGCAGATGAAGAAACTGAGGCAAACAGGGTTATTAAGTGACTTGCTCAGGGTCACACAACTAATAAGTATCTGATGCCCAATTTGAACTCATAAAAATGAATCTTCCTGACTTCTGGTCTGAGATCCTATCATCTGTGCCACCTAGCTGCCGAATGGTTTCATCTACAGTGTATTAGTATGCCAGTCTTCCTGAAGCTTCTCCAACACCGTTTTCATCTTTTTCTGACTTTTCAAGTTTTCTGGATATGAGAAGAAACTTCAGAATTCTTTTGATTTTCATCACTCTTATCTGGAGCAATATTTCATATGGTTTATAGTTTTTATTTCTTTTGAGGACTGCTTATTCATATCCTTTGACCACTAGGGAACAGATAATGGTTTCATATATTTGTGTTAATTCTTTAGTTATCTTGGATATTAGATGCTTACCCGAGATAGTTGATACAAAGATTCCCCCCCGCCCAAGCTTTCTACTTTTAAAAAAATTGTTTTAGCTAGGAATGAGCCAAGAAAAAGAGGATCAATTCAATTATAAATAAAGACTTCAAAAGACTCATCCAACCTCTTGGCAGAGAACTGATGATCTAAAGGTGTAGAATGAGACATAGACTTTCATACCTGATGCCCCGCCTTTTATCTCACTAGGTGGGAAAGCCTTAGTGGAGGAAGTAAGTTTGTGAAGAATAAGGCTGTTATTGTTAAGTTCCTTAATGATCTCTCTTATGGATACATGGTTGGGAAGAACTGAAAGCCAAAGGATAAGAAAGGTCAGTCTGGTCTGTCTGAGACCCTTTGACCCCATTTGGAGATTGTTGGAAGAAAAAGCATGAGCCCTTTCTCAAGGCCTTGGTCAGCTGTCCCACACATGCACTAGTGTTGCTTTAGGCAGATGACCAAATGAATCCTTTGTGCTAGACATTGGTGCTAGCCTGGAAGTCTTGGGAGCAGTTTTATACCAAGACAGAGGTTATCACCAGAAACAACTATTGCTTTTGCCAGGAGAGAATCCACTGATGAGGAGGTTGATTAAATACCATGCATAAAATGGAGTTCTTGGTTTTGAAAGGCACTGATAGGTTTCAAATGTAGATGGGACTGTTAACAAAACTGACAATCCACTGATTCTCCTCTAGTGACAAACTGCTTCTTGGCTGGTATATTATCCATATTAAGACCTTTAATGGTGTAAATGGTGTGAACCCCTAGGCTCTGCCCTGTCTTCCTCTCTCCTCTCCTCTTCACACTTTCTCACTTGATGACCTTCCCATTTTCTATGCAGATGACTCGGAGATTTAGTCAATCTTGGTCTCTCTCCTGAACTCATCCTGCATCTCTAGCTGCCTATTAGATATTTTGACTCTGACGTTCTATAGGTATCCCAAACTCCAAGTGTCCAAAATAGAATTCATGATCTTTCCCCCAAAACCCACCACCCTTCTCACCCTCCCTGTTTTCACTGAGGGCACTGCATGTTTTCAACTTTAGCATTATTTTGACTCCTCACTTTCCTTCTCTCTACATATCTAATTAGCTAGAAACTTAATTTTATCTCCACACCAGCCCTCATATCTATCCCCTTCTCCCATGGACACAACCCTAGCCCAGAACTTATCATTTCTCACCTACCCTCCTAGGTGTTGCTGCCCTGTTGCAATCCATCCTCCAGATGACTGTCAAAGTGATTTTTTCTAAAGCACATGTCTGCCCATATCAATCATGTACTCAATAAACTCCACTGGTTCCCTATTGACCTTAGGATCTAATATAAATGTCTCTGTAAAAGCTCTTCACTGCTTGATCCCTCCTAATGGTAATCAATCAACAAAGTACAATAGGTATTAAGGAATTTTCCTGTAAAATCATCATAATGAGCAGACAAGCCTTGCCCCAGACTTCATTCTTTCCTCCTTTGCTATGGTCTATGAGAAAGAGATAGCCCTTCTTATACTGAACCCCTCTAGATATTCCCTTGGCCCCATATCCTCCACTCTCCTGTCTACTGGTCCCTTCCTCACTTCCTACAAACACAGGCAGACCACTTCCATCCTGAAACTTCTAATGTGACACTGACATTCCCTCAAGCTTTTGTACTATACTGATTCTTCCTTTTACATACATACTCCTAGGAAAAACTGTCCATGTTCATTGCCTTAAATTCCTTTACTCCTCCATACAGACACACATATGTTTCACTTCTGATTTTCAACTAGATTGGGGGAAACTTGGGAGGAAAGGAATCCTAGAAGGGTATTAGGTCCATCCCTGGGTAAGAGACCCAAGGAAGAGTTAGTAAATAAGCATTTAATAAGCACCTACTATTTGCCAAAACTCTTCTAACCACTTCAGATAAAAGAAAGTCAAGAGATGGTCCCTGCCCTTAAGGAGCTTACAATCTAATGAGGGAAGACCACATACAAAAGAAAGGGAGGGGGAGTTGAAAAGGAGAGGGAGGATAGGGAGGCTAGGTGACGAAGTGAATAGAACACTGGCCTTGGAGGACCTGAGTTCAAATCCAGACATTTAACACAAAAACTAGCTGTGTGACCTTGGGTAAGTCACATAACCCCAACTGCCCTCCAAAAAGAAAAGAAAAAAAAGGAGAGAGAGTGTACCAGATAGAGGGGATATGATAGTAAAATATAGAGGAGTACAGATCTGTGGAAAATGAAGAGATGCCTGGCCTAGACACCTTCCTTACATACAGGTTCTGTGAGGAGTTCCTTCATTCAAAAGGAGGGATGGGCCCTCAAGGACAGAGGGTACTGGGGAGGTGTGAGTTCCAGGGCCATAGTAATCTTGCACCATGGTCAGTTTCCTGGGACATGATGGAGAGGTTCAGATGACTGTAGTTGGATGGGAAATAAAGAGATAGCTAACCTGGGCACCCTCCTTAAATGGGAAAGCTAGAAGCAGTGGCACTAAAGATGCAGGGTTGGAATCAGCTGTTATGATTCTAACACCCTACAGAATCAGCCTCCCAGGCTAATGTATCCAGGTAATGTATTCAGTCTGATTTCGAGCAAATACATACCCAGGCCCCTCCATGTCACTCCATCTCATCCCTGCTTTTCCAGTTCATAAGAAGAACAAATGACTCCCAGGGAAATTTAGTTAATATTTTATAATATTCACTTTAGAGGAGGGGATTCTTAATCATTTTTGTGTCATGGACCCGTTTGTCATCTGACAAAACCCATACAGCCTTTCTCAGAATGTTTTTTAAAACTATAAAATGAAATACAATAGGGGCAGCCAGGTAGCACAGCGAGTAAGAGCACCGGCTCCAGTGTCGGGATGACCTGGATCAAATCTGGGCTCAGATACTCAGCACCACACCCAGAAATAATAACTGGCCGTGTAACCTTGAGCAAGTTACTTAACCCCGATTGCTTTAAAAAAAAAATGAACTACAATTATAAAGGAAACAAATTATAGTGAATTACAGTTATCAAAAGATTTAAAAAGACACACCTACAAATTCATGGATTCCCACCTAGGAGCCCCTGACTTAGGACAAGTAATTATGACAGAAGCAAACATCCTAAAATGAACCTCAAGGGTTTTGGTTATTAATCCACTTAAGGCCCAGTTAGCTTCCTGACATTTTGATTCTGTCCCCCTTGACATTTGTATTGGTTGCTTAGCAATGCCCATCCTATCTCAGGAGAGGATGAGAGTCTACATAACAGGGGTGGGGCAACAAAGGGGGTCGAAAACAAGCTCTGGGAACAGCAAATGTGAACTGTGTCTGGTCACAGGTCCCACTCCAGGACTAGTTGACAATAGGCTGCCTGCTCTTTGACTGATCAGAAATAAAAGGCCATGGAGCTTTTCTTGTTGGTGGCCACTAGATGGCGCACCATCCAGCCAAATGGAAATGGTTTACAAGCCCTCACAGGGCGCCAGCCACAGGCTATCATCACCCAAGGCCTTACTCTTTCTAATGAAGTCATAGGATCATAGAATTTAGAGCTGGAAAGGCCCTAGAGATCATGTAGCCCAGCTTTCTAATCATAGAGGGAAGCAAACTGAGGCACAGAGAGAGGAAGTGCCTGGCCCAGAGTCAGTGGTAGAAGTGGAGTTCAAAATTTGGGTGACTTTGGCTGATTCACTCAAGATTTCTTGTCATCTATAAAATGAGGCATTTGGATTGAATGGCATCTAAGGCTCCTCCCAGATTTAAATCTATGAGTCCAGGTTCTCTGAAACCAAATTCAGTGTCATTTTCCACTGTAGCCAGGGTGTGAGGCCAGTTTCTCTCTAAATGCAGGAAGTTGCCCTGCCAGAGGTATCTCCTAGACACAAGGAACACTGGGCCTCTCCCTACTGGCTGGCCTGCCCTCCCAAATGCCACCAACTCACCCCATGGTGGCCCCTAACACCATCTGCCTATTTGTTTTGCCTTCTAATACCACCTGCTGGTTAACTAGCCTGACAATCCACCCACTCAGCAGGGCTTTCTGCTATCATACAGGGACCAGGAGCATGCTAGTAAATGTTTAACAACAGATTCTCCACAAGACACTCTTTTAAGTCTCATCTGCAGTATTAACATTTTCTCTAATACTTTCTTAAATCTAGACAATCAACAAAACAATCAATCAAGCCTTGATTCGTAGTGTTTGCTGATTTCCAAGGTATAAATGCTCACACTGAAAATTAAGTCTTCAATCTGCTCTCACCAGCCAGTTCAAGCGAGCTCCAGCATGCAGAGACAGGGACTTTACTAG
Source organism: Petaurus breviceps papuanus (assembly GCF_028583685.1). Classification (NCBI taxonomy): domain Eukaryota; kingdom Metazoa; phylum Chordata; class Mammalia; order Diprotodontia; family Petauridae; genus Petaurus; species Petaurus breviceps. The sequence goes on along the minus strand of NW_027187359.1, from coordinate 22,381,116 downwards.
ATGTCTTGACCCATCTTACTACCCTCTAAGTCCCTCCTGGCAGAGAAGGCCGGAACTCAACTATAAAAATGGGGAAGAGAATTAAAAACACAGGCTCCAAAGAGTTATTAAAATGAACCAATTCATGCTCTCTTTTTTAACCTCACAGGATCATATAGGGTTGGATTAGATGAATTCTAAGATTCCTTTCAGCTCTAAATTCTCTTATTTTGCAATCTGTTGAAATAGTCCCTCTCCTCACCCAATCCTCCAATCCTTCACCCATGAACAGGCTTCGTTATTTCAGCTTCTCAGGCTAATGGTCTATAGCAGCGGCGTCAAACATGAAGCCTCTGGGCTGCATGCAGCCCAAACCAGACTAAAATGTAATATTTAACAAAATATAAATAATATTACATTCAAAAACTAAGTCAATATGAGGCCCATAGGAATCCTTATTATGGATTAGTGATCCCCATTTTAATTTAAGCTCGATACCACTGATCTACAGACATGATAATCCCACTGTGCTCTTATCAGAACACTTCTGGATTGCTATTTTTAATTCTAGGTGCAGCATTCTGGGAAAAAATATTAAGCACATTAAACACATCTGGAAAAGGGTAACAGATTGGTGAAGGATGACTAGACCAAGTCACAAAAGTATTAGTTGAAAAAATTGGGGATGTTTAGCCTGAAAAAAAAATGTTATCCATGGCCCTATGGGTCACCCATAAGGGGCCTCAGCTCTGGGTTCAAGCAGGCTGAATTCAGTCCTGTGAGGAGGCTAATCTCACTGAGAAGGGATTAGGCTTTTCTCATAGTCTGCCTCATTATGCCCTTTCCCCAGGGTTCTGGGGAAAATATCTAAAACAAAGCTTAGCTCTGGCTCATATCTAGGGTCACCTCTAAAAGAAATTAATGAGATTACTTTTTTTTTTTTTTCTTAAGCAATCGAGGTTGAGTAACTTGCTCAAGGTTACATGGCCAGTTATTTCTGGGTGTGGTGCTGAGTGCCTGAGCCCGAGATTCGATCTCCAGGTCGTCCCAACACTAGAGCCCATACTCTTACTCGCTGAACCACCTGGCCGCCCCTAAGCAATTGGGGTTAAGTAACTTGCTCAAGGTTACACGGCCACTAATGAGATTACTTCTAAAAAAAGACTACAAAGTAGATATTGGGTAGGGGACAACTATTTGTTTTCTACCACAAAAATGTAAAATACAAAAAACCCATAAGCACCCATTATCAAATATTTAAAATATAAAATAATAATCCAAGACTCATGTTATACTCTTCCAGAGGTAAAGACAACTTAGTCAGCATGCTGAAGAAGGCTGTTTCACATTCCCTTGTACCTGTACTGTCTGAGCAATTCACTAAGTGCACGCCAGCAAGGCATGGTTGGGCTTTCTTAGTCTTTTAAGCAGCAGTGTCCCCCCATAGCATCACAGTCACAGGGAGCAGCTCATGAAGGACAGTTGACACTGACTCAGAACCCCAGGAGATTTCACCCTCACAAGATAACTGCTAAGGCTGGATAGATCCATTTTTCAGGGTTGCCATTTGATGGGTGACCTGTACACAGAGGAAAAAAAAAAACATGAACAAGAAGAAGCAGCCAAGGACTTGAGGCCCAATCTCAGGCTTACCTGAGCAAGAACATGGTCTTGCTGCCATGGTGGAAGGAGGGGAGATTAATTCCTTCCCTTGCTGAAAGTCCAAAGAAGAGCTGTCAGAATAGCAAGTCATATACTCAAAAGGAAACAGGAGCTTTTCTCCTTATTCTCTTTTAAAATCTATTGTGTGGACAGATCTTCCTGGTTCAACCCCTAGTCACTAGGACCAAAGGACCAATCAAGATCTGATGTTCACCCTCATCCTCTAGGGGCTAGAACAATTTTCTCACCGGAAAGATGAATTCACACTTAGCCTCATGGGAAATGCTCTAATTCAACCCCCTCTACAATCTCCCTCAAATGTCTCCCCCCAAAATAATTTAGGTTGTTAACATATTTCCATATCTCCAATTCTGGAAAGTTCTCTGAGGACTAGAGAGTTCAAATATTTTCCTTTAATATAGCCTCAATAAAGTCCATGTGGCAAAGTTCTTGAATACTGTGCAGAGTCTATTCAGCATGATTCTTAGAAATTACCAAAATTTAAAATATTGTGTGAGGGCCCAAATTTATACATAGCTAATAGTCCTGGAGATTATAATCACTTCCAGACACAACTTTATACAAATTCAAAAAGCAAATAAGATTTTACAAAGTTTTTATAGGTTACCATTTGCCTGTCCCAAGTCAAGGAAAAAATAAAATTAAACTTAAGTATTAATAAAGGAAGGAAGGAAGGAAGGAAGGAAGGAAAGAAGGAAGACAGATAAATAGATAAAGGCAAAGAAAAAATTAAACAAAAGAAAGGGAAAAAATAAAAACAAACTTTTTCTCTCACAGGAAAAGTCTGGTTCCAAATGACTATACTGGATTGATGATCCAGATCAATCAATTAATCAACCAACAAGTGCCTATTATGTACCTGCTATGTGCCAGGTCCCATGTTAGGCACTGGGACTAGAAATACAAAGAATAAATAATCCCTACTTGACATTTTGTTTTGTTTTAATTTTTGAGTTCCAAATTCTATCCCTCCCTCTGTGCAATCATGTAAAACATTTCCATATTTGTCATTTGTATAAGAAGACTCAAAAGAAAAAAAAAATTGAAAGAAAGAAAGTGAAAAACAGCATGCTCCAGTTCGTATTCAAACAATATCAGTTCTTTCTCTGGAGGCAGATACTATGCATCATCATTATTCCTTTGGGATTGTCTTGGATCATTGTATTACTGGGAATAGCTAAGTCATTCACAGTTCTTCATTGAACAATTTTGCTGTTACTGCGTACAACATTTTCCTGGTTCTGTTCATATCACTTTTCATCAGTTCGTGGAAGCTTTTTTGGGTTTTGGGGAAATCACCCTGTTTATCATTTCTCATAGCATAATAATATTCCATTACAATCATATACCACAGCTTGTTTAGTCATTTCCCAATTGATGGTCTTTCTTTTGATTTCCAATTCTTAGCCACCACAAAAAGAGTTGGTATAAATATTTTTGTACAAATAGGTCTTTTGCCCTTTTTGGGATGTCTCTGGGATATAGACCTAGAAGTGGTATTTTTGGATCAAAAGGTATACAAAGTTTTATAGCCCTTTGGGAATAGTTCCAAATTCTAAGTTCTCTAGAATGGTTGGATTGGTTCACAACTCCACCAACAGTGCATTAGTGTCCCAATTTTCCCACATTCCCTCCAACATTTATCATTTTCCTTTTTTGTCATATTAGCCAATCTGATAGGTGTGAGGTGTTACCCCAAAGTTATTTTAATTTCTCTAATTAATAGTGATTTAGTGCATTTTTATACAACTATAGATAGCTTTGATTTCTTTGTCTGGAAGCTACCTATTCATATCTTCTGACCATTTATCAATTGTAGAATGATTTGTATTTTTATAAATTTGACCCAGTTATCTATGTATTTGAGAAATGAGGCCTTTATCAGAGAGACTTGTTACAAAAAATTTTCCCCTAGTTTTCTGCTTTCCTTATAATTTTGGTTGCACTGGTTTTGTTTGTGGAAAAACTTTTCAATTTTATATAATCAAAAATGATACATTTTGCAATGTTCTGTTTTCTTTTGTCCTCAATTTTTCCTTTATCCATAGATCTAATGGATAAACTATTCCATGCTCTCCTAATCTGCTTATGATATCATCCTTTATGTATAATTCATGTACCAAATTTTGACCCTATCTTGGTATATGGCATGATATCCTAGTCTATACCTAGCTTCTGCCATACTGTCTTCTAGTTTTCCTAGAAGTTTTCATCAAATGATGCGTTTTTGTTCTAAAAGCTTGGATCTTTGGGTTTATCATATGCTGGATTACTACCATGTAATTTTGTACCTAATCTGTTTTACTGATTCACCACTCTATATCTGAGCAAGTATCAGATTGTTTTGATGAGTGCTGCTTTATAATACAGTTTGAGATCTGGTACAGCTAGACCACCTTCCTTCACACTTTTTTCATTGATTCTCTTGACATCCTTGACCTTTTATTCTTCCAGATGAATTTATTATTTTTCCTAGCCCTATTGAATGATATTTTGATAGTTTGATAGGTATGGTGCTGAATAAATAGATTAATTTAGGTAGAATTAGGTCATTTTTTATTATACTGGGTTGGCCTATACATGAGCAATTCATATTTTTCCAGTTATTTAGATCTGACTTTATTTGTGTGAAAATTGTTTTGTAGATGTGTTCATATAATTCCTGGGTTTGTTTTGGCAGGTAGACTCCCAAATAAATGATCCCTACTTGAAATAAGTTTACATTCCAATGGGGCAAAGAAGAGGCATATAAAATGAATAAAAGATAGTTTGGAAAGGAAGGCATTAGTAGTTGAGGGGATCAGAAAAGGCTTCATACAGAAGATGGTGCTTGAGCTGCTTCTTAAAGGAAGAGAAGGACTCTATGAAGCAGAGCTAAGAAAGGAAGGTATTATAGCCATGTGTGATAGCCAGTGCAAAGGCAGGAAGACAGAAGATGGTGTGTCCTGTGTGAGGAATAGAGAGAAGGCCAGTTGGCTGAATCACAGAGAACAAAATGGGAATAATACCCAGTGAGGTTCAAAATATAGGTTGGAGATAGGTTATGTAAGGCTTCAAAAGCTAAACAGACAAGTTTAGATGTTATCCTAGTGGCCAGGGGAGTGGTCCACTATTCAGTGAAGTCACGTGGTTGATCTGCACTTAAGGAAAATTACTTTGCCCTGTGAAGTCGGAGTTGGAGTAGGGAAAGACTTGAGGCAGGGGGCCCAATTTGGAGGCTATTGCAATAATCTAGGTGAGACATGATGAAAGCCTGAGGACAAGGAGCTATCCTAACAAGTGTTGGTGACTTCCGGTAAACTAGAAGCCACCCCCTCACCCTAATCAAGGAACCACATTGTTATGAATAAAAATTCTTTCTTTGGGTCTTTCTAGCACTTAAAGCAACCTATATATTTCTCCGAAGTATATTTCTAGGGCATTCCAGATGGAGATGCCAATAAAATCTCTCCAGGGATTCCCAGAATATATAGGTTTCTTCCAGTTTCTCTAAGTGTATTCCTAAAAAACTATAGTGGAGGTTTGAACTTAACCAACAATAGAAAAAACAGGCTAGTTCAAAAACAAATTAAAAAAAACTCAAATGAACCCCAAACATGTGTGGGGCTCCCCAATGAAGGATTACACACTTGGGGTTGATTGGAATCAACCACTGAAATCCTAGATGAGTCTCCAAGATGTCACCCCTTGCCCCGTGTTTGTCTATGTTGTTGTCGTTGTGTTTGTCCTTCATTCTCAAAGAAGAGGGAGATGATGACATGACTTGCAGTTGACTTTGATTTGAGTGAGGGAGGGCTGTGCAAGGTCACCACCAGCCTTACCTTCTCCTCCAGAGACATCTGGGTCCAGTGGCCAGATATTCTTCAGGATGACTGGAGATGGCCCAGGATGCAATGGGAGACCCTGGCCCCTTTAGGCTAAGGTCTTCTCAGGTTCTCACTTTGAGTGAGATAACACCCACTCAATGAATAGGCCTCTTTAAGTAGTAACTCAAGGGATGGCCTCTTTAATTTAAAAAAAAAATCAAACTGGGAGGGGAAGACCCTCAGGGCTCCTGGCCAGAAGAGAAACAGTTAAACCCAGTTTGCTCTGGAGCTCATAGATTGGACTATAGTCCCTACCCTCCTAGCACAGAGTGAATGTAAATACTAAATAGTAACTGTTTCTCTTTTTGTCCAAGTAACTTGTGCCTGATTCATATGTTAATTGCTGTAGGCTTCTGAGTTATGATTCCTCTTTGTCACTTTCCTCTTTATGTTTATTTGCTTGTGACTAATATCATCATGCATGTACTATAGCTTTATCTGTTATGCAATATTTTGCAGTGTATTTCCCTATAAACTGATGGTTATGAATATCTGTCACTATGTAGGCCTACTGACATGGTTACTATTGCCTTTGTTCTGTTTTTATTTTGTTGTCTATGTTTCTTTACTTGTGTAGCATGGATATATGCATGTACTATCATGATGTGTACATGTAATACAAGCAGTCTGTCGAGTGATGTATGATGTTATGTCTATTGCATGTAATGTTAATGTGGATTTGATATAAATAGCACTTGTGATGTTGAGATAATCATTCTTGTTATCTAGAGTGCTGATGTTTATTTTGATGTTTGTGCCATATCTATGGAGATGTCAAGTATACGTCAAATGATTTTTTTACAAGGTACTGAAAAATTTTAACCATAGGGAGAACTCTAGACTTTATCTCAATGCAGATCTCCCCTCCCCTAGCATCACTATAGTGGAATCTTGGTGGGCCAAAAATGTCTGCCCACAGACAGGTAGACATTACTCAGGGGATAGAGTGCTGGGCTTGGATCAGTAAGCCTCATCTTCCTGAGTTCAGTAACCACAATATTGTTTTAAAAACAACTTTCAGTGACTAAGTCATTTTGACTATTATAAATACCCAAATTAGCTATAAAGAACATATGACGGAAGATGTTATCTGCATTCAGAGAAATAACTGAAAAATAGAAGTATGTATAGAATGTTTTACATATCTTTGTGTCTAATGGTAGACATCTTGGGGAGGAGGGAAGAAAAAAGGAGAAAAAAACAAGTTACATGATAACTTTATTATATATTTTAAAGGAATAGCAAGTTGTATATAATAAAATTGCAGTTTCACATATGGTCATCTTTTTTCTGTTATGGAAATGCTTGTCTTGTTTCTTAAGTTCAGGATAAAATAAGTCACGTTTTTTAAAAATCTGGCCTCAGATACTAGCTGTGTGACCCTAAGTCACTTAACCCTGTCTGCCTCTGTAACTCAATCTGTAAAATGAGCTGGAGAAGGAAATGGCAAACTACTCCACTATCTTTGTCAAGAAAACCCCAAATGGGTTCATGAAGAGTTGGACACAATTGAAAAAAAAAATGACAAAACATGGTATTTGAACTTGAAGGTGCTTCTGCAAAGAAGAGAAATGGAGTGGAGAAGTATCTTGATAGAGGGTCAGAACGAAGTGCCTTCTGGGTCATCAGGACATGAAGTTGACTAATGTGCCCAGCGGTCATCACTGGCCTGCCAGATACAAGTGGAGAATAGAGGAGAAGAGTTGTACAGAATGAGTGAGGTGCAGAGCAAGGAAGTGGAAGCAGATTGGGCAAATGTGGGAATGGTGTGATGCATAAACCCAGTCCACACTGCCTTCCTTTCCCTCACTATCTTTTTCATTTGCCTTTCCACCATTCACTTGCTGTTTCCTGTATGACTGGTAAGAAATAGGATGTAGATGGGAAGAGAAAATTATGTATCCCATTTTTGTTGCAACTAAAGCAGCTGGCACTTGGAAGCTTTATTCCATTAATTGATTATTCTCATGTCTATGCTTTTTGGAAGCTATTATTAAAATTTTATCTAGTGCATGGGCTCTGGACTTAATCTCCCAACCACAACTTGCATTGCTAGGTCAGGTCCCCAGAGCATAGCTACTGGTCTCCCTCTAGTACTATTGCTCCCCTCCTGGATCACTGTCTTGTCGTGGCAGAGGAGCTTGCACAGGTCAATGAAACTATGAGCTATGCCTTACAGGGCTACCCATAACAAATAGATCATAGCTGAGAATTCTGATGAAAGGTGATCCACTGGAGAAGAAAATGGAAAACCACTCCAGTATCTTTGCCAAAAACAAACAAATAAACAAACAAAACAAAAACCCAAAACAAAACAAAAAAGAAGCTAACAACCCTGGACAGTACTAAAATGATAAAAGAGATGACACTGGAAGATGAGCCCCTCAGATTACAAGGTGTCTAGTACACTACTAGGGAAGAGGACAACTATATGTTAACTCCAGTACTAATGAAATAGCTGGGCCAAAACTGAAAGGAAGCTCAGAACATAAAATCTATGAACCAAGGTAAGCTAGATGTGGTCAGTCAAGAGATGGAAAGAGTAAACATCTTGGGTGTCAGTGAAGTTAAATGAATGGGAATGGGTAAATTTAATTCAGGTGATTGCTACACATACTACTGTGGGCAAGAATCCCTTAGAAGAAATGGAGTAGCCCACATAGTCAACAAAAGAGTAAGAAAAGCAGTACTAGGGTTTAATCTAAAAAATGATGGCGTGATATCTATTCCAATATAAGGCAAACCATTCAACATCACAGTAATACAAGTCTATGCTCCAGCCACTAATGCTGAAGAGACCAAAGTTGATAAGTTCTATGAAGACCTATAACATCTTCTAGTAATAACGCCAAAAAAGAGGTGAGGCTTCATCATAGGAGAATGGAATGCTAAAGTAGGAAATCAAAAGATAATTGGAATAACAGGCAAGTTTAGCCTTGGGTTACAAAATGAAGCAGGGCAGAGACAAATAGAGTCTTGTCAAGATAACTCACTGGTCATAACAAACACTCTTTTTCAACAACCCAAAAGGCAACTCTACACATAAATCACCATATGGTCAATATAGAAATCAGATTAATCGTATACTTTACAGCCAGATAGAGAAACTATAGAATCAGTTAAAACAAGACCTGGAGCTGGCCGTGGCTCAGATCATGAACTTTTTTGCAAAATTCAGACAAATTGAAGAAAGTAGGGAAAGCCCATTAGACTGTATGGATATGACCTCAATAAAATCCCTTATGAATATGAAGTGGGGGTGATGAATAGATTTAAGGGATTAGATTGGGTAGATTGAGTACCTAAACAATTATGGACAAAAGTTCACAATACTGTATAGGAGGCAGCAACAAAAAACATTCCAAAAGAAAAGAACAGGAAAGCAAAATGGTCGTCTAATGAGGTTTTACAAATAGCTGAGGAAAGAAGGAAAGTGAAAGACAGAGAAGGGAAAGATATACCCAACTTAATGTAGAATTTGAAAAAATACCAAGGAGAGATAAGAAGGTTTTCTTAAAAGACCAATATAAAGAAATAGAAGAAAACAATATGAGAAAGATGAGATCTCTTCAAGAAAATTAGAGATATCAAGGGAAAGTTTCATGCAAAAATGGTCATAATTAAAGACAAAAATGGTAGAGATTGAAGAGAAGCAGAAGAGTTGGCAAGAATACACAAAAGAACTGTATAAGAAAGATCTTAACGTTACTGATAACCATGATGGTCTGGTTACTGATCTAGAGCAGATACACTGGAGAAAGAAGTCCAGTGGGCCTTAGGAAGCATTGCTAACAATAAGGCTAGTGGAGGTGATGGAATTCCAGCTGAGCTATTTAAAACCCTAAAAAACAATAGTGTTAACCTGCTGTACTCAACATGCCAGCAAATTTGGAAAACACCACAGCGATGACTGGATTGGAAAGGAGGAAAGGATCGATTCACATCCTAGTCCTAAAGAAGGGCAATACCAAGGAATGTTCAAATTAGCAAACAGCTGTGCTCATTTCACACACCAGCAAGGTTATGCTCTAAGATTCTGCAAGTTAGGCTTCAGCAATACATGAACCAAGAATACTTAGAAGAGTGGGCTGGTTTCCAAAGAGGCACAGGAACTAGAGATCACATTGCCAATATTTGTTGGATTGTGGAGAAAGCAAGGGAGTTCTAGAAAAATATCTGCTTTGACTTCATTGACCTCACTAAAACCTTTGACAATGTGAATTACAACAAAATGTGGCAAGTCCTTGGAGAGATGTGAGTAGCAGATCATCTTACTTGTCAGCTAAAACTGAACATGGAACAGCGATTTGGTTTAAGATTGGAAAAGGAGTTCGACAAGGCTGTATTGTCACCCTATTTATTTAACTTATGTGCAGATGACGTTCTACAAAATGCCAGGGTGAATGAAGCAAAAGCCAGAATTAAGGTTGCTGGAAGAAATATCAATAATCTCAGATATGGAGATGAGATCACTCTGATGGCAGAAAGTGAAGAGGAACTAAGAAGCCTCTTGTTGAGAGTGAAGGAGGAGAATATAAAAGCTGGCTTGAAGCTTAACATCAAAAAAAAAAAAACTAAACTAAAATGTTGGCAACTGGTCCCATCATTTCCTGGCAAATAGAGGGTGAAGAGATAGAAGCAGTATCAGATTTTATATTCTTGGGCTCAAAGATGGTGAATGCAGCCATGCAATTGAAAGAAGCATACTCCTCAGAAAGAAAGCTATGGCAAATCCAGACAGCATACTAAAAAGCAGAGACATCACCTTGCCAACAAAAGTCTGTATAGTCAAAACTTTGGTTTTTCCAATAGCAATGTATGGCTGTGAGGGTTGAACTATAAAGAAAGCTGAGTGCTTCAGAATTGATGCTTTCAAACTGTGGCACTAGAAAAGACTTTGGAAGTTTCCTTGAACAGCAAGGAGATCAAATCAGTTAATAGTTAAAGAAATAAATTTAGGCTATTCGCTGGAAAGTCAAATACTGAAGCTGAAGCTTAAATGCCTCCCCACGGATTGATGCCAGGCAGAGTATGATGAGAATGCTATAACATCCCAAGCCATTATGGGCCAGTCCTCCCCCCACCCACCCACCCACATGGTCATCTTACATAAATTTGTCTGACTACGAATATACAGGACAGGACTGAAAGAGGGAGAGACCAAACCCAATAAGGAAAGAAGACTTTTCCCAGTATAGATGGATTAGGGATACAATTGGAATGTTTGCTATCAATAATAATATTCTAGAGTATATCTATGTTCAGATCATACCCTAAACATTTTCTTTTTTAAAAAAGGAAAGCTATGGGGCAGCCAGGTAGCACAGCAAGTAAGATCACCGGCTCCAGTGTCGGGATGACCTGGGGATCGAATCCCGGACTCAGACACTTAGCACCCACCCAGAAACACCTGGCCATGTAACCTTGAGCAAGTTACTTAACCCAAATTGCTTAGGGGCGGCCAGGTGGCTCAGCAAGTAAGAGCACTGGCCCCAGTGTCGCGATGACCTGGGATCAAATCCGGGCTCAGATACTTAGCACCACACCCAGAAATAACTGGCCATGTAACCTTGAGCAAGTTACTTAACCCCGATTGCTTTAAAAAAAAAAAATAAAAGGACAGCTAGACAGACATGAAGAAACAAGCTTAAAAGCCAGGGGTGAGATTAGGGTGGGCTTAGGGGTACAAGTCTTGCCTCCAGGTACTTTGGTGCTGAAGTGGTTGTTGCTAACCTTACTTGGCAACAAGACTTTTTTTTCTAGATTTCACAAGACTAAACCTTTCAGGACTATACATTAATTGAGATACATTTGGAGCGCTATCTTCCGCTCATACAAGCACAGATCTAGAGTCAGAAAGAACCTCTAACCCAACTCTTTCATTTTATGTGAGTAGACTGAGGCCCAGGGAGATTACATGACTTGTTCAAGGTCATACAGATAGTGAGCAATCTGGTTCTTTTGATTCCAGAATCAGGGCTCTTTTCATTGTATATATTCTCTGCCTAGTCTCTCCCTGCCCCTGTCTACCCACTGACACATTGGAATGCTTCCAGAAAAGAATGACCAAAATGGAGGGGGAGAGAAAGAAAGGGAATGGAATACCCATTAACATAGTGCCTACTATGGTACCTGCACAATGCTAAGTGCTTTTTACAAATATTATCACATTTATATCCTTACAACAACCCTGGGAGTTAGGTGCTATTATTATGCTCATTTTATAGTTGAGGAAACTGTGGCAAGTAGAGGTTGTGACTTGTCCAAGGTCACACAGCTACTATGTGTTTAAGGCTCCATTTGAACTCAGGTCTTCCTAACTCTCTGTCACTGCATCAGTAGTTTGGTGAATGGTGTGAGGACTAGATGTCATGCTAATAAGAGAATAGGTTTGCAGAGCTGGGAGTGTGTGGTCTGCAAAGGGAAAACTTACAGCAGATATGACAACTATCTTCAAGTGTTTGAAGCACTGTTTTGTGGAAGAGAAATTCGCCTTGTCCTGCTTGGTCCCAGAACAAGCAGAAGCAGTGAGGAGAAGTGATAGGGAGAAAGAATTCAGCTCCATGTAAGGGAAAACTTCCTGATAATGAGATCTCTCTCAAAGTGCACTAGACAGCGTTGGGAGTGCAGTGAATTTCCCTTTACTGGAAGTCTTCAGATGGAGGCTGGATGACACCACTTGCCCACAAGCTCTGACCTCCTAGTCCCTTCCAAATCTGAGATTCCCTGTTTCTGTGATAAGTGCAAACCCGCCCCCAATCCTTGACAAACAACTTAGAAGGTTCTGCTGGCCTGATTAGGGATTGGCATGCTTAGGAGACTGCTGCCCACCAGGATATTAGCAGGGCCCCCATGTCAGATCCCTCTCCATCCAGGCTAGTTCTGTCAGCAGGGATCCTAGGGTCAGGCCATAATTAGCCTCTTGGAAGCCAAATTCCAAAAGCAAGGAAAGTCCCTGGAATGGCCTGACTTTTTTTTTTCCCTTAAACTAGACCTGCAATTTTATTGGTGCAAGGAGCTCCCAGTAAGAAAACTCCCTCTGCCAATGCAGGTCAGTATCTGCCCTGCCAGTGACAATCTGAGAGTTGCCTGAAACACTGAGGGCTTAAGTCACATGGCAAAATTCAACCCAGGGCTGTCCCTCTATACTGCCTCTTGGAACTAGAAGGACCCTCACAGGTCCTCTAAGCCACACACACACACACACACACACACACACACACACACACACATACCCCTCCCAATTTTACAAAGGAGTAAACTGAGTCTAAGGGAGGTTGTGACTTCTTCAAAGTCAGAGGGAGGATTTGAACTCAGGTCTTTCAGCATCCAAAGTTAGCTCTCTATCCACTGTACTATGCTGGCTCTTAGAGCTAGAAGAACTTCACAGGCTCTCTAGTCCAATTCCTCCCCCCCCCCCCCCATTTTACAGAAGAGCAAGCTGAGTCTAAAGGAGGTTGAAGTATTTGTCCAGTAATATACAGGCAGTAAGTGTCAGAGGCAGGTGTTTCTGACTCCACGTCTGGCCCTCTATCCTCTTTGTCATGCTGCCCCTCACCATTAATGGCCAGATCCTCCCCACATTCCTTTTCTGGTGCCTCACCTTGGCATAGAGATGATGGTGGGCTCTCCAAAACCATGTCAGTGGACGACTTGTTCTGGTGGCTCTTACCTGACTCAACATTTATTAAGAAGGCACCTCTTAACATTTAGTAAGTGCAGTGTAAGGCACTATGGGGCAGCTAGGTGTCTCAATGGATAGAGTGCTGGACCTGGAGTCAGGGAGACTTATCTTTCTGAGTTCAAATCTGGCCTCAGGTACGTCCTAGCTGTGTGACCCTGGGCAAGTCACTTGACCCTATTTGCCTCAGTTTCCTCTCTGCAGAATGATCTGCAGTGGCAAACCACTGCACTATATTTGCCAAGAAAACTCCAAATGGCATCATGAAGAATCAGACATGACTGAAAACGACTAAACAACAAGGTACCTATGGTGTTGGAAAAAGCCTTGAATGCATGTTCAATGATACACAATTTGTTTGTCATCTAAGACATTTAGTTAAGTGAAAAGTAGCTATCAGAGGGTTGGCCATGTGGGGATGGATCCTTAGCACAGCAACTCATGGAAAACTACTAAGGCACGAGATGAGCTGGAAGCTCCCATCATTTCCCTGTCCCCAGCTTACTCCGCTAGAGGCTTTGTGGAACTTCTCCTTAGGTGAGGCCTTGAACTCTCTCTCCCTCTCAGGGTTGAGCTGTTGTTTCACTCTTAATGGGAGAGCTCCATCATTCTGCATTGTCTTGTATTGCCTTCCACGTATCCTTTCTCTGACTTCTGTTTTGTTATTAAATTGGATGAATGGGTTTCTTGGCTAGGTTCTATGTGTGTTCATTGCAGAACTGGTATTTGGGAGATATCATTCTATCCCAGTGCCCCCTTTTTCTAAGGAGAGCAGAATGGCCAAGCTCTGGACCCAACCTTCTACTTTCCCTCTAGGTGGGAAATAAAACCTCCCTTGAAGAATGGTGGGAGAAGAAGAGGCTAGAGATGTCTATTCTGTCTTCCTTCACCAAGTTAGCCCCGCTTCCCATTCTACATGTGGAGGGATGGCCCCTTGTAACACATGCTTTTGCAGAGGTCCACAGGAAGCAGAATGGTCGAGACCCATTTCTTAGTCCTGGTTCTCTTTTCCTTGACTCAATCACAGAACCTCAATGTTGGAAGAAACTTCAGAAGCCACAGAGTTCAAACAAAAACTGCACAAAGAATGTCTTCCACCAAATAATCAACTAATTACCAGCTTCAGATCTCATTCATCTTTGCTCCTGCATGCCAGGCTCTGATGCTGTGCACTGAAAATAGTAGGTAGGAGCTGCTGTGGATGGAGTGCTGGAGTCGGCAAGACCTGAATTCAAATCCAGCCTCAGACATTTACAAGCTGTATGCCCTGGGCAAGTCAGTGTACCTCTGTCAGGTTCTGTTTTCTCAAGTATAAAATAGAAAATTATGGCACCTACTTCACAGGGTTGTTGTGAGGATCAAATGAGATATTGGTAAAGTGTTTAGTACAGTATCTAGGACATAGTAGGCACTTAATAAATTCTTGTTCCTTTTCCCTTAATAAATATTTAAAATGTGAACAATTGTAGCTCTTACATTTACTAGCTGTGTGACTTTGGTCAAGTCATTTCCCTCCCTCATCTTGCCACAGTTTTCTCATCTGTAAAATGGAAGGGATTAAATGATCTCTAAGGTCCCTTTTTGCTCTGACATCCTATAATTCTAAGGCCAAGAGTCCTAAAAGGACAGCTACTCATCCAAGTGGAGATGGGCAGAAGACAGAGTCAGAAGATGGAGGACATCTGTGCAGGGGCTCCATCAGGATTATGCCAGTGTAATGGCCCAGGGTGGTACTATTTCTGGACTCTGCACTCTAATATCTGTAAGAAACCCTGCCCTCCTCAGGCAATAGGGACATAGAAGCCTGGGGCTGGGCCCTGTCCATGTATTGTGGAGACATTCTGCCATGGCATTCTTCCCCAGGTCCTCTTCACATAGACCTATCCTGAAGGCACTTCAGTTCCTGAGCTCTCTCACACTGTGACTGGAAGGAAGTGAACCCCCAGAACAAAAAAAAGAGACAGCTGCTGATTAGACAACCACGAGACCCTGCTTCTATCCCCTGCCCCTATAGCCAGCTGCTGCCTCCAGCCCCATATCTCCCATGTCACATCTGGAAATACAGGTCTCAGTCTCCCTCCTCCCCCCCACCCCCTTCCCTCCCCTCCCCTCCCCACCCATCCTTCTCCTTGCTGCTGCATGCAAAAATTCTAAACCTGAAGAATTTCAGGCTCCGGTTTATCTGCTGGGCTCAAACTTGCCAAGCCATTCTCAGGAGCTGGAGGCTAAGGATGCCTGTGTGAAGATAGGATCACCATGGTAACAATGATGTCACTGGCTTTGGGACTCAGCACTAGCAACCTTAACTGAGATGATCCTCAGCCCAGAACCAGTTATAACCTCACTGATTAAACACCTAAAGGAACCGGCCTGTCTGGTGCAGTTAGCAATCACGTTGCCTTCACTGCTTCCAGTGCCCAGGCAGAAGGCAACCAAACATTGGAGAGCTTCTTTTTAATGGCACGGCAAAGACTAGTATGTTAGACAATAAACCTCCAGAGACAAAAACTATAATCAGACCTGGTAGGTTGAGTGTGGAACGGGGGATGGAAGGGAGGGGAGAAAAGGGAGGGGAAGGTTGAGGAGGGGTATGATGACCTTTTATTTACAAGGATGATATAATCAATTGAATTAGTTATCAGATGCTGGGGCAGTTTGCACTGAATCATCCATACTCTTTCATGGAAAGGACCTAAATGATGTCTCACTACCCCAAAATGTCCCCTCCACAGACCACCCATATTCTTGAAAACTTTAGGGGCTCCACACTGCTTAAAGAAGAGTCCAAACTTTTTTCAAGGCCTTCCACAATCTATCTCTTACCTACCTTTCCAGAATTCTCTCCCAATATCCTTCCCCTCCCCCCAAAATAATAATAACACATTTCTATTTCTAAGAGAAATAGAATCTCTAACAAATCTGTTTCTAAGATTCACAAAGCACTATCCCAGCAAACACCCTATGAATCAGGTAGTGCAATATTATTACTCCCATTTTAGAGATAAGGAAATTGAGGCCTTAGGAAGGTAAGTGACTTACTCAGGGTTACATAACTGGGAGGCAACCAAGCTAGGAATTGTACCTAGGTCTTTTTAATTCTGAAACTGGTGTTCTTTCTGCTGTCACATGCTGACATTCCAGCCCACGCTTACCCACCCAAACAGAGCCCTCCCAGGCTTCATCCATACTGGACAATTTGCTATTATCCAAGGGCCATGTGCTTTTCTAAATAAAGCCTTTGCTTAGACAATTCCTTCTACTTAGAAGTCTTCCACTTATGTCCCTACTTGTAACAATTCTACCAATCTTACAAACCTTGGGTTAAATGCGAAACCTTCCATGAAGTCTTCCCTGCTATTATCAGATGAAAATGATGTCTTCCTCTCCTCTCACCCCCACTCTTACCCCTAAAGAACATTGTCTCTATCATTCACACAGCACCTGACTCCCCCTCTAAGGCCTTGGCCTTGTACTTCTTGTTCTCTAACCAGTCTGGTGGAATAATACCATAAACTTAGACATCAAAAGGGGCACAGAGATAACCTAGTCCAACTTGTTCTTTTTATAGATGAGGAAACTGAGGCTCAGAGAAGTCACATGATTTACCTAAAGTTACTCAGCAAGTTAATGGAAGATAATCTTGTAGTATCTATGTTTTATGAGCAAAGCAGAATTGCAATAGCTCAAAAGAAATGTGAGATGTGCACATTTAGAGACATCTGTGCTCCAAATGTTCATATGAACTATCTTTGCCTGACCTGTGGTAGTTTTGCAAGCTTGTATTAGTCTGATCAGCCCCAGTCAGACACACTGTGCCATGACCCCAATATAGTGATGTCATTCTGGTCCTCTTTGAGAACAAAGGACAACATTGAACAAACAACTCCTGCTAGTATCTACTTTATGCAGGGTACCTCTAGGCAATAGGGAAACTTGGACAACAACAACAAAAAAACCCAACACAAACCAACCATACTTGCCCTCAGGGAGCTTACTTTCTGATTCCAAAGTTTCTTTCATTTCTCCTAATCCCTTAGCCCCTTTCTGGCTTCATGTGTCTTTACTTACCCTTTCCTTTTTTCTGATCTCCAAGGAACAGACAACCCACCACCTCGCCATGGCTAGACTCTCCTCCTCTGCCACTTATTTTTCCTTCTCCACTGACTTCTCTGCCTACAGGCATACTCAGATTTCCTTTCCCGGCCCCTGAAATCTTCTCATGCTAGCCTCCTATGTCATCCCACTTTTTTTTCTTCTAGACTCCTGCTTTCCTCTCTGGTCTGTCCTATTTCTCTTTGTACCTAGTTCTGCTCCTCTCCTTCCCACCTCCTCCCACTCTTTCCCTCTCATCCTCTACATTCCAAACCTGACAAGCCCAAGGTATGTTGAAAGGCCCAGACCAATTCCCTTCCTTCCCACCTTCTCCCCCAAATCTAGTCATTTGCTCATAATTTTCCTGAGCCAGTGATGAGAATTGTTTTCCTCAACACTCTCTATGACCTGTCAACAGCATCTGCTGCTTTTGAAGGTCACCCTCTTTGGGTTGTCATGGAAAAGTGTTCTACTTGGCTCCAGAGGACATAATCAGGGTAGAATCATGGGTGGAAGTTTCACAGGTACAGATTTTAGTTTAATTTAAGAAGAAACTTCACAACAATTAGAGCTGTCCAAAAGTAGAGTGAACTGCTTTGGGAAGTAAATGAATATTCTCTCTCTCTGAGCAATTGGGGTTAAGTGACTTGTCCAGGGTTAAGTGTCTGAGTAAGGATTTGAATTCAGTCCTCCTGACTCTAGGGCTGGATGCTCTATCCATGGTGCCACTTAGCTGCCCCCCAAAATAAAGACTTATCAATGGAGGTCTTTCAGCAGAGGGGGAATGACCAATCATTTGTCTGATATGTTATACAGGGGATTTCTCCTCAGGAATGGGTCAAACTAGAAGATCTCTGTGGTCCTTTGCTCTGGCTCCCAAATAGAGAACTAGAAAAGACAATCTTTGGCTTTTGGCAAACCCCTGACTTCCTACCTTCTCTTCCCTCCCCCTTATCCTGTTTGTGCCCTCATTTTTTTTTTTTTTGTAATATTCTTACATTGCTGACCTAGATGTCAACCAAATCCTTGTTGTTCAGTCAATTCTTTGTGGCCCCATTTGGAGTTTTCTTGGCAGAGATACTGGAGTGGTTTGCCATTTCCATCTCTAACTCATTTTAGAGATAGGGAAACTGAGGCAAACAGGGTTAAATGACTTGAGCAGGGTCACACAGGTAGTTAAGTATCTGAGGCTGGATTTGAACTCAGGTTTTCCTGCCTTCAGGCCCAGTGCTCTACCCACTGCACTACCTAGCTGCCCTAACTTCAAATCCTACAAGGGTAGAAATGATAAGAAAGATACTTGCTACTGTCAGCTTAATTGATGTTTCCTTTAAGGGGTATTCATAGGATCCTAGAAATTTAAAACTGGAAGTGATCTCAGAATGACTTTAAAAAGTCTGTATTAAGTGCTTGCTATGTGTTGGTCACTATGCTAAGTCCTGATGATACAAATGCAAAAAGTTAGAGCTTATATCCTATTGGGGAGGTAACATGTATGTAATATTATGGAGTGGCAGCCAGGAAAGGGAGTTTTGGTCTGGGGAGTTAACATAGAAGGCGAATTGTTTTTGAGACCAAAGAGGAGACAGTTGACATACCCCTTCCATAAGCAATGGTTCTGTTGATTTGGTTACTATTCTTGGAGTCAGAGATAGCAAGCTGGGAAGCAAAGGTACAGTTAATCATCCAGGCAGATGGCAAGATGGTCTGGGTTCATGGCTGGATGGGATGTAAAACACGATCTTGCCTGGAGCTGGTTAGATATAGTTGATGAAGAAAGTTTTCACTTGGGCAGCTATCAAGCTGGCTTAGCCCTAGGGTGGGAGTTCCAAAGCTCAGGAGCTAAACTTCCCCAGGGACTTGAGGGGAAGGGAGGGCAGTGCCTAGGATGCTGGTCCAGGAGGGGAGAAGCAGGGTGAATGGCAAGATGGCCTTAGAGGACAGCTAGAGAGTATCTGGACATCTAGTCCAGCACTTTCAATCCAGAGATGAGGAAACTGACATAGAACATTCAAGAAACTTGTCCAAAGTCACACAGCTATTTAGTGACAGAACTGGCGTGCTTACGTCTTTGACTCCAACATGCAAAACTCTTTACATTTTCTCCACAACTGTCATTTAATTAAACTGACTGTGTAGATGGACCTTGGTGTTTCTAAGTCAAAGTCCACAAATCCTCTGTATGTGTGTGAAAACAAGAACATGTGCACACACATACCCCCACTCACACCTCCCCCCATCTCACACTATTCAGATTTGAAAGGTGCTATCTTTCCTAACTAAAGCAAGAATTGTGAGCTTTATCAATTTCTTAGTTTCTGCAACACAGAATAGGTTCTGCACCCCTACCTCCCAGTTCCCTGAGATAAGGGGACAATATTTCTATTTCTAATTAGGTAGCTTGTTAAGATTAATTGCTTCACGTTTATGTGGTACTTAAAAGTTATCTAGGCATTTTGCAAATATATCAAAATTATCAATAACCCAATAACAACCCTATGAGAAAGTTATAGGTAGTGTTTATTCCCATTTTACAGATGAGAAACCTGGAACTCAGAAAAATTAAATGATTTATCCACACTTATGAAGATAATTTCATAGGCAGGATTTGAACCCGTCCTTCTGACTTTTCTGACTTCAGCATTTTAACTGAATTTTTATTTAAACCACACTGCCTCTCACAAAACTAGATGACCTCTAACTATAATTGACACATAGCACTAGGTGTGCAAAGTGCTTAACATACATCTCTAGCACCTAGCAGAGTGCCAGATTCACTTTGCACAGTATTACAGGTAGTGTCAGAAGCAGAAAATTCAAACCCAGGTCTCTCCTAACTCCAATTCCAGAATTTTTTCCCCACTATGCCCTGCTCCCTCTATCACTATGAGAATTCATAGTTTAATAGAAAACCTACAAGTACTCACTGGGGCAGCTAGGTGGCACAGTGGCTAGAGCATCCGATCCAGTCAGAAAAACCTGAGTTCAAATCCAGCCACAGACACTTACTAGCTGTGTGACCCTGGACCAGTCACTTAACACATTTTGCCTCAGTTTATTCATCTGTAAAATGAGCTGGAGAAGGAAATGGCAAACCACTCTAGTCACTTTGTGAAGAAAAACCCCAAAAGCAGTCACAAAGAGTCAGACACTACTGAAAAATGACTCAATAACAACTTCCTTCCAACAACCCAGTAAGGTAGCAAGTATGATTATCATTCCCATTCTTAAATTTATTTTTGGAGGGTGGCATGGGGCAGAATCAATTCATCACTCCATAAGCATTTACTGAGTATTTCTTATGTGCCAGGTGCTGGGGATAACAAATTAAAAAAATGATAGTCCAGGTCCTTGAAGAGTTCACATTCTTACAGAGGAGACAACACACTTATAGATAAGTTTGTGTAAGGGTGTATCCCAACAAAGTTGAAGGTCATAAGGCGCAAAGAAAGAAAACAATCTCTTTCAGGAACAAATGAAGAAATTCATGCCTTGGAAGGGATTCCAAGGTTCTAAGTAAATCAACAGCCAATGAAAAAGTCAGTCAAGACAATAAATTTGCCCTTATGGAAAAGACTGCCTTCTTAACTTTGTCCATTCATTTCCATAAGACCCAACAAAAACCTTGGAAGTGTGGGGAGCTGGAAGGGAAAGGGAATCACTAAAAGTTAGGATGAAGTTCCTCACTGAGGGAACTCAGTTCTGAACCAGAAAGAGGAGAGACTATACTTCTTTCACCTCCTGCCTTGGAGGTGACAAACATCAGAATGATGGCTCTGAGGGAACAGAACTATAGAAGCTTTGAATCAATGCTAGCTTAGGGATCTTTGCCCTTTCTGAAAGAAGACAGTAGCATTCCTGGTGGAAAATGCCTTTGATGAAAAAAGTTGCACTCAGTTGAACCCAAGACTGGAGAGTGTAGAGACTATACATACTCCAGGAGAATGAGTGACTGAGCGATTCACCCTGTCCACCCAGCAGAGATGCTATCTATGCCTTGCCACAGGTCCAGCTAGGCCATCTATCCAGCAGTCACCATGCTGTGGGAGAAGCCAGCTCAGACTAACAGCAGGGCAATTTGCTCATCACCAAAACACTGTTCCATAGTGAACTTCATAAGGATTCTCCAAAGTAAGGACATTGAGGCCCTCTTGTTCCAGAGTTGAGATACCTAGACCACATGTTCCCTGCATATATGCCTCATTCAAGTGTGTGCCTCTTCTCCCATGTCAGACTGTATATCTCAATGGTAGAGTATGTCATTTCCAGATTGGCTTTTTCATTTTTATTCATTCATTTGTTCATTTATTTACCTCCTTGGCGAACGCAAGGGGGAATGCTTTGTAACTACTGTTCTTGTTTTGAGTAAATGTCTTTTCTAAGATTTAATTGAACCTATAGCTAAAAGTAACAACTGAAACTCCTGGCCAGCTAAGTGGTACACTGGATTGACTGCTGGGCTTGAAACGAGGAAGACTCATCTTCCTAAATTCAAATCTGGCCTCAGACACTTAATAGCAAATTATTTAACTTTGTTTGCCCCAGTTTCCTCATCTGTAAAATGTGTTGGAGAAGGAAATGACAAACCATTCCAGTCTCACTGCCAAGGAAACCCCAAATGGGGTCACGAATTCAGATATAACTGAAACTGAACAACTGGTTAACAGTGGGGGCTCATAAGTTATAGAGATGAGTAGTTACTCATAAGAATACTCCTTGGAAAAGTGGTAACAATTGGCCCTCTGGGGACCCAACTTTCAAATATGTGTGTGTGTGTGTGTGTGTGTATATATATATATATATATATACACACACATATAACTTATATGTATACATACATATACAAGGTAATTTTTTAGGGGGGAAGGTACTAGCACCTAGGTCGATCACTTAAGGCTTCATGTAGAAAGTATCACGTGAGCAGAGAAAACTAAGGAAGAGAGAGGACTCATATATATCTAACAGTGGAGAGTCTACCACGGTGCACAGAGTTTAAAGGAAGAATTTTGTTTCCCCCCCCAGACTGAGCAGCTGGTCCATCTACATCGCAGATGTGGGTATCATGTTTCCACTCTCTCCCTTCTTGTCCTGGCAAGGCTCTGAAAGCTTCCAGGGTTGAGCTGTGTTTGGGAGACTTAAGGTTCCACACATACTATATTACTGATATCCTTAGGGATCTATTAAAAAGAATGATTTTGCTCCTTTGGTTAAAAATGCTAAGAAAGCATTCCTTTCTGACACTGGGTGTGACGTTTTCTTTAGCACCTCTTTATTCCTGAACTTCAGCTGAGTCTGAAAGATTCTCCTTTAGAGATTCCCTCCCCTTTGGCTTTATGGAAAAGGGATAAAACTCCACAGTACAAATGGGGCAGTGATTTTAGGGAGGTCTGTGATGAGTACTGACACCAGAATTGACTAGTTTGGGTGTTAGTCATCTTTTTCCCCACAAATACCAAAGGAAACAAAGGCTTATCAAGGGGGCAGTTTTTGTCCTATTAGTGATCTCTGGAAGGTAGGGTGATATAGTGGAACAGGATATGGGTTCTAAGCCTGGTTTTGCCACTGTGTTGCTGTATACCTTGAATTAGTTATTTCTTGCCTCTGAGCTTATTTCTCTATAAAACAGAAGCTGGATTAAGTGATCTTCAACCCTTAGCACCAAGGCTTGAAATTCAACTCAGTAAATATATATTAAGTACCTATTATGCACCATGCACTATGCTAGGTACTGTGGAGTGACCTGGTCAGAACCGTGCTTTAGGAATGGAAACTGGAAACTATGCAAAGCATGGATTGGAGAGGGGAGAAGAGTGGAAGGTCAGTTAGGTTACTGCAATAGTACAGGCAAGAGGTGGTAAAGGCCTGAATTTGGGTGACTAATGTAAGCAGAAAGGGATGCCTGTGAGAGAGGTGAAGGTAGAATCAATATTGCTCAATCCCATGCAACCTAACTTCCCGCACCGCCTCTTCACTGAAACTCTTCTCTTTGACTATGAACCTGGAATTCCTAAATTTAGTGGCTCTTAATTTTTATGGTCCTTTATCACCCTATAGTATTTGACACCATTTACTATCCTCTTCCCTGGACAATCTCTGAGTTTTTGTTTCTCCTCTTGTGGTTCTCCTATTTAACTCTTTTTCTCAGCTTTAGTCATTAGCCATGCCTAGGTGTACACTAAGGTTCTTCTGTCCTGTGTTCTCTCTCTCTGAGCTCAATTCCCATTAGTTCAATGATCAATTCTATACAGAATACACCCTTATCTACATAACCAGCCCAATTACTTTCTGGATCTGTCTCCGCATAGATGTCACATGGCTATCTCAAACACAGTGTCCAAAAAGGAATTTATCTTTGCCCCACTCACCTCCTCTTCAGCATTTTCCTCTTTCTGTTGTGGTCACCACTGTGCTTCCAGTCACCCAGGTTCTAAATCTCAATCATCTTCCATCACCTTAATCCAGTTAATTGCCCAGGCTTATTCCCCCTCCATGATGGCTCTTACATCCCACCTCTTTACTTCATTTGTGCACCCACTGTTTTACTCAGAGGTGTATGGAATGTTCAGGAAGACTAGCATCTCTGGTGTCCACCTGATTCACCCAACTCTCATGTGCGGCTCTAAGAAGCTACAGCACATGCAGTGGTCACACCTCAGTAAATTGTCTTGGCAGATGGGCTAAACCAGGTTAAGCGTAACCAACGGGCCTCAATCTGCAAGTTAGGGGGATGCCTACCCAAGAACATGAAGCCTTTCTGTTCTAATGCCCATGAAGCAGGCACTATGGAGGGCTTAGAGCCTGGGTAGGCACTGAAGATACCATGGTCATCCAATGTATACTGGGCCATAGTCAGTTGTCTTGCCACTGGACTTTGATGATGAGGAAGAAAGAGTGAGGCTGATAACTTTGTGCAACTCTGCCTCACTTAAATCCAACTCACACACAAGTTATCACCCCTTGGAGTCAGTGGTCTTCAAAAACGAAGGACAAGCAACAGGCTTAGCTCAGACTTTTATCACCTCCTGCTTGTACTATTTTTCTTTCTGGCTTTTTGGAGGGGCAGTTGGCGTTGACTTGCCCAAAGTCACATGGCCAGTGTGTCACGTCTCTGAGGCAAGAATTTGAATTCAGGTCCTCCTGACTCCAGGGCCAGTGCTCTATTCACTGCACCACCTAGCCGCCCCTCCTGCTTGTCCTATTAAAAAAGCCTCCTAATGGGTCTCCCTTCCTCCATTTTTTCTCTTTTTTAATAGATGCCACCACCACCCTATCCCTCAATGGACAAAGTGATAATCCTAAAGCACTGGTCTAACCTCATCCTTCCACTGCTGAAGAAGATTCAGTGGCTCAAATCCTCAATTTGACATTTAAAGCCCTTCACAATCTAATCTATCTTTCTAGGCTGATTTCACATAACTCCCCTGTCTATATTCTAGGTAAACTGGCCAACTGGCAGTTCCACATACCACTTTTTGATCCCTCCCCATTTACTAATGCTCTTTATCTCCCCTTTATCTTGTAGCTGGAATTTACTTATCTATGTACATGATTTATCTCCCTTCCCTTTCAGTGTGCAGGGAAGTTCCTAGAAGACAGACGCTGTCTTATTTCATCTTTTGCACCCAAAACCTCAGAGTAGTAGGTGCTTAATGCTTGTTGAACTTAATTGAATGTACTGAGGCTGGTTATCCTTGAAAGGACTTTATTTGTGAGGGTCATCATGACTTTGGAAAACTCTCAGGTGGGAAGAGTTAGATTGTGGTCCAGCTGAAGTCAGAGCCTACTGACCTCAGTCCATGTGTACACAAGCTAAAGCATTAATCATAGCAGTCCCTCAAGCTCAGTGAGGACGGACATAGGGTTTATTATAGTAGGGGCTAAGCCACGTGTGTGTGCATGTGTGTGTTTTTGCATATATGTACGTGTGTGAGTTGTACCTGCAGATTTATTGGGATTTTCTCTCCTCTATAAAGGCAACATTTTCACCCCCAACCCTCCCTTCTCTCTGGACCCAATTGTTTCCCCATTGTGTCTCTTATACCATGCAGCTTCCACCCTGGTCTCAATATTTTGCTGGCATGGCAAAATCAGAGCTGGAATAAGACATCTGAATACTTTGGACAAAGTTCTGGTACCAGTGGGCCCGCATGGTGATGCTAACAACATAAACTGGTTGTTTTCCCTGGCTCTTTGGGGAATGTAGTTCTAGCACCTTGGGATGGAAGAGGACCACTCTTGACCTTGTTCCCCCATCCTACTCTTGTCCCCAACCCTACCCTCCAAGGTCAGTCCTGGGGCAGAAGTAGAGCAGAGTTGGGTCCAGCTGCAGTCAGAACCTGCTGACCCTAGAACATGACAGGCCACCAGAAGCATTCATCACAGCAGCTCCCTAGAGTTCACTGAGAGGATATGGGCTGTTGTGTGTGTATGTGTGTGCAAGCTTACCTGGGAGGGCCTGAGTGAGTATTCCAGTAATTATGCTCCCAAGGCCAGTTTTCTCTCCCTGTCCAGCACCCAGGCCCCCAGCTCCAGGCCACCCACCAGACAATCATGACTCCAAGGCTATACAGAGCACACAGCTAAAAGCGAGTCACTTACAGTTTATTTTGCCTGAAAGTATTTCACATCTCTTTGTACACAGCTACAGAACAGGAGTAAGTAGGAAACCATTGGGTAAAGCAACAGTGCGAAGGAGAAAGGTGGCCAATTGTTTCTTCTTTAAAAAAAAAAAAAAATCAACTTCTTCCTGCACCTGATGCCAATTGTGCAGGATGGGACTTGAGGGGCAAAGGAAAACACAAAGAACCTGGCACATAAAATGAATTAAGACTTAACCCAATTTCTCTTTAAAAAAAATGAGGGCACAGCACAGGCTAATAAAATCTACCTAGCAAAGTATAAAAAGACAAAAAGCACGGCTCCCGTTGAGTCAGATGAATTAGATAGATAAAAACATTACCTTGGCCACATGGAAATTTTAGAGATGCTGAAGGGGAGTGCTTGTTCTAAACAAACAGAAAAGGGGACCCCCAAGGAACACCCCCTCCCCCAAGGGCTGTTCTGTACAGTCATGGCTCAAAAGGAAAAAAGCCAATTATTTATTCACCCAGGAAAGGTTCTTCCCTTCTCAGCAATTGTGGGGAGGCCAGGAGCTCTGAGGACTAGTGGTCACATTTACAGAAAGGGATGGCTATAGGTCGGTGGCAAAGGGTTTTTCTTCTCCCAAGAGACCATGCAGAAAAGCAGGCATGCGTGAGTGAGGACGCCGAGCGACACAAAATGGCGGCAGGACTTAGAAGTCTTGAAATCTTGGACGAGAACAGAGAAGGGTGGAGGCAAATCATGAATCTAGCTCTCTCTTGGCAGGGGACTATCCTACCAGGAAAGGGGTGGGGTGGGGAAATGGTTAGCACATCCCCAGCCTGATGCAAGGAGCAAGGAAAGATGGCCATCTTTCAGGAACAAGACTTCAGGTGGGTGGCCTCCTCTCCCTCCCTCCCTCCCTGCTCCCAATGTCTTCAGGCTTCAGTCAGTGAGGATGTTTGAGACATTCTGAAATCATAAACACGGCAGCAGACGGACGGACGGATGGACGGACGGGCTGACAAGAGAGCGTTAGCATACAGGATCCATTACGAAAAGGCAATTATTCAAGGAGGGTTTTTCCTTTAAAAAAATAATAATAACAAGACAGCAGACTAGTTTATACAGTACTATACGCCAAGGGGTAAAAGAATCAACAAGTTATAAATAAAAGACAGGTCCCAGACCTGTAGTTTGTGAACCATTTCTTAAATAGGTGCATTATTTAAATCTTATGTACAACAAAATTACTTTGCATAACAATTGCAAGGACACAAGGAGAGGTATGATGATATGATCTGGGCTTTTTCTCTGGGTAGTGAATGGCTTATTTTTTGGAGAGTCCCTCAAGGGGGCCCCCAGGAAGGCCAATTGGAATTATGAGTGATTGGGGACTCTGAATTTGCTTTTCCCACACGGCATCAACACCAAAGCAAAAGAAATCCACAAGGGGTCTCTCCCCCTTCCCCTCCCTTTCCCCCCCTCCCCCCACCCCCATTGATAATCCTCTTGTTGCTACAAAGTCTTTTTCAGGTTAGTTTGATTTTTAAAATTATGAATCTAAAAGATCGAGGCAGGAGCCGGGCATGCTTAAAAGCCCCGCCCCCCCGCCCCCCTCCCTGCTCCCTGCCTCAAGAAAGTCTCCCCTATCTATCTCACAGCCAGGGTGGTGAGATCCAAGACCCCACAATGGGCTGTTCTACAGTTATTAGTCAAAAGTTGTTTTGTTTTCAAATTTTTCCTTCTTGTCACAACTTAAAGAGAGCAAGAGAGAATTCACCAGGCTTCAGTGTAGCGGACGTCGACCTCTTTCAGATTGGGCAGCTTGGCCTGTTTCAAAGGAACAACAACTATAGTCACTGGGAAACCAGGTACACTGATCCCTGCCTAGAATGGAGCTCCTAGCTTGATTTCTATGACCCCTGTCAAGGAATCCACCCCCCCAATTCCTCACTAGTCTTGACTGCCTGAAGGGAACCCCTTCAAAGGCATTTCAGTAGAATCCTTTCCAGGAATAATGGGATTCATACTAGCTGCCTGGGACTCAGAAAAACTGAGCCTGAGGACAAGTGAGAATGGGACTAACCATGGAAACTGTCCCAGGAATGTATTTATTATTATTTTAATATATTTAAGTCACAGAATTAAAGAATATCAAAGTTAGAAGGAGCTATCTAGTCTGGCCTGTGCCTTAACTAGAAGATCTTCTATCTAAAACCTCTAGCTGGGAGGGAAACCCTCCAGACTCAGGTTTGGTTGACTTCTTTACTTATAGATCTCTGAAAACTCCAAACACTACTGCAGGTTCTGTCCTCTGGGATCAAGTGTAACAAATCGAATTCATCTATGTGACATCCCTTCAAATATTCAAAGACAGCCATCAGAGATCACATATAGCTTCTCTTTTCCAGGTTAAGATTCCTTAGTGCCTTCAACCAATCCTCAAATGGCATGATGCCAAGCCCTGTATAATCCCGGTTGTCCTCTGCAGCATGAGTTCCAACTTGTCAATGCCATTCCTAAAATGTGGCATCCATTGCTACACTTAATACACTTCCTATATCCTGACCAAAGCAAAAGATAATACTATCACCTCTCTTGTTCAGATTCAGAAGATACCTAGGACAGTAGAATGTGGATAGACTAGGGACAACCAGGAGGAATGGCACAAGTGGTCTTAGAGTCTGTAGGAGTTTTGATCTTATCCGTGAAGTCAGGCCTGGGGCCTGCCAAGATCTTTGAGAACAGGAAATGAAATAATACATTTAAAAAGCTCTGCAAACCATAAAATACTATAGAAATGCCAGCTATTGTTAGACCCCATCATTCTGGGTTCTAAGGTCTTTCTCCTAACTCTGGCATTCCACATACTCTTCCAGTTCTGACATTCAGTTAGTCCTTCAGATCTAACATTCTAAGCTCTAAGGTCCTGTCCAGTTTTTATGTTCTAAGGCCCAGCTCAGCTGACATTCCATATTCAGGATATTCCAGGTCTCATGTATACAATCTAAGATCCTTTCCAGCTCTGAGATTCTATGCTCTAAGGTCTTTTGCAGGTCTGACTTCTTACATTATGTTTAAAACCCCTCGGGTTTTGATTTTCTTGGTTACATGTTCTAAAACTCCTCCCAGCTCTGACTGTGTATGTTTTGTGTTCTGAGGTTTCCCATGAACCCAGATCTGACATTCTAAGATCTATGACACTAAAATACCTTCAGGTCTTCATAGGTATCTGCTGAGAGTTTGGTGCTATTCATGTTTAAGCTGCAGAGGCTCTTCATTGCTACACAAAGACAGAAAGAAGGAAATAAGTGGTGAGAGACAAAGGAGCCAGAAGTGGAAGGACACACACCCACTACCACCTCCTGACCATGAGTGTAGCAGGGTTTCCAGAGGTGAGGCAAGTAGACAGAATGTAGTTCCTAGAAAAACAGTCCAAGTAGAAGTAAGAGATCTTTAGAATGTTTACTGAATGAGTGAATGAACTGAATGAAGGTCCAGGCCTTCAGCTAATCTTCAGCACATTCTGGTATCCCAGTGTCTCAATGTGGCTCAGCTCACCTAGAAACAATTTCCTCATCACCCCTGCACAGCCACTTCAAGCACTGACTTTGGACAGAAGTGCTGGGGTTAAGTAAGCGCAGCCCTGCTGGTCATGGCTGCTCAAAGGGCACTTCTGAAGGTGGCATGAACTGGTATTGGAGCTGAATGAGACTCATGCCAGATAGGGATCTTTTAGCTCAACTTATGCCATAAGGGACCATGTAACACTCATTCTTCCAAAAGAGTAATGTTTCCCACTATTACCAAGAAACTTTTCAGGGATTAAGCACTGGTGGGCACCTTCAAAAAGTGCTGGAACCTCTCCCTACCCCCTCCCAATTTAGGAATCCCCAGGCTTTCTTGTGGAAACTCACAGCTCAGGGCCAGCAGACCGGCATCAGTGACAGGCGTCTCACACAGGTTCAGTACTTGCAACATGGTGAGGTGTTCTGAAAGAAGCCGCAGACCAGCATCTCCAAACTGTGAGGACACAAGACCAACCCACTCATCAGCCTCTTATGTCTTAGAGACACTGGGTTATGAAGCCCTTATGAAGCTTCCTGAGAGATGAAACTCAAAGCCATACAGAAAGATGATCTAATGGTGTCTTGCTGATGCTCAGAAAGGCACCCTGGGACAGAGAATTATCCACTACTGGGAGCTGGAGTTCAGGGCAAGTACTTTAAAGCCCCAGTTACAGGATCATGGGATTTCAAGCTGTATTGAACTTTAAAGCTGATCTAGTCCAAACCTCTCATTTTATGGATAAGGAAACTGAGGGAGAACAGTGACTTGCCCAAGGTCACACAGGTATCAATTAATAGAGCCAAGGCCTTTGCCACCAACACACTGTACTCCAACCAGACCTTGAAGTTCAAGGAGATGGAGTTCTGAACTTGTGTTTTGGCTTCTCTTTTCCTTATAAGGTTAAGAGAGGGAGAATTTGACCTAAAATTATCATGGGTGCAGTCATTCTTACCTTGGAGAAATGTGGGGTCAGAGCAAGAATAATATTTACACTGGGAACTGTGGTTCCTAGATATTGAAAGAGGACCCATGCCAAATAATGGTTGGCTTTTTAGGAGAGTTAAAGCCTTCTTACTACTACAGATGTTCTGTAAATCACCAAACCTGAAATTTGGAAGACCATCTAGTATGACCTGTAGCTGATCAAACATCCTATCTGACATATCTCTAAATTTCTGCTAATTATTCATTACCAGCCATCAGCTCAGCCCACCATGTTGTATTTTAAACAATAAATATTGTTTAAAATACCAAAATAATCATTGGGATAGCTGGTGGGTTGGATAATTCATTAACATGGAAGTTAGGGTCCTATTCCTTTTAGCTCTAAGGAACCAATGAGTCTGAGGGAGAAGTGAACCCTTAACATCTAGCACCAGCTAATCAAGTTCACGCAGATCCTTCTTCACCAGGTCACCAGGGCCTTCAGATATTGGTTTCATGTGGCTGCTGTTACTGGCCACAGAGAACCCCATGGAAAAGAGAGAGGTCAGTGAAACCAGGGGTCTGAGGAACAGTGATCTGAGAAAAGGAAAGTGAGAAGGTTCTCCAAGTGGGGGTTGGAGTGAGGTAGGCACTGGGGCCTGACGGTGAAAACCCATTCCCACCATGTGCCAAAAAACTCAAGTGCTTGAGAAACCAGAGCAATTCCCTAATTATACCTGAGCACTGGTGTGGACTCCTAGAATGAAAGCATATTATCCAAATATAGGGTCAAAGCCTCCAAGAGTGATACTACTGTACAATCCAGACTCAGAACAATGACTCATATGGTGACGAGTCTTCCAAAGGGACTTATCATCACATGCACCAAGAGCCCTGAAGCCATACACAGATAGGCCAGCCCCCTGGAAAACAGAGAGCCTCTACCCCTTGGCCTGGCTGGGATGGTTCATCTTACAATGCTCATACCTGAGTGGACCACAGGTTTAGCTGCTTAAGAGAAGGCAGTTTGATGAGGTGCTCGGCACAGGCACTCGTCACATTGGTGAAGGCCAAGCTGAGGTTCTCCAGGTTTCCAAAAGAGCCAGAGCTCAACAAGCGAGCCAGGTCTGCATCCTATAGGATCAAATAGATAGGATGGGTCAAAAAGAAGTATGGCCAGTGGGGAGACAGACATACTCTGGCTAATAGAAAGATCTTAGCACTTTAGATGGATTCAGGTCTATGAGGTAAAACATAGGTTCCTGGAAACCCATCTCTAGACTCAAGAGTCTGCCTTTCTGAGGCCTCCCCAAAGAGTGAACTGCATTTGCACCATCTTGCCAATGCTAAGAGTAAAAGGTCTGGCTTTTATCTCTTACTCATCCTGCATTTTCATGTGCTCACAGATGAAACCTCTGAAGTCCATGCCTTCATCATTGAGGGAAATAATTAGGAAAGGTAGGACAGGGAAGGGCTACAAAAATAGTAGTTTTAGAATTAAAAGGGACTTCAGATATTGTACACTAAGACATTTCCAACTTTGGGTAGATAGTCCAGCCCCTGGAGAGACAGAGAGCCATAATCCTCATTCTGGATGGCATGGCTAACTGAATCATGGCTCCTCCTCTGATGCTTGTACCTACGGGGGACACAGGCTTAGCTGCTTGAGGGAAGGCAGTTTGATGAACCTATTTTATAGGTTAGGGAAACCAAGGTCTTCAGAAGGAAACTGACATGGCCAAGGTTAGACAAGTTGGGAGTAGTAGAGTCAGAATTCCAAGTTGGGTCCTCTGACTCTGGATTCAGAACTAAATGCAAAGCACTGTGCAAACAAAGCCCTACATAAATGTGCTAGCATTTCCACTGTAACAACACTTTACCCAAACATTTCATGAGGACTTCTAATGACCTAATGCCTAGAAAAAAAATGGCCCAGTTCCATCTCTGGCAACTCCATCCCAAGGAATGATTAGGAGAAGATAGGCGAAAATCACCCATGGCCAACTATTCCTCATTTATCATTCATTCAGCTTGGCACTGACTACCTCACTCATACCACCCCGAGGTCATGTTCCATGGTCCTAGAGAGAGTAGCCCAACCCAGGGAGAAAAATGATACTTACTGTGGACTTGGAAGGCAGAGTTAACCTGGTGGGCCCTCCTTTTCTTTGCTGTAAAAGAAATAAGCATCTATTGGGCTTTATCCTCACAGTTGATCCTTGCCCTGCCCACCCTCTGCCAGCTCTTCTCAGTTGTCCTGCAAGGAGCCTCAAACAGGTGTTTGAGGTCTGCATCCTCTAGCATCAAATGGATTGGATGCGTCAAAAGGGGCTAAGTCAGGTGTATGGCCAGTGGAATGGTATGCCCTCTAGGGAGGTATTTTAGAAGGTGGAAAGGAGCTGGGTAATTGTCTCAATTCCCAGTAACAGACCCAGAGCACGCTGGGTGATCACCTACATAGCCAGGATGTTGTCAAGACCTACCAGCTCCTTCAGCTCTCGCTGCCTGTCACAAAGCTGCTCATACATTTTCTTCCCCACATCAGTACTTTCAAGGGTGGAGATGATCTGCAGTTGGGTGTCATTGTTGTCTATGATGTTGTATTCCAGCATCAGACAGAGAATCTAACAGGGAGGCAGACAAGAAGAAGAGTGAGCAGGGGCCAGCAGAGTGGAAGGATATACTCTCCTTTGGGAGAGGCAGCCTCATTCCTGGGTACTCTGGAGCGTAAGCCTTCATGGGTCTAGCTGCCAGCACCTAGCCCCTGGAGGGAAAAGCCTTGCAAATCCTCTCTTCTTTACTGCAGGATAACCTTACACCCATTCCCATTCAAGTCTGTCAGGCCAGAGGTGCTTGCTCTGAAAATCAGGACATTCTCTCTTGCCCTTCAATCCCCTTGTTTCCTCCTTTCATCCTCATTAGTCAACTGTCCTGATGCAGGTCCCTTCTCTCCTTTTTCCTTTGATTTCCTATTCAAATTTTCTAACCTTTTCCCCTTTTCTGAACATCTCTCTGGAGTTTCACGTAGGTCTCAGGATGCCAACAGGAGTAGGAAATGGGAATATAGTGGATAAACTCTGATCTCCCCTCCCTACCCAGAGACTCATTTGGTCCTTGTGCCTCCTAAAGGTGTTTGGCTACAGATTATCTATCCACTTGGCACAAACCAGCATTCAGCATAAGGAAGAACTTGTCATAATGGAATGGGTCCAGTACCCAAGAGGTACTGAGTTCCCTGTCATGAGAGGAAGACTGCATGGCTACTAGTGGAAAAATCCTTTTTCAGACTAGACCTCTGAGGTCTATTGCAGTTCTGTGATGGCCACTCATCTGTGGCACAGAGAAAAGTTGAGATTACATGTGCCTCTTATGGGATGAGAGCGGACAAATTTAGGTGCCTGCTTCCTCACCCCACACTTGGACCTTCCAGTCACTGCAGAATAAATACTGGTTATTCTGTCTTCCTCTCAAGCTTCCTCTGGAAAAGAAGGTCCTACTTTCCAGCAGAATCTATAGGAAGCACTGAAAACTATACCACACAGGCATCTGACTCTTATCTTCTTGGCCCTGACTCACACAGTGCAAGGAAGTGATGACACACATCCAAAAATCAGGGACAGCTCAGGGCAGTATGAGGCTTGGCAAACTGGGTACCTTCCAACAAGCGCTTAACACCCTCTTTTTTTTTTTAAGATTGGAAAGAAGAGGGAGGGAAGGTTTCTGAGTCATTTGTATTTGAAATCAGTAGGATGAATGAATGGGAAAAGTGTGTCTCCTTAGCTCTTTCTATGGCAGATCAAAAGAAGAGGGGATAGAGGAGAAAGAAATAAAAAGTAGAGTGGAGGAAGAAGTGAATTGGAATTCCAAAACATTGGAGTGGGAAAGGCCTTTCCAGATCATCTAACCCAGCCTCACTCACTAGACAGATGGAGAAACTGAGCTTCAGAGAAATAAGCTGACTCACTGAAGGTCACATAATCAATAACAGAGATAACACCCAAACTTAGATCTCCTCCCTCAAGGCCAGTGCTCTCTTCACCCTACCATGACCTTCTGTTATCCGGTCCACACCCTCCCTCTTCAAGGGTACCAGCACTGTGGACTGTACCTTGCTTCCTTTTCAAAATATTGGGTCATTCACCAACTGGATAAAGAAGTTGGATGACTGAGAGAAAAGAGCCTGGACATGTGGATACACTCCAAAATACTAAGGTTGCCTCTAGGCCATGTCACTCACCTTTCCCCCATCCCCCAACCTCCTTGCTGTGATTGTTTCTTGGGTCTCACTACACAATGTCCAAACATCACTGCTGAGCCAGGCCCACACATGCACTCACCTCCACCATGGTCTGATTGCCCCTCAGGGCCAGGAGCATGCATGGTCCCAGTTTGTTCTCAGCCAGCGAAAGTAGGAACTTTTTCGTCTTATAACAGGATCCCATAAGTATGTGCACCTGTGAAAGGAAGGAGGCCGAAAAGAAAAGTTAAGAGTCATTGGCCCACAAATGCATCAGAGGATATAGACACACAATGCCTCCCACATATCTGCAGGCCTCAATGCAGTCACTTTATACTGAGGTAAAGTTTAGAAGTTCTAGCTTTAGACTACAGCATGCCTAGAGATAAAGGCAGACCCACAGGCTGCTACAATTACACCATTGAGGGGCAGCCTCTGAGCAGGGCAATACCTGAGAAGTGTTTGGCTGTGTGATCATGCTGACTTTCTTTGGCTTAGCTCAGGGGTGGGGAACCTACAGCCTCAGGGCCACATGTGGCCCTCTAGGTCCTCAAGTGTAGCCCTTTGAATCTAAATTTCACAGAACAAATTCCCTTAATAAAAGGATTTGTTCTGTAAAACTTGGACTTAGTTAAAAGGCCTCACCCAAGGATCTATAAGGCCACATGTAGCCTTGAGGCCACAGGCCCCCCAACCCTGGAGCTGATAGTAAACATGATTTTCTGGATGTCTGGCCTCTGGGAAGGTTGTCAGACAATTCCCTAAAACCAGTGATCAAGAACAAAGATCTTCAAATAACACTCACCCCCCCCCACCATACACACACATACTCACTACCCCTCCTCCCCCAAAATATTCCAAGTGACAGAATCATAAGATTTATATCTAGAAGGGACCTGAGAGATAATTTAGTACAATGTCTTCATTTTACAGAGTAGGAAACTGAGGCACACAGAGTGTTCAAGCTGAGGTTCAAACCCAAATCTTCTGACTTCAAATCCTGTGTTCTTTTTACCAAACCACATCCTGATCACAGCAAGGATCACTCCTTTTTCAGTGTTCCTATGGAGATGGGGATATGAGTTTTCCTCTGGGCCAAGCAAGGGGGCTTTAGCCCCATTGTCTGACATTGTCTTTGGGCACTAATGGCACCAGGCAGAGATTTCTGAAACTCTCATATTGACTACAGTCCAACATTCACATGGCCCAGGGCAGGCAGCACAGAGAAGGTCTGTCTTCCCTTCCCTTCCAAGGGGCTCTTGGGGGCTGGACAGTCTTCTCTGGGGAAACCTGATGATCATATCTTCTGTAAATACTTGTTAGTCAGTCAATATTGAGTCCCTCCTAAGGAAGGCAACCCACTGAAGGCATACTTCATAGTGACTTTAGACATGAGTTCAAAGGACAAGGGTGGACTAATGAGACATTATGAATTCACCTCAAAGAACCTGACCCAGAGCAGGCCATGCTTCCTGCAGGCTTTGGAGATTAGATACAGAGAGATGGATGGGAAGGTGGGGTTGGAAAGGAAATGATGAGTCACTAGAGATGCTAAAGAAGCCTTGTAGATCTGTCTGCCCCTCATTTCAATACAAAGTGCTTTCACTTTCTTTAAACAGTACTGTTTTGAGATGCAAACTTCCCAGCCCCCAAAGCACACTATATTACTCTAGAGAATGCCCATTTTGATCTTAGTCGCTATACAATTTTCCTTCCAACATTTCTGTAATCATTAGGGTCCTGGTATGGCATGCCAATGGATCTTGTCTGACTAATGGCTGCCAGCTCATGTTGCTTCTTACTCTCATTGGGTACTGACTGGTGGAGGGACCACCAGGCGTTGCTATGGGGAAGGCAATGACGTCTTCACAGGGAGATTATGGCTCAAGTTGAGAAATAAATGAAGGGAGAAAACAAATACATTTCCAAGCTTCAGAAATCTGGCTAATCTAGCAGTGAGTGAACAAGTTAAGACAGAGCACGTACACAGAAACATCTAAAAATAAGCTCCTTTCAAGAAGGACCCAAGAGGCAGCTCATATATTATAGACAAAACTCCTGCTTGGCTCAGTTTACTGGGTAGTTGGTATGAATTAGTTTCCCAACAGAGCTAGTTTCCTGGTAAAGAGCTCCTTTGCCTTCCAAAAGCACAGGAGAATGAGTTATTTGCTTTGATAAGACAAG
Source organism: Petaurus breviceps papuanus (assembly GCF_028583685.1). Classification (NCBI taxonomy): domain Eukaryota; kingdom Metazoa; phylum Chordata; class Mammalia; order Diprotodontia; family Petauridae; genus Petaurus; species Petaurus breviceps. The sequence goes on along the minus strand of NW_027187359.1, from coordinate 22,344,317 downwards.
GGAAGGGAACAAAGCTAGTGGAGTCAGAGAAGACCATTTCTGACTGAGCTGGCTGACCTTGGGGTAGTACTGTGCCCAAATCTCCATTCCCTCCATCCTACTTATCCCCTGGAACATCAGCCCTCTGTTCTCCAGGGTGGATCTCCCAGGACCCAGAACCCTATCTGCCTGGGAGTATGGTTTAGTTTAGGTTGATGGGGAAAGCGGAACAGTCCTGGCACTTTGAGCATCCTGGCTCCCTGACAATCCTTCTCAGAGCTCAAATGTCTGTAAAGGCAGCAGGAATACATCAGAGAGCACACAACTGTGAGGGTGCTTCAGCAGCAGTTCAGGTTTTTCCCATCCCCTCCCTTCTCCACAGGGACTCTACACTAGCAGCAATCCATCTCACGCTGTATATACTTCCATGGATAAACATAAACACACACACACACACACAGAGTCTCCCTTGTTAGAAGCTTAAGGCAGGGATTGTTTTGTTTTTGTCCTTATCTCCAATGCCTGGCATACAGTAGACACTTAATAAATAAATGCTCACTGGATTTTTAATTACCTACCCCCCTTCAATGATACCTTCCCTTTTGCCTAAAATCACGTTCAGGTCTCCCTTTCTCTTGGTCTTCTTTGACCTCGGCGTCTGAGTCACTGAGTTCATAGGATTACAGATGCTATGCCTCTTTCTTTGCCTGACTGATATTTTGGCTTCTTCTCAGGACCCTGATGACCATTACTCTTTCTCTCAGTCAGGGGGTGTTTCAGAGGCAGAGGTCATTGGGAAAGGTCACTTAAAGAAAGCCAGTGCCTGAATTTCTGAAGCAAAGTCAGTGAATGGTCAGAATGAGCAGGGGATCATGGGACCAAGAAAATCTATTAGGATCACAAATTTGGAACTGAAAAGCATATCAAAGGCCATTTAATTCAACCTTCACATGGTACAGATGAGGACACTGACTTGCCCAAGCCTGCTCAGGCATGACTGATACAAGTAGCATTTGGACCTTGGGCACTCTGGCTTGTTCCCTCTTAACATCCTTGAGCTCTTCCTTAGAAATTTCTCTGGATCTCTGTGCCCTCCCCATCATTCTTACTGTAGCTAGCCTAGTCTTAGTCCTCATCACAATTCACTTGAAGCAATGAAAGAGGCTCCTAACCTATTTTTTTTTTTGGCTTCCTGCCCCTCTTCTAATCTACTCTGCTAAAGCACATCTGTTCATGTCATGACTCCTGCCCCCCACCTTCCCCACTTGTCTAACTTCTCTCTGGACCTGTGATTCTATTGGTGTGGAAGAAACTCCTAGTGTGAAAGCTCCCTCCACTAGCACAGACCAGAAATTCACTTGTTGGCTGGAGCACTTAGAGGTTAATTGATTTGCCCAAAGTCAGACAGCCAGCATGTATCAGAAATAGGACTTAAAACTCCAAGTACTCTTTACTTCAGGGCTATACCTCTGTCCACAATGCTGCATTATCTCTCACCTTTTAAACCTTATCTCCTTTTAAACCACTACTCCCCTAACTATAAGCACCAAGCCTCTAGCCTGCCTTCCCCTTTCCATTCCCAGCACTTTTGCTGGGAATTCATCCTCAAGAACCAACTCAAAGCCCACTTCGACCACCACAGCCTAAAATGATTTCTTTTTCTTTTTAATCTCTATTGTAATTATTGTGTCCAAGCACCCCTGTCTTGCCTCCTCCCAGGAGGATCCAAAGAGAGAATATATATAAAAAGACTATAAAGGTCTAGATCCACGTCAGGAACTTCGCAATTAGTTTGCCAGCAAATGTTACGCTGCCTTATTCTTCTACTGATATTTTCAGTGGCTGTCTTTCACTGTTGTCTTATTCTCAGTATATTTCTATCTTACTTCCATGATAAGATTGTAAGATCTTTGAGGGTATAGTTTCTGTCCCAATCTTCTCTGTTCCCCTAGAGTGCCCAGCATATCATCTCAACAGACACTACCAGATTGACTCATCATCCTAAAATGATTCTTTGTGTATATCAAAAACCCTCAAGAGCTCTGTGAATACAGCCCAAACTTCTTGCCATTCAAAACCACTATCATCTGGCTCCTGAACTCTCTAACCCATTTTCTACTACACATCTAGACAAACATTCTCCTCTAGCCAAAATGGTGTCCCCCTGATACTGTGTACAGTACAACTTTCACATCTTTGAACATACGACTTCTTTAACTTGAAATCTTCTCTGTTTACCTAAGTCCTAACCAGATAGGACAGATAAGAGATCCACTATCTCTTTAGTGGATCTTGCAACCGGCCTCTTACACTGAACTCCAGACCAACTCGGACATCTCCCAATCAGTATTCACCGGAACTAGTTTCCCAATAGTGGTGACAAGCCATCCTGCACCATCCACATTCTTCTGTCCACTCCCTATAACAATGTACACAGTCGGAGATGGTTGGCTGCAATTAGGGCCTGGGAGAAGGTTTGATTTGTTTGGGTTTTTCTTCTTCTTAGAAGCACATCGCTGTTATGCCCTCAAGCTAGGGTATGATTTTACTAACTGATGTCTCTTGTGAAGATATTAGCATGGAAACACTGACACACCAAAGTGTGGTGCTGCATTTTAGATCTTGGAGCATCTCTGCAAATGACTGTGCTTGCCCACAGTCGAGTGTGAACACGAGTAATCCAACAAACAGGAAAAGAACTGAACAACAGATACATAGTATACAAGGAAGAGACAGCTCAAAAGCAGCTAAAGGAAGGCAGAGGTGAATCAGGAGCCATCATCATATACAGACAATTGCTTACTTGTTTCTGGCTTGTAGAGCATGTGGCTTTACCTATCCTTGTCTCTGAAGTAACATTCAGTTTATATTACGCTCAAGGCAAATGGCCTCATGATGCATTGCTTCCATCACTCACTACAAGGAGATGAGGATGGAAGAGCGGCCTACTATAAAATCTCTAAGGCTTCTGACTCGAATCCTCAGCAAGAACTTCCAGATTTGGTTAGAAACCTTAGAAACTGCTGGTGTCTTTACCTAATCAATGAAGGTTCTGCACCCATTTACACTTTTAAGGTTCTTACTCTATGAGGCATATGTATTAATGAGAGTCAAGGGGAGATGCTAAAAACAACCATCTAAGAATGGCTGGGGAAGTCTGTAGCTTCTGTTTATCCATGTTCTTATGTCTTCCCACAGCCTTACTACTATGGGGCGTCTAGGAAGATACCAACCCCCCAGCCACAGAAAGAGAGAAAACTTGTCCCTTATACAACTTTCAGACCCAAGAGGTGCACAACCAAATATCAGAGACTGAGAAAGTCTCTTAAGCAAGTTCAACCTGTGGACTAGGGCGCCAATTACTATAGCTCCATCCCATGATATACAGAGCTTTGAAACCTAGACTGACATTTCTTCAAATACCTGGGCTCTAGCCCTATCACACAGAGAAAACAATATTTGGAAAAGTCCAGAAAAAGCCAACTTCTGAATGAAAAGCCAATGACAGTCTTAAAAGAACAATGTGAGATGCCTCTTTTTTCATTATAGAGAGATAGGAAATGCCAGGGCAAAAAGTGTATAGATGTGGTTATGGTACTGGGTGTTTTTGTTTAATTATTTTACTTTGTTCCTAAGAAAGGCTCCATCTGTAAGTTGGGGGAAGGTTCCATTCTACCCTCAAATTATTGTGATATAAAGAACATTCTTTTTTTTTTTTTTTGGCTTTTTGGAGGGGGGAGGGCAGGGAAATTGGGGTTAAGTGACTTGCCCAAGATTACGTGGCTAGTAAATGTTGAGTGTCTGAGGCTGTATTTGAACTCAGGTCCTCCTGACTCCAGGGCCAGTGCTCTATTAAATACATTCTTAACAATACTTAGGATGCAACAAATACATTGCAGTCTACTCTTGGTGGCCATTTTGTTAGGGTAACAGGATGAACTAAGCTCTGACTCACTATTCATTTTCATTTCAGTTGCTAAAAATGAAGGGAGATTGGGGAAGGGAGGAGAAAACAAACACACAACACTGAAGGTGCATACCATGCTGGCAAAGAGTTCTCCATCATCATCACAAGCCACGCCTCCAGGACTGTAGAGCTGAAACCAGCCATCTTTGCCAGTCCGCACACTCAGCAAACAGGAGTGGACCTGCCAGGCAAAAGAGAACTGCTTAAAGGGAAAGATGTAAAGCAACTGCAGCATAAGTGGTCCCAAGGAAGATGGAGACAGAGAAGTCACATCAACAATGGGACCATGAAGATAATTTCTATTCTTCTCTGGGGGAAGCTAGGGCCAATGATGGAGGGAGCCTTAGGAAGAAATGGTTTGTGTCCATTTTTCCAGTAAAGACACATGGCAGCCTAGGTACCAGCTATCCAAATAGCTACATGGTGCTATGGGGGCTGTGCCACCAGCAAGGCCCAGGCTTTGGGCCCAAGGCCAGGACTGCAACACATAAGTTTGTATCTATTTTACCTAAGGAAATCAGAAACCAACTAAAACTGGAGGTGCAATACTCCCTCCAACAGATTCCTTCAGACAGATGTGGCTTCCTCCACACCCAGGGATACCTCCTGCCCTTGACCAAATGTACTGAAAGCAGGAGTGGGAGGGCAATTCAGATTAAAATTCAGGGAGTGACAGGACTAGGTTGGCTCAGTCTCAGCATGTGAGAGCAGGAGCTGAGCCCAGGTTCCAAGGACCTGACTGCTTTCTCTTCTGGTACCTTCACAGAAACTCTATCACCAGCTTTGGCAAAGGAAGGTAAAACACTTGAAGACATAAATGCTGTACTTGGCTCAGCATGAGAGCCTGCGCAAGTGTGTTTCTAAACCAATGCCTCCGCCAGTAGAGAAAATCAGTGGAGAAAACATCAAGTGAGTGGAAAAAATGCGGCTGTTCGTTACAGTTTACTGTAAAACACTGACATCATAGGCTAACCTCAGACACGAAGGGTGGGGCATGTGTTTATACACAAGGCCAGCAGCCTCTGCAAACAAGCCATCTGTGTGTATGTGTATGTGTGTGTGTGTGTGTGTGTGTGTGTGTGTGTGTGTGTGTGTGTGCGCGTGTGTGTAATGCCTTGTCAGCCTGTTCACTTTCGTGAACAAAAGCTGGCTGGCAAAGTTCCTCAGGGGCTTCAGATCCAGATCTCCCAAAAGACTGAGACATCCCACCATCGGCACAGAAGGGGCTCTCCGATAGCATGAGGCAGACAGGACAGCATTTTACTAAGGGGAACAGAAGATAAGGTTCACCTCTTGGCGTGGGTCTTCAGCAAATCTCTGAATCACATACTTCAGTTCCCTGAAAGACACAAACCGAGGACTGGGTCACCGAGACATCCTATCTGCTCATGCTGGATGGACAGAGTAGGCGGGTAGGGGACAGAGGGTGCTAGTTGTGAAGAAAGAATGAGGACATGGAGAGCCAGATAGCTGGCCAGCTCATGAGACTTCTAGAGTATCAGGGTACTTCTCAGGAAGGGATTCACAAGGTTTGAAATTCCAATGGTTAGGTGAGAGAGATAACAACCCTAGGACCACATTCATTTTGTCCAACATTAAACAAGAAGGGGAACTACTATTGAGTGGGGTCTGGGATGGCAGGGAGGTACAGCGTCTTGAAAGATGGGGTGCCCCCACCCCCACAATGCAAGGATCACAGAAACACTCACTTGGTAAATTTCTCATGCGCAAGAGCTCTGTAACAACAACAAAAAAGCAATAATCACATAAGAAAACTAGTTTTTGCATAGCCCTTTCAAAAAGTACAGTTACTAGGCAATACTTCTGGAAGAAAAGCCATACAAGGATTTTTCTCCCCTTTATCTCTGATCCGAAAAATTAAAAAAAAAAAAACATTTTTTTTTTAAAAAAAAGATACCAGTATTTCAACCCTGCCAGGTACCAACAAACAAGAACAACCTGAGTGAGAAAGAAGGAGAGGAACTATAACAATGAGAATGACCCCAGAACCACACACTTGTAAACAGGAGCAGAGCTACCTGGTGGGTTTTTTTTCCCTGTCCCAGAGACCCAGGTGTGTTCATTAATTGTTCTGCAATTAAGGCAAGGACACAGCTAATTAACGCTGTACATCAGAAAAGCAATTAAGGATCGCTCTGAAAAGTAAATTGCATCATGGTCGGCCTGTACAGCTCCTCCCAAGAGGTGGAGGGAATGGCCGACTGCGACGATGACGCCATGGCGTAACAGAGCAGGCAGCCAGTACTCAGGAGTTAGATTTCTCTGGTCTCGAGGCATTGGGCCACTGGGGACTGGAGAGGCCAGTAAATTGGGCAATTACAGGCTGTAATGTACCCCCTCCGAGAGCCGCATTTCATAAACACCGAGCTCGCTAATCGGTTCCCGGGGGAGCGCCATGGGCCTCCCAGAGAAGCACAGTTTCTCCAATCTATCAAAACAGAGTCATTTAGACACTTTCAGTCCTGCTTTACTTAGACAAAGCGTTCTTGTTTAGGCCCTTTTTCTCCAGTATCTTTTTTCTTCTGACTTTCTGGTGATAAATGTGCCATGGGAACAACAGGAACATGAGATACAGAAAGGCTCAATGAATAGAGAAGTAATATGGGATTCTGTTAATGGTTAAGGAAAAAGGATGGGGCAGGTGAGGGGAATACTGTGTTTCTCTCTTAACACTTTCAATCCAGAGACCAGGGCCAAACCTCTCTGGGCCCCCCTTCCTTCCTCTGTACAATGAGGAGGATAAAATGGATGCTTTCAGCACTAAATCCTATAATCCTATGCTGTTTCCTGACCATATTCATAATGGTTCAGCAGCTCTCACTCAGGTTGCTCAGGCTTCATGAAATAAATTTACTTTACCAGGAAGGACTCAGCAGATGTCTGAGATGTTATCACAGGCACTAAGGACAAAAGAGAGGCAGGCAGACTTACTCTTTGGGGAATGGAATAGGTTGAAGCAAGCTGGCCAGAGCTGGTCTCCAGTCATCATAGTCTGACCTAGAAGAAAACAGAGGTGATAATGAAGCTGGGGTCTGTCTCACAACATGGCTGGCAGATCTAACCTTTAGGAAGGATACTTCTTGCTATCACAGAAGGGCTATTTATGGCTCCCCCATTTTCCCATATTTAAAATTCTGCTGAGGGTACCACCACTCTCTTAGTCACCCAAGTTCTTAACCTTAACCAGTGTCATCCTCAAATTCTCACTCTCCCTCACCTCACATATCCAAACCACTGTCAAATCTTATTGTGTCTTCCTTCCAACACCTCTTGGATAGGTCCCTTTCTCTCCCTTCACACAACTCCATTCTCCTCACCTCTTGTCTGGCAAAACCACCCTAATTTGATCCTCAATTCTCCTCCCTCTCCAATCCATCTGCCACTCAGTTTCCAAGGTGATTTTCTTGAAGCACAGGTCTGACTATGTCACTCCTTTACTCAATAAACTCCAATGGCTATGATCTCCAAAGTCAAATCTTTCCAAATCTCTCAAACTGTTAGCACTTTACCCATACTCCCTTGCCTCCAATGTATAAATTTTGTACTTACTTAACTGAATATTGCTGTTTCCCCATAGTAGCCTATAAGCTCCTTGAAGGCCTGGTCAGTTTTCATTTTTGTTTTTATATTCAAAGTTCCTGGCATGCAGTAGATACTTAATAAATACTTGGGAAGCTAAATTAAATTGATTGAAGCCGGCTGAATAAAGGCTTTGCATTGAACCATATAAAGCCTCAAGTAAACAAGAACCCCCTAGTAATATGAGGGGATAAGAGTACCGACTTTATGAAGATGACACTTCTACCACAACTCCTTAATAGGATATGGGAACATGATGGCGTGGAAAAAGCACTGGATTCAGAGCCAGGAAATCCTAGGCTTGTTAAGGGGAAGAAATGAACCTAGTTTTTCACATAAGTTTCGTGAAGTTGTGATTTGCCTGTTGACAGGTTCAAATCCTACCTGAGACACTAACTAGATGGGGGATGCTGAACACGCCACTGGACTTCTCTATACCTCAGAATTTTTATCTATAAGACAGGAAGGTTGTCTTCCCTAGCCTCTAAGATTCTTTGAGCTCTGAATTTATGATGCTAAAAGTGTGAATTGTACTGGCCTATCTCCAACGAATGTTGTGGATACACAACAGCCAAGTCACAAAGCAGTTCTTTCTTCCCTGCCTCCTCTCAAGGGCCCTGTCATCAACCTTGGGGTGTGTGTGTGTGTAAGAATGAGAGCGTGAGTGTAGGTATGAGTGTGTGTTTATGAAAGAGAGAGAGTATGTGTATGTGTGTGTGTGCATACATTAGTGTGTGTTTGTGTGTGAGTGTGTGGGTTTTGTGTTTCATCAATCTGACCCCTATGATCTCTCATTTCTCATATATGTGAGCGATCATGACAAAGGAAATAGAAAAGTTTTTCCTGCCCTTATTACAGAGTAAAATGACTTTTTTGCCCTTCCTATGTTATCTATCTAAAAATGTTGTTACTTTCAAAGAATATTGCTCTTTTGTTCCTACATCACCTTCACTTCTGAATCAATCAATATGTCTGTCTAACTATCTTCTCACTCCCCTACCCAGTACACTATTTCTTGTAACAAAGAATTTTTTTAAAAAGAGGAGGGAAAAGGTAATTCAGCAAAACCAATCAAAGATGCTGTCACTTTTCCTGTTAACTTTAACAGAAGGGGAAAGAGAGACAGGGAAAATGCAGAATAGAACTTACCCATTGGTAGAAACCTTTAAAAGAAAGGGCAAAGATCCCTGAACTGTCATCTCTATGGTTTCTAAATAGATGATAAAATAGTCTATTGATTCCAAAGCCCCTTCAACCCTTATTCATCTTGGTTTTAGGCACAGTCTGAACAAAATCTGAACAAAACACCAGGGAACTCACCTGTTTCTGGTTCTTTGACCAAATCCCTCTACAAAACCTTTCCAAGTGCTTCTCCTGGAACTGCTCAAAAGATGGGGTGACTTATAGAATAGAGGATAGAATAGAAGACTTGATGACACCCCCATGTGCAGTGGCCCAAAGGAGGATACAGCAGCCTATACCCTCAAAATCCTTTTACCATAGCATGCTTTAAATAATACGTAGCAGCCTGCCTGAACTTCAGTTCACCACTCTTGGGTATCAGACTAGTTCTCCTTTCCATCGTCTTTTTCTTCTGACTCGCTACTTCTTTCTGTGTTGCCACAATTCATTGTCTCCCCATGGTTTTAACCTTCAGGTTTTCTTGGATACTCTCTTCACTGCTCATATCAAATCAGTTACCAAACTATCTGCCTTCACAACATCTCTTTCACCCAACCCCTTCTCTACAATCCCAGGGCCAAAAACCATACAGGTTTTTATTACCACCCACCTGTATTATTGAAGTAGCTCCCCAATATGCCTTTGTCTTCAGTCCATCCCTCATACCACTTTCAGTCTAATCTTCCTTCTGCACCCATCTGGTCCTATCATGCCTCTCTTCCAAAAGACTTTAGTAGCTTTCTACTTTTTACTTCTGTCTAGCATTCAAGACCTCCACAATCTAGTACCAACCTATATTTCCACCTTAATCTCAAATTACTCTCCTCCATGAATGTTGTCTCAAATCAAGCTGGATCCCTGAACAAATTATGCTTTTGGGCCTTTGCTTCCATTGTCCCTTAAGCCTGGAATATTCTTTCTCTCCTTAACCTGGTGAATTTCTACTCATTCTTTAAAATCCAGTTCCCCCAAATCATTAACAAACCTTCAAATGGCTCTTTGAATCTCTAATGAACATCTCATGTAATGAATGCAAAGTATATCTATTATATTGTTGCCTTAACCCTCTATTGGACTGTAAACTCTAGAAGGGAAGGGATTATGTTTTATTTAAAGCAGGGGTTCTTAAAACACAAAAAAGATTAAGCATCCCTGATTTAAATTATTTTATCACCTTAACACCTAGGACAGTGGACTACAAACAGTAATAGTCAATAGATGGATAGATGAAATAATTAAAAGGCAATCTCTGTCACCCCAGGGGCATAGGATGACACATAGCAGCCTGGGTTCTTCGGACCTGTCCCATGTTGGGTTAAGACATGAGACAAGTTCAGGATTTTCCTTACCAACTGGATTAAAATCTCCCTGCCTCTACCAAGAGCCCTAGACCTTGCTTATCTTCTTGATGAGACTGCTAGTCACCAGGGGTAATTTATGGGTGTATCTCTGGATTGGATCCCCTGCTAGAACTTTCTTCCTTTGGTCTCTGCCCTCAAGCAGGCATATCCAGATCAAGAGATATGATAGTGCCACTATTTTGTGCTCCTCAGACTATACCTGGGATATTATGTTGACTATGTAGGCATTATATTTTATGTGGAACAATGAAGAATTGACGAGGGATCTGAGGAGGTGATCAGAGTACAGCAGACACATGTGACCTAGATCACAAAGGTAAGAGTTCTGTGTGTCTTATGCTAGGCAACACAAAATACCTTCTAGGAGTCATATAAAATCACCCTCTGTGAATGCTAACTCAGGAGGAAGCAGTATCTGAACTAGATACACAACATTCCTTTTCCTTCCCTCTTGTAGGGTGTGGGAGATGATGCCAGTGGCTGATGCAGGTACTTTTACACACATAGTCTTTGATTCTAAAAGCTGGCTCTGGGAGGCAGCTCAGAGATGGTGATTTTCATTTCTTCATTATCTTTTTTTTTTAAGCAATCGGGGTTAAGTAACTTGTTCAAGGTTACATGGCCAGTTATTTCTGGGTGTGGTGCTACGTATCTGAGCCCAGATTTGATCCCTAGGTCATCCCGACACTGGAGCCGGTGCTCTTACTCGCTGAGCCACCTGGCCGCCCCTATTTCTTCATTATCTTTATGGCCCCTTAGTTCCTTCTACTTCCTACTCACGCTATGCCTGCTCTATCTCTAGGACCCTCATCATTCAGTTACCCCCAAATGGAAACTGATGTCTTCACCCCCAAGAAACCCACAACCAAGTAGCAGCAGCCTCATTCTCTGGAATTTAAACCATGCCCTGGAGGCCCTTGAGAAAAGGCTTCCTCTAAAGCTGAGCAAACAGAGACAGGCGTTCCCAGAAGAGGCTGATTGCCAAAGATAAATGGATGAATTATGGAAAAGGCAAGTGTCAGATTAAGAGCTCCAGTAACATGCAGAAATCATGGAGTCAAAGCATGGAGCAAGTCTTCTGTTTCACACCTAAATATAAAACCTTTTATCTGCCCATGGGCCACTGGTGCTCATCTAGCATTAATACATTCACAAGAAACTGTCCAACTCAACTGAGTAGGACAAAGACCCAACTTCTACCCAAATCCCATCTTCTCAGGCCCATTAGCAGCATAATATTTGAGATAATATTTGTAAAGCACTTTGTGAATCTTAAAGTGCTATATAAATGTCACCTATTATTAACATTAATAAATGATAAACTGATAAATTACCTTGCAAAGGCAGTGGAGAACTGCCTGATTAGAAATCCTACGACAGGGGCGGCCAGGTGGCGCAGTGAGTTAAGAGCACCAGCCCCAGAGTTGGGATAACCTAGGATCGAATCTGGGCTCAGATACTTAGCACCACACCCAGAAATAACTGGCCATGTAACCTTGAGCAAGTTATTTAACCCCAACTGCTTAAAAAAAAAAAAAGAAATCCTATGACAAATCAGTTTGAGTGAAGAATTACATTACAATAACAATAATAACTAGCATTTATATAGTTTTTTAAGGTTTGTCAAGTACTTTACATATATATGTCATATGATCCTCATAACAACCTTGGGAGGTAGGTGCTAACATTATCCCCATTTTACAGATAAGGAAACTGAGGTTGAGAACAGTTAAATGACTTGCCCTGGGTCACGAAGTCAGTTAGTGACTGAGGCAGAATTAGATTTTAGGCCTTTTTGATTAGCTGCTAGCTAATCTAACTTCTACATAAATATCTATATAGATCAAGACTTCAATGGAGCCAAGATCTTATATTTAAAATACCAATATTTAGATTAATATTTGTTAATGGCCTGTCTGTTTTTTTTTTTTCATTTACCTCCATACATCTGAAGAATTTGGGCACTTTTATGGATTCCCTTGGTTCTGCTAAATTTCAGCAACAGTCTGAGGTTAAGTTTTCTATAGCATTTAGCACAGGAAATGCAGAATGAATCACTTTTCTATATACCTTTTTCACCTCTGGTATTTAGAGACTGAGTTCCTAAGTGACTACACATAGAAATGGTTGGTTCAAGCCAGCCTCTGGACTATGAGGGCCTCACTGTAGGCAGCCTCAGCTAAATGCAATAACTTTAAACCCAGCTCTTCACCTTGAGCAGGAGACAAACAGGCTATCCTGGTGTCCAGGAGCAAGAGCACCCTTGGCTGTTTTCATGTATCACTCTGATGTCACTCTCTCTTTCCACAAGGGCTTCAGGGCTAAATGCCTTCACAGGCCTCCTCCACTACCATAGTTGCTAACCACCAAAAAACTGGGGTGGTTTGGAGGGGAGGGCAATAGGGGTCATTGTGCTGGTATCCTCTATAGGGCCATTACTCCACAGCAGGGAAAAGCAGAGCACTTGAGAACCTCTGTCCAACATAAAGGCATACCTGGAACCTGACTTGACAATGCCTTTCACAAGCCATGAAGACTGTCTATCTGCACACTGTCTCTGTGTGGAATGGAGAAAGAGTTTACTGGTGTGTGACAGTTCCCCTCTTAGATGGGAAGGCCTTAGACCTGGCCAGATACACATGCATCAAAGATTCATTTCTGATTTCAAAATAAACTCTTCATTATGGGTTTCCCCTTTTTGACCCAGTAGAGGCCAAAAGGCTCCACATCCTAGTCACATCAAATCCTTGATTAAACAATCTTTGTCCAGACAGATGTTCTCCTTTGGTGTCACAGGGAATGAATACAGATATATCTTTTGCCTTGCTCCCTGCCTTCCAGTGGGCATAGGCCTTCAAGGTAGTCTTCTGCACCTTGTTTAAAGGGAACCCAGAGTAACCCTTCACCTCTATCCCTCCACAACATTCCTGGTAGTCACAAGATGGCAATTTAGTGACCTAGGTACACCTATCACTGGGCTAGGCAACCCAAGAAAGAGGCATGGACAAGGCTTACTAGGGAGACAACAGGGATAGCAGAGTTATCACCAAAGCCATTTTCTTCAGTGCTCCCCTGCTCTTTCCTAGCCTGAATAAGGGCATGGCTCCCTCTCAGGTAAGGTGAGCATAATCTTCCCCCTTCTTTCTAGTGTGTGGGCAAGTTGTCTTCAGCCACTGGGATAGGTGTGGTTGTGAAACATTGGGAGGCCTGTCCAAAAGCAGTCAGGTATAGCTAGAATGCTCCTGAACTGAAGGGGAAAAGAGGGGAAGAGAGCTAAATATAGTCTACATTTCAAGAGAACTTTTTAGTAATTTGTTGGAGTATTGAACAGAGGTTGGAAAATAAGGCAAGAAGGACAGGATGAGTGAGAACTAGGAATAGAGAAAAGGAAAAGTATTGGGATTTTGATGACTATTAAGTTAGGAATAGAGGGAGTAGGGAGTTCCTAGGAACAGAAAGCCAAGGGACAGTGGTAAAGTAAGTCTTAGCAAAGCAACTAACCTTCCTTCAATTGAGGAACAGGATAACCTGCATTATACCTACCCTAAGTATAGCCCTATTCTGTTTATGAATAGAGTCTATCCAGTGACCTCCCAGCATGCTCTGAGATGTGGATGCATCTATAAAATCTGCCATTTCTAGTTGACTTGTTAATTCTACTGAAAAGGATTATTCAAATGAACACGTATGCTCCCAACAACCCATGGGCACATTTGCATCTCTATTAGTCCACACTGCTGAGGATGGGGCCAAATGGTTGGGGCCCACAAGGAAAAGAAGAGAGGAGCTGAGTTTACCTAGCCAACATGGTCAGTTACAAACACTGAACATGCCTCTGTGAGCACTTTCATTCCGAGAATGCTTGTTGTAGTTTACAATGAAATATGAGACAACCAATGCCACTTACACCTGCCACTTCAAACTTTTCCCACCAGACCATAGCTATTATCTGCTCTCAGAGAAGAAGTTATTCTCAAGTATGGCTCAAACAAGTCAAAACATACAAGTAGCCCTGGGTAACCCTCATAAACAGGGAAAGGGAGAGGCTATTTGGAGTATTTAGAGCATGGGGATGACCAGCTGGAGAATGCAATGAGGGCTCTGGAACCAAATGAGTAAGTCTCCTCTAGGGAATTTGCTAGCCTCATGGGAAAATGGTAAAAGTGAGTTATCTGCTTGGCCTTAATGAAAAATGCAAGTGATGGAATGGGGATATTAGAAAGCAATTTATTCCTCTTCCTTTCAGTGCTACCCTCATCTGCTTCTAGCTAATGAGAGCCTACACATTCATGTGTAAGTATTTTTACCTACTCCAGAGAAAATGCTTGACCCTGTTGAGAGAGTCCTGGACCAGAAATTTTGGCTCTTCCCTATTAGTCACTGTGTAACCTTGGGGGAATCCCTCTTCTTCTTTGTGCTTTACTTTGAAGTTGTAAAATAAGGACACATACTTGCTCTTCCTTCTTTCCAGGGTTGTCGAATGGGTTCCCTGGTTATAATCTCTCTAGAGTGTTTTGAGCTCCCTAGAGAGAGAGCCTCTGCTACCATAATTAGCATTTATTAAGTATCCAGAATATGTAAGGAGCTACACATAACAAGTTTTTTGCCCCCCCCCCACTAATTCCTATAATTTTTCTATAACTAGAAAACCTGGCAAAATTTCTGCACTAACAGAAATACTTGTCACATGTCTTTATGATTTGCTCCAGCTCTTCACCATGGTCACTCAGTAGACCTGTGGGCCCAGCCTCAACACCCCAATCAGTCTTCTACATTATTTCATAACCCTCAGCTATTTACATATTCATGAAGGTGACCCCCCTCCCCCAGACAGTTCTGCCTCCTGCAGCTGACTTCTGATTTCAGATGAGAGATGGTCTCACTGAAAGAACTGACTCTGGAGTCCAGGGTAGACTATGCAACCGAAATTAGGCCTTGGAGGGCCAAGAGCAAAGAGAAGTGGGTGATATTTAGAATCAGAGGCCACAATGGGGAGGAAAATGGAACTTCTTTCTCTCCCCCCCTCTCCTTTCCTTGCCTAGATGACTGGGGAAGAGATTGTGCTGACTACAGAGCGAAGTTTAAGTCGGAGGTAGGGCGTTCTCAAAGGCAAAGGCTCCCATATTGCTCTTGTTAAGTTGCAAATAATCACAGCCCCTCACTTTCCATCCAGCTGCCTTCATGTACCATTACACCTCAGCTTCCACTCTTTATGCCAGATATCCCATGTGGTTCGGAACCCTCCTTCGCCTCCTCGGCAAACTAACTCTATTCCTGACTTGCACAATCACATTTATCATTCCCCTAGCTTGTCATCATCTCTCCATCCTTTCTGCTGAATCATATCCTTCTTCTTAAAAATACTGTTTGAAACTACTCTGGTCATCACTGAAGCATGCCCCTTCACTCCCCCTAGGATTGTCATACTGACCTCTGTAAGTTAGTTCTATAAAGGTGCAGAACAGGCACTCAGCTTAGGTGTCAGAGTACCTGGGTTCAAATTCTGGCTCTGATATTTAGTAGGAGACCTGTAGGAACTGGGCTAAGTCACCTTTTCTCCAGGAGCTCCAGTTTTCTCACTCATAAAAAGGGTACAATCATACATGTACTATCTACCTCATGGAGTTGTTGTGAAGGAAGCAGCAGGAGATAGGACCAATGATTATCACTATTCTTTAAATGTGTCTCATGGGCAGTATGAGGTAATGGATCAAGTACTGACTTTAAGTCAGGAAAAGCTCTTCTGGTTTTAACGCTGCCTCTGCCACTGGCTGTACTGACCAGGTAAGTCTCAGTCCTGTAATGTGTGAAATAAGGGGGTCAGACTGGATATGGATGGCCTCTAAATTTCCACCCAGCTCAAGAGCCAAAGTTCAGGTATCTCTCAGACTGGAAGCTCTGAAAGGATGGCAACTGCAGACATTATTTCCTATTGAATGTGTCCACTGGCTGACAGAAGAGGACAGACATTTCTAGGCTGTAAGAATGACCAAGTCTCAATAAATGTGCTACCAGGGGCATAAAATCAGGCCTAACCACTGACAGCCTAGGTAGGGCATATCCACCAAATACAGACATAAAGGAAGGCAGCTGGGTAGCACAATAGAGCGCTGGGCTTGGAGTCAGGACAACTCCTCTTCCTGGGTTCAAATCTGACCTCAGATACTTACTAGCTGTCTGACCCTGGACAAGTCACTTAATATTGTCTGCCTCAGTTTCCTCATCTGTAAAATGAGCTGGAGAAGGAAGTGGCAAACAACTGCAGTAACTCTGCCAAGAAAACCCTAAATGGGGTCGTGAAGAGTGGGATAGGGCTTAAATGACTGAACAACAAAAATGAAGGAAGAAATCAGAATCTCGTGGCAAGTAACACCTTTATCCCACAACATGAAACCGAAACAAGGGCCTGTGAGTTAGGACTTTTATTCTGAGCCATTGGCCTCTGACCTCAGAGCTCAGTGAAGACCATCAATTAATTTCCCACAATTCCCTCAGAGTCTGAACCTGGGCACACATATTTGAACTCTATGGTCTTTCAGCAAGTACTTCGTTCTCAAAGAATTTTATAGCTAGAAGAGCCTGCAGAGGTCAATTTATTCCAACCTCCAGCTCAGTGTAGAAATGCCTTCTATGGCGATCCTTCCAAGTAATCCATCCAAGATGTCTCTCTCTGGAGACATCTGGGGGTGAGGCAGTCTTTACTCTCTTTCTCTACTTTACGAGGAAGTCTATTCCAGTTTTGTACAGCTTTACCTGTCATAAAGTTATTTCAAATATTGAGCTAAAATCCATTTCCCTGAACATTTCATGGCTCCTAGTTCTGCCTTCTGAGGCCAAGCAGAAAAAATAAAATAAGATGCCCCTTCCATATGAAACCCTTCTAATGTTTGAAGACATCTATCAGAACCCTTTTAACCCCAAACCCTTCTTCAGCTCCCTGGGAAAGTCTTCTCTAGGCTAAGCATGTTCAGGTTTCTCAGTCATTCCCTATATGACATGGAACATAACTAATCCTGGTTATATTCCTCTGGACAAAGAACCAAAGATCTAGAGCAAGAAGGGCTCTCAAAAGTTATCTAGTCCAAGCCCCTTTATTTTATAGATGAGAAAACTAAGGCCTAGTGAGGTTCAGTGATAACAGTTAAGTGATTCAGATAGCAGGCATCAAAGGTGGGATTTGAACCCAAGTCCTCTAACTGCAGAGCCAGCACAATGTACCATGTTATATCATCTTTCTTAAAATGCTGTCCCCAATATTTATGGCAGCTCATTTTGGGGTGGTCAAGAACTTGGAAATTGAGTGGATGCCCATCAACTGGGAAATGACTGAACAAGCTGTGGTATATGAATGTAATGGGATACTATTGTACTACAAGAAATGATGAACAAGCAGACTTCAGAAAAACCTGGAAAGATTTACATGAACTGATGCTGAGTGAAGTGAGAAGAACCAGAACACTGTACACAGTAGCAGCAACATTGTTCGATGATTGACTTTGATAGACTTAGCTCTTTTCAGCAATGCAAGGACCTAAGACAACTCCAAAAAGCTCATGACAGAAAATGACATCCACATCCAGAGAAAGAAATATGGAGTCTGAATGTAGATCAAAGCATACTATTTGCTCTCTTTTTCTGTTTTGTTTTTTCTTTCTTGTGTTTCCTCCCATTTATTCTAATTCCTCTATACAACATGACTAATGTGAAAATGTTTAATAAAAATGTATATACAGAGTGAATATGACCTGGGTAGAGTACATGAGAACTAATTTCCCCCTTTGCTGGGACCTAGATATCTATTAATGCAGTCAAAGATAACATTAGCATCTTTTGTGTGTGTGTGTGTGCTTTTTTTTGGAGGGCAATTGGGGTTAAGTGACTTGCCCAAAGTCACACAGCTAGTAAGTGTGTTAAGTGTCTGAGGCTGAATTTGAACTCAGGTCCTCCTGACTCCAGGGCCGGTGCTCTATTCACTGCGCCACTTAGTTGCCCCAACATCTTTTTTTTCTTTTAAGCTTCTCTCAGGATTCTGATTTATTATAATTTCCTCCTTCCTTGGATCCTACACAACTTACCAGAGATTTAGTTATTGTCTAAGCACGCAAAGTTCGAGTAACATACGAGTTCTTCCCATGGCAATTCTGAACCACTCTCATTTGGACTTAAAGCTCTTGATTTATATGTGCTTCACAAACAAATATCTGCTTTATTTATTTTTCCCAATATGTTAAATAGCTCTTTGCCAACACTAGTTCTCCATCACTATCAATAACAAATATTGACTGAGTTCCTCCTTTAGATTAGGCACCCCCACCCCACTACTCCGGCTCTCCTTCCTGTCCTGGCCACCCACCCATACACAGAACATGGTAGCAGCTTCTACCACTGGTGGCATGAATATGTGGCCAAAGAGGAGGTCTGGAGGGGAGTTATGAAGAACAAGGCCCTCATTCATAAATGTGTTTATAAAAATGTGTGTCAACCGCATGATGAAACTCAAAGCCTTAGTACTTAATGAGAAATATGAGTCAGTACCCAAGACAGCAGAAGGTCTGGGAGTTCCCAGTGTTTATGGAAAACTGCTCAAGTCCTGGGGCCTAGTGTGAACACAGAATGTGCAGCATTGCTGGGGCCTTGGCTTGAGCAACAACCCTTGGAGGGCCTGGGCTTGCCTAAAATGAAGCCCTGAATTGATGAAACAAGACTCCAGCAAGAAGGGGCCAGCTGTTCATGGCCCAAAATGAGCTGGCTGTAACTGCTATTCACAAGGTTAATGATTGCTTTTCTGGACTTGCAGAAACCCTGTGGGCAGACTTCATCTTTGAGAAGCTCTCAGATACCTGATTTGGAAATCTGTGAAGTTGTGAGATGAAAATTCCCTTTTAAATATACACTGGATGTCTTTAGTTGGAAGGATTGAAAACATTGGAGAAATCTTCTAATACTCCTTTAGATGGACCCACCCCTACTTTTCAAAGAGGCTGAGTGGGGCCACTGTGAGTAATGGGGCCAGGGTGGGACGGGGGAGAATCAAGTTTAGGAACTTGGTCAACATAGTCACAAGGGACTCCCTGAAATTGAAAGTGATCTTTTCAAACCAGGGAATGATTCTGTCCCTCTGGTCTTTTGTTTGCATGTATTATTTTATATCCTCACCTACAAAAGTGATTCTTCTGAAGCACAGAAAGGCATTTGCTATGGATCTCTCATCCCTCCATTTCCCTGTATCCATCCCTTCAGGTAAACAATGGAATTCTCTTAAATCTAGGCCAGACTCTCAACCCTAACTAACACAATCAAGAGGGAGAATAAGTGCAAACACATAAGCTAAAAGTACTGAGTAAAGGACCCATAAAAAGTAGCTCAGTGAAATCATAAGCAGGCATTAATATATCTTTAGGATCTAGGCATAGGTCAGATAGACAAGAAAGTATCCCAGACAACCAGATAAACTATAGGTATATCTCATTCTACAATGGATATGTTTCTGAAAAGTTGCATATAAATCACATTTTTGCAAATCTAATTCAAATTTTCACATTATATAGCACCAAATGCAGTAACTTGCACATAGTGGGTACTAAAAAAAAATTAGGTGAAGTGTTTTAAATGCACTAGGAGGAATACAACTTAAATTTTTTTTAAAAGACTCTCTTTGAAATGTGAATAGTTACCTCAATATAACTTCTTTATAAATTCAGATTTCTGCATGTCAAGTTTTTCTGAAGTTTGACATACCTGTGCTCAAAGGGGTGTGGAGTGGTAGGCTGGGAGATACAAAGGTCACATTTCCCAAGAGCCTTCAGATCCACACCTGCATGGTGACTTATAGGGATAAGAAGTGACCCCAATGAGCCCAGGGCAAATAAGAATGACCAAAGGCAGATCAAGAATGGATCTGGCCCTGGGACGACATGATCACAAGGATCAACTTCCAAAACCTGAGGACAGCAAAGGAGGGAAGAGCCCCTTCCAGTATTCTACTCATCAGTCTCAGGGGAGCAGGACTGAGCGGATTCAGTCCTGGCCAGGAAAACCAAGGTTATCTGCATCTCCTGGTGATTAGGCCCATGATATTGGCAGGTCACAGTCTTTCTGCAGTGTCAGAGCAGAAGCTGGGAACAGGGAGAGGGAACCCTGGGTGGTTCTGAGATATTTAATAACCAGAGACTGGAGAACTATAATTTCTGAGTACTGTTTCAGCACACACACACTCACATGCGCACACACACATACACAAAGAGATATTATTAAAGACATAGTAAAAGAGGTATACTTTTCTTTAACCTGACACATGCAAATCCACACATACAGAAAGGATGAATGAGGGGTAGTCATTTGCTTTTTACAAAAGAATTCTTCACTTTTCAAAAGACTTTCTCCAAGGGTTCTGTTAACTAGCTATCTGCTGTGCACTGCTCAAATTGTTTGAGATACTACGAGGTATACAATGGGGGTGCAGGGTATGGCAGAAAAGGTTTTCCTGCAGTATCTCCCCCTCCCTCCACTTGGGTAAACACCCTTGGTGGCTGGCAGTGATGGGGAAGGTGACACTCACAGTATCTTAAGGATCTCCACATAGCAGCCCAGGATGCGGTCGGCCTGGGCGCTCAGCTCGATGCTCATGGTGCTGCAGGTGGGGCTGACCATGAGGCAGTCAATGAGGTTGGGTTCACTGTCATTGCCAGCACTGGCTGTCATCTTCTGGTTGGCAGTGTTGTTACGCTCCACCTCCACATGGATCTCATTGGAAGTGACAATGACCGACTTGAGGCGGGATTCGGACAATGTCGCCTCCTGACAGACGAGGTCAGGGCTTGTGTGGAGAAGGCGCAGTGGTAAGTTGGGTTTCCGGTCACATTGCTGCTGACAGCCATTGCGAATTTCTTTCAGGCTTGGAGAATTGTCTCGGCTGTGGTGACAGATCAGGAAAAGGATGCTTTTAGAAACAGAGGGCTTGGGGAGTACCAGTCTACACTTGGGAGCTCAGAAAAGTATAAACAAGCACTATCTGTATTCAGAAGTCACCCCTTCTAAGAAGCCTTCCCTGGTTAACCTCACCCCACCCCCCAGATCACACCCTTGTTTTCAACTCTTTTCTCCTTGCATATGCACAAGTGTTCTCTCCATTGACACTCTCACCCACCAGGACTTGGCATTCACCTCCTCCTCATCTCCACTTCTTAGAATCTTTACTTTCTTTCAAGGTGTTATCTCTTCCCCATTTTTCTTCCCATCCAGAAGAAACTAGTAATTTATTTGTGTATATATAGTGTACTAATCTGTGTCCATGTTAATGCCAAGAAATGTAAGTTCCTCGAGGGCAAGGACAGGTTCCTTTTGTCTTTGTTTTGCTAGTGACTAGTACAAGGCCGGGCATATATTAGGTTCTTAATAGAGATTTGCTGAAAGAAACTACATTGGCATTCCCTAGCAGTGATGTGCACATTCTGTCACTAAAATCCTCTGCTAACAAGCTGGGAAGTCTTGAATTAGCCTGATTATAGACCTGGGAAGTAGCAAGGTACAGCAGAAAGAGTACTGGCTCTGGATTTGGAAGACCTGGATTCAAATTCCACTTCTGTAATTGTAGGCAAGTCATTCAATCTTCTTCAGTCAATCAGCATTTATTAAATGCTTAATATGGGCTAGGCACTGTGTTAAGTGATGGGGGTACAAAGAAAAGCCAAAGATAGTCCCAGCCTTGATTTCTTCCTCTGTAAAATGAAGAGGGAGGATATGTGGTCTGTGACACCTCTTCCAGATCTATGATTTTATGACTTTACCTGCTGTCCAAGGACCAGCAGGTCTGGCTACCAGGCTATGCAATTTTTGAGAATATGAAGATCATCAACTAAAGTCTGAGGGGGGCTGTGAACTGCCACAAGTGGCACAAAATATCCATGATGATGTCCTCTGTCCTCCAGGACCAGTTCACAGATCATTGGAAGTACTAAAGAATACCATGACGTTTGTATTATTTTTTTTTCTGATTTCCTTAATCTTTAGTGAGCTGTTGTGTATTTCTTTAGCCTTTTAGAGGCATCATGCTATAGTGGAGAACTCAGTAGATGTAAGAGTCAGGCAGGACCTGGGCTCAGAAAGCCACCTCCCATGAACCTAAGCAAGTCACTTGATACCTTTACATGTCAATTTTTTTATCTGTAAAATGAGGTGTTAAAGTTCTTTCCAGTTTTAAAGTCATGATTCTAGGATCCTTTGATCCACTCTTTTGGGGAAATCTTTTTTTTTTCTTTTTAAAAAATCAGCTGGGTGGTGTGTTGAATAGTGCTGGACTCTGAAGTTGGTAAGACCTGAATTTGAATTTGGGCTCAGAAATTTACCAGCTTTGTGACCCTGGGCAAGTTACTTAACCTTTTTCTGCCTTGGTCTCCTCATCTGGAAAATAGGGTTAATAATAGCACCTACCTCCCAGGGTTATCATGAGGAACAAATAGATAATATTTGTAAAGCATTTTGCAAACTCCAAAGCACTATATAAATGGCAGCTGCTATCATCATCATCATCATCATCATCATCATCATCATCTCCCCAGCAATGGTTAATATAGAAATGTACTGAATGTAGCTGACTGAAAATAAAAATTCACTGCTTAACTTACTTGGACCTAGCACACTGTCTTTCACATAATGGAAACTGAATAAAGGTTTCTTGCTTATTAAATGAATTAAATGCCTGGATCCCATGGCTAATGTATTTGTATTGCTAGTGACTAGAACAAGGTCAGGCACATATTAGGCTCTTAATAGAGATTTGCTGAAAGAAACTACACTGGCATTCCCTAGCAGTGATGTGCACATTCTGTCACTAAAATCCTCTGCTAACAAGATGGAAAGTCTTGAATTAGCCTGATTACAGACCCAGAAGGTAGCAAGGTAGAGTAGAAAGAGTATTGGCTCAATTCTCTTGGGATACATTTCAGAGGCTATCCCTAGTTTCTCCATTTTGTCCCACCAGTCTCCTCACTGCCCAGCCCTTTCCTAACACTCACTAAATGAATATGCCTATCTTTTCCTTTATTGATATGCTTCTTCCATTGGTGATATCTCTCTCTACCCCCACCATCTAATATATCCAAATCCAACCCAGCCTTCAAGGCCCTGCTTGTGTCACCTCCTTCAGCATCAAATGAGATAATATACGTAAAGAGCTTTGCAAACCTTAAGGCTCCATACAAATGTCAGCTAATATCATTATCCCTGATTACTCTTGAGTCCCCAGTGATCCTTCCTTGCTCTGACATCCTATTGTACTATAACACGTGCCACACAAGAGCGTACTCCATTTTATATAGTCTTGTGTTTGTTCCCCAAATGCTTCATGCACATGTTTCTTTTTCATTCCAGCGAGGTCCCAGAGGGTAGAAGCTGAGGCATAATATGATGCATCTTGTATCACCACCATCGAATCCCTCTTTATTCCTCCCACTGAACCCAGGACACTGCAAAGAGTAGGTGCTTAAATACCTATCTACTGATGAGAGTGAATTATTAAAATTTTCATCTATGGAGCTTAAATCTGTTACCATCTATTGCTCCCATACCATAACCTACATTCCACGCATCTTGACCATTTTTTGAACCTCTGAGCTAAACACATGGCAGGTTTCAGCAACTAACTTGTATAGCTGAAGTGGGTATTCTACGCAAAAACCTGTCTATCCTGCTCCTTTCTACTACAATATGAGCTCCTTAAAGACAGGGACTGCTGTTTTTGTCCCTATATTTTCAGTTTCTAGAACATAGCAAAGGTTTAATAATGTTGAACTGAGTTGCATTTTGCGATGAAACATTAAATGTGAATCATTTTCTATATAGCCTTGAGCTTTGAAAGAAAGGATATAATACAAGTTAAATATAGCAATATTTCCATTTATCTGAAGGTTACTTATCAGCTGTCTGGCATATAGCTAAGAACCCTGAAGCAAGCAAAAAAAAAAAAATGTCTCCTAAGAAGCCAATGTAGAATCTACTACTTACAAGAAGTTGACTTTGGGGACAGCTAGGTGGCGCAGTGAATGGAGCACCAGCCTTCAAGTCAGGAGGACCTGAGTTCAAGTCTGATCTCAGACACTTAACACAAAAAACTAGCCATGTGACTTTGGGCAAGTCACTTAACCCCAATTACCCTCCAAAAAAAAAAGCAAAAACAAAACCACAAGAAGTTGACCTTGGGCAAGTCATTTGACCTACTATAAGCTACAGTTTCCCTTATTTTTAAAACAAAAATTTATACTAGATAATCTCTTAAGATCCATTCTAGTTCTAAGTGCTATGATCCTGCGCTCCCTATGATACCAGAGTTGAGACAAATGTTCAAATTGGGCCTTCAAATCTGACTAGTGAGGAAATGGGAATGGATTTGAAAAAAGGAACCATTAAATAATCCCATTTAATTTACCAATTTAAAGTTCAACATTGTAAAAACTATTTTTATTTTTTAAAAATTATTTGCATTTTTCATTTTGTCCTGACCTCCTCTAGAAACTGAGAAGCTTTGTGCCCTCCATGAAGCATCCCATTCGCTGACTACAGAATGCAAGACTCCTCCCAGAAACCCATCAGTCCTTTGTGAGACCTCAAGCCTGATGCCTGGAGTACAGTGGTGCCACAGGAAGAGCTGTCTTTTGCTTTGGTAGACATCAGTGACACAAGATCACTAAGAAGCCCTTCCCACCAAACTCTTCAAAAATAGCATGTTATGCTTCTCCAGAAAGGAAGTTCAGTGATCCATAGGCCACACATCTGGGTCATTTAGCTGGAAACTCCAAATGCTATGGCCATCCTTGCAGGCCCAGGATCTCGTGGGAGTCATTTTACAGTTAGGTTTCTCTAAGGTCTTCTTAAGGGATACTTCTGGATGATTCATCTTGTAATCATAGTCTTATAAATATTTTAAAAATAATTCCCAACCTCCAAATCATTTCCTGTCTGGAAATCTCTGGAGATGCCTGATAAGTAAAATGAATTCAACTAGAGTTCTCTTTTTATTTACTAGTCAAAAGGAGATGGCTGGGTCTTGTTTTAGGAGCTAGGTGGCACAGTGGATAGAGCAATGGGCCTAGAGTCAGAAAAACCTGAGTTCAAATCCAGCCTCAGACACCTACTAGCTCTGTGATCCTGGGCAAGTCATTTAACCTCTGTTTGTTTCATTTTCCTCATCTATAAAATAGGGATAATAATAGCACCTCCCTCTCAGATTTGTTAGGAGGATCAAATGAAGTAACTTTAAAGTGTTATCGCTGGGAGTCAGTATAGTCAGTGCTATATAAATGTTAGCTATTATTATTTTAAATGGGATATTGCGCTAGAAAGCCAGAATAACTGGGCCTCCTTCTAGTTCTACCACTGACTTTTTAGATATTGCAAGGCATGCCTTCTCCTTTCCTAATTTCCCAACTCAGACAGTGGAATGAGATCCCTCTACCTTTTCCAATTCTAACTCTCTCCCATAAGTCTGTGAACTTTTGACCAGTATATAAAGACCCTCTGAGATCAGCACAAACAGAGAGGTGATGCTCTAGCTCTTCTTAATCCAATCTGTCTGGCCTGAGCAGCTGAGGGCCTCCTGAAGCACCCTTCACATGGGCCCATGCCTGTGCATGGCCCCGGGCCTGCAGGGACGAGGAAAGAAAATGATTCTCATTTACTGTTCTCCTATTTTATGCCCTGGCACTAGATAAACACAGAGCTGGGAACCCCATGTCTTGCTAAGCCAGAGATCCCCAGGATGAATCAGAGACTTAAGAATGAGCAATGAATAGGAGGATGGGAGCGTGGGAAATGGAGCATGCTCAGAACTGCTTAACAAGGTTACAATTCACTGGGGGGCTACTGCATTTCAAATGAATTCAGGTCAGCAGCAGTAAGGGATGCTTCCTGCAGATTAACATGACCAAGGACGAATGCCTGTTATTCTAGTCTCTGCAGCAGCTGCAATTCCTACCTTCCTTTCCAAGAAGCAGCTCCTCTTTAAGGCAAACACCTATAATGACCTAGCTAGTCTCTAAACTGCTTGGCATATAATGGAATCCCAATACAGGACATATGAGTACATGCAGAAAGCCTAGACAAACCTCTCAGCTCTAGACTTCAAAGAAACTGTCTTGAGAGTGAGCAAAATGGCTACAGCACAGTGTGTGTGTGTGTGTGTGTGTGTGTGTGTGTGTGTGTGTGTGTGTGTGTGTGTGTGTGTGTGAGAATGTGCATTTGAGGGGGGCCTGGTCTGTGAAGGAGAGGATACACTCCAGGGTTTTTATCACAGTGCATTTCATTAGGATATTTAATGAATCTGCTCTCTACAGGATGTAGAAGTCTGCCCTGCCAAGACCACCAACATAGGTCTATTCTTCGTACCACAGCTCAGAGCCCACCTTCATATGTCACCCAACATCAAGGACCCAGCTATCCTAGGTAGGACCCATTTCTTAAATCTGAGCTAGGGGCCCTCAGGACAAGCCTCACTGCCCAGGCAGTGACCTCAAGGTCCACGAACAAACCTCAGGGCCCAGTTCTGCTCTCCTGTTCATGCTCCCACCGAGACCCCCCCATTCATGATCTCTCTTCCTAGTCACACATAAATTGTATGTGTACATGTTACATGCAAGGGAGAATATAGCTCCATATCTTGAAAGTCTTCTGAGGTTATCTATCCCAACTGTAATACCTTCAGTCTATCTAGAGCATGACAGGCATATCTGATAAGTTGTGGAACAATTTTAATAAAGATTTTAAAAGTGAATTTAGTAAAAATCATCTTAAAAAAAAAACAGACCAAATTTTGCCTTTAAAAAAATTCATTTTTTTAAAGTCTTTAAATATATGGGTAAATTCAGTGCTACAGATGCCTCTAAAGTGGCTACCTGCCTGAATCTGCACACACCTGGCAGGGTTTAGAAAATGTGCTTGGTCTGCTTTGAGGGGGTCAGTTCACCCTGTTCTCCAAGTGAGGACCCTGCAGCTGCTGCAAATGACTCAAAGCTGGCGCACTGTCTGTACTCTGGGTGTGATAAATACTAATGATTCTATAATCGGTCAGCCCCATACACTCTGGCTGCCCTTTACAGCCTCAGTTGTCAAAGAAAAAAAATTACTATCCAGAATGACCCTGGTTGGAGCTGGAAAAGGCTGCACTGACCTGTTGATGAACTCTTCGTAGCAGGAGTAGATGGCAGCAAGACAGACTGCAACCAAGTTGGGCAGGACCCGGGGGTGGGGGCACTGTCCTGTAGGGCCGTGCATGCTGGAAAAGAATCAGATCCAGAGAACACTGGGATTACATGAAGGATCAGGATAGGGACACCATAAGAAACAGGGTTCTAGGCTTGATGAGTTAAGGTGACTAACAAAGGATTTTGCCTGAAAATTTAGCTCAGGGGCGGCCAGGTAGCACAGTGAGTAAGAGCACTGGCTCCAGCGTTGAGAAGACCTGCAGATCGAATCCCGGGCTCAGACACTTAGCACCCACCCAGAAACACCTGGCCGTGTAACCTTGAGCAAGTTACTTAACCCCAATTGCTTAGGGGTGGCCAGGTGGCTCAGTGAGTAAGAGCACCGGCTCCAGTGTCGGGATGACCTGGATCAAATCCGGGCTCAGATACTCAGCACCACATCCAGAAATAGCTGGCCGTGTAACCTTGAGCAAGTTACTTAACCCTGATTGCTTTTTAAAAAAAAAAAAAAAGAGAAAATTTAGCTCAAATGGAGGCACTTTCCTGTCCCAAACACCTCTTCTTAGGTCTGTGACATTCCAAGCTTGCATTTCCTAGGGTCAACTAATACTGCTTGTAGTAGAAACTCTAACCAAAATGCATTTCTTTTGGGTAATATTTTGTGGTCTAGGTTGGTAATTTTAGAAAATACATAAGCAGTTCGGCATAGAAGCTAGACAACCAGTTTTAGAGTCAAAAGTCCTGGATTCAAGTCCAGCTCCTACTGAAAGACCCTTTCAATGCCCTATGCCAGTGAGACATTATTAAGCTACAGAACTACATAGAGAGGAGCAATTTCCTCACTGAGAGTTTTCTCTTTCAATGAAATCACAGGTCAAAGGGCAACAAGAGTTCAGTGCCAGTTCAGAGTTATTCACTGGGGATTTTTTAAGAAAAACTTTGATGTCACTCATGGTTGAGTAAAAAACAACATTTAGATTCAGTTCAATTCAGCTGCTGGTCTTATTTTTGGCTTCATGGTTCATTTCAGTCAACTTCCTGGTCAGAAGTAGGGCACATGATGAGCTCAGCAATGGGACCCCCCTTTCCCAACTCCATACTGCCCTCCCAGCCCCTCTGGCACCTCCAAACACCGTCTGTTCTTCCATATAGGAAGAGCATGTTGTCTCCAAGCTAAAAGAATGGCAGATAGGGAAAGCCCAGACGAAATGAGGAACCAAGTGGTGGGGGGTGGGGCAAGTGTGGGTGCAAAGGGATGCTGGTGAGGGAGGAAGGTCTCACTGACCTGTGAATAAACTTCTTTACCACCTCCATACCAGCATTCAGCTCATTCAAGGCAAGAATATACTCCTGAGTAAAGAGCCTCAGCCGTGGGCACTTCCCAAAATCCTGCAGAAAGAAGAGGAAAGGACACACTAAGAACCAAGGTCAGTGTGGGCTCAGCTATGCTCTAGGCCTGAGCACAGGCAACTGACAACTCCAACAGAGCACTTCTGTGTGGATATGGTTTTGTGCAGATATGGTCCTCCTCCTAACCCCCAGTCAAATGAATAAAGGCTCTCTGACCCTCGTTCTGGTCTCTTCCGATATACAGGAAAAACTTTCTAGGTGGCATATTAGTAACTGTAATCAGGAAATGTGATTGGGAACACCAGTGACGGTAATACTCAGAGAAAAGAAAGAAGAACTCCCTCCCAAGATGAGGGGGAAGGGACTGCATTCTCTGATCTACCTTGTTCCAGGCTTCCATACCTGACAGAAAGGATGTGGAAATGGAATTCTTTCATTCCCTACTCAACTGAATCTATTCAATTACCAGCCAGGTGGAAATTCCATATAACCAGAGAAAAATGTCTGTTTTCAGATTTATTTTTATTTTTTTTCTGTCTAAGTAAGAATATATTCATTCCAATCATGACCCAATGAGTCTTCTACTTTTCAGCTATCCTAATTTCAATCCTTTCATTCTAACTAAAATGTGGAAGGCACAACTGGTCAGTTATGTAGAAATCTTGAATAACAAAGATTTCTAAAAGTGAGACTTTGTAGAATTGACTTACTTTTTAAAAAAAAGGGTTATCTGTCCTTAAACAGAACACAATTTCTTGGGCTAATGATTTTCCTCTGCTATATCACATGCTAGGCAAATAAGAAAGCTGGAAGTTCATTTCTTGCAAGAGGGTCAGGAGGCATAGAAGAAGACAGTGATGAAACTGATGTTTACTCAAAAGGTGTCAGGATATGTGCCAGAGAAGTAGCAGCCAAAAGGGATTTCTGGCCAGTGAACAGTTGTCTCAGAATCTCAGAGCTGGAAGGAACTCAGAAGTCATCTTGCCCAACCAGTCCCTGAGCAACCATCTCCTCTGAATCTAACTGTGCTAGTGGCCTGTCAGCACTGGTGAGATAGAAAGTTCCCTAGGCTCATACCCCTAGATTCAGGGTGGGTTAAGAAAGACTTGAAAGAACTTTAGAGGTGTTAAGGATACAGCAGGGTGCTGGGAAGTAAGGATGTTCCCTAGAATCCTGACAGGCTCTATCTTGACTCAGGAGAAGTAACTGCTGCTCCTGTCCACTTGAGAGGTGGCAAATCCCCTTTTCATACAGGAGCAAGTGGGTGAAAGTCAGTATGACATAGGAGGACAAGCAGGTGAGAGGGTCTATGTTCAAATCCTGGCTCTGCTATTTACTCTCTGATGATATAAAGCAAGCCACTCAGCCCCCCTGGGTAGTCCCTTTATTTTAAGGGGTTCATAGGATCATAAATTCAGAGCTGGAAGTTTTGGTCTCTAAAGTTCTTTTCAGCTCTGGATTCTACAATTCTAAAGGACAGAGGTGAGGAGAATGGTAGGATACAGAATCTTAGGAGCACTGCTGCATGCACAGTCATCCCAGGGGTATTCCTTCTGGCTTAGGTTGGCCCCAGATAGTCACTGGACCAAGAGCCCACGGGACCTTCATCAGCATCAACAGGGGATCAGAATTAGACTGTAATCGGTAAACTTTGACCTGGCACCTTTGGTTTGTGGTAAATGCTATGGGCAAACAGCTTAGGAAAGAACCAGCGAGTATGGAAAACAACCCATTACAAAGAGTGTGTAAGGGAGGAACTGTGTGTATGAAAGGGACATAATGTCTGAGGGAGCCATGTGCAGCAGGCAGTGTGTGTGAGTGGGCAGGAGAGGAAGAGGTGGGTATGGTGCATGTGACTAAGTGTAATTTGAAAAGAGAAAGAATGAGGAGAAAATAGAGAGAAAAAAGAGAGAGAGAGAGAGAACTCAAAGCAGAGGGTAGACAGCAGTGAGTGGGAGGAACAATAATGGTAGACACTAAGGAAAGAGGTCTCCTCAACAGCCAGGGAAGACTGACTCCAACTTCAATTTCTATCAGCTAGCTTGGACTCAGGGCCCTTGACCATAGGCAGCCTCCTCTTCACAGTACCAAGAATGGTGCTATTGATAATCATGTTAAGAAGACCAGTATACTTTCAATTTTCTGCCACTATTCATGACTGACACTAGTTCCCCAGAAATAGAGGGTGAAGGTTGGATACTTAGCCTAGGCTAAGTAAGAAGAAAAACACATTACAGACTGTGGCAGGCTGAACTGTTTGGCTTCTGTGTTTGTTTTGTTAGGGGGGAGGGGGCAGTGAGAAGAGGAAACACAGAAACACGTATGTGAAATGCTCAAATAAGTGAATGATTGATTCCTCTTGGTAACAATACAAAACATCTAAGACTTTAAGCCAATTCTTTCCCCTACAGGCAGTTATATAGTGTTACATAGTACACGGAAGCTTGTAGTCTAGGAAGAGCCAGGCTTGAATCCTACCTCAGACATTTACTAGCTGTGTGACTTGCCAAGTTAAGTCACTTACTCAGCCTCTCTAGACCTAAGTTCCTTCACCTATAAAATGGATATTCAAATAGAGATGGGTGCTCTTTTGTGGTTCTTTTCAGCTTTGACTGCTATGATACTATGTAGACTTAGTGCCCACAGATTCAGTCTGGCCCTCCCCCCAAAAAAGATACTGTTTAAACTTTTATATTCATTTGCTACATTATAATGATAACATATCCAGTGATGGTTGTATAGGCCAGATTTACAGCGTAAATGAATGTAGACTCTTCTTAGACCAGGGCTTCTTAAACTTTTCCCACTTGAGACCCCTTCAGTGGCTTCTTAAACTTAAGAAGCACTATACCAACAAGATAGATATCTATAGAGAGGAAGATGATTAGGAATAACATTTAAAAGGCAGAAGAGACCATCTAGTCCAGCAACAGAAGCCCAAGAGAAATTAGATGGCTTGCTCAAGGTCACATAGGTAGGATTTGAACCCAGGACCCCCAACTCCAAAACCAGTGTTTTTCAAGTACACTGTGCTGCTATGGCAACAATTACAATTAAGTATGATTCTGTCAGAGGGTGAGGGGCCAGGCAGACCAGATCAGTGGTCATCTGACTCTTTTACCTGCTCTCATATTCCTCTGCAAGAAAAAAAATGGAGATGCTTTACTCTGAGGTAAACTGCTATTACTGTTGCTACATTTCAGAAAGATTCACTGTTATGCTTTTAAAATGAAATTTCAACTCTCTAAGGGGAGATACACTTTACAAAAGCCCATCATCTCTCAAGTCACAGAGAGGATCTCCTGGGACCACCAGCAGCCTAGGGAACACACTTTGAGAACCCTTAGACTAGGTGATCTATTTATCTCTTTTAGCTTCATGACTTTATGAATACGGATTCATCAGTACTAGGTCAGAGTTTGCTACCAATAAGGAAAGGAAATTAAATGAAGCTACCCTATAATATATTCTTTCTGTTATAGAGTGAAATGAGTATTTGGATAGGAAATTCCCTAAGAAAAAGTAAAGCACCCAATCTTCACCAGCTCACAAGTGACCATGCAAATTCTGAAGCTAGGTATAATTGCGATCCATTTTCAGGTAGCAAATGACCACTTCCAGAAACATTTCCAGTTTCATGAAAGTAACCACAAACAAGCAGACATGAAGATTTTAAGGCTGTTTAAATTTCACATCTTTTCTTTTACATCTGAGGTCTAGTTTACTTGGTTTTCTCTGAATACAACCTCCCACTTCCTGTTCCTTTACATAGGTTTGTCCCCCTTGCCCTGAATGGACTCTCCTCTTACCTCCACCTTACAGAATTATTGGCTTTATTCAAGGTTCAACTCAGGTGCCACCTTGTACGTGAAAAATATTATAATCTTATCCACTTCCAGAACACTCTTCTTTGGAAATTAATCTTATATATTTTGTATTTACTTTATCCTTGTACATGGTATTTCCCACCTCCCACCCCCAGCCAAAATTTTAAAAAAGGATGCAAGGTCTTTAAGGGCAGTTCATTTTTGTCAATGAATCCCCAGTGCCTAGTACAGTGTCTCATACATTGTAAGAGCCTAAGAAATGACTACTGAATGAAGTTTAAAAATAACCATCTCTCAACACTACAGAATAATTACAGAACACTGCAGAATATTAAAAAAGATATGGCTTGGGAGAAAGGGGTAGACAGCCCAAATCCACGTTGACTTCAGTAAATTCGACAAGTCAGGATGAAGAAAAGTTCCTTTAAATAAGCAATATCAAAACACATATGTCCTCTAGACACCAGCTATGACTCAGAAAAGGTGTGGCTGCCATCTCACATGGTGACCATGTGAGGACAAATGATTTTCTAGTTAACAAACATCTCCTGTTCCCTAGCAGGTCAGTCCAGAAGCCACAGGGCCCCACCCTGTCTTATCCTGCCCTGCCCGGCCCTGCCCTGCCCTTTGCCCTTTTCCTGAGCACACTCAAATTGAAAATGACACAGAAATATAGTAGAATCAGGACTCCCAGTCAACTTTAGAAGGAAGCAACACTGGTGATTACACGGCCTTTTCCTTTTGAATGAATTTCTCTCACACTAGATTTTTGAGACATCTCAACAAATATTTATTAAGCACCTACTCTGTACAAGGTCCCACGCTCAAAAAAGTCACTGGGGCATGTTTATTTAGTTTGTGGGTAGCTCTTTTGGAGTGCAAAGCAATAAATCCCAGTCCTCAGGGCCTCAGTGGTCAGCCCCAAGTAGCAAATATAAAGATGGTGTCAGAAACCAGAGAAAGGAAGAGCCTTGTAGAAAAGCTTTTGCACACAGAATAAGTAACAATCAAAAATTATAGAGCATGATGAATTTTGCAAAAGAGTTTCACATAATCTCATTTGAGCTTCTTGACAACCCTGTAAGAGGCATAATTATTATCCCCATTTTACAGATATAGACATTGAAATTCAGAAAGGTTAAGTAATCTTCCCAGAGTCACACAGCTATCTAGACTTAGTGGTAGGATTCAAACCCAGGTCTTCCTGCCTATATGTCAGTGTTACTTCTTAGCTACCAACATCTTGCAAACAGTTCAGATTTTTTAAGGCCCAATTCACACGTCCTTGTTCTTCCAAGTCAGGGACCTGCCTCTACATTTTACTTTCCTATTCTTAGACAAACATAGCTTCACTTTCTGCTTTGGCCATTCAGTGTTCTTGCTCGCACTAGATGCGTCTTACCCAGCGGTAAGAAAAGGTGAACGTAATAAAACAACCTGCCTGGTTCTTCCCCTCACAAACAGAAAGCAAATCCTTGTTTCCATTCTTTCTGGCCTCAAAATTCAGTTTCCAGGTAGCTATGAATTTTGGTCTTGTACAGGGTTCCCTCCCAAATTGGGCTGTTTGATCTTTAAAGAGATTACAGACAGCTCTTTGCCTATTCACAAAGGTATGCCCATGTCAGCCACGCCCAAAGAGAACCCTGGCCCTGCTGCTGACCTGTGCTCTGGTGAAGAATGGGCAGCAAGAGGCCCGCTTCATCACTGCCTATCCCTAAGGTCTCCCTAAATGCATCTACTAGGTACTGGTTTCCTTAACTACCACAGATGGGAGATAGTGGCATCCAGTGGAAGTGCCAGGGAAGATGCTATTACTGATCAACCCCCAACAGCATGTAAGCAGGGGTAGTGATAGCCTCTAGGTCTTCAAAAGCCTATCAGTACTGGCTCCTAGGCTCTCACTTGCCCTGCATGCTAGCTTCCTAGAATCTTATGATAGGTGTGTTGACTACAGAACTTTTACTCTTTCCATTTGGATTCTCTCTGACACTAGGGATTTCTGTTTCAATGGCCTGGGGAAAGACCAAAGTGGATTTATTACTTGAGGAAATGGGACATAAAGGAGCTAAGTTTTGAAAGGGAGACATTAGGGGGGCGGCTAGGTGGCACAGTGAATAGAGCACCAACCCTGGAGTCAGGAGGACCTGAGTTCAAATCCGGCCTCAGACACAACACAGAAACTAGCCGTGTGACTTTGGGCAAGTCACTTAACCCCAATTGCCCTCCAAAAAGCAAAAATAAAAAAAGGGGAGACATTAGGCCAAAGAACTATGGAGTAGGGGGTGCTGATCTGGAAGATGGCTATAGTGAAGAAAATGAATAGTGAGGTCACCAGACACTTGAGGAAGCAAAAAAATAAAATGTGAGGAGAGGGTTGGCAGTGAAGTTATCAAATAGGATAAAAGTCTTTTGGGTAAAAAGATCCATGGGGCTTAAATGAACAACAGTTCAATGAGCCAACAGCAACACAACAGTCAAAGACAATTAATACAATCTTGGGCTACATTAATAGAAGTCTAATGTGTAGTGAGAGCCACTCCCTAGACCTTGATGTTTTCTGCCCTTGCTAGAACACATTTAGAGTATTGTGTTAGGTTCTGGGCAACATGTTTTGGAAAGGATATTGACAAAATGGAATATCTCCAGGAAAAGGGCAAACAGGATGGTGGGGGGGGGGGGGGGTTGGAAACTATGCCAAGTAAGGATCTATTGAATGAAGTGAGGATATTCAGGGCTGGGAAAAGAAACTTGGTACTGGTAACTAAGTGAGGGGGGAAAATGGGTTTAGTGCAGAATAGATATCTTCCAGTATATGAATATATTTATCATGTGAAAGAGGATTTAGGCTAAAGGTCAGAGCTCAAAGCAATGGGTAAAGGCTATAATAGAAGGCCTAAATGGGAACAGTTCAAGAATGGGAAGTGTGGCCTCAAAAGACAGGGAGCTCCCTGTCCCTGGAATTGCAGAAAGAGAGGGCAAATGTCAGGGAAGCAACAGAATTTCCGAATTGGGTGGAAGGTTGGACTGCATAACCTCTAGGGTTCCTTCCAATTCTAAGTCTGTAATTCTATGAGGCAAAGAGAAGCCAACCATGAATTCAAGTATAGATTGGACCCAGGATGGTGCTCAGGAAAACTGGGGTACCTAAGGGTAAGCCTAGCTAGAAGCAAAGGTCACAAAAAGAATGGCTTCCATTAAAGTAACATAAGACCAGAACTCATCCATTTTATTCTTCCATCCCTTTGCCTGTCCCTTACCACCACCACAAAAAATCAGATGAAGGGTAAAAGAGGAGTATAAAGGAGACCTTTGGAAAAGATACCTACCTACCTAGGAGGTTCACTTTCATCATGACATACACCTGCTTCCTAAAATAATCTAACTAGCAACCTTCAGGCAATCTTATTAGTCCCATAACAGGAATTTCTATCTCAAAGGAAATAATACTGTGTTTGCAAAATAAGGACAAAAAGGTGCCTATCTACTCAATTTCCAACTACAGAATAGTATTAAGTGAACTTCAATATGCATGACCTAATGGTGGGCCAATTCTATTACTGTTTTGGTTTTGCCTGAAAAGGTGATGAGCTTTTTCAAATGGTTGTTCTAATGAGGGTAATGTGATTCTTTTTTTAAAGACTAAGCTCTCAGCCTATTGCCAAGAGTTGTATAAGGAGATCAGGACAGGCAGGACATCCCCAATCAAGGTTAGGGATAGCAAGCATCACCTACAGGAGCAACCAGCAGCCTATATCTCCCATTAACCTAAGAGGAACTTACCATGTTGTGTTTGAGGATTCTCTGTACCACCGGTGTGAACACTTCTATGACCACCATGGACCGAGGGCGTTCTCTGCAGTGCTGTAGGAAAACAGTTAAGCACAGATCAGAAGAGCTCCTAATAATTAAGAGCAACCTGGCACCCCTTGTACTCATGACAAAGAGAAAGTCATTAATATCCAACAGGGGATGGATTAAAATAATGAGACCACTGTGCCCATATCCCAGACCCCACTTTGGCTTCAAGGAAAGTAGCCTGGAGAAGAACATTGGATGTGAGGTGTTATATGCATCCCTCTTTGTCTCCTAGTCAAAGTCTGGCCATGACTTTGAGGGGACTAGGCTGGCTGCTAAAGATCCACTAATACCCATATAATCCCTTTAAATATTCTTCCCCAATGAACAGTTAAGCAGGGTGGTTTGGGGAAAATTCACCATGCTGGGAGAAAGTGACTTTATCTTAGGAAGCAGATGTGCTCCTATACACTCTGTGCAGGATTGTGTCCCTCTCTCTTCTCTTCCATCTTCCCAAAACTGAACCCTCACTCATTCCACCTTTAGCTCCAAAAAGGAAAATGAGACTATGTCCTCGTACTTCTCTCATGCCTCATTCTGAAAAGTGAGAGAAACATGGTCGAAGAGTCAAAGGCCAAAGAAGCATGCCCCACGCATATAGCTGGGTGTTGGGGCTGAGAATGAACTCTTTCTCTCCAAGTATTAGAAGTGAATTCCTATTTTAATGTCTACTTGCATGTGAAATGAAGAAGAAATAAGAAGAGAAGGGGGTTCATATGTAGTATCCATTCCCCTTTACAGTCTTGCAGGAGAAAGTAACACTAATTTAAGTTTAGCTTATATGAATGGTGAGCTGAGCTGACTTTTTTTTTCTTTTTTTGCTTTTTGGAGGGCAACTGGGGTTAAGTGACTTGCCCAAGGTCACACAGCTAAATGTCTAAGGTTGGATTTGAACCCAGGTTCTCCTGACTCTAGGGCCGGTGCTCTATTCACTGCACCACCTAGCCGCCCCGAACTGACTTTTAAGAAAGAACCAGACTAAGTCACTTGAAGCTACTTTCTGGCGACTGACCCTTCTTTGCAGTATCACAACTACTGAAGAGCCAAAGCTGTCTCCCTGCCTTCTCCCCCCAACCCTGCCCCCTTACCAAGGACTCAATCTACAAAATATTCTAGGTTTGCCTTTGACACTGCCAGCCTGTTGAGTTTTCAGTCTGGGCTAAATTATGAAACTAGAGCAGGGGTCATTGGCCCATGGGCTGTAGTTCGCCAGCCTTTGAACTAGCATAATAAAAAGCAACTAGAGACCCTGTAACAAGTTTCTGTGTACTTAGAAATGTGCACTCAAGCATACATATGCACACAGACACAAATATAGACAACCATACACATACTCAGGCATATCCACGTATGTATATGCACAATCAGGCATACACGTCCCCATGTTTGCATGCTCCGTATAATGCACACACACAAACATACAAGTGGCTGTGTGATGACAGCATATGTCATACAAAGCTAGTGTTCTTAGCTATTCCTGTGCTCTGTAACACTAATGCACAAGACCCTGCAGAAAGAGTCTTGCCTGTGAAGAAGGCACAATAGTGACAACTGAGATAGAAGACTCAAAGTCACTATCTAAAAAATACTTTCCTGGAAGCCACTTACTTCCCTATAAAACAAATGACCTTCCTTTACCATTCAAAATTTCCACATCTATAATGAAGCAAAAGAACAAACCCCGTCACCCCCGAACCCCTTCCCTGCCCTTACTCCACATTATACCTTCCCCCAACACAAGAGACCTGAGCCACAATGGCAGCACTTTGGTCATCACAGTGTCCTTCTACTGTATGTACTGGGGTCCTTTAAGGGCTATCTATCTCACTAGGGTTTCAAGACCAGACTTCCATGTATGGAACAGGGACTGCATTTTGTTAAGCGATATAAGGCTCTAGGGCATTATGAGTAGCTATCACAAGTCAACTTCTGCTTATGTGTATGTAGATTATATATGAAAAAAAAAAAAGTAAGCCCTGATAGTTCCCCTGAAGCCTGCTTGCTTATAAGCTCTGGCTAGTTTGCACTCAAAAAGTCAAATTCCTTTTATCAATAATTGGAACCCAGTTTCATAAAGAAGTCTGCTCTGCTTGCCAAAAGATCTTTCTGCCATCTCCCAACAGATATGCAAGGGAGTCCAAAGCCAAACATAATACTGGCCAGTCTGTTTGGGTTTGCCATCTCTGACTCTG
This sequence comes from Petaurus breviceps papuanus, assembly GCF_028583685.1. Classification (NCBI taxonomy): domain Eukaryota; kingdom Metazoa; phylum Chordata; class Mammalia; order Diprotodontia; family Petauridae; genus Petaurus; species Petaurus breviceps. The sequence goes on along the minus strand of NW_027187359.1, from coordinate 22,305,812 downwards.
TGTAACGAAAGCTGACTATAATCACTGAGAAAGGGGCCTCATTCATTCACTCATTCATCCAGTGCATGCTTCCTGAGTAAATTCCATGTTTAGGATAATGTACATGATGCCCAAGGCTACTTAGATACTTCAACATGTGATGTGTGTATGCCGTATGTAAGGCATAGGAAGCTTCCAAACAGAAACAGAAAGATTTCAGAAATTGAGTTTTTTTCTGGTACCTTGCAGAAAAATTCACAGAGGTCAGGTGGGGGGTGATTGTTTTCCAGCAAAGGAGCAATTGCCTGAAAAATAATGAACAGATATTTCAGTTTGACCCCTCAACAGGAATGCAGATGGAATAGCAGTTTTCTTCTGAGAGAAAATATGGTCCTCTGGCAATGGATGGGTGGAAAAAGAACCCTGTCCCTGCATTTTGAGGCACAAGGCTAATTATCACACTGAGTTATCTTAAAGCAAGTGTCAAACTTCACTGGTGGGGGGGGAAGGGAGAGACCTTAAGTATAACCCAACAAGATTAAAATGTAACTGGGAAATGTCTAACAAAGCAAATAAAAATATAATAAAATATAACGCTAATCTGTGGCTTTCTAAGTCCATAAGTGGCCCATTAGGGAGAGTGTGACATCACTATCTTACAGCACTGGACTAAGGATTTGGAGACATAGATTCTAGTCCAAGCTATACAATCTACTACCTGTATGATCTTGATCAAATCATTTAATATCTCTCAACCTCAAGATTCTTATCTGTGAAACTGAGGTGATAATACCTTCCCTCTCCACCTCACAAGGGTGTGATAAGAAACTAATGAAAGAATGGATATGTAAGTACTTTAAAAACTATATTTGTCTGTGAGGTGTTTAGGGAAGATAAAATCGTTCAAGTAGAAAAGACCTAGGGTTTTAGCAGACCGAAAGCTCCATATGAGTCAACAATATAACATAGCAACACCCACCACAAAACAACCCCTCACAAAAAGAAGAAGAAGAACAACAATAACGACACAACAACAGAACTCAATCTTGGGCTGCCCTAGGAGAGGAGAAATGTTCAAAATGGGGGAAGTGATGGTTCCACTGCATTCACCCCTCGCTCTGACTACATTTGTGGTATGTTATTCAGTTCTAGCTATTTTATTTTAAAAGGGAAGTTAACAATTTATAACATATCCAGAAGAAGGCAATCTGTTTGGTAAGAGGGGATAGGGTTGGGGACATGATCAACATCTTTAAATATATGAAGGGATAACTTGTGGAAGAAGCGTTAGATTTATTCTACTTGAACCTATGGGGCAGAACTAGAGTAATGAATGGATATAAGTTTCAGATACAGATTTCAGCTCAACTAAATTCTAAAAAAGAATTTAGCATTTCAGGAGTAAAGAAAACATTAAGATGAATCTATATATATTATACTAAATAAACTATAATATACCAACAAATCATAGAACCATGGAATTTCAGAGCTGGATGAGATCACCAAGATCATCTAGTCCAACCTCTACCAAAACAGCAATCTCCTCAAAAACATCCCTGAAATTGCCAAATAGATCCTGATTCATCACCTCCAGTGATGGAAACTCACTATATTCCAAGGAAACTCACTCCTTTTTTTTTTTAAGCTTATCATAATGAGATTTTATTTGGATTGAATGATTAAAATTCAACAAATATCTGAGACTTTGCTACTTGGTACAAGGCGTTATCATTAAATTGTGAGCTCCTTCAGAGTAGACACTGCCTTTGGTCTCTTGTTATATTCATGGTGCTTAGTACAGTGGCCAGCACATAGTAAATACTTAATAAATATTTATTAATTGTCTGATTGGTAGGTACTGTGAGGAATACAAAGCTGAATGAGAAATCTCTACCCTCAAGAAACTTGTAATCAGTTAGATGAACTAAAACAGGTACATCATATGGTAAGCATCTTAAGTAAAGGGTCAAAGTGCTTTAGGGATTGAGAAGAAAAAGAAATCATCTCCAGGTAGATGGTTTTAGCTGTGTATTCTTTCCAGTGCTGGTAACTGTTCTGTGCCACAGTCTCTTTACCTTTATAAAGAAGAGATTTAATGATCTCTAAGGGTCCTTCTAGCAGTAACATTTTCAATAACCTGTAACTCCCTGATTCTTAATTTATTCACCTGTAAATGAGGATAATACTTAGTCTGTCTGCCTTATATAGGGTTCAGTGAGGAAATCATTCCTCTTTTAACAACTGTAATTGCTAGGAAGATGCTTGTGAGGAAGCTTTAAACAACAAATTATTATTGTCATATGGTATCTCGCAAAACTGAGACTGTGCCAGTAGCTTTGAGACTGTGATGGAGGTTAGGTGATTGCTCAAAGTCTTCAGGATAGATATCAGCTAGAGACTGAAACTATCTTGTTTTGCATTAGGCTGTGTGTGTGTGTGTGCACACGCATGCTTGCATGCATGCAGACATCATGGGAATAATCTCAATATCACAAGGTCTTCTATAACAATACTAATTTATGTTTGTGAGGCTCTTTAAAAAAAATCCCCTGTAAATGTGTTGCCTTTCTGGATTCTTACACCTACCTTGTGAAGGAAATAGGTTAGGAATTATCACCATTTCACAAATCATCTCCATTTCGGAAACTCAGCCAGGTGGAACTGACTTGTTCAAGATCACATTGTAAATTAGTTGTGGAATCAGGGCTCTCACCCAGGTCTCAAGAAGGTCTCTGCCTTGCCAAATGACCATTCAAGGAGATCCTGCACGGCATATTATGATGTAGAGGCGCTGTGCTCCAGCAAAAAGAACTCTGGATTTTGAGTCAGAGGATCCCAGCTGGAATCCTGGTTCTGTCACTTACTAAGCTATGTGACCTTGGATAAGTTTCACTTAATCATTCTGGTCCTTAATTTCCTCATCAATAAAATAAGGAGGGGTTGGACATGACCTTTAAGATCCTTTCCAGCTCTAAATCTATGATCCTATTTCTTGTGGATTTCCAATACCAAGAATAGAAATAAATGAAAACTTGCTCAGGATCCTTCTATAACACTGTCTTTCAAATTAGGGATATCCTCATTCTCATTTTCCTTTTTTCTCTCATGACTGTTAGGTAGAAGAGACACAATATAGAACTGGGAACCAATCAAATCAATGAAATGACAAATCTATAATACACCTCTTAATACCAGGTGCCTAAAAACACTGAAGAATGGGGTCTCTGCCTTCAAGGAAGTTACAATATAACTAAGAGAAGCGGAGATCAGGCTGGTTTGCACTTTGAAGGTGGTGGGGGTTAGAAAGTTTGGGTAGATTTCTGAATGTCTACAGAAAATAGAACCTCTCATCATTTCCTATAGCACCAGAAATCTATGGGCACATTTTCTTTGAGAATCAATAACTACATAACATTTTTACATAAGTTTAAGTAGGGAAAGGCAGAAAAATGACCACCACAGGGGCAACAAGTAGCAAGAGCCTGAGCTCATTTTCAGAGTCTTTAAAACTGGTTTTACTTAGGAGGAATCTTTGCAGAGTTTTTTTTTTTCCCTTTGCACCTCTGAATAACATAGAACATATGTTATAGTGGAAAACACCTTGGACAGGGAATCAGGAAACCAGGGTTCAATTCCTGACTATGCCACTTATGTGTTGAGCAAATTACTTTCCTCTTCTGGGCCTCACTTTCTTCCTCTGCAAAATAAAGGGAGGGGAAAGGGGTATTATGCCTTAAGGTCCTTTCCAACTCACATGAATTTATGATTCTATCAAATGCCTAACTTTCCTTAAAGTTCAAGTCACCTTCCTTCTCTGTTGCTAGACAACCCAAGGCAGCCAAACAATGGGAAAAATTGGACTTGCTGATATTGCTATTGATTTTTGCTGCAGTTTCTGGTGCTAATTCCCAACCTGGCCTCAGCTGGGGCCTGTGGACTTGATCAAACTAAATCATCAAAGCTCTCTGGAAGCAGGTTGGGATAATGTTCCACAGCAAAACTGTGGATGGTGCCCCTTTCCTGCCCTAGGGCTAGATTTCCATTCCCACCCCACATTCCAGCTCTCATCTGTCAATTCCTGCCTAGATCCTAAGCAACAGTCATGCCTCACTCATGGAAGGTCTGTGAAGAAAATTAACATGTGACCTTCTAAAAGAGCCAGGACTGATAGGATTTCTCCCCATCACAAATCTTCCAAGGTCACAAACCTAAAGCCTGAACACAACTTTTCAAGAGTCAAGACTCCCCATAAAATAAGTGGGTATTTGGACAGCACAAAAAAAACAAACAAACAACATCTAACAAATTTCTGGCATTTTAAATATGTTAAATCAGAGGATTTAGAAGTAGAACAGGCCTTTTAGATCATCTGGTACAACTCTGTCATTTTACAGATGGGAAAACTGAAACCCAAAGAAGTTTGTGAATGGCAGGGCCAGGATTTGAAATCACATTTTTTTTTTGGAGGGGGGAAGGTAGGGCAATTGGGGTTAAGTAACTTGCCCCAGGTCACATGGCTAGTTTTTTGTGTTAAGTGTCTAAGGTCAGATTTGAACTCAGGTCCTCCTGACTCCAGGGCCGGTGCTCTATTCACTGCGCCACCTAGCCGCCCCAAAATCGCATCTTCTGAACTCTAAATTTAATACTCCTTCCACAGCCTGATCTACCAGGTCAAATGGGTGAAAAAAAAAAAGTGCCAGAAATTGGGCCTCTGGAATATGAAGATTAGTAACACCTATTTCTCCTAACTAACCCCAGGGAAGACTTTGTAGAAAAGGGCAGACAGGGCATGGTAAGGCATGAGTGTATGCTGGCTAGGAGAAGCGTAGATGGTCCCAGATATTCCTCCTAAGCACTGCAGCATATAGCTGGTCTGGGGAGCCCTGGCTCATTGTGCTGCATTTGATTTGTCAAGGTAATGGTGAAGAGGCAAGAGCTGAATCTTTTGGTGAGCAGGCCCAGAGAGTCATCTAAGAGCATATATGGGCTGCTACTGGCTTCCTGATACCAGTTGTTAGGGTTCAGTGCAATTCACCTACTTGATGAAAGGCACATCTCATAATCTAAAATGACCCAGAAAGATATCTGACTACAGCATCACAGTAAAGTACCAGAAAATCATAAAGAACAAGCCTCTAAGATCATAGTAAAGTACTATAAATTATTACCTCACTCAAGAAACCAGCATCAATTACATCTAGGTTCTATTTATGGATCAATTAAAATCCTTTCACTGGCTGCTCCTCCTAGAAAGAAAATGCCTTTCTTTTGACTGCTTTGATTGCAACTGAACCATTGTTATCAACCTTGCCATCTCCTTCCCTGCCCTGCTCTACACCTCAGTCTCCCTTAAGAGGGTCCAAGAACAGGAAAAGACTAATCTAAATGCATCAACTAGAATCTTTGGGGGCTTCAGACAGATCCAAGAAGAAATCAAGCGTACTCAAGTGTGTTCCAAGGAAGATGGGGGGAATTCTGTCCATAAGAAAGCAAAGAAACCAGAATGAAGTATATTTTTACACTGATCAGCAGGGAGCCCCCAGTGCTCACCAAGACCCAAAGGAGATAGAGTATACACTTACCACAATAATGTTTTCATGCTCTTGAGTGGTCAAGTTGGTATTCTAAAGGATTGAATAAGAGGGAAAAAAGGATTAGAAGACTTTGCATTTATCACTCATAAATACATAAATATATGAAAAAGAGAATGAAGGAGGCTTAGAAGAAAGCTAAAGATTTGGGGTTTGGAGTCTTTTGTTGCTGTAAAGTTGTTTTTCAGTCGTGCCTGACCTATGGAGTTTTCTTGGCAAAGATACTGGAGTAGTTTGCCATTTTCTTCTGCAGTTCAACTGAGGCAGAGTTTTACTTTGCTTTAAGCCAATAGTTTCTGTTTTACATGGCTCTCCGACAGGCCCAGGGACATATGACTGGCGGAGAAAACTCTCTTTGGTGTGGTACTACAGAAATCCATATTTCTGCCTTCATTCAGGGACATTTATAAAGAGGACAGCTTTTTTTTAAATTTACACTACTTACTTAAAATACTTTTTAAGGATCTATGATTTCATCTATGTGATTATCACCTCAACTGACTAAGAAGGTATTCCCTCCACATCTTAATATATGGTCTTTGAGATTCACTGTGGCTAAACAATTTATCTTACCCTATGACCAACCTGGTAACAAGCCTCTGGAAATTAAGCTAAACTGGTCTTTGAACCATGGATACATGGTGCATCACCATGGGTATACCTGAAGCCTTTCCATTTTTGGTACATCCTGCCAGAATTTGAACTCTACCAGCACAGCCTTTGAGAACCATGGAGTTATCTTCCCATCATGATTTGAGAACCTAGTAGTTACCTTCCTGCCATGATGAGGCATCAAAGTAGGACTTTAATTGATACCAAGACCTAAGTTGGTTTCCAAGATATTCAAAGCAATGATGATTATTGCTTTCAAGTTAATAACAAAACAAAAGAAAAAACCCCAACACCACCACTCGCCCCAAAAATTTGTTCACATCTCACAAGAATAGAAGGTCTTTGATGTTAGAATCTGGTAGTCACTCTGAAGACTGCACTTTCCATACAACTACTTTCTGTAAAGTAGATTAGAATTGGCTTTAGACCTTTGCTGACTTTAAAATAATGAATAAAATGCTTACTGAAAAAAGTTTTTAGCTGACATATTTGGACATCCATTCTACAAAGTGGTACTACACCTATTAAACAGGACTGAACAAGTTCTTAAGCAGAGTTGTAAGGTGGTCACAAAGTGATATATATTCAGGTGGATTCTCCTTTTCCAGTTCTGTAGGGAAAAGGCACCGGAAGAGTAAATTCCTCAACCAGATGAGCCCCCTAGTAGGTTTTACTCCAAATGGTGACCAAAGAACCTAGAATCAGGGTAACAGGGTGAGGGAAGGGAGTTTCATAGGTAAGCACTTGTCTTCCCTTCTGAAGGCAGGGAAGTCAAGAGCACTCCTATCTGTACCGCCAGCTTGTCCTGGAAAGAATGTGAGGCAGGGAGAGTAAAGTGAGAAGATGACACCAAAACCATTAGAAGAAAACTGATTTTTGCTATCAGGAATTTTCTGTCACTATATGTGAGAAAGAGCTGATACAATAATTCAATTTAATTGAACAAGCATTCATGAAGTTTATCATGTTCTGGACACTTTGCTAGGTGCTAGGCAAAACTAAAGGCAAAAACTAAAAATTCACTGCGTTCAAGAGGCTTATATAAGACATATATATTTATAGAAATTTAAAGGAAAAAGCAAAATACATGAATTAATTTCTCCTTATGATCCAAGGAAGAGGACTATCCATGAACCCCCAATAAGTTCCTCCTGCATTGCAGGTGTCAGCAGGAACCAATAAGTTCACTAAATGTTTAACTTTTGCAGATCCTGCCAAGGAACCAGTTCACCAGGAATCTTGTATGGAAACCTATCTGATGGATGCATAAACCCTCAACTTATACCTCATGAATTGTCTCCTATTGAAGCTGACATTAATAGTCTGGGCTTGACATTTCTAATATTAACACTGTGAGCCAATGTCTGTATCATGAAGCAAATAAAGCTCAATTCTCCAAGTTTGTCTGGGGTTAGAGGCGCATTACCATGGTTCTCAGAGGCCCTGAGCAGCTAAACCTGATGAGCCCACATTGCCTTCACTGAGGCCACAGAAACTCAACCACAGACATGCTCATATTTCTGAGCAAAGTCAAACCTGGTTTGCTGCTGGTGAATCCTACTCCCAAAAAGGAAGTGTCAGCACTATACTCTGCTAGCAGAATCTGCCCCCCACGCCTGTGCTGTTCAAAGCACAGTATTTAATGAGCAGGCCTGCATTCTAAGCTTCTCTACTGTGCTAGGAAGTTTTGATGTGAGTGGAGTCATCCCCATCCATTCTACATGAAACATCATAGCCCTTCTTTACAACTGAATCTGTTCATTCATTCCTCTGTTGTGGGTAGTACCACCTTTGTTCCCATCAGTACCAGCAGGTTAGAAAGCATCAGTAAAATGTCTTTCCTAAATTCTTTGCAGTCAAAAATGTCTTGTGTCAAAGAGCTTTCATTTTTAGGTTTTAAAATGTACTTTACTATCTATTCTATTAGGAAAAACTCCTGAATTTCCAGCCCCCTAAGGACTGGTCACCGCAGGGATTTGGCATTCTCTCTTCAACAAGGAAATGGGAGATGCTAAGTTGCATAAAGTTGTTTCACTTCCCCCAAAATGCTCCTCTTTCATGTCAGAAAAATTTTGTGCCTCTTTCTCCTCTTTTCCCTTTCATTTTTCCTTCTTCCCTGTGACAGGTTTGGTAATGGCTCATACACCATGTAGCCTATTCATGGTAGAAGGAGTAAAATGAAATAATATCCTACCAAGTTTGGAGGAGGTAAAAATATGGGGTTCTCTGGATGTCTGTCTGTTTTGCATACACACATATAGGATGTCTCACTAGTAGACAGGTGTAGTAGAGACACTAGTAGAGACCTGGTAAAATCAGAAGCCACTCCTTCACTGTAGTTTATCAAACGGCCATAGTAACATAGAATTTCTTGCCTGATATTCCAAACACCTGCTGTGCTCCTCATCTGTGTGCACAGCCCTCACCATCTTTCTGACCTTCCAACTATCAGATTCTGCCCCGTGGTCCTCTCTCTGCCTTATGCCTGCCCTTCTTCTAAGAAGGTCAGAAGGCTTCACCATCCCTCACTCGACTCTCATTCAGAGGAAGAGGACCATGCCCACTCGGTGGATGGGTACCATGCTTTGAATGGGCTGTGGGTTCTTTGGTCAATTCAGGCAGGCACGGAAGAGAGCTGGCATAGAGGCAGAAAATCACAGAGCATAGCAAGGAAATACAGTAGTGTGAAAGTGGTCACACAATCAGGAGTAAGGGTGAGCTATGGTGTGGGGATGTTAGAAGGGCAAACAACTGAGCAGGGGAAGTAAGCTACCAGGCAACCAGGACAGCCTCAGAAGAGCCCATCAGTTAGAATACAAGGACATAATGCTGGTTAGCAGTGGTCGACCAGAGTCCGGTGCTAGATAAATATGAAGGCTGACTCCAATTTATCACTGGAAACAGAACTCATTACTTTTTACCCCAAACCTTCCCCTCCTCCAAACTTCCCTATTGCTGTCAAGGACACTGCCATTCTCCCAGGGACCCAAGTTCACAACCTTGGTGTCATCCTAGACTTTGCACTCACATACCCAACTCATTGTCAAATCTTGTTGTTTTTACTCTCACATCTCTAGTATACATCTTCTTTTTGCTATTTATACAGTTATCACACTAATTCAGGCTCCCATTCTCTCCAGGACTCTTACATTAGCCTTCTAATTGGCTTCCCTATCTCAAACTCTCTTCTCACTTCAATCCATCATCTGCTTAGATGCCAAAGCGATTTTTCTAAAGCATAGTTTTGTCTATTCCCCAACCCCCAATTCAATAAATCTGGTAGGCTTCATATTGCCTTTAGAATCTCTTCTACATGCTCTAAGACCTAGTCACACTGGCCTATCTGTTGTTCCACACATACAATATTTCATAGCCTCCATTTCATATCCATATGTTTATCCTGGCAGTTCCCCTGGCCAAGGAATCCTCTCTCCTCACTTCCATCTTTTAATTTCTCTGGCCTCCTTACGAAGACATAACTTCAATACCATCATTAGGAGGCCTTTCCCAGTCTTGCCCCCAACTCTATCCTAGCTCCAATTGCTAGCACATTCCCTCTGAGATTATCTTCTATCTACTCTGTCTATATGTCTGTATGTGCCTAATTATTTACATGACATCTCCCCTATTAAACTTTGAGTTCTTTGAAGGCAGGTGTGGTTTTACCTTCTTTATATTCCCTGTATTTAGCACAATGCCTGGAACATAGTAAATGCTGAATAAATGCTTGTGATTTACTGACTGGCAAAGTTCTGCCTGATCAGGAGGCAACAAAAGCTACATGCTGCCAGAGGCAGGTACAAATAAGAGATTTAGAGCAGAAATTACTAAAGGGAAGTGTAAGCTGTAGCCACTAGGTACTTACTAACGCTAGCATCACTGAGGACATTGAGCCACTGGCCAAAGCTGGTTATACACAGCACACAGACACCAACACACACAGACACAGAGACACACACACCTGCCAATGGAGACTATTACAAACTTCGCTCTCACGAAATTCTCCAGTCACTACCCTCTAGCCCAGCACAGCCTCCCGGACAAAGGCTGATGTATATTCCAGCTCTGGCTGTCTTTTGGTCTCTTTTCCTTTACCCCCTAAGCTAAACGGGTACCTTCTAGATAGTGCCTACTTACACTGTTTATCAGGCCCTCTGAGGGTAGTTATAGCACTGAAATAATGTAAAGAACCTCTAAGCTCAAGTTGCTCACAAAAGCAAGGACTTCAGACTCCCTGTGTGATTTCCTTAACCCTGGGTAGACCCAGGTAAATAAAAGACTAGCTTGGGTTGCAATACAGTCAACAACAGAAAAAAAACCTACAAGAAAAAAAGGAAAGGATCCCAAGGATAGATTTCAGGAGGCTGCTTTACTTGGATGAAGAAAAGAAGATTACATCTTTTACACCATTATTTTCACTAACATATAACTGAAATTTAGCAATTTTTCCAATTATGAATCTAGGTAACAAACATTATTCTAAGAATAGGTTCACCAGAGGTTTCACCAGACTGCTAAAGGGAGCCTAAGATTAAAAAAAAAATTTTTTTAACTCCTACTTTATAAGCAATTCTCTGGGCAACATGATCTTTTGCAATTTGTTACCAACAATGGGTCCAGCTTGATTTTTACTTCTTGTCCACTGTTTGGGCAAAGAGTTAGAGGTCATCAGAGGGTAAAAGAAGAAAAAGAAGAAAAATATCCACGTTTTCTATGTCTTTATAAGGTTAAAAATAGTTAGTATGCCCTACCCAGGAGCAAAGCCTCACCTCGGAGAGCAGTTTGGAGACTATCTCCAGTGGAGCCTGGTGGATGGAGTCATCCTGCAGTGGGGATGTCAGGGCCATGTCTACCAGAGTCCGGATCTCCTTCAAGACGACTTCCCAGCGACTTGGATTGCTCAGGACTTTCTTATACTTGTAAATCTTTTTCTGTTTGGGGGAAAAAAGATATATAGGATGTGGCAGACTGGAAAATGATCACAGAATCAGAGAAAGAGCTATAATGAATTTACTTTAGAGACCATCTAATCTATCCCCCTCATTTTATAAATGAGGAAACAGAACCCAAGGAGGTGAAGTAATTTGCAGGGAAGATCGATGGTAGAGCTAAGACTAAAACACTAGCTCCCAGGCCGTTCGTTCCACTAAATAACAATGCTTCCAGTTATTTTTTAATAGTGATATTCTTTGTAGTGAAATTTAGTTCTTTATAGAAAATTTACCTCTGAAATTATAATTATTTAAACTTATTATGAGAGAAAATATGAATGGACTAAAGAAGAGTTTTTACCTTGAGTTTATAAGGTACCACTTCCCCTTATCCCCATTTCAACTTCATCCTTATAGAGGATAATCTCAGTAAAATTTTCTGCATGGCATTATGAAGCCCTAAGAAAATGAACTACTGAACTAGTCTAGAACACTGGACCAAAACATCACACACACTCTTCTGGAGAAGAAGGCACATACTGTCACCACCACCTGATGCACAAAACAGGAAAAGCCTCACCTTCCTTCAGCTGTTGAACTGTCCTGATCCAATGAACCAGAAGCGGATCGTGGGGCAGTGGCTTGGTACTCTATGGTCTCTATGCCACACTATACCCTATTAGTCTCCAAGTTCCTCAAAGTCTGACTGCACAAAAACTGACCCCTTGGAAAACTACTGGGTAATCCAGGGACCAACTCCTTTCTCTTTCAGAGCTAGATCTTCCATACACGCCAGCAGAGCTTGCTCTGGAGACAGGGAAACAATTCTAACTTTCCTAACTCCTTCATTATGCATTTTGCTCCTTGGGGGAAACCTAATTTTAGTGTCTTAATACTAACAGCCAACTGGAGTGACAAGTTAACAATCCTCATGCCAGACCTGCATTAGAGAGTGTGTGCAGCATGTTCTCCTCCTGAATTCACTGTACCAGAAGAAATACCTAGCACCCTCAGATGTTGCTGATGCAGTTAGGTTACCTTATCTGGAAATTAACATGTGATCTGATTTTTTTAAAAATACACTGAATGGGGTAAACAGAGCCACAGGATCTCAGAGCTGAAACAGACTTCAGAGGTCAGCTAGTGCAAACCCTATCTGAGGGCTAAATAGAGTAAGTCTGATCATTCTTCCACTTAACAGTGCTTAAAATACTGAAGATTATTTTTTTTGGCTTGTTTTATTTTGTACCCCAGCACTTAGCACAATGCCTGGCATATTAGAAGGTGTTTCAAAAATATTTGTTAGCTGTTTAGGATCACATCATGCCCCACATGACTCTTTTATTCTAACCACCAAACTTCCAAAAAGGGGAAAAGGAAACATTTGTATTGACTCTAGTTATGAGAAATATCCTCAATCAGAATCTCTTGAATACATTTCTATATCCAGGGAGGGATTGAATCTCACTCTCCAACTCACCAGAGGAATGAAATCTATCAAGATACCACCCACTCACTATGGGTGCCTCCCCCCACCTAGAACACACTAAGGCAACGGGGGATGACATGGCTATCTGGCCCTATTGCTTTCAATCTTTCTTCAGAGACTCAGCCTTGCTGCATCTGGAGCTCAGTGAAAACAGCTGCACATATGGCAGACACCTGAGCACATCCATCTAATTTGTACACTTGCCATCTTCCCTTTTTCCTTGTTATATATGCCCTCCCTGTATACTACAGGAAAGGAAGGAAGATGGATGGCAGAAAATAAAGCTCACGTCAGTGTTCATAGAAACATGAGGGTTGTAACAGTGTTCTCTGCACACCACCTGCGTTGTGACAACATTTAACTTCAGAAATGCTTTTCTGGGGGCTCTGGGATCCCTTCCCCAATCACTTATAGGGTTCCTATAATTAAAAATGGTACATATATATCCTTATCAAACTCATCCACAGCATTGGAGAAGTATATGAGTAAAGGTGAGTGTGGATGAATGTGTATGAGTATGTATGATTGCATCTAAGTCTGTGTGTGTGCACAAATTTCTATGCATGCACACTCTCCCCAGCCCTGCCATGTCTTACAGAGGTAAGAAAACTGCACCTTGCAAGAGGGAGACCTCAGACTGATGGGCAATAGAAAGACAGACTAGTCAAGTCACTAATTCAAATGAATTTCTATTTTAATTATATATATGAATCAGGAATTCAGCCCATTTAAAATCATTTCAAGACTATCCTACTCTGTACTTTTCAGATGTATTCTGGGCTTTATCTTTTCTCTAAACTTCTCTTAACGACTCCAGAATCACACATGTTCTCTCTTCTAAAGGAAGAAGGCATTCAATGAAGAAATCACAAAGATCTCATATATGGCTCAATCCCACTTAACAGTTATATATTGGCAGTTAGAGGATGATTTAGTCCACCCTCCTCATTCTACATACAGATGAGGAAATTGAAGCCCAGAGAGGTAAATTGCCCTAAGTCACACAAATAGTCCATGACAAATCAAGGAACCGAACCAGGTCCTATGATACCCAAATCACCAAATGTGACAGCGTAGTCCATTGGGAGGCTGAAACTCCTTAAAGGCAAAGACCAATTTTGTCTTTGTAACCCCAGAGTCTAGCACAGTTTCTAGCACACAGTCATTCAATAAATGTTTATCGATTTGATTGTAGCCCTCCCCTTCCTCCTACCCCTTCACCCTAAACTGAACTCTGAGCAGAAAACCAGAGGAACAATGAATCATAGACAAGATGACAAGAGAGGGGTATTGAATGTCAATTCTGATCTCAAGTCTGCAGCCTAGCAATTAATGTGTCCATTGGTGTGGTCTTGCTCTTGTATCACAGACCACAAAGCATAGCACAGAAGCAATCTAACCATGTCTCTCATTTGATAGTGGAAAAAAAGCAACATTTGGCCAGGAACCAGGCTGTTTCACAAGAGATGTACCCAGTAGGAAAAAAAAGTTCTTGAGGCTGAACATGATTACGAAGGTGTAAAACCCTACATAGGGTGTCAGCTCTACCAGACAGAGGGGGTGGGGGTGGGGAGTTGGAATCACTCACGATGCTAACCTGCCACTAATGTATTGAAATTCATTCAGCACAGCAGAAATGGCAATCAGCCCCAGATGACACTCCTCACTCCTAAGGAGTCTGGAAAGGGGTAAAGGTGCTGGGGGAAGGCAACGTTGGGCTTCCATAAGTACTGTAAGGCAATTCCTCAACACAGAGGCTGAGCTTTTGATGATGTCTACCCACACTTCCAGGGTATGTCATCAGAATACTATCACAGAGCATTTCCACTCAAGTTTTTCTAAAAACTTTCTATTTAAAATCACTTCATTCATTCATTCATTCAAGAGAATGCAACAATAGGAGATAAGTCACTGGATCATAGATGAAGACTAGATTAAGGATCTTAGGAGCCATATAGTCCAAGTCCCTCATTTTGTGGATGAGGAACTTGAGGCCAGGAGGGATAGTGAAGCTATTTGTTCAAGGTCAGTATGTGAGAAGAAGCAGGATTTGAACCCAGGTTTTCTGACTCCTAATTCAACGTTCTTTCCACTGTGCCACATTGCCTCTGTCACTCATTTTGTCAAGCACCTGGCCCAGGCTGAATTTAGGTAGACCCTGCTTTAAAGCAAAGCTGATATATGAAAATCTAGAAAACAGGCCATGATAAATTATTTCCCGTACAAAAAAATCCTTAAAATTTTTTTTACTTTAGGATTTCTTGAAGCAGTATGTTTGCAGTGTGTAAATTAAAAGGTACTTGTTTTAGGAAAAAATGGTTTACATGGATTTCAGGAACATACCTTTTTCCATTATTTTCTAATTGACAGTGATTTCTTCCTCACTGGATCTCCTAGCATGTGACGCTCTTTGCTGTTTACTGCCTGTGTGACACTGAGCAAGTCACTTTATTTCTAGGAACCTCAGCTCCCTTATGAATGAAGGACTGGGACCACATTGTTTTAAAGGTATCTCCCAGCTTTAAATCTTAGGATCCTATTACCATGAACTTATCCCATTCAAGTTTGTACTACAGTTATTTGTGTCCATGTCTCATTTCCCTCCATTATAAGTTCTTTAAGAGCCAGGCCTATGTTTTACTTATCTTTGTCTAGCCATCATTTCCTACCCCAGTGTTCCGCACACACTAAGGGCTTAATAAATGTTTGCCAAATGAATGAATAATTAATTCATGGATATATCCTGGCTATTGGTGGCCACAAAAGGCTAACTCAGTTTACAATGAGGAATGTATATAATCTATGGAATTAAGATAATAATACTTGCATTTCCTATCTCTCAAGGTTGTTATGAAGAAAGTGCTTTATGAACCTTCCATAGAAATGTGAAATTTGTTAGGATTGGCTGAAATACAGAAATTATTAGTTTGATATTTTAATATTTAAGTGACATTCCATATTATTGCAGAAATGCATCTCTGATTCATCTCAACAATGAAAAATAAGATATGAGAAGGAAGTGAGTCAGGAAGGATACAAGGCAGGGTTTCCACAATAGATGACAAACCCCATTATTCTTTAGCATAAGCTAGATTGGCTATCCTTTCTACCTCTTGCTATCAGGAGAAATGCTAGGTTTACTGTCCTATGGAAAAGCTATCAAGAAGCAGGAGCTGCCTGCTCCAGATACATATTATAAGGGTCTTCTTATGAGGAAGAGAAGATGGATGTGATCAGTTAAAGATATCGGAGAAAGGTGACTTCAATTTGCTCCTGTAGGGAATTAATCACATTGGTCAGGGTGATAGGGTTGCATATAATGTTTGATCAGCCAGTCATGCTCTGAATCTTTACCGATTTAATAAGAAGGTAATTCTAGGGGGATGTCTCCTCTTATCCATCCTCAACCAACCCACTCAAAGTAATCAGCAGCTGGAGGGTAGAAATGAGTAGTACATTTCATACTCATAGGTTGATGACAGACATATAAACTTCAAATGTGCTGCATGAAGAAACAGAAATGGGGGTAAAGAAAACAAAGGCAGAGCAGCTGCCTGAGATAGTCCAGGCAGCCATAGAGGAAGTTTGTTTGGCCACCAAATACTTTTGAAAATATTGTGGGATCAATAGCCAAGATATATGAAACAGAAAAGATATCAAAATCTTGGGGGGCTGTGAAATTTGTCTGAAAATATTAATAATTATTAATCCTGTATCTAGTTTTCCATCTCTACAAAATCATTCATATCAAGGATTTTACAAATTACATTTTACAGCAGACCATATTTTTACAGTCAAAAGTTGACTCAAAGGTACAAAGAATGTAAGATCCCACTGTATATATTGTTTCTTGATTATAAAAATTTATTTCATTTTGTAGAGTAAAATCCACCTTAAAGTCTCTCCTCCAACAAGATACCTCCCCTGCTTATGTTAAAATAAGATTCCTAAAAGATACAACAGTGATATTTGTTTGACAGTTTTCTGATGATTTAAATACATAATCCTTCAAAAAGGTTTGGCCTGACTATCCACACAGAAAAAAACAGGTGGCTAACAAATGCCTGTTGTCCTAGAACTATGCTTTTGGAGTAGAGAATTGGTCTATCAGAAAATAAATATTAGACAGACACTGTGGATGGACAATGAACTGGATCCAGACAAATATAAGAGAAGAGACTGGGGTGCCTTTGGAAAATTATTTGGTGCTTTTAATGACTTCAGGCTTCCCCCCAAAAGACCCATCCTTCACTATTAATATTCTTCTGGAGATGTTATATGACTATAAATTATGGAATACCATAGTCATCAAAGAATTAAAGTTGTAGTATACGCAAAAGACATAGGAGAGGTACACAAATGGCTGTTAAGTAGAGTACCAACATAAGGACTGTCAGAGAAGGAGAAGAATTTCAACAAGAAAATGACTGAAAGTATGAGAGAAAAAAAAGGGGTAGGTTGGTCATACAGCTGGGGCACAACTGTTCAACTATTCCACTGGTCTCCATGTCATATCAAGGGAACAAAAGGATCCCCCCCCCACAGAAGAATTTATGGGAAGACATGGACAAGAGTCGTGGAGGATGAGAAGGCTTGGATGAGTTGTGGACTGGATGGGGGACTACCTATATGGATGACACTGTCGATCTTTGCCGGTA
The DNA here is from genome assembly GCF_028583685.1 of Petaurus breviceps papuanus. Taxonomy (NCBI): domain Eukaryota; kingdom Metazoa; phylum Chordata; class Mammalia; order Diprotodontia; family Petauridae; genus Petaurus; species Petaurus breviceps. Next base: position 22,288,552 of record NW_027187359.1, on the reverse strand, counting down.
TAAACTTTTATTAGTCCTGTCACTAATGGGTACAGATGAAGAAAAGTTCCTTAAGTACAAGAACTATGTGATAATATATCTGTATTCAGTGCAAAAGTTTGTACCAGATTAAAAAAAAAAGCACTCACAAAGGGCTTTAAGGTTGAGAACTCACAACTCTGAGAGATTCACTGTTATTCTGATTTTGCAATGAGGAATCAACTGAGGCTCAGAGAACTCAAATGACTTCTCCAGGTTCACAAAGCTAAAGCCAGTGCTAAAGTCAGGATTAGAATCCTGGTGTCTTTTGATCCCAAGCCCAGCACGCTTTCCATTATGACACACATCAATTTTGGCTGAGTGAATTCAAAAATGAAAAAGAAGCTTGAAACATGGTTCTGGACCACAAAGGTACTTACAGTCTATTTGGAAGGACAAGGAGGGAACAAGACAGAATGTAATAAAGGATTAATGTAGATGGAACAGAGAATTAAGGATTAGGGTATACAAAGCCATTACTTTAAAGTGCAGAATGGGAGTATAAAAAGAGTTAGAGAAGGGGGAAGTAACTAATAGTGGGATAAAGAGAGAAGAAATCTAATTGCTTTTCCAGTCATCTAATACAGAATGCACTGGAGGTGGGAGACCAACTAGCAAGCTGTTACAGTGCTTCAAGTGAAAGGTGATGAAGACTTAAGGAGTGTAGTGGAAAGACAGCTGGAGATCTGGAATTAGAGGGCCTGGGTTCATGTGCTAGTTGTATGTCCCCTCTCTAGGCCTTGGTTTGACAGATGAAAAATAAGAGAATTGGGCTAGATAACTTCTGAGGTTTTTTTATAGCTCTAATTCTATGATCATATGATCTCAATGAAAAGTAATGGCAGACAAGATGGAAAGAAAGGAATAGTATGAGAAATGTCACAAGGAGAAATATACAAGATTTGGTTTTCCTGGAGTAAAATGCACCTTTTATATAAACCAATGATAAAGTGAGTGGGCAAGGTGGGGGTGGGTAGGTAGAACAGATTAAAGTGGTGACAGTGGAAATGAAAGATAAAGGGAGTGATATAAGAAAAATATGAAGAATAAAAAAGGAGCAAGACTTGATGCTTAATTGTAAACCTGGCATAAAAGAGCAAGGAATTCAAGAAAACTACAAATTCAAGTCCAGATAACTGGGAAAGGAATGATGCCAATTACAGAAAAAGAAAAGTCAGGAAAATTTGGTTGGGATGGGAGATGGAGATAAAAGGAGAGGAGGAGGAGGAAGAAGAAGAAGAGAAGAAGAAAAAGAAAATATTTAAGTAGCAAGGCTTTCCACTATCACAATGCCTTCCTTGTACTTGGCCTAAGAAGTGAACTCCAGAATCCCAGTCTAGCTGTTTATTCTACTTATATAACCTACATCATGGGTACTTATACCATGTTTGGTCTTGGGCATGACTCACTGCAAAACTAGCATGGCTAGGCTCCTCTTGTGCCAAGCCCTAGACATGAGGTCCTTTGAATCTTTAATTCCTTTTTGGCTGCTAGGAATAAGCATCCTTACTGGCCACACCAGTCTCGTGGTGGCTTTGTGCTGGCTTGTATGTGGTTGCTTTGTACTGTTCTTATTTATTTTTATAAAAAGTAGCCAGATGTGATTGTGGGCATCAGAGAAGAAGCCTATGGGCAAATATGTCAAACCACCCTCTGGTCTGGTTTCCATGTAGGCAAGGGGGAGGATGATGGACTAGTCTAGCCTCACTGTGAGTCAGTGCTACTCTCTTCTCTCTTATTCAACTTGCTCCATTGATGGGCTGCAGCAATGGGATGAGCCAGATGTAGCCAAGCTTATTCATTCATTCATTCATTCATTCAGCATGTGTGATGTTTTATGTTTCTGAGTGGAAAAATGTAAAAACAAATGAGACATAGTCCTTACTTCCAAAGAGTTTGCAGTCTAATTAAGTGACAATTATACCTAAACGCATTTTCTCCAATGATCTGTGATATAAATGTGGACAATATACCATTAATGCAGGCTTTTAAAGTCTTTATGTGCCGTAGTAGAAGATTTTGTGAGTAACCCACCCCCCAGAAAATTACATTGTCTGGTCAGTATCTCCAGTCATTCTATGGAGGACATATGCCTAAACAGACACCTTTTTCAGTCTGGTTAAGTCAGGGAGAGGTCAATTTATACTGATCAAGCCTCTGAGACCACAGAATCACCTTAAGATTATAAAGGGGCATCAATTAATCTAGTCAATCTATGAACAAGCATTTATTAAGCCCCCTACTATATCCAGGCACTATGCTAAACGCTTTACAAACATTACCTCATTTTACATAAATATTAAATAGACCCTGCTCTCAAGAAGCCTACATTTTACTGGGGCCAAAGTAGAACATGGATAAGGATAAATATGATATAAACTAGACTAAGAAATGCATAAAACAAGTACAAATTACTATAGAATCAGGTAAGGTAGAGACAATTCCAACTAGTGAGGGAAAGAGGAAAGCTTCAAAAAGGACATAACATAGAAAGAGGATGGACAGAATTTCAAAAGACTGAAATGAGGAGCTTGGAATTCCAGGCAAAGGAAATAGTATGAGTAAAGATGCAGAGCTAGAAGAATATGGGACATATTCAGAAGAAGGAGACTCACTCAGTTATCAAGAATATATGATAGAAAATAATGTAACTTGGACTTCTTTTTCCTTAGTGGGAGATGGGAAGAATAAACAGAGGAAAGGTGAAAAAGTAGGACTATATCTCCATTTTTTCATTCCTAAAATCTTATTACTTAAATAATTCTGGCATTTCCCCCTCTTAACATGTATAGAGAAAACTCCTGGACTGTTAGGGAAGGTGGTTACCTGGGTAACACCTGGCTATCTCTCTGGAAACCAGTCATACAGCAGAGAGTGCTCAAGCTGAAGAAAAGGGGAGAATCTCAAACTTTTCATGACATATTTAGTCACCAAAAACAGGGGTAACACCATGAGAGAGGGCTGGCACACCCTACTAACAACATTTTTGCAACCACCTAAGTGATGCTCTTACTGTCACTTGAATGACACACTCTCTTCCTTTCCTCCTCCTCCTCCTCCTTCTCTCTCTCTCTCTCTCTCTCTCTCTCTCTCTCTCTCTCTCTCTCCGTCCTTCCCTCCCCAAGTCATGTCATTAAAAAGAAAAAAACCTGCACAAAGCAGCATAGGAACTAATGCCGATGATCTACAATTTTAATTCAGTCCAATTCATCAAATGTTTTTGAAGCACCTACTATGTGCAGAGCTCCATGTATGACAGTAGGTGAGAAAGTTAGTACAGAACATGGTCCCTTTCCCCATAAACTCTACAATTCACAAATTCGATTTTTTTTTTCCTCCCACTGAAATTCACGGGACAGGAAACTCTCAAGGTCTCCCTTTTGTCCCTTTCCCAGGACAACTGCATAGGATCAACAATACAAAATTACAGTCTCAGATCTGGAAAGGACTTCAAAAGTCATCTTCATCTACCCTATATTTGCCCAAGAATCCCTTAAAGACTCCAGTGAGAGAGAACCCCACAAAGTCTCCTATATTCCTCTGTTGCACAGCTCTCATTAAGATGTGTTTCCTTGTACCAAACCTAATTTTGCCTCTTTGAAACAACTACTCATTTGCCTAGCTCTGCCCTCTAGGGTCAAACAGAGAAAAAAAGCTAATTCTTCTTCTATGTGATATAGCCTCAAAGACTTGAGGGCAGTTATTATTATATCCCCCTTATTTTTTTTCTGCTTTTGGCTAATCCTAAATTCCTTTAATTGATCCTTATAAAGCATCATGATCTCAAGTCGTTTTGCCACCCTGGCCGCCCTCTCTAGACATTATCCAGTTTATCGAAGTCCTTTAAAAAAAACGTGGACCCCAGAAGTGTACACAATATTCCATGTGCGCTATGAACAAGAAAGAGTGATTTTCCTAAATGACAAGTATGAGTCTTTCACTTCCCTACTAAATAAATGCCAGTGGCTCCCTACTACTTTTAGGACCAAATATAAAAACCCTCATGTTTGGCACTTAAAGCCCTTTACAAACTGGCCCCAGCCTACCCTTCTAAACTTGTTATACATCATTCCCTTTCATACACTGTATAGTCTAGCCAAACTTGCCTTCTTGCTATTATTCATGAATCAACCCCCACCTCCTATCTCAGTGCCTTTGTATCAGTATCTATTCTCCAAGCCTGGAATCTTCACCCCTGCCTCTTAGAACCCCTTGTTTTCTTGAGAGCTAGCTGTTTTGATGTTTACTTTTTCATTGTTAAAATTGCAATCCTTCTGATCAATTAGTTTGCCCACCATTCTTCCAAAGAAGAGAACTAACCACCAAACAAATGACACCAAAGGACAAGAATATCAGCTTTGTGGAAGCAATGATAAACCCAGAGGCAGAACTAGCAGGTGGCATGTGTTAAGCAGCTCAAACAATTGTCAGTCACCACCCTGACTATCACCTCCCTCTTCAGATGCTGGTGGAGGCATCCAGAGCCTTTCGTCCAAGAACCCCAGGAATGGTAGTGCTTCTGCAGGTGTGGCAGCACTGTTACTGAAGTTACTGAAGACTCAGAAAAGACAGTTCTTGCCACCAAAGTAGTTGACACTGTCAGACTGTTCATCATCAGAAATTCTTAGGATGTAATAGTAAGGCAGGTGGCAATGTATCTTTTTTAGTTTAATTTCCACTGATAATATCATAGCCATTTCTGATGATGAACAGTTTGACAGTGTTTCTCATCTTAATGTAGCAATTGCAATAGTTATTTGTGCTAACATCATACGATAGATTTAGGTAAATCTGGAGCCCATTTGACGGTCCATCATCGCTGCCATTTTCAGTTTAGATGACAGACCTCCTGATCCTGCTACCCTCTGGTAGTAACCTGGATACTCTTGGATAAGATACTTAACCTCTATGGGTCTTAGTTTCTTGATCAATAACATAAGAGGGTTGGAAACTAAATGAAAAGAATAGTGAGAAAGAGCTAAATGTTATATAATTATAATGATCAATCATTACCCCAGAGAAGAGAGGAGAAATACACCTTCCTCCTTTTGTTGGAGAGAGGGGAGACTATGGGTATGAACTGTCTCATATGCTGTGAGATGTGATTATGTGTCATTTGGTTTTAACTTTTTTCTTTGTTTTAAGGTAAGGGTCACTGGTGGTAGGTTTAGCAGGGGCATAACTGAAATGATTATGATACAAGTAAAACTTTTAAAAGGACAGAGTTGAACTAGACATCTATGGTCCCTTCTAATTTCAAACTCAGGCAGCAAAGAGCAGTGCATTTAAAGCCGGATGACTGGCTTATTCACAGCTCTCTTACTATCTGTTTGACCTTTGGGAAAGTCTTTTTTTTTTTTTCAATCTGAGTCTCAATTTTCCCCACCTGTGAAAAGGGAAATAGAACCTAAAAATTGAGAATGAAATCCTTTCTTAGTGTCCAAAAATTCCTCAGATTCTTGTCATGATCGTTATAATATTTAGTATTCTTTGATTAAATATGACAAAATAAGACTTGGAATATATACGGATTTATGGACCTTTTTAAATAACTCCATCCCTCCCTACCCCTAGGAGGCCTTCACCCCTAGGTTGTGAACTACTTGGCTTTATGATCACTAAGGTCTCTTCCATAAATTCTATGACCAATGGCAACCATGTAACTTCCTTCTATGAAATCAAACAAGGTCTTGGCTTTGAGATACAATTTAACAGATTGGGCTATGGAATTTTCCTCTGGCTACCAGTAAATAGAGGTAATAGTTCTTTTTTTAACTTTTTCTTCAAGTCATTCTTCATACATAAATGAAACATGTTGGATTTAAATGATGCAAAACAGAATTCAGGAAAACAGATTTTTTTTTTAAAGTAAATGCACACTCCTATTTTATAGAGGAAATGGGGTGTTCAGGGGCAAATTGTCCCCCATAATTATGATAAATGTTATTTGTTTCAGTTAGAAAGGCCCATTTTATTGCTATATGCATTGTATAGTATCCATATGAAATCTTGCAAGTCATGGTACAGAATTTGAAAGTGGAGGCCAATGTACAGAGGAAAATTACTGTGTCTACAGTTACTAGCCCATCAAAATAACCAACAATTTTGTTGTGTTTGCTTTCTACTCACTGACTCCTTCTTTCATTCATTCAACAAATATTTACAGTCCAAAGCCCACAGGGAATACAATGATGAATAAGGTTCCCTGGCTTCCTGGTGCCTGCAGCCTAGCAGGGGGTAATATGTGGACATAAACTATTGGATGCAAAGCAGAATTTGCAAGTATCATAAGTATGAACAAAGTACTATGGGATTTGAAAGGAGAAGGTGATCATTCTTTTTGCCTTCTCCTTTGAGCTCAGGATGAAATAAGCAAGTTTTTCCCCCAAACATAAAAAAAGGAAAAAAAAATCCTTCCTCTGTCACCACTCTCAGAATCTCTCCTTCATCTAGGCTCAAAATCAAGCCTTTATTTGAGATGAAGGCTCGCTAAGAACCAGTAGTCTCCATGGTAATTGGCAACATGGATTTGCTTCCATACTTGAAAAATTGCTCAGAATTTGTAATTATGCTTTAAAAGAGGAAGGATGGGGGCAGAGAAACATGGGACTAAAATGTCCATACTCTTTGACCCAAGGTCCTACTGCTAGGCCTATAAAGCCAAAGAGTTCAAAAGCAGAAAGGTCCCAAATACAGCAAAAGATTCATAGCAATGCTTTTCGCTGAAACAACATAGGACAGAAAAAGAAATGGACCTATGATTTCATTGATATAGAGAACTTCTCATTAAGGAAACTACCTCTCTGCAACTTAGTTTTAAAGTGTTGCCTATGATCCCTTAAAATTAAGTGATTTGCCTAGGGTCGGTCACAAAGTGAGTTATGTGGCAAAGGCAAATTTTGAACTCAGATCTTCCTGGTTTCTAGGACAGCCCCCTACTTATGATCAATCAATCAGTAAACATTTATTAAGTGGCTACTATGGCACTGTGCTAAGAGCAGGGGACAAAAAAGAGGCAAAAGTTCTCAAGGACTGACAATCTAATGAAGGAAATAACATGCAAACAAATACACACAAAGCAAGCTATATGCAGGATAACTGGGAAATAATTAACAGATGGAAGGTATTAGAATTTAGAGGAGCTGGGAAAAGCTTCTAGATAAAGATGGGATTTTAGCTGGGACTTAAAGGAAGCCAGGGAAGGTTTAGGGGTAAAGATAATGAATTCAGTTCTGGGCATGTTGAGTTTAAGATGTCTTTTGGACATCCAGTTTGAAAGGTCTGAAAGGCAGTTGGAGATCAAGGTCAGCAGAGAGATTGGGGCAGAATAGGTAGACTTGAGAATCATCTTCATAGAGACAGTAATTAAATCCATGGGAACTGATATCACCAAGTAAAGTATATAGAGGGTGAAGAGAAGCCCAAGACAGACCCCTGAGGGACACCTATGGTAAGAAAGTGTGATGTGGACAAGGATCCGGCAAAGGACATTAAGGAGTGATCATATAGGTAAGAAGAGAAGCAGGAGAGGGAGGTGCCCTAAAAACCTAGAGACAAGAGTGTATCAAGGAAGAGAGAGTGATCAACAATGTCAAAGACTGCAGAGAGGTAGAGGAGAATGAGGACTGAGAACAAGACCATTGGATTTTTTTTTTAATGATACTTCTTTAGTAGCAAAGCAGTCTACTAATGACTGGGGAAATTGTTAAAGAAACCGTGACACATGGACACAATGGAATAAAACTATACATAAAAAGTGATGACTAGGAAAAATTCAGAAAAGCATGAGAACACTTATACAAACTGATGCATAGTTTACAATGCAGTACTAAGAATACACACACACACACACACACATACATCAATGGAAACAAACCAAAAAAGAAACAAAATTGTGTAATTATAATGATCAAAAGAACTCTAACGTCTCTAAAGAGAAGATATAATAATTGTTTCCCTTTTCTGTAGAGGGGGGAAGCTATAGGTATAGAACACTGCATATGCTGCCAAAAACTCAACATGTGCATTAATTTTCTAAACCACTCTTCATTATTATTATTATTATTAATTCTTTGTTTTAAGGGATGGTTTGCCAGGTAGGGATGTGGAAAATTTTTAAATGGTGGTAATATAAAAAAAAAACCATTAAAATTTTAAAAACTGGTTCAGGAACCATAGGGGAGAGAGAAGGGGAGGGCAGACTAAAACCAAAGACAATATCCCTCAAAAGGTTTATGGCATTCTAGACCCTTATGTTCCCATTAGAGAAAGAACTATGTCAATAATTTCACAACCTAGGCTAGGCCATACACCTGAAGAATTAGGTGAGGCAGTATATTATAATGTAAAGGGCACTTGATTTGAAAGATACCAACACAAGACAGTCATTACATTTTACAAATCATTATATACCATTTTGATCACAAGTGTTTGTGATAACAAACACTATTAATTTTCCCTTTACAAATTCAGGGGAACAGGTCAAGCAGAGATAACAAAAAACTTCTGGTTTTTTTTTTAAAGCAATCCCAATATCCTATTTCCAACTTCTTAATGATTAATTCTTAGAATTTGCAAAGATATTTTGTTGGTTTATTTTTCTAGCTTTCATTATAATTCCAGGCTGACCAGACCAGGATTATAAAAAAAGAGATTGTGCATATTCCCCAAATTACAAAATTTCAAAATATTACAACACTCGAGTCAGAGTGTCCCATTCATCATTTTTTATTCCTTTAACAATATAGCGTTGTCAATGGGGGAACAACAGGGAGAAGAATCTTGGTGAATTTTTTTGAAGTGAGCTTCTAATCTGCCAATCTCAAAACTTCGCCTTTTAGGCTTCTCTTTTACAGAGCTAAGTATATTCCCAATCTGCCTTAGGGTCAGACTTAAATTTCGAGGCCGGAGATCGCTAGCCTGCCTGCTTCTTTGATCTGAGGGGAGGGATTCCCAAAGAGGGGCCCACCTCCCCACCTCCCCCAATGCTCCATGGGGAGGAGAAGGAACAGCACAGGGTAAAAAGTTCCCTCAAGTAGAGCGAGGTGCTCCCCCGCCTCCTTGAGTTTTTAGAGAACTCGTGGCAGGAGTCCCCGTAAATCCTGGGGAGAGAGAAATTTCCCAACTGTCAATTCCCTCCCGAGGGAGGGGCTGTGCAAGTCCCAACCCCACCCCCCTTTCCACTTCGGAGGGGGGAGAACTCCTTCCGGCCAGCTCCGTCCTCCATCCAACCAGGGGCTTCGGGCTTGGGGCGGGGGCGCAGTGTGGAGGTCGGTCAGTCCCACCCACAGCCTAACAACCGGGGCCAGGAAGAGCACTGGATCTGGACCCAGAGCACCACGATTCAAATTCTTGCTCTGCTATACTGTATTATGTTATCATGGGCAACTCACTTGCTCTCACTGGGCCTCAGTTTCCTTACTTGTAAAGTGGAGGGAGGTTTAAATCTATAATCCTATAACCACTAACCAGTTTTGAAAAGGCTTAAGCATTGATGAACTAAGAGACCACACAACCTGAGCCAGTCAAGTCAAATGTCATTTAAAGTTTATTTTATATTCAGAAATTAATTGTTTCTTCCTACTGAAATAGGTCTTCAAAGTAAAAGCCTAGCCCCTAGTTCTGATGATGCTTTGACCTTGGATATCTATCTTCTTCCATTTATAGGAGATATACTGGAGTATAGTCTTAGAAGACAAGCTCCACATATTCCAAGATTATTTAAGTTCTAGCAATTTGGTTGACTGGTCCATCCAGCATCATCAATGATAATGCATAGTAATAATATCTAGGGCAAATATACATTCATTAGAAAGCAGGAAAAAGATCTCTCTGATTTCAGACCTTAGCTGGGTGACTCAGAGAACGAGAATGTGCATCCAGACTGCTCCAGTGCCACTGCTCCTCCCCTCTCTCCCAAGAGTCTGCCTTCCCAATGTAGTTAACTGCTTCCAAGAAAACCCCAGGATTTTGGCTCTATATCCCCTCCCTCATGCCATGACAGGTGCACTCACTGGTGGAGAGGTAGCCAGTTGTCTACCTGGAGTGGGCTTGCATTGAAAGGGGAAGGGAAGACAGGTGAAGCTCCCTACTGGGAAGAAACATAATCATCTCAAGGTTCATCTGTGTCACAAACACCCTGCAGGTTTGGGAAACCCCTTTAAGGAGGGGCCTGAGGGCAGAACAGCAGTTACCACATAATAAAGGAAAGCCTGGTTGAGATAAAATTTGCTAGAGGCCTGTATCCTTCCTTCCTGAGGGGCCAGAAAGCACGGTTTCTAGCTCTGCTCCCTCCCCTTTGATAAACTGTTGCATAAGCCCCTTTGGCTCAGCCCTTCCACCACCTATCTCTGTGCACCTGTGCCCCAGATACCTGCATCATCAGTGATGTCAGGCAGAGTCATGGGCACTACCTGGGGACTTGGGCTGGTGTCAGTGAAGCCTGAGATTGCTTCAGAGACAGCTTTCAGGAGAATTCCAGCAGGAACTTTACAGCTCTTCAGTTTTTAACCCCAATTTCAACATTCAAGGGCCCCAAGGATTGATAAGAAAATGTAAGTGGCTTTGTATCTTCTGGCCTGGTAAGACATAGGATCACAGTACTTAATCCTGTGAGGAACTTCAGAGATCTTCTGCATCAATCCCCCTCATTTTGCAGATGAAGACAGGTTGGGAGCTGGCCTAGATCACCAGGATTTTAAGTAGCAGAGCAAGGATTTGAACCCAGGACCTCTAACTCCAAGTCCAACATCCTTGCAGCTAGAGCCCTCCCCTCAAGCAGGATTCTGCTGCTTACTCTGCAGCTCACTCTGTGTATCTTATATAGAGTAAAATCCATGACAGAATTCCCCTCACCCCTTTTATGACTGCTCTATACATCGTCTTTACAGAAGAGAAACAGGTTTTAGGAAAAATAAAATGTTGTTCAAACTCTCAAATAACGAACAACCAAAGTGTATTTTTCATAAAGAAGCTGTCAGTTTGTATCACACTGAAGAGGTGACTCTGGGTCTGGGGGTACTAGGTATAAATGCCAAAAACTGACCATGTTGGGAATCCTTCCCTGGGCCCTGCTGTTCTGATTGGCAAGTCCTTCGGTCCAACCACCATTACCTAAGAAGCCCCCCTGACCTTCCTGCTTCACTCCTAAGGAAGCCATCTAACAGGGGATACTAAACTGTGATCCTGGCCAAGTCATGGCACCTCTGTTTGCCTCTGTCTACTCAACTGTAAATTGGGGATAATAATAACCCTGCTTCCTAAGGTTGTTGTGAGAATCAAATGAGAAAATCTGTAAAGTGCTTAACACAGTGCCTGACACACAGTAGGTACTTAACACTGTTTGTTGCCTTCCCCAGTTCAACTCACTCTCCACATTCCTCTATTTCCTTAAGAGCAGCCTCTCCTACCTTCATCACTCCCCACTCCTGCTTTCCAACCCCCCCTTTATGTCTTGTCTTCTATTAGAATGTAAGTTCCTTGAAGATAGGAGCCATTTTATTTGCTTGTATTTATATCTCTAGCACTTACCAGAGTGTGTGGAAAATCCTATTTAATAAATGCTCTCTCTCCTCTCCCTCCCTATCTCTGTCACTTTTTTTGTCCTGTGGGCGGGACCCCCACCTCCCACAATAACCTGGGATTTGGTGACCTGTGGCCAACAGTATCTTCGATATCAAACCTGACTGGGGCTCTCAAAAATTACCTTCACACCCACTAGCATTTTTGTCACTAATTCAGGCACTGAGAATCCTTAAAATTTGTGGAAGCTAAGTTCCTCAACTGGCTCTTGTGCAATGGTGGTCAAAACATCAGAAGACCATACCTATTAGGAAAACGTTATTCCCATCCTAACACAGAGCTTCAGTTCTGTGAAAAGGAGCTAAATTCACAATCACTATTCACTCCCATCTGCCCAGCATAGCCTATCCTCTGGAATATGGTTTTCTAATATGCAAATCAAAAAGATTGAAGTCCTTTAGGCTACACATAAAAAAGAAGGTGGCCTATGATTGTCCATTAAAAGTACATTCAGGGGCGGCCAGGTAGCACAGCGAGTAAGAGCATCAGCCCCAGTGTCGGGATAATCTGGGGGTTAAATCCGGGCTCAGACACTTAGCACCCACCCAGAAATACCTGGCCATGTAACCTTGAGCAAATTACTTAACCCCAACTGCTTAAAAAAAAAAAGTACATTCAAAAAAAGGCAGTATTGGGGCGGCTAGGTGGCGTGACCTGAGTTCAAATCAAACATAACACAAAAACTAGCCGGGTGACCTTGGGCAAGTCACTTAACCCCAATTCCCCCCCCCCCCAAAAGGCAGTATGGTTCACTGGAAACACTGAACAAAGTCATACGACCTAATTCAGCCCCAGGTTCTGCCATTTACCTACTTGTGTGACTTCAGGTAAGTACTTAAACTTATGACCTCTAAGTCTCTTTCCAGCTCTGCAAGGATGATCCTATGAACTCAGCAATCATCATTAGAAACAAAAAAGTCAACCCAAGTGTAACTAATCATGTTGAGAGATTCTACCAACAGCATCTGGAATGCTAATGTCTCCTAATGAAGACTACGACCATCATTTAAGTAAACATATTATCATTATTATTATTATAAGTAGTAGGAACAGGAATAAATATTCTTATTGGTATAGCTTTAAGGAAACATGGATGGATATGGATGTGGATGTGATGCCCAGAGTTACTGCAAAGAGTCCATCTCATTAAAAGATTTAGTATAATAAGTAAACAAAAATGCTTTTGTATCACCTTTTACACATATGTATATTTTAGTATAATTTATGAAATAAATTCATTTTTAAAAATCACTAAATTCATAGTAGGTTTTGTCACTATGTATTTTCTCAATCAACAAATACTACTATTGGGGGCATATAAAATTTATGAATAACTTAAATGGGTCCTTGAAAAGGTTTACTATTCTTTCCTCTTGATAGTCCTTTGAGACAAGATTATAATTTGTTGACTGAATGATTGGTTTGTTGTTTCATGATGGATATAAGGATAATTAGATCTTTGTAATGGTAATTTAAGGACAATAGGGCATGTGAGCACCACTAATGGATGTACCCAAAGAATCATAGCATCATAGAATCATAGTTTAGTTACTAAACTTTGACTGAATCAAACTTGACAGAACAAATCCCCTTAATAAAAAAAAAAGGTAGGGGCAGCCAGGTGGCTCAGCGAGTAAGAGCACCGGCTCCAGTGTTGGGACGACCTGGAGATGGAATCCTGGGCTCAGACACTCAGCACCACACCCAGAAATAACTGGCCGTGTAACCTTGAGCAAGTTACTTAACCCCGATTGCTTTAAAAAAAAAAAAAAGAAAGAAAGAAATGAATGTGATGTTTACAAAAAGCTAGTAAGAATAATACATTCTGCACTTTTGGGGCGGCCAGGTAGCACAGCAAGTAAGAGCACCGGCTCCAGTGTTGAGAAGACCTGGAGATCGAATCCCGGCTAGCACCCACCCAGAAACACCTGGCCGTGTAACCTTGAGCAAGTTACTTAACCCCAATTGCTTAGGGGTGGCCAGGTGGCTCATCGAGTAAGAGCACCGGCTCCAGTGTTGGGACGACCTGGATCAAATCCCGGGCTCAGACACTCAGCACCACACCCAGAAATAACTGGCCGTGTAACCTTGAGCAAGTTACTTAACCCCAATTGCTTATAATAAAAAAAAAAAAAATAAAAAAAAAGGTTTTGTTCTGTAAAACTTAGACTCAGTCAAAAAGCTACACCCAAGGACCTAGAAGGTTACATTTGGCCTTGAGGCCGCGGGTGCCCCACACAATTTAGTATTATGTGTTCTACTTTTCCCAAATTAAAGCCTGAGGATGAAATGTAGACTGGCCCATAATCTCAGAAGGTTTAGAGCACAGTACTAATGAGGCAATATCATTGATTTCCATAGGGGTCAGCTGGTGTCAAATAGATGAAATTCACTTTCTGGTCACAAATTGGGCCCTTGACTCTGGTTCTTTGGTCACAGAAAGATAAGGTAGGGGAGTATGAATGGCTTGGCATAGTCATCACAATGGCAGAGAAATAGCTAAGTCATCTCTGATAATATCTGAGGGAAAATACATTATTCAGCCAGCACAAATAACCATATTCACCTCCTTACTCCACCAAGTGCCTAAATCTCATCTTTCTCACCTGATCAGGCTCTCATGTCCCCTGGAAGGGAGACTACTTCTCCTGAGACACTCACACCTTCACAACTTAACTAGGCTTGAATATGTGACTTGAAAAACAAAAGATCTCAGAAACAACTGGACATTTGGGAGGAAAGCACTTCCATTAATGAGAAAGACAGCAAGAGCACAAGATTCACTGGACAGAGCTGTAAGGGACCTTCACACAGTCCAACCTTTTAATTTTACATTTGAAAATACTAAGGCCTTAGAAATATTAAGTGGCTGAAAAGGACCAGTTTTCATGTTGACTTCAAACCCCAAGCTCTTCCTACTATACAACACTCTCTATTTTTCCTTCTTCTTCCATAGCAACCAGGCAAGGTATCCCCTTTCTATATGGCTGAGTAGCTGGAAAAAAGTTCCCACCAGAGATATCTTCAGCACAGAAATATCAATGTAATCTTGACATTCAATTCAACATAGAGAACATCCTCACCAACAATGCTTAAAACAGTAATGGGTTGCTCAGAAACATCTGTAGAAGAATAAGAATATGTTGATACCCCTACCCATTTTGATTTTAAAGTCTCAGAAGATTCAAGGAAAACAAGAATAGGAGAGAAAAAAGACAAATAAAAAAGGTGGTCAAGGATGGATCAGGGGAAAAACAGGTTCACAAGCAGCCAATCTGAGTGTCAGTGAGAGAGAGCAATAGAGAGAAGGGCAGAGGTTGAGCATGAGAGGCAAGAAAAGAGATATTAGGGAGGACCAGAGAATGAGAAGTGGGAAAATTAAAACAGGTTTATGGTGGGTGCCCATAGACCTTTAGTGGATATGAACATGGGGGTTCCCTCACTGGTTGTCAAAATGCCCTGGAAACCATGAAGACTATAAATCTGGGATTCCAGATAAAAGCATTAAGCAATGCCCACTTAGTTACTTCCTAAAGGACTAGAGGGGAAAAATAACTATATATTCTGACATTCTGCTACATAAATTCCTTGAACAATAAATCTCCCCTTACTCAAACATACTGTGGCCTAAAATGTTGGAGGAAGAAGCACATTCCCTGGGCTCATATTAAATTTTCTTGAGCAAGAGCAGAAGTAAATCTATGCAGGTTCTCTCTGCCAAACTAGCTGAAGCTTTCTGAGTACCACAAACTCTGAACTGCCCGCTAGCTTCCTCCTGCCTGTTTCTGGGCTGGCCTGAATCCACACTGTCCAATCTCAGGTCCACAGCTGTCTCAGGAGTGTGAAGGGGGACAGATGCAGAAAGTAGAGTTGGTGACAGTGATGCTGTATCACCTCGTGAATCAGTCACAGAATCAACACTGAATCACAAACTCTCAAAGCTGGAAGGGACTTCAGAGAACACAGAATCCTGGGAATTAGAGCAGGAATGGGCTTTATTGATCCTCTTGTCTATTTCTCTTCCCCAACCTTCTCATTTTAAACATCAGAAAATTAAGAGTTGGGTCTGGGCCAGGGGTGGGAGGTGAGAGTGGGGAGTTGCCTATAACAAACTAGTATTTATGTGACAGAGTTAGGATGCAAAATAAGATTCAAAACCCAATTCCTCTAACTCTACAACCAGGGTCCCTCCACTATACCACTGCCTCACAGAGTCTAATCTACTCAGCCCTGGAATTTCTTCTGTGCTTTCTTGACAAAGCCTTGTTTGGTCTCTGCTTTTGTGAAATGACTTGTTCCATTATTGGACAGTGTTTACTGTGAGGAAGAGTTGATTTTGTCTGTCTGGAGCTCTCACACAACATTCCTGATTCTGCAGAACAAGTCTAATCCCTGTTTCCCATGATGGTCACTTCAGAGACCTGAAGAGGTGACCACATCTCCCCTTAGTCATGAACACAACACAGGTGTATCTCATTGCATGAAACAGGTGCATTCCTGGTAAGTGGCTATAAAAAGAATTTCTGTTTAACAAACCACATTTTTCCACTGACGTATATATAATTGCGTTCCCACTGGAGAAACCCTGGCCTCAACACTGAGGGAAAAAATTACACTTAAGAATGTAGCAAGCCTTTAAAAAAAAACCACCACACAATTAATAAAAAAAAAAGTATATTCTGACAAAACATCTCATTATTAGCAGTGCCCAAAATAAATCATAGAATATGAATACTGTACCAGAAATTCTACTCCCTTGGGGTCGGTTCCGTGTTAGAGGGAACTGTATCTATGTGGGGGTGCCAGGCTCTTTAAATGGAGTTCCCAGCTGGGAGATACAAAGCTGTCTTCTTCCTTCCTGTCAGGATAAGGGAACTACTCTATTCCCAAATAAGGATGATGTCTTCTAACCTCATATTAGTGGCCCCAATCTAATGTCCCTCTGTGGTTTCTTTAACTGAGTATTTGAAACAAGGCTCTTAGTTGCTGTGAAGGCTGAATGCTTTGTTTATTGGTATATCTGAATAAGCTCCACTAGCTTCCTCCTCCCTTCCAGAGGAGCAGCAAGGTCTTTCTGCAGAACAGATTCCTTTCTTTAAAAGGATCAGTTCCTGACATGTCATTTGTGTCACTAAGTGCCACTCTCCAAGAGTGGGTTTCTTTACTTAGGAGATCCAAGTTTAAATGTTAACAGTTATTCTTTCTTTTGGGAACAGGGGCAGAGCATGTTCGGGAAAAGGCTTGGAATAAGACTTTACTGATTTCAGAAAGAGAATTCTCTCTATCCTTGGTGAATTTTTCCAAGGATAGTTGTCTAATGAGACAGACATATCATATATGTGGTTATTTGAGTCCTACCTAACTTGATGTACCCCCTATTCTCCTTCCCAGGCTAAAATTGTTTGTCTATTCCTTGAGCCTACATTGGGTAGGGATGTCCAGAGGTGACTGAGAAGTGGCTATAAAAAATTTGCTACAGATACACAACAAAGTCCCAAGTTAACAGAAAACCATCCCAGCCTCACTAAGGATGGTAGCATAGTTGTAACAGAATTAAAATCACAGAATATTAGAATTAGAAGGGACTTCAGAGGCCATTTACTCCAAACCTGACCCTGAATGGAAATCCCATCTCCAACAGTCTTAACAAATGGTCCTCCAAACTTTGCTTAAAGATTTTTAAAGAGGAAGAAAGAGCCCAATGCACTTTGGAACGGCTTTGTTAGGCAGCTTTTTCTTATTATGTCAAGCTTAAATCTGCCTCTCCACTTTCTATCCATTGTCTTCCTTTATCTACTGGGAAGGAGCAGAACAAATCTAATCTCAAAACAACAACCACCATATCTATAATGCTTCCTATGTGTTAAGCACTTTACAATTATCATTTCATTTGATCCTCACAACAATATACTACATGATAGGCCTTCATATGTATACTCCCCATTGGACATCTTCAAGCAAAGACTGGACGACTGCTTATTAGATATGTCATGAAGGGGGACTATTTTTCAGACACCTGCTGTACTAGATGGCTTTCCTGTTTCTGACAAGGGCACCACCATCTTCCCGGAAGTCCCAGGTTACTAACTTGGAATTGTCATCACCTCTTCATTTTCCTTCATCCAACATAATCAATCATTTGCCAAGTTTTGTTGATTCTACCTCCACAATCTCTCTCTTTCTCTCTATTCACATGGCCACCACCACCTCTCAACTGTGCTATTGCACTAGCCTTCTATTTGGTACCCATCCCTCCCCTCAGGTCTCTCCTATGATTTGTACTCCATGACATGGATTGATATTCCCCAAGCATAGGTCTGGCATGCCATGCCCCTGTTCAAAAAGCTCTAGAAATTCTCTATGGCCTCTAGGGTAAGATACAAACTCCTCACTTTGGCACTTAATCCCTTCAAAGTGTGGCTTGAGCCTACGTTCCCAGAATTACTGTACATTACTTCAGCCCAAGTGGCTTCTACCTACTGTTCTGCATCCATGACCTTCCATCTCCTATCTATGCGCCTTTGCACAGACCATCTGCCAAGTCTGGAATTTACTTGCTCCTCCCCTTTGTGTCCTAAACTCCCTAGCTTCCTATAGAATTCATCCAAGAGTCACATCCTACAACAAGCCTTTTCTAATCCCTAGCTGCTAGTGCTACCCCTATTCTGAAATTACCTTTTACTCAATTTGCATGTATTTTACATTTACTTATATATGCTTCATATAGGTGAATAATATTCCTTGAAGCCACAGATTGTTTTGTTTTTATATCCTTAGTCTCTTCCAACTCTGAAATTCTATGATTAAGTAAACTACCTTAAGAGAGTTATCATATCTTTCCTAAGTCTTCTCTTCTCAGAGATATAATGACAGCTCTGCAGCTTACTAGCTATGTGATTTTGAGTAGTCCTGGGACCCTGGACTGGGCCTCAGTTTCCTTATATATAAAATCAGAGGGAAGACTCAATGGCTTCTAAGGTCTCTGCCTACTGTAAATCTTATACAACTCACTTACTGTGCTAACTTTGGCAAATGGTTAATTGGTCTTGACCACCTTTGTGCTACAGCTGAATCATCATGCCCCTAAAACAGATTAGAGGATTTCAAGCCACTCAGAAAACAAAAGAGGCTGTTATCTTCCAACTCTCTTTCCTCCCCCATTCCTGTCTAGGAAGAAGGCCAGTAGAACAAGTTTGGTGCTATCTGACATCACTCTTAAGTTTGAACTGGAAAAAATCTTGTTGGCTTCTTGCCTCAATGAGGTCCCAGTACATTTCCCCAGAGGTGGATGCACATGAGTAATAGAGGACATAATCCCTTTCTACTGGTTTTGAAAACCACTATGTTGGTGCTCTAGGGTGCTTGGGAATCCTCTGGGATGGTGGCACCTTCCGTGGTCTTGGCATCCACTCACGGTCAATTAGCCACTCCACCAAACACCTGATGCCAAGGGAATTCAGTTGGCTTTAGAGCCTAATATTTCCAGATCACCATTATAAAATAATAGCCTAATAGCATCAGCAGGGACTGGAGTTGCTCTTTTAGAATCTCTCTGGTTACTCCCTTTCTGATGGCCTGCCTTTCCTTTGGCCCTGTGAGGGAGATAACCAATACTGTTAAATATCCTCCCGGGTAAAAAGCATGAACTTCATACTCTTCTTTCCCACTCAAAGCTGAGTGAGCACCCAAAAGTTTTACTCCTCATCTGCCCTTCAAGCAGAGATGAATCAGCACAAAGGCTAGCAGTGACTTAGCCTCCTTACTCTGTTCTGTAACAAAGAAAAGGAGGGTGGAGAAGGGGGAGATGGGGATGGGTATAGTGAGAGGAGAGAAGAGAGGAAGAAACACTACTTCCTACTTCTCTGGAACAGAAGGGACTTCCAACCAAGATAATACCCCATGTTAATTTGACAAACATCTTTTTTTTTTTTAACAAATCATTTGTGTGAAAAAACATCTTTTAAGGTTTGATGGCTCATATTTTCAGTAAAGGGAAGTGGGGGAGGGGGACCCTTGATTAAAAATACCAAATAAATTATTCCCTTTTCCTTGATTTGAGAACATGTGAAATGTCATCTTTTCTTTGCTTTACCAATCCTAAGCATTGGGTGATTTGCTCCCATAATACAGAAAATAGAAGACAGTCAAGTGTCAAACGAGTCAAACCATGAGCAGGACCTCAAAAACTCTTGACTTTCCCTGCCAAACGTCAATGTATTGTGATTTCATCCTTGTGGAAATTCCCTCCACAATAAGGCAGACTCAAACTCACCAACAGCTTATAGTCTTAGAGAGAAACCCAGAAAAGTTAAATTAATTTTCCATAGTCTCATAGCAAAGTTTTAATGATAGGTTTTGAACCAAAATAGACTAAACTCAAAGTCTAGCATTCTAACTACTATGCCAGGCTATTCCAAGGAGATCTTATGCTTACAAAGCATAAGGGCCTTCTGTTGGGACTCTACTAGCAGACAACCAATCAAAAGACTGCTTGTTACTGCATGTGTTCTGACATATAACTGGTCACATGGCATCTATGGTTTTGTATATATGCCCCCAAAGCCAGGAAGCATGACACAGGAACAAGATCTGTGTTCAAAGCCTGCCTTTGGCACTTTCTACCTATATGACCATGGATCATTATTGGACTCCTGAAAACCTCAGTTTTCTCATCACTGAAATGGAGATAATATGAGTTGCATTAGTATCTTTAGCACACGGTTGTTACGTGCCTCAAAGATAGTGTTATGTGAGACATTTGTGAATTTCAGAGTGCCATATGAGTATCAGTTATTATTTTCCAGGACTTTGCATATTCTAGGTATTTAATAGATACTTGAATTGAAATCCACAAAAGTCAGCAGTCAGAAAGAACAGTTTTTCCGGGAAGGTATCGCCAGTCAAATCCTTGTACCCCACGGTCTTAGCAAGCAAGGCCTAACTGTGGAGAGAGGGAAGGTAGCTCCAGCTCCTTCACACAGATGGCTACGTGTTTTTAATGGTCACTTATTAACATTCTTCTATGAAACAATAATCCGATGAGAGGGACAAAAGCCTCTACCTATCACATATATTTTTTCCACTTATGTTTCAAGGGGCTCTCTCCTTTCTTGGTCATTCAAAGTATGAATCTAAAAGGCAGAGTCCTGGTCCAAATAAAGTCTGTAGCTAACTCAAGAGGCTTAGGCTTCTTCATGTTCACAACAAACACTTACTTTTCCTTCCCCAGGTTTAATGCCTTCTGTCCAAGAAGCTCAGCAAATCTACAAGTTCTGGAAACTACTTCAACATCTTAGAGCAAACTGCCTCTTGTGCTCACAGCCCAATACTGAACAGTTAGGAAACTACCAAAACCACCAAAAACCGGGTTTTTTGGTTTTGTTTTCAAAAAGAGCAAGAAACTAATGGGCATAGAATTTCTACCTTTTGAATGTATGTGAAGCATTAGCAGGCATAAGGTCAGCCCATTCCTGTCTCTGATCTCTGTTTGTGATATCTTATACTAACCCCAATGACTGGTCCCAAAGGAAGTTGTACAAATGGTGTCCCTTATAGACTCATGGGCAATATTCAAGTTCTAAATAGGTACCACCAATCACTAGGCAATACTGACAAAGCTCACTGTGTGGCTAGCTCTATACTAGGCATTAAAGCGAGACAAAAAGAACTAGATGATTCACTCTCCACCCTTAGGGCTTACAATGTTAAGAGCTCTGACTTTAGTCAGAATTTAGGTCCTGAGTTTAGGTCCTGGCTCAGCTTTTGCTTCCTGGGTGAATTTGAGCAAGCAAACAATACTCTTCTTCTCTCTGAGCTTCAGAGATTAAACTATCTCTAAATTCCTTTTCAGTTCTAAGTTCTATGTTCCTATAAACAAATAAGGAAAATGGCACACCCACACATTAAAAAGCCAATAGACATGAACTTCACAGTCATATGAAGCAATGTAAACAGTGCTGGGAGGTGGCAAAAATAAATGCAGGGACTGGTTGGGAAAGGATGAATCTGGGAAAGCTTCCTGAAGGCAAAGAGTCAAATCCTATCTGGAGGAAGAGAAGAACAAACATTGTATTTAACCACTCTTTCCCAGGGAGGGAAAAACTGGTCTTCCAAGGGAAATAGAAATGGGTCAGCAGGCTTTGGCCAGAAAAGACACATTCAGCTTCATTAACACGGACAAACAACCTAAGGGGCTCTTCTACTAAATCCCTAGTCAACTAATATCAGAACACTGTGATTCCATTGGGTCAACCATGTCCTGTCCTTTTTTCCCCTTTCCCAAAGGGTTATGGGTAGGGTCGATGTAAACAGGCTTAAAATGGCCCTTCATCTCTCAAGGCCAGGCCTGCCCCCAAGGGAGGAGAGCAAAAAGGGAAGAAGCAGCCAAGTCACCAAAATTAGGTTAGAAGTTGGGGAAGAAGGAAAGAGTGACCTGGGGAATAATAAACTGAGAAGGCAGTATAGTATAATGATATAGTCATATAATATTTTAAGGTTTCCAAAGCACTTTATATACATCATTTCCTATGATCCTCACAAAAACTGATAAAGGTGTTATAATTATACTTCATTTTATAAATTTAAAAACTGAGGTTAGGAAAGTTTAAGTATTCACTCAGTTATATACAACAACTAAGTAGTGTAATTTGAACTCAGATCTTCCTGAATCCAAGTCTAGCACTCTATCCATGATGCCAAGCTTCTTCTAGGGGAAATAGTACTAGATTTAGCATTAGGGACTTGGGTTTGAATCCTGCTCCTTACTATCTGTGTGACTTTATGCAAGTTACTTTTCTCCTTTGGGCCTTAGTCTCTTCATCTGTGCGATATATCTGCCTTGATCTCTAAGGTCTCTTCAGCATTCAATTCAACGATCCTATGAGTAAACTGGCTCTGTTTGCCTCAGACTAGAGTACTGCACAGAAGGCCTTCCAGACCAGACTGTCTTTTTTCTTTCTTCCCTTTGGTCCAATGTCTTAAGAAGTATTGAGTATACATGACATGCCCCTCTTTTCTAAGTATGGGAATAGAGGTAGGAAATTCCCACCTTTCCTCCTGTGAATCCAGACTCCAAGATGTCTTTGTAACCCAATGGCTAGGTAGTCTTTAAGAGGAGAGAAGAGCTCTCAGTGACAGCCTTCCCCATTTGTTTTGGCATCTAGGACACATCTGAGGTATTTTCAGACCAGAAATTCAGGATCAAGGTAAGGGGACTATTTTGGGTGAAGGTGAGGGAGAGAAGCATACCTTCTTCTTAACTGCTCTTCTTGGCATTTGCCTCACCTTGTTCAGTACACATGGCCCTCTTCTCTACATTATGATCACGGCTTCCCACCTGCACTGGCTATGGAACCTTGTTCTAAGAGCTGGTACAGTTAAGGCTACTAAAGAGCGAGAGAGTGCAAGAGCGAGAGCAAGCAAGAAGAGAGAGAAGGAGAGGGAGAGGGAGAAGAGACAAGAGAGAAATGAGATATCACTTGGGTCTTCTTGGAGTCAAAGAATGGTTTCTCCAAGAAAGGAGTAAACAATCCTACCCAATTTTGTACTGCTGATCTGAATACCCTTTCTCCTGGTCCTTAACACTTCCAACCAAGAGAAGCCTGTTAAACTCAAAAAAATATCCTTTGGCCTCCTCTGGTAGAATGAGAAAAATCTCATTTTAGGCCTTTGACAAAGCATTCTGAGAAATTCTGCCCCCTTACCCCCAAAAAGAACAGGTTGACACCAACCAACTACAGCCCCACTGCTTATTTCCTAGACTCTGATCATCAACTCTCTTACTTTTTTTACTTTGTCCCCTCAGAGTTTTCTCATGTTGAGATGACTGAGGAGAAGCAAGTGATCTTAAGCCACAAAGGAAAAGGTATAAGGGCAGTAAAAGTGTTTACTGCCCCCTTATCCCCAAGGAACAAACACCACTAAGGAGTTAACTTGAAAACTTGAACCATCATACACACCTAAGAGGAGCAAACAAACCCTTAGAGGCCAGACATCTCCATATAGTAACCTCTTTATCCTGTTAACTTTCTTTCAATTCCTGAGAGAACTACAAGTTCACCTTCCCCAACCCTCACCAGCCAAAAGCTCCAAGCCATCCTCTCTTCTCTCCTCACTACTCTATAGGACTCTGTAGGATTATTGGGTAAGTTGTGATCAATTCAAGGCCGTTCCCAATCCATCCTCCCACCTCTTGGAAGTTAGGAAACTGCTATGCAGGATACACTAATATGTCTTACTCCAAAGTACCTTTATCTATTATTGGCCATATCTATATTATTTGTGACTAACCTGGTAGGGGAGGTGGGATCCTAAAACCCACTGATGAAAACTGACAATGAAGTCAGGAAGTAAGAGGATACTGACAGACACAAAAAAGTACTAGAAGGTATGGGAGAGTAGGCCTTTGAATAGAATCTATGGGACTGTACTAATAGAGGGAAGGAAAAGGCAGCCTAATGCACAGAGTAGAAAGTGTTGGGAAAGTCAGAAGTCATAGGCTCAAGGATTTAGAGCTGGAAGTAACCTTAAGGAACATGGAATAGAGCTAATGTGCCATTTATCACTATCTAAGGCAGCTAATTACATTCTGGGGAACCTCTAGTTACATAGTACAGTGGAAAGAGGTCTGCATTTGAAGTCAGAGGACCTGAACTAGAATTCTAGCTCTGCCACTTAACATCAGTGTAACTACGAGCAAATACCTTACCCTCTCTGGAATTCGTTTTCTCATCTATAAAATAAGGAGGCTGAACAATGGCCTCTACATTTCCTTCTAAAATCTAAATTCTATAATAAAGTAGAAAAAATAAATAAATAGCTTAATTTATTTATTTAATCACTAAATAGCTTAACATAATAAATAAGTAAATACCCATTTAAGTTTTTTGTTCTGTCCTATTTGGTGTAGACCAGGGGTTGAAAAATGACAGCCATTACAGATACTTGACTGTATGCTGCCATGGGCGGGAAGGGGGGGGGGAAGTGGAGGGAGGGGGACAGAATGTGAAACTCAAGAATTTGTGGAATTGAATCTTGTAAACTAAAAGTAAACAAACAAATTGATAAAAAAAAAATCTAAATTAAAAAAATTAATTAATTTAAAAAAAAGAAAAAGATAAATGACAGCCAGTGGGCCAAATCCAGCTTTCTGCCTGTATTTGTAAGACCTATGTGCTAAGGATGTTTTGTTTTGT
The DNA here is from genome assembly GCF_028583685.1 of Petaurus breviceps papuanus. Taxonomy (NCBI): domain Eukaryota; kingdom Metazoa; phylum Chordata; class Mammalia; order Diprotodontia; family Petauridae; genus Petaurus; species Petaurus breviceps. Next base: position 22,263,761 of record NW_027187359.1, on the reverse strand, counting down.
TTTTTTACATTTTGAAAAACAATAAAACTTTAAAATGTAAAAACTATTCTTAGCTCCGAGGGCCATATAAAAACAATTTTCTGCCTATCAGTCATAGTTTGTCTATAATTTTACCGGTATAGAGAATTACCTAATAAAAAAATTCCCTCTACCTGTGGATATCAACAACTGTCCTACAACTTGCCGTCTTAAAAGAGTTACTTATAGAACTGAGAGGTTAGTGATATGGGAAGCCAGATGTATATCCATTCTTTCCCACTGCCTTTCAAACTTTGTGTAGACTTATTAAATTCTTCCTCACACACACACATACTACTTTCAACGTACATAGATGTTATTACAAATTATTTTAAAAGCATTGTTTTATTCATGGTCATTTTTAGCATTATAAAATTTCTCAGATACTAATATTACAAAAATTGTAAGGAAGGTTCTTCAAAAATTTTTACATTAAGATGGGGTCTTCATATTGAAAAAAGCTGGGGGCTGTCTTGGTGATTGTTTAATTAATTATCCTCAATTCATTTTAAAAAAAAGGGAAATGAGTCTGAGAGAAAATTGTCCAATGTCACAAAACTGAAGTGAAGACAAAATGCTTGGGTTCCCAGAATCCCAGTCTGAGATTCCTTCCTTCACACAAGACTGTCTCCCCTCACGGTTTATCTGTTTTCAATAATGCATTATTTTTCATTTTTTAAAGTAGAGAAAAGCCCATTTATCTGAAGCTCAACTTTTTGGTCATGACTGAGGCATTATTGCCACCTTGTGGCAGTATACCCTAATTGCATGAAAAATGACCTTTCTTGGGGTGCTAGGACTGACATCTTCAAGGGCTGATCTTGCAAATCTTAAGATTAAAAAGTATTTAATAGGAACAGCTAGGTGGCACAGCGAATAGAACACTGGCCCTGGAGTCAGGAGGACCTGAGTTAAAATCCAGCCTCAGACACTTTTAACTAGCCATGTGACCTTGTGCAAATCACTTAACCCCAATTGCCCTCCAAAAAGAAAAAAAAGTGTTTAATAAATGTTTGTTGAAATTGATAAAGTTGGGGGTCGGAGCCAAGATGGTGGAGTAGAAGCATGACCTCATAGCTCCGGCTTCCACCTTCCCCAATTCATGTAAAAAGGGGGACTCTAAACAAACTTTGGAGCTGCAGAACCCACAAAATGACACAGAGAAGCTAACCTCCCACTGAGGACAGCCCGGCAGGCCAGCAGGAATCCAGCGCAGCGCTCTGGGAGCCGAGCACAGCACCAAGCCGAGGCTTTAGCCCCAGGGCAGGCCTGACCGCCGCTGGCCAGAGGGACTTCAGGTCAGCAGCAGCTGTGGCTGTTTCCAGAATTATCAACACAGAGACACAAAGGACAAAGTGAGAGGTCAGTGCAGTCTGGACTTTGGGACTAGTAAGTGGGAGTGCATGCCTTTAACCCCCAGGGCGAAAAGCCGCTGAGACCCCGGCACAGCCAGCCAGCGCCACTTGGTGGCTTCAGCTCTTGGCCTGCAGAGTGTAGGGGGACCAAGCACCAGTCTGAGGGGTAATCACTCTTGCTTTAACCTGCTTGGATCTGGATTGCAGTCTAGGGTGGAGGTCCTGGGGTTTGTGTCCACCTTGCCAAAGCCTGTGGAGATCTCTGGCAGCTGAGAAAACCCCAGCGTTTGGGATGAAAGCTCCCCTGTCTGGTGGCAGAGTCCTACTGTGGCAAAAAGCCCAAAAGTCAAGTAATTGAGTGGCAAAATGAGCAGGCAAAGGAAACAAAGCAGACAGAAGATTCCAACATTAGACTCCTGTTTTGGGGACAAAAAGGATCAAAGCTTGGAACAGGAGGAAAACAGTGAAGTCAGAACTCCTGCACCAAAAGCTTCAAAGGAAAATATGAGCTGGTTACAGGCCATAGAGGACCTTAAGAAGCAGATAAGAGAAGTGGAGGAAAAACTGGAAAGAGAAATGAGAACAATGCAAGAAAATTATGAAACGAGAGTCAACAGCCTGACTGAGGAAAATAATACCTTAAAAAACAGACTGACTCAAATGGCAAAGGAGGCTCAAAAAGGCAATGAAGAGAAAATTGCCTTAAAAAGCCGAATTTGCCAGATGGAAAAAGAATCTCAAAAGCTCAGATTGGAGCAAATGGAAGCTAATGACTTTATGAGAAATCAAGATGCTGTTAAACAGATACAAACAAATGAAAGAATAGAAGGCAATGTGAAATATCTCATGGGAAAAACCACTGACCTGGAAAACAGTTCCAGGAGAGATAATTTAAAAATTACTGGACTACCTGAAAGCCATGACCAAAGTAAGAACCTAGAAATCATCCTCCAGGAAGTTCTCAAAGAAAACTGCCCTGATGTTTTAGTGCCAGAGGGCAAAATAGAGGTTGAAAGAATCCATTGAACACCTCCTGAAAAAGATCCCAAAAAGAAAACTCCTAGGAAATTGATAAAGTTGTAGTCCTAGAACACTCCCTATATCATTAAGCCCTAACCATGGGTAATTTATTTTCTATTGTTATTGTATACTATTCTAGGAAGAGAATATTAGGGTTGGAAGGAGCCCTAAGGGACATCTAGTCATATCTTCTTTTTTCACTGAGAAGAAAGCTGAGGCCTGAGAGGCAAGGGTCTTGTCCACTTGCCCAAGGTCACAGAGCCAGGAAAATAGCAGAGGCAGACCCAATGAAATGGGTTTCCTGACTCCCAAGATCAGTGCTTGTCTAACTCTAACTTGATGTTTCATCTGATGAATTAATTGTTGAATGAAAAATGAAGGATCGGGGCAGCTAGGTGGCGCAGTAAATAGAGAGCACGGGCCCTGGAGTCAGGAGGACCTGAGTTCAAATCCCATCTCAGACACTCAACACAAAAACTAGCCGTGTAACCTTGGGCAAGTCCCTTAACCTCAACTGCCCTCCAAAAAAAAAGAAAAATGAAGAATCAGAGAAATCAAAGAATCAGACTTGAGGCTTGACATCACCAAAGTACCATAAAAACAAAGCTCTGGGCTTCATTGCTACTAAGTCACAAACATACAAACAGCAGAAATGTTACCATCTATTTTCTCTTCATCCCACTTCACTCTCTATACCCAAAGTCCTAAAAATCTGCAGGTCTATAATTTCTAAACTTGCAATAATTTGTGGGACATGTAGTCTTGCTTATTTGGTGCAAGGTCCAGGTCCTGTAGAGGCTAGATGCACAGATATTTCAAAGGGACTGAATGGTGGTGGCCTTGTCAGCCTCTTAGTACCTTCTTTGTTGGCCCATGACTCTAGTCATCAACCCTTCTTAGCTTCAAGCTTGAAAACAGTGGATCTCCACACCCTCCCCTCTCAGGCCACCCCCATCACAGAAGCAGCTGTCCTCCTTTAGATAAGTCAAGATCAGCTTCATAGTCCCTCTCTAAGGAGAGGCAGGAAGGGGAGGCAGCTGCCAGCAGACATGGGGAGGGGAGTGTCTTGATTCTGGGCAGCTTGGGCATGGAGATTAAATTCCAATGCCTATATTCTGTCTTCTCAGTTATGAGACCCTGTCCAGAGGCATGTGTGGAATTCTGAATGGTCACCTTGTTTCCTTAGCAATCACTGCCCTGTCATGGTATTAAATAGCCAGTGGCCGCCATCAATCATCCTAGCCTACCAGGCTTACTGTAATGATGATGACTGATGATAAACACAGGCCATTCTAGCAGCGTTCCATCTGCTCTCCCAGGCCACTCTTTTTCTAGACCATTGCTTTAAGATTAGGTTCTGGCAGTCCACTCAGGCCCTTTGTGATGACAAAGACCAGTAAAACTCTGGTGCTGAAAAGACATTATAAAGATGCCTGGTGAGGACCTAGTCTATAATTCTGCACACTCAAATTCTAATATGAAAAAGGCTGGTCCTCTACTAATAGAACAATTCAATTCACATTTATTAAGCCCCTTAGCAACAGGCACTATACTAAGTGCTAAGGATACAAAGACAAAAGTTCCTGACCTCAATAAACTTAATATACTGGAAGTTGGGGTCAGTTACAGTAAGTACACATCTAAATAAATATAGCTTATAAATGTAATTAACAGAAAATAAAGATTCTGAGAGATGGGAAGGAGGCGGGATCAGAACATAAAATGCTGATCTGCCAGAATACCTTGTAAGTGGGAAAATCTCACTCCTTAATCAGAGGCTAGGTCTGTGATCCCCATGCATCTCAGTTAACTTCTAGTAGATTCAAAGCAGAAAAACAGGCCAAAGAGCCTGATCATTGACAGAATGTGGGAGACCAGAGTTTGAGGTTTTGACTTTTAATCTTGTGGCAATACCTCTGACAAGTTCTACTCCTAAGGATATCTCTGAAACAAAACCATGAGCCAAATATCTGTTCCCCTGCAGTAGCTCTCATTCCAAAAATAAGTAGTTGTCTGCCCCTTTCCAGAACCACAGAAGACAGCTGGGCTGGGTATTCCTCATGCTCAAGGATCTTGGTAATTGCAGGAGCAGCCTTTCTGTGCTTCAGGGAGAATTCCATCTAACACCTCAGGAGGGGGGAAAGATTGCCCATTTAGCTGCTTTGATAATATAAGTAGAGAGATGTCCTTCCAACTTCTTGGGAATAAGTAAATTACTATACCTGTCATCACCCACCACCACCACCACCATTTGCTTCCTCTATATCTTGCACATCACAATCATCATTAGGTATAGCATCATAGAGATGAAAATGACTGCAGGACATACCTTCCACTGCAGAGAGTGAAACCACTGATCTCTCAGATAGCTGTTTGCAGCCTGCAATGAAAAAAATAATAAACATGTGTTACCACCTGTCTGCAAAATTTTCAGTCCATTTAGAACAATATTGCTGGATCTCCTGCATAGTATACTCTATATATTATGTACATACTCCTGACCTTTCACCTTACTTAACCATCTATTAGATTGCCTGCTTAAGTCCATTCACTTTTTTTTTTTTAAAGGAACCAGTGCTTGGATGGGGGATTCAAAAAATTAAGTTCATTTTACCAATGCTTCTACTCTCACTGAAATCCTCTTCGTGGCATGAAGTTGACTTGAAGGCCACGGCAGTGGAGAACAAACTCTGGCAGGTCCCACCATATTGGAAAGATTCTGGGTACCTATCTGGTGATAAAACTAGCAGTCTGCTGTCCACGAGCCAGTCTAGCTAGGATTAGAGAAGCTCATTACCAGGTTGGTCACAAGATGATTAATTTTTCAGCCATTAACAGTCATAACAAAATTCATCTGTTAAACTGTAGGCAGGGTCAGGGAGGAGGTTGTAATATGCCTGAGAGGAAGAAGTACTCTCCCTAAAAATTACAAATAGATGAAGCATTCATGAGTGATGCATTCACTTTTATGAACACTTGTGAACTGGCATTTTAACTCATATTTGACATACTCAGTTTCTTTATACATTCTAAAATATATTTATTTAGTCAACCCAGTGCCTCCTCCATGACTGATCAGGAGGTACATGATAGAATTACAGAATTTAATTTGTTTAGGCTCTCACCCCATTCCCTATTCATGGAGTCTTAAGTTATATCCACACAAATACAGATTTGGTAGGATGGTTCTACTGCTCCATCTCAGGACAAGGCCAGAGACAACAGTACACACATTATTCTTCCATGAGATTCTTTTTTTTTTTTTGCCTTTTGCAGGGGGGAATGCAGAGCAACTGGGTTAAATGACTTGCCCAAGGTCACACCGCTAGTAAGTGTTAAGTGTCTGAGGTCACATTTGAACTCAGGTCTCCTGATTCCAGAGCTGGTGCTCTATTCACTGCGCCACCTAGCCACCCCTCCATGCAATTCTTAAGTGGATTTAAAAGTCTTTTTAGAATCTGTGCTCTTAGATGGCATATGGAGGCCTCCAGTACTAGATAATCAATTCTCCAGCAACAGACTAAGTGCTAGTTAAGCAGGGAATCTAAGAGGGTGAAAGTCATCTGGGGAGGGCCTCATTCCTGGCACAGGTCTCTTGTTGAATGTCAAGGAGAAAGAAGAGAAATGAACAACTTGGTTAGGGTATCTATATAAATACTGTAATTAGAATTCTCAAAATAATACAGAGGGCTTTGTCTAGGCTAAGCAGCACTACTAAAAGTTCTCATGGTTAAGCTCAGGTCATGCCCAATGAGGAAGCAGCTTTGATGCTTCCAAAGGTCACAAGCTCTTGTTACCAAAAATGATAAAAGCAGTACCACTGACGTCAGTCTATTAAGGGCACAGGACATGCCTTCACAGGTTCATTGCCCTCCAACTTGCCTCTGGAGGTAGCACCACTTCTCCTAACCCACTCCATGGCACTAATTCTCAGCAGATAAATCCTTTTTTTCTCATAATGAGGGACAATTTAAGAGAAGTTAAGTACTCATTAGGAGACTCAGGGGATTTCCAATTTAGAAAAATTATATCCTTTGAAAGGTCGGCTTTGCTTTGTCCCTTCATTGCAAGAATCTTGTCAAATGTTATCTACCCTTGCAGCAGAGGGTGAGGGTTTCGTGCATGATGACTTTCCTTCTTTCTCCCTCACTGCGCCCCACTCCCCAATCAACTGTAACAGGTTTTAGAAAGAATAAAATTCTTCATCCAAGACAAGATGAACTTTCTTTGTACTACCTCAAGTTGACCAAAAAGAAATCAATCAATAAGCAAATTTTACTTAGTTTCTAGTGCATGCAAGGTCCCATGTTAGATTATGCTGGGAGTGGAAAGGACCTCTCTTCCCATCCTACCCCAGTGAAGAATATTTTGGGACAAGAAAAAAAATATATCCTCCTGCTATAAAACACTAACGGTCTACTGGGGAAAACAAGGTGATAGCATGTGCAAAATTAAATAACCACCAAAGATTTACCAAGCAGCTAAAGAAGTAAGCACAAAAGATGTCACATGAGTCACTGCCAAATGAATAGCGCCAACAATCAGTATTCTAATCAGTCAATGGTGGAAGAGAACACTTCAGGCAGGAATGGTTAAGGAAGGTTTTACAAAGGCTGCAGGATTTGAGCGAGGCTTTGAAGGACAAATAGGATTTGCACAGGTAGAGAAGAAGGAGAAAACATCCTAGGTGGGGGTAGGACAGAATGAAAAAAACTGGGAAAAGGCAAATTTTGAGAGTAGAAATAAATGAGTACAAATCAAACTGTTTAAGATCAAATTGATCTGGTGGTCTGTGCAGGATGAACTGAAAGATGAGACTGGAGGCAAGCAAAGAGGCCAGTTTAGAGGCAGTTATAAAAGCCTAGGTAAAAGAAAATGAACTCCTCAGGGAAGATGGTGGCAATGAGAATAAACAGAAAGGGACAGATGCAAAAGGGATTTTTAGAAATCAACATACTATAGATAGAATCCAATAGAATGTAAGCCTCTTGAGAGCAGGGATTGTTTCATTTTTGTCACTGTATTCCCAGAACCTAGCACAGTACCTGGCACAGTAGGCATTTAATATATTCTTCTTGGTTGATTGACTCAGTGCTCTGAGTCTTCAGGGCTCTGAGACTTTAATCTAGAGAAATGATGATTGTACTATTCATAGAAATAAAGAAATTGGGAGCTAATTTAGGGAAGAGACAATAAAATAAATTTTAGACAACACTGAATTTCAGAGTTGAAGGTAATCTCAAAGGTCAATCTGTCTAACCCATACCTGAACAGAATCCCTACTATAAATTTTCCAATAAATGGTCATACATCCTCCACTTGCTGCCTCTTAAGGAAAGGGAAGTCACTGTTACCCTATGCAGCCCCTTCTATTTTTTTGACAGCTTTAATTATTAGGATAATTTTCCTTCCACTGAACTTAAACCCAATGCTCCTACTTCTTCCCTCTGGAGCCAAACACAACAACTTAAATTCTTCCTCTACAAGACAATTTTTCAAATATATAAAGGCATTTATCATGTCTCCCTTAAGTCTTTTCTCCTTCAGGCTGGTTAATCCTAGTTTTTCCAAGTAATCTATACATCCTTTCACCCTTCTCTGGAGCACACCAGCTCCTTCCTGAAATGTGGCATACAGAACTGAACACAATATTTCCAAATATTGTCCAAAGTTATGCAATGAAGGCATAATACAGTGAGAATATCACCTTCCTTTTGTAGGACACTATGCCTTATTTAATGTGTTTTTGGCTGCAATGCTGCACTGTTGACTACCTATCCTCATAATATTATTTTTTTTTAACAAGGACACTGTTTTATTGAATAAATCTATGTACAGTACAAAAAAATTTCTTTAAATGAAACACTACTGCTCATAACATTATTTTAAGGAGAGTACTTTGAAAACTTAAAGAGATGTTAAATGTAAGGTTTTATTAGTTTATTGATTCACATTGAGCTTGCAGTCCACTAAATCTTCTTCACTCCTAAACCCCCGATCTTTTTCATAGGAACTACTGAATGGCCTGCCCCCTCTATATCTCTACAACTAGTTGATAGTTTGAATCCAAATGTAAGATTTTGCACTGATCCCAATTAAATTTCATTTCCTTGGACTTGACTCATTGTTCTAGCCTGTTAAGGTCAGTTTAGATCCTGACTCTGTCTATGAATACCTTAGCTATTCCTTCTATTTTTCTGTCATTTGCAAATTGGATAAACATATCATCTATAGCATCATCCAAGTCACTGATCAAAATATTGGACAGCCTAAATCCAAGGGCTGATTCTTAGATCATTCCAATGGAGACTTACATCCAAGGTGACATTAATATCTACTCTTCATGTTAAGATATGTTGACATTGTGGTATCAGAAAGAAATCCAAATGAAAATGTCAAGCAGATGCCTGGAAGTGAGACAGGAGAGAGATATTTGAGAGTCGTCACAAAGAAGAAACTCTTGTAGCCATGGACATAGATGGAATAGCCATGAAAGAGTACAAGAATCAATCAATAAACAAACACTAAATGAGCATCTACTACAATCCGGCCATTATGCTCGATCAGCTACAGAGTAAAAAGGGAGGTAGTCAAGAAGTCTCTCTTGTCAATAATTTTGTTACTTTGTGTCTCATTTTTTTTTTTTTAAAGCAATTGGGGTTAAGTAACTTGCTCAAGGTTACACGGCTAGGTGTTTCCGGGTTGGTGCTAAGTGTCTGAGCCCGGGATTCGATCTCCAGGTCTTCTCAACACTGGAGCTGGTGCTCTTACTCGCTGTGCTACCTGGCCGCCCCTGTGTCTCATTTTTAAAAGCTTTTGTTTCTAAACTACAGAGGCAAAGTTGGCCTCAAATCAAAGTAGACCTGGGTTCAAGTTCTACTTCTGACACATCTTGGCTTCCTCAAGTCATTTAACTTATCTGTACTCCAGGCAACTTTCTAGGATTATAAATTGCAAAGAAAGTGACAATTTGCTTTGGTAGTAATAGTTTCTTCAACAGGAAGTTCTCTATGCCAGGGAAAAATCACAGATAAAATCCCAATCCCTATCCCATTTTTAAAGTAAAGGTTAATTATTGGGTTTTTTTTTAAACTAAATTTAATTATATTTTAATATATATTTTAATTATATTTAATTATATAATGTCCAACTCCATATGATCACCTGGACTTTGTCCATGGAGTTTTCTTGGCAAATTACTGGAATGGTTTGTCATTTCCTTTTCCAGTGTGTCCCCAACTTTACAGATGAGGACAAGTGGCAAATAGGGGTCAGGTGACTTGCTCAGGGTCACATAGCTAAAAAGTGTCTGTATCCAGATTTGAACTCAGATCTTCCTGACTCCAGATCTAGGGCTCTATCTACTGTACCACCTAGATGCCCCTAATTATATTTTAGCTTCTTTGTTTGCTGTATCAAAAAATGTCCTTTATGACTAAGAATTCAAAAAGTGTTCACCTTAAAAAAAAAGTAAATCACAGTAGTGACCAATAACCTCTCATAAAAAAGGCAAAGAACAATAAAAACAAACATCAATAAAATCAATAAAAACAAATATCATTTAACCTGATAAAATCAGGCTCAAAATCCTATAGAATGGGCCCCAATGGAGTTAAAGGTATACATACAACAAGTAGACTAGTAGAATTAAAGAGTTAGAAAAACATAAATTGATATGGTTTTTTAGACACCTTAGAAACAGAAGATTACTGGATTTGGAGCTGGAAAGGGACTTAATGATCTTCTAATCCACCCCCCCTTGTTTGATAGATGAGGAAACTGAGGCCCAATCAATAAGCAACTATATATAACAGCTATACAAAATAATTTGTGGGGGAAGGCTCAAAGAGGGAAAGGGACTTGCCTAGGGTCACAGAGCTATAAAGTGACATATACCCGTCGACTAATTCCCTATTATTTTTTTCCACAATATCACACTGTTTCCTTATAATAACAACCTTATAATAACAAAAGTTCCATACCTTGAGACTAAAATACTTGCCATGACAAACAGTATTTAATTACCAATAATTTTGCGTGCCTTAAATATTTAGACAGGCTTTTGGAGGGTAGTTTGAAAGGGCTAGGCACCTTAGGGAGTTAAAAAAGAAAAACTTTCCATAAAAGTGTGATACTTCTCTTGACAAATTTCCCAAAATTATTCCAATTACTAAATTGACCTCAGCAACTGACTTCAGAACCATACTGGGATAAATCTTTTCAAAAACAGCTTGTAATCTCCCTTCTGTTTTTCCTCTAGACAGTGAGCCAGTGCACTGTGAAAATCCCCCATTGAATGGAAAAACCACAACAGCCCCATGTAACACTGGGAGTTGTGAATTTCAAAGAGGTAATAGGTGGGGGCTGCCTGATTTTTAAATTATATTTTTAAAAACCCTCCGTTTATTGTTGAAGTTCAATATAGATAGCACAAATACCAGCAAACGACCTTCCCACGGTTATAAATGAAGCCTATTCTGCAATATTTGTGTCTGTCCATTTTCTACCTTCCTTTCCCCTTTGCTTACTCTTTCTTCTAGATTTTCTGCCACATTTCAGCCCCTGATGCTCACCATGATGGGCTAAATTTTCCATGACCACCTACAATTCTTTCTCTACTTCTTTTCCTCAGAACTTTCAGGCTTTTATTCTTGGTACTATTAAATGACAAACTTCTTGGGGTTAACATAGCAATCAAGCTTTCAATTTTTTACCATAACCTAGAGATTTAACACCTGCTCATGACTGACTGATTCCTTGGCACAGATATCATAATCTTTAGAACAGGGTTCTTAACTTTTTTTGTGTGATGGCCCTCCCTTTTAAAAGGCTTAGGAAAGCTAAAAGTGTTCCATCTGGAATGATAAAAGTTGTGGAGGAACAAATTTGGGTTGTGTCCTTCTGAGAAAAACTTTACAGCACCCCTCCCCCAAGATAGCTTTTGGCACTTCCATCTGAAACAACACCCATTTGGACCAGTTGTGGCATTTCTCATATCTTGTATGGGCCTAGACCACCCACATCACTGCAGCAGTCTTCACATCTTTTGTTGCTTCCTGGCCACTGGCATGAAACTTTGGGGCATATGGGACAGGAGCAAGGGAAGACTGTGGTAGCAATCTGGTATGAGCATAGTGAAGGAACGGGAATGAACATCCAAAGGCAAAGAAATCAGATTTAAAGCAAATGAAGTAATAAATGTAAGAAGTGCTTTGTACTATATAAATGTACCACATAGTGATGATTGTTATTTTGTTATTTTCTGACCTCCAAGTCATTCAATAATCCTTTGCTTTTAACTCTCCTAAGCTGTCCTCAATGTGAATGTTCTCCCATACTCATGACTGTTTTTGCTGCTTTCTTCTCAGCCTTTTTCAGAACTATAAAGAAGGGAATGGCACAGAGCTGTGGTGATCGTCAGAGTTTTGCCCCTAGCCTTTCTGTTCCCAGAAAGATACCACAACCCTAGCCAAACCTTCACAGCCCGGAGCTCAGAGCAGACACAGCTGCAGAAGGGATGTGGTCAAAGGAAGGATGTAAAGCTGATCACCACTGATCAAAGAGGGGAGCCAGTTACTACAGGGACCACTTTCTTAAAAAAAAAAACAACAACAACCCATTATATATATGTGTGTGTATTAAAGTATGGGTACAAAATTCCTCATTAGTCAGGACCAAAAGTCAAGATATATATGTACATACACATAAAGGAAGACAGAAATTTCACAGGCAGCTAAGAGGCTCAGTGGAGTGGATGGATATGGAATCAGGAAGACCTAAATTCAAATCCCTCCTCAGACACATAATAGGTATGTGACCCTAGGCAACTCATTTAACCTCTGTTTGCCTTAATCCACAGGAGAAGGAAATGGCTAACCACTCCTGTTTATCTTTGCCAAGAAAACCCCATAGACAATATGGTCCACAGGGTCAGAAAGACTCAGACATGACTGCACAACAAGAGAGAAAAATATAGATATAATAATAAAATCCAATGGTTCTACATGAAACACAGTTAAAATATTTGCAAAATTCTGGTAAATAATTTCATAGAGATCACTCTTAAAACAACCAGTGGTGACCAGCTGCCATTGCCACCAGCATCTGTCTGCTTGTCTTGGGAGCTAAATCACCATTCTCCCATTCTATCTTGATTTCTTTCTTGCCATGTGGTTCAGTAAAAGACCATTGTACCTGGAAACACAAGGCTTGTATTCCAAGTCTTGGCTCTCTCAATGACCAAATTCTGTGTTTTCTTAGGTGAAGCACCCTCTCAGTACCTCAGTTTACTCCTTGAGGGGATTTGGCCTCTAATGTCCCTTCCTGGATCTGAAATTTTTTGTTTTTACAAAGACATTTAGCTGAACTCAGATCACTGAGAAGCAAGAACTCAGGATTCCAGAGAGTCAGGAGAGTGTCTGGAGAGCAAAAGATTTGACCTACAGGAAGGAATGGACTGGACTGGCCCAAGCAGGCTTAAGAATTTCAAAGTAAGAATGCTTAGAGGAGAGAATATCTAACATAGGAATTAAGTCAAAACATAAAAATACATGGGAACTGGAATAAGCAATTTCTACTTTTTACAGGAAAAGCAAGGACTTGAGACAGCAAAGGCTGATAAGAGCCTGGAGTAGCTGATAAGAACATCCAAGTGTGGATCACATGAGGCCCTGAAGCACTCTTGAGGAGGAAGGGAAATCAGTCATCAGAATGAGACACTAGGGCAGATATGTAGAGATAAGTGTGAAACCAGGTTATGCCTGAGGCAAAGCATTACACACAAGAAGAATGTCCTCTAGGCTGAAGAATCTAGTCCTAGCAACATCTCCCACACAGCAAGAATGACCTCTGGGCTCTGCTAGCCAGTCAATCCATCATCTCTACAAAGCCCCTGGCAATATATAAGAACCCTCCAGGGACTCATAATGCTTCCCTTGGTTAGTCTAACCACCAGTCTCTGGGCAATAAGGAGCTGATTTAAGAAGGGCATAAGGTGAGTAGGGAGAAGTTGTCCTCTACATTAGGTTAAAAAAAAAAAAAAGGAAGCATCTCACACTCACATAAACACAGTAGCCCAGAGTTTGGAAAGAATGAAGACTGAAAAAAGTCTGGATTTGGCAATTAAGAGATCATTGGTAATTCATCCCTTTCATCAACTGTCCCATGTTCCTGTTAGGAGGAAGGCTTCACCTGTGGGACTATCTCTCACAAACAGGAATGTGTGCTCGTGTCTCCCCTTCCCTTACTTATCTTCTCTTCCCTTCAAGCTGATTAAGTTGACCCTCTTTTATTCTGATGGCCACTCCACCACATACAGTAAGCTGCCTCCTGAACCAGATCATTTCTATTGGTAGCGAGTTTTTATCATTATCATTAGTTATCCCTAATGTACTCGGTTCCCAGATTCAGAACAGCAGAGAGTCTCCTTTCTGCAATCTCAAGTCATGACTGTGATTGTGCTGGTATTTAGGTTAGCTGGGAAATTATTCTATCAGGGTAGTTCAGACAAGCTCTATTAAGGCCTTTAACAGCAGTCCAGAAGAACCCTCTCCTCTTTATCCATGACCAAATGCTGCCCGTTCCCCTTCCCTCTCTGCTCCCCATGGAAGGATGCTCAGGGCAATTGCTTCCTACCAAAAAGCATCAAAGCCCTGAAGGCTAAACCTGCCCTCTTTCATTTGAAAAGCTCTTTTTCACATGTAACAATACTATAATAATCTAGCTAGTTTCTTGGACCACCACATAGATTTTATTTATTCCATTAAATACAACCCTCCCTGCCATGAGTACTGTTAAATGTGTTAGCCAAGGTTCTGTTCCAAGTCTCCTCCTTTTCTCCTTCTATATTCTCTCTCAGTAACCTTATCAGATCCCATTGGTCTCCTATCTCTATGCAAATGACTCATATATCTATATACCCAGCCCTAGATTCTCCCCAGAGCTACAGTCAAGTATTGCCAATTGCCCATTTGACATTTTAAACTGGCTGTCCCAGAGATATCTCAAACCCAACATGACTAAAACCAAACAAACCCTTCCCCAAAACCCTGCCCTCTCCTCAACTTCCCTATTTCTGTTGAAGTCACACCTCCATCCTTCCAGTCTCCCAGGTTTAGAATTTCAACATTATCTTGGAATCTTACTTCTCCCTCAGTCCATATGTTCAATCAGTTGCCAAATCTTAGCATGTCTACTTCACAGCATCTCCCATTTGACCTCTTCTTTCCACTCACACAGGTACAAACTGCTCAAACCCTCATCACCTCTTCCCAATATCTTTGGTCTCCTAATCAGTCTCTCTGAATCAAGTCTCTCACTGCTCTAATCTATCCTACACATTGATGCCAAAGTGCTAAGTGCTATGTAGACAGAGCATTATTAGGCCCAGAGTCAGGAAGACCTGAGTTCAATTCCAGCTTTGGACATTTACAAGCTGTGTGAGCTGGGGCAAGTCACTTAAACTTCTTTCTGCCTCAGGTTCCTCAACTGCAAAATGGGATAATAACAGCACCTATCCTGCCAGGCTCTTATGAGGATACAATGAAATAATTTTTGTAGTGTTTAGCACAATGCCTGGAAAATAGTAAGTGCTATATAAATGCTTATTCCCTTCCCTCAAAATAGTCATTTTCCTTAGGCTCAGATCTAAACATGTGTCTCCCCAACTGCAAAGACATCCAATAGGATGTCATTCTAGGATAGGCAAAGAAGATGAGCTTCGAGGATAAAACAGAAACTTCCTTATTTTATAAGGGTAGGGAATAAGCTTTTAAAGCCCTAGACAACTTGGCCCTACCCAATCTTCCCAGCTTTCTTGATCATTACTCCCCTTCCTCCACTCTTTAATCCAGTTAAATTATCCTATATGACCCTGGTCATGACCCTTAATCTCTATAGATAAATTTTCTCTCCTATAAAATGAGGAAGTTGAATTACAGGATTTATATGATCTCTTATAGTTCTAAATACTATGACTGAGGCAGTTAAATTGAAGATATGGCTCCGGGCACTAGAACACTGGGTTTGCAGTTAGGAAGACCTGGATTCAAAAGCTGCTTTGTACAGGTACTTTCTTTGTGACCCTGGGCAAATCACTTAATCTTTCTGTCTCAGTTTCCTCATTAGTAAAATTAGAGAGTTGGACTTGATAACCCTCAAGTTCCCTTCCAGCTCTAAGTCTATGATCTTATGAGAGCAAGGGGAACTTGGGGATAGAAGTGAGAAAGCAGTGTTAGAAATAATGAAAGTGCTACTTTCCAAAGGCATTCATCGTCCCTTATCCTTACTAAGAGAAAGAAGGAAGAAGGGTAGTTGACTCCCTCTTTCAACAGCATAAGTCTGTTTCATAAACTATCAGACTATTATAGGATTTTCCTTCAGTGGGGGAAAAGTCAAGGACCCTAGACTAAAAATAGTTTTATATTTTCATGTAAATCTTCATCTTTGTCCCCTTAGCCAGAAGGCCTCCAGGACTTTCTGGACCACCAATGTTTCACCTCCTAATGTCTGCCTAAGGAGGACAAGGACTACATAGTACCTTCCAGGATCTGATCAAAGGCATGCACAGCTATTCCCAAACAAAGTAAAAGGTCACTGAAATGACCTGCCAGGACAAGGGAGAAAGGGCATATTTGTGGGCCAAGTTTCCTATACTGTTATACTGGGATCTAATCCAAACAAATGCTGTCAAATGGGGGGAATATTCTAGAAGATTCAGATTCCTGAGGATCCCTGGATCCGATCAGATGAGAAAATGATTCAAAGATAAGGAATATGAAGAGTTGGCTCACTTCCCTCCTTCTAGGTCTCATAACCCCATTAACTTCTTTAATTTTGGAGAGGCCATATTCCAGTGAATTCCACCAAATTTCCCACTTGCTGTTGCCAAGGTTTTCTTACTGCTTTGTTGTCAGAGAGGAAAAAAAGAGCCTAGCCATCTGCAGCTCAGGCCATCTCAGCCAGTGAGTGAGTGCCACTGGAAAATCCACATTGTCTGTTACTAGGCAGAGTGAACTTTATCCGCTTCCAGGCTAAAGGGCCTTTTCCCAAAGTATAGAATAAACAGAGGCTTCGTAACCCTAGCACACAGCCTGCCTGTCTTCCTAAAGAGGGCTTTCTCTTTTTGTGAAAGCCCTGCCAAATCTGGCACCAAGGGAGTATATGGGCACAGGATGCTTCCTAAGCCAGCTGCCCAGCCCCAAATGCCTTTGTTAGGGGAAAGCAAAGAGAGGTAAGAAAAGAGGTAATATTTTCACTTGCCACAGAATGGACCAGGTAAGAAAAACCTACATCAGATCAGGAAATGAGATTAATTCCATAGTGAATAACTTCTAAGCAAAATCAGAGTGTGAAACACAATAACAACAACTCACATTTATATAGCATTTTAAGGGTACAAAAACAAGTCATCTCCCTCATCATGTGCCTCAATCAAGTCTTAGAACAACCACACTGCAGAAAGAGAAGCTATAGGGGGAAGCAGACAGAGTAGATTTAATTCAACAAAGTTATTTTAAAAAACCTACTATGTTTAAGGCATTAGTCTAGGCTCTAGTAATAAAAAGCCAAAAAATGGTACCTTCCTTCAAGACGGTTATATTCCACTGGAGAGGCAACAAACACACAAAAGTAAGTAAATACAAGGCATATAAAAAGCAATACAATGTAAATTTAAGGACAGAATGCTAAGAAATGGCAGAATGGAGGGGCTTTGTGTAGTAGCTGTCATCTGATTTGCATTTTGAATTATATTGTGGATTCTATTAGACCAATGGTTCTCAAATTTTTTTAGTCTCAAGAACCTTTACACATGTAAAAATCACTAAATACCCCATACCCCAAAGAGTTTTTGTGTATGTAGGTTATATCAATATTTTCTGAATTAGACATTAAAACTGATAAATTTGTAAAGTAGTAATTCATTTAAAATAACAAAACTTACATGTTAACATAAATAATCTTTTTATTAAAGAAATAACTATATTTTTAATAGTAAGAAGAGTGGCATTATTTCACACATTTCTTGCAAATCTCTTTAATGTCTGACTTAATGGAAAACAGCTGGAGTCTCAGATTGTTTCTGCATTCAATCTATTGCAATGTTACTTTGGTTGAAGTACATGAAGAAAATTCGACCTTACACAGATACATTGTTGGAAAAGTGACTATTTTAATAGGCAAACAACATCTTCATACTACTATGAAAATAGTTTTGACCTCTCAGATCCCCTAAAAGGACCTGAAAAACCCCCAGAGGTCCACTGGACACAATTTAAGAATCACTGTATTAAACAAGGGTGAAGAAGGTATATATTTCAGATATGGGGGAATCATTTGTGCAAAGGAACAGAAAAGGAGATGGGACATTGTGGTGGGAAACAGCTGGCAGAACAGAGTACATACAGCAGAATAATATGAAATAACTCTGGAAATGCAGGTGAAAGTCAGATTGTGAAGGGCTTTAAATCGTATATTGAAGATTAAAAAAAAATTTTTTTTATCCTACAGGCAACAGGGACCCATTGACGATTTTTGCGTAGAAGAATAACATAATTAGATCTGTGTTTTGGGGACTTGTGGAGACAAACATCCTTGCTATAGCCATAGGTGTTAAGTGACATTTGTAGGACAACGATAAACCAAAGAATGCCTAAAAGATGACCAATAGGTTTGTATGAAAATTCTGTGCTTCTCCAATCTGGCCTTTTTAGCAGATGGTGACAGCTATCTACATTGTATCTGGGCAAGGGTGTTTGGGCATGGTCACAGGAGGCAGCAGAATCTATGGAGAACAGAATGTACATTTGTGTAATGAACTCCTTTTGCTACATGAAATGTTGACAGACCAGCTCCAAGAACTATAACATGGGTTCCCATGAAAGCCTACTGTCATTGCAAGAAAGTCAGGGGCTGGATATAGCTGTGTTCACTATATAACCTGTTGGAACAAGGCTGGTGGCAGAGGGAAGTAGTCTAGCCTTAAAAAACAAAACAAAACAAAAAAAACCCACTTAGAATAAAAGATAGTTCAAATGCAATACAATATAATCCAGCAAGAATTTATGAAGCCCTTACTATGTGCAAGGCAATATACTAGGCATTGGCATTTAAAGCCCTTTACAATCTGGCTCCAATCTATCTTTCCAACATTTTCCATTATTCCCCTTCATGAACTATACTGTTCAAATAAAACCTTCTGGCCATTGCCAGTACACACCATTTAATCTCTGGCCTTCCTACTTTTGCAAAGACCGTTAACCATAGCTGAAATGATCTCCCTTTCCAGTTATCTTCTTGGAATTTCTAGCACCTTTCAAGTGCTAGCTTCTACATAAGGCCTTTCCTGATGCCCACAATTGGTAGTGGTTCTCCCTACACAGGAAAGCGTTGTGTGCTGACTTTTTTACGTATTCTGTATTTACTTATCTGTAAAATGTTTTTCCCCCAGTAAAATGTAAACTCCTTGAGGGTAAGAATTGTTTTTATATTTATTTTTGTATCCTCATTGCCTAACCCAGGGGTGGGGAATCTGCAGCCTGAAGGCCTGAATCCAAACTTCACAAGGGCTACACTTGAGGACCTAGAGGGCCACATGCGACATTGAGGCTGCAGGTTCCCCACACCAGCCTAACCACTTAACAAATGCTTATTGAATTGAACTGAAATGGCATCTGAGAACCCTTTCAACTCTAGAACAATTATTTTATGATAGGACAAGGGGCTTTCTTTCTATTACTGGGATACAAAATGTAAACCTGTAAGTATAAATACAAAAATGGGAGGAAGTAGAGAGCACGAATAACCTGAGAAAAATAAAGGTTTCCCATAGGAAGTGGCATATGAGCTAAACCTTTTAGGAAGACAGAGAGTGATTCTAGGATGATGAAATAAAGAAATATATTCTAGTCATAAGCAAAGGGATGGAGGTGGGTGATAGCTAGGAATGTTGAGACCTGCTAAGACTGTATACTACTCTTCTTTATAGAGTAGGATTCATGTTGAACACTACAATTTCCAGAACCCCTTGCAGGGCAGGGGAGAGGTTAAGGTTATAAGACAAGGTACCTTAAAGAAAGCCCATGACAGGGGTCCAAAGACAGTGTAGCATCAGGCTCAGTCTATTTTCATTCCATTACTAGGTACTTGAATGCTGTTCTCTTTTGCCTTCAAATGAAGAGCTTCTATATGGCCCAATAGCAAATATCAGTTACCACACCCACCCCAAATATTGTATAGCCCAAGGCTGTATAATTTTGGAACGTTTCAGTTATCACAGAGGAAGATTTTCACATCTAAGACTATACTACTATATCCCTAATGTGACAGTGCATTATAATTTATTCAATAAATGCTACAAGATTATCCTATACAATTACCATGTTCTATTATAATGTTTGACACACTGTTATATGACAAACTATAGTCAGTCTAAGACAAAAAGTCAGAAATGGAGACAAAAATTCTGAGAAAGCATTCCCTCTTTCCCCAACAAATCTCCTCAATGAATACTCTTCTCAACCACAGAGAATTCTAGCACCTCTCCTGCTGTAGATCCTCAGCTGTGCCTCTGTAACTTGACTGGAAACCCTCTCGCAACAGGAGTCTAGCTCTAATAGACTGATTTACATAACCACACACAGCAATTCTTGATTCCACAATGGGTAAGGAGGCAGCAGCAGCAGCAGGAGGAGGAAGAGAAGGAGAGTGTGGGGAGAAGGGAATAAGATTGGTTAGCTATAAAGCAAGGCAAACAGCTTAACACGCAGAGCCGAGAGGCCGAGGTGAAAAAGACAAGGGAATGGAAGCAGGATGGTAAGAGAAAGCAGCACCCACCTGGATTGTAAAGCAGGAAGAAAAATGTCTCTCATATTCTGTGAGAGGAAGGCTGTCTCTTCACTCCCCACCCTACAGAGCACAGTAACACTGACCAAGGGTGGAAGTGGTGGTGGTAATTTTCTCAAAAGATACAGCTGTTTATCCCCATAGCCATGACTGGGGGTCCCTTCTGGATCTAAGTGCTGCTGGGCAGCTCCCCGTTCCTTAGAGCTCTGAGGGCTGTTTTTCTTCCTACTCACTGCTGGTTCGTCAGCTCAGCAGGGGGAGCCTGACGTGGAACTGGTCATGAAGGGAGGCTGCAGAATTGAGCCCCTGCCAGAAAGCCAAGTTTCACTCATCACAATACAGTGTGTGGTCCCATACAGACCCGTCAGGAGGGCCAGGGCTCTACTTTAAAAGCACCTAACCTTCCCTTCTCCCTAAACCAAGGAGGGGGTAAGGGTGGGGGTGGGGGGTGGGGGGAGAGGAGGCTAGTTGTGGGAGATGAGCAATATTGTTGCTGTTATTAATAACGATGATGATGATGATGATGATGATGATGATGATGATGATAACAACAATAAAAAATCCTCCTCTAATGTCCTGTGGTACCAGAAAAGACTCCAAATTTTGCAATCTATGCCAGCAAAGCAAGAGCTCTAGAAGATCCTACCAATCTGGAAAGGATTCAAGCATAGATCTGGGGACTGTCAATCATCTGAAGACAAGCCCAGCTAATCACGAAAGGTTCATTTCCAGAAGGTTCACCAATGGAAGACATTTTTTTTTGGAGGAAGGGGGGGAAGAACACATGCAGAAACTCATGAAAACCAGCTACTGAGAGCTGGAGCAGCTGTGATCTGTGTCAGAGCATGAAAGACTGTGGTACTGAAGAAACAATAGATCTTTTCAAATAATGAAGAACATTGATCCTAGCTCACATGCATATACTGCTGCAGAATTTACGAAATGCTAAATAAGGAGGGGTTCCAGACATTGCTCCTCAGCACTCATGTGGGCTGTCTGGGGCTGAGAAAGCCATCTGCTAGGGACATAGATACAGAATAAAGATTTCTTGAAGCTCTGAGATGGAAGGTAGATAGCTTAGGGAGCCCTTTCTTGTCTTCCTAAAGACCCTCCAGTAAGTAACACCATGACCCTCCTTCCCCATTCCCCACCCTAAACATACCCTCTGAGGGTTACTTATGATTCTCATTCACTAATTGCTCTAGGTATCCATAGCTAAGAAATGCCCACAGCCTCCCTCTGTCCCAAGAATCTAAACACAGGAGAAGACCATAGATTACAGAGCTACAGTGGGAGGGAAAGAACTCTGGAGGTCATGTAGTTCAATTCCCAGACCAAGGTCATATAAAATATAAGAGACAGAACCAGGATTTAAATCCTTATTTTCTGACTCCAAATCTAGGATTTGTTCCACCACACTACACTACCTCATTTAAAGAGAAGGAACCTAAGGTCCATTCATGGAAGGGACTTTGTTATGAATCAGTGAGTTAGTGATAGAGCCAACCCTATCCTAATTCCTAGGTTGGGGCTCTGCTCCACTCAACCAGACTGGTTCCTAGAGTTACAATGTAGGCCTTGCTTCTGATAGGCATTGAGGGAGCACAGGGCCAGATGAGGAAGTTTTCACAGCAGGTTCAGCATATTCAAAGAAATAGAACTCTCTTTTTTCTTGAAGAAAAGCTGAAGACATTCTTCCCCCTACTTAAAAAAAACTATTTATCACCACCCAACCCCTTACCCAGATATAGTTATCTACCACACCAATTACAGCAGAATTCTATTGCCTGTGCTATTGTTATGACAGAGTTGAGAACCATCTAATGTCTTTCCTCTCACTCTGGGGGAAAAGAACAAGCAGACAGAAAACACCAATCTCCAGTTATTTGATCTTGACCCAAGGCATCCTCCCCCATCCAAGGAAAGATAGGAAAGAGAGGAAAAAATGCTGGTTCATGTTTGTTTACTGTACATACTTGCAGTAAGACTGTGCCCCCAGGAATTGTGAGCTGTAAACAGTACTTAGGGGCATTCTCCCAGGACAGCAGCTGAACATCTTCAATAGCACTGTAGGAAACACAGTTTTCCATGTACCCAGTGGGCTGTAAGGAAAGAGAAAACACATATATTAGTTTCAAATTTGGAGACAACATTGGATCTCAATCCTAAGGGTCCAATAGCAACATCTACCCTTGTGATAAGTCAGGTAAGTAGCTCTAATGAGCACCATCCAAGTCTCAAAAAGAACCATAGCTCTAATCTATTGGCAATGCCCGCCTTAGAGAGCACAATGCACAATGATCATACTTCCCTCATACTACTGGTAGAGAAAGAAGGATGACAAATGAAGGCCACTCTCCAAATGGAGGCCTTTGTTACACTACCATAGAGAGAAGTCAACTAGGACACAATCTCTAGTGAAAGTCCAACTGTATAGTGAACACAGTACCAGTCATTCCAGTGATAAAAGTTGGAGAAAGAAATACAACATACTGCCTTTAGTCCCAGAGAGATAATTATCCATGTAAGGAGTCAGCATCAATGGACCTACAAATGCAACAAAGTCACCTACCAAGAACAAGTAGGTAAACTACAAACTGAATACAAATTATTGTACCTGAGGGAGAAAGGAGCCTGGCACAAAGTCAGGGTCTGAGGGGCTTAAACCAGGGAACATGCAAAGGGTTCCCCAGAGGTGGCTTTATCACTTTGGCTTTGTCAACCTGCATATTACTATCCCCAACAGAGTCCTACTGGCTAGTTATGACAAATATCAGTTTCACTGTATCAGACAAGAAGCTATCTGATCATGTTCCTCCATAGCTAGATGAGCAGTTTCAGAATTCTAGTATGGCCCAATCCACAGTTCTTGAAATTTGTAATATTATCAGACTTTCTAGTATCTGTGACATGAGCTTACTCATACCTTGACCACTGGGTACAATGTTCTCTCACTCTCATCCACTCCACTTTCCTAATGAGTTCAGTTTCTGGCTCAATCTCCCTTTCTATCCTAAGTCCTGTCCTCTTATCAGAGGCCTTCAACATACACGTGGATGTTTCCTCAAATACCTTTAAGATTAAGTTCCTTAGTCTAATCAATTCCCATAGCCTACTCCCCTCCTCCACCTCACCTACATACAGGGGTGGTCACACCCTTAATTCTACCATTCCCATTCCAGTTCCATGTTTAAGAACTCTGAAATTCCATCATGTAGTAAATCTTTTATCATTCCATCTCTCCCTGTGCCATAATACTCTTAAATCTCTTCTTCATGCTCACTCACCATGATCTTCAGTTCCTCCACCCCTCAGTATTTTTCTAGGCTCTCATCTTTGCTCTAACTACACTCTCAGTCTTTCCCAACCTCAATCATTTGGTGAAGAGGTCAATTCTTCATTATATCCTTCTCTTGAACCTCTTAAAATATGGTGAATGACTTTGTCATTTGCCTTTCTAAATCCTAAGAATGCTACATCTCCAGCATTCCCCTCATCTGTCATGTATAACTGCCCTCATCTAAGCTAAGTGCCCCCATTTCTTTTAATCCATCATGTTATATAATGGCCTTCAAGTCTCCTCTTCATCTTGGTCACATTTCTCTGCACATGCTCCAGTTCATTAAAATCTGCCTTTAAAATGGTCATCAGAACTGAACACATACTATAGATGTGATCTAATCAGAAAAGACAACATTGAGACTATTTCCTTTGCTTTAGATACTATACCTCTCTTAATATGACTACCATCTTGCACTATTGATACATATTAAACTAATAGTTACCTAGGATACTCCCTCACCATTAATCATCTTTTGAAGTACTGAAGGCTGATTGAAAACAAAAGATTATGTAGCCTCTTTTTTTTTTTAAGGGAAATGAGGTTAATCTAGCATGATTTATTTTTAATGTTGCCTATTAATGATCACATCTTCCTTTCTGAAGTGCTTATATGTCCTTTGATGATATATTCCAGGATTATATCAAGATCTGGCATAAAATTAACTCTATAGTTTGAAATATTCACTTTCTTCCTCTCTGAAAATTAGTCACACTTGCAAATTTTAGTACCCTGGGATGTAGTTCATCCTCCCTTATCAATCTCAACCCAACAGCAAAGCAATTCAATTCCACACTGTTCTCTTTCCTTGAATCTTTACCCCCTTGTCCTCTTGCTGCACATCCCTTGCCAAGTCATAGACTCAGGTTACTTCCATCAAATTGCCTTCTACTCAAGTACTGTTGAACTGAACTAAAGGAAGTCACACAACCCTGCTTGACTGCATACATTACAAATTTATATTCACTAATCTCAACTGGGCTCTCAGTGCAACAAGGCAATTCTTACTCCTCCATAATTGATACCCTATCTCATTCCCAATAGAAGCTATCCAAACTTTCTGTTCTTTCCCCAAATCTCTCCTAACACCAACCCTCCCCTTTCTCAGTCAAGGAACTCACCTCATAGTTTACTTAAGAGAACAGGGGTAATTCATCATGAGTTCCCTGTTCTAGCCTTCTCTATATCTCAGAACCTACAGACCAGACCTCGTCCTCCCACCAATCTTTCCTTCATTACTCCACTCTCTGATGAAGAGGTGATCTTTCTCCAAAAGTCTGAACTCTCTTCATGTGCTCTATTGCCAATACTCACCCATCCTCTTCACCAGACTCCATCCTCAATCTTCCCCCTCTCCAACTTTCAACTTCTTATCTACTGGTTCCTTCCCTACTACCTAGAAATATATTCAAATCTCCTCTGTCCTTTAAAACCACCTTCATTAAGCCCTATCAATTCCTCAAGTTATTGTCATCTCTCCTCCCTTTTTCAACCAAACTCTAAGGAAAAAACTGTCTACGTTCATTGCCTCCACTTCCTCTCCTCTTACATCTCAACTCTTTACAATATGGCTCCCAACCACAACACTCAACTAAAACTGTTCTCTCCAAAATTAACAGCAAATCTACAGACATATGAAATAATGCTTGTAAACACTAATAATTAGAGAAATACAAATTAAAGCAACTCTAAAATTATACCTCACACTCATCCTATTATAACAGTTGCCAAAAGGAAAAATGGCAAATGTTGGAGTGGCTACAGAAAAACAGGCACACTCATGCACTACTGGTGGAGCAGACATTCTGGGAAGCAATTTGGAACACTGTCCAAAAAGTTACGAAACTGTTGATAATACTCTTTGGCCCAGCAATACTACTTCTAGGTCAATACACTAAAGAGATCAAATAAAGAAAAGAATTCACATGTACAAAAATATTTATAGCAGCTTTTTGTTGTGACAAAGAAACTGAGGGTACACATCAACTGGGGAATCGTTGAACAAATTATAGTATATGAAAGCAATAGAACAATATTGCGCTATAAGAATATGATGAAAGGGGAAGTTTTAGAGAAACTTGAGAAGGACATGTATGAACTGATAAAACAGGAAGTGCACAGAACCAGGAGAACAATTTACACAATCACAACAACATTGTTAAGACAAACAATTTTGAAAGACTTAAGAACTCTGATTAATGACCAACTATAATTCCAGAAAGCCAATTATGAAGTATGCTATGCCACCTCATGAATTCAGGATGCATAATGAAATATATAAACATGTTTTTAAATATAAGCAATGAGAGAATTTGTTTACCTTGGGCATACATATTTTTGTTATAAGGATTTTATTTTTATTTTTTCCAATGAGGGTGAGTAGGAGGGAGAGAAAAGAGATTTTCATTAAAAATAAAATAAAATTTAAAAACAAAACAAAGTTTGCAGTGATCTCTTAACTGCCAAAAATGATGGCCTTTCCTCAGTCTTCATCTTTCTTGACTTTTATGCATCATCTGAGACTGTTGACTTACCTCTCTTTATGGATACTCTCTGATCCTCCCATCAAAGTAATATAGTGGATAAAGCACTGGGCCTGGAGTCCTAGAGTCAGGAAGACCTGAGTTCATATTTGACCCCAGACACTGGCTGTGGTGACCCTGGACAAGCCACTTAATCCCTATTTGCCTCAGTTTTCTCAACTGTAAAATGGGGGTGAT
The DNA here is from genome assembly GCF_028583685.1 of Petaurus breviceps papuanus. Taxonomy (NCBI): domain Eukaryota; kingdom Metazoa; phylum Chordata; class Mammalia; order Diprotodontia; family Petauridae; genus Petaurus; species Petaurus breviceps. Next base: position 22,237,467 of record NW_027187359.1, on the reverse strand, counting down.
AATAGTATGTATCTCCCAAGGTTGTTGTAAGGATCAAATGAGATAATATTAGCAAAATGTTTAGCAAAGGGCCTAGTGCCTGGTGCTTAATAAATGCTTGCTTGCTTGTTTCCTTTCTTACCTGGTTTTCATAACACTACTCTCTCCTACCTGCCTGACTCTGCAGTCTCTTTTGCTGGTTAACTTTAACAAGACCCGTAAGTGTGGATATTCTCAAAGGTTCTGTCCAGGGCTCTCGCCTCTTCTTTTCCTGCAGTTTTTCTCTAGGTGACTTCTTCAGTTCTCATAGATCTAATTATTTGCTCTATGCAGATGGTTTATAGACGTAGTCAACCTTATTCTCTCCTCCAGGACTCAGTCGTGCTTTGCCAACTGCATACTGGATATTTCAAACTGAATTTCTAGTTGGAAATATCTCAAACTTAACATGTCCAAAACAAAGCTTATTGTCTTTTCCTCAAAACTTATCCCTCTTCCAAATTTCTCTATCTGTGTGAAAGATATTACCACTCTTCTAGTCTTCCCACACCTCAGTCTCCCTCATCCCATATATCCATACAGTTGCTGAATCTTGCCATTTCTACCTCTGCATGGTCTCTCAAATTTAATTACTTTCTTTCCACTGAGACAGTCACTGCTTTAGTTTAAGTCCCTCGACAATTTTTGTCTAGTTTGTTACAATGACCTCTTAAATGGTTTTCCAAGCCCCAAGTTTCTCTGGATTCCAATCTACCTTGCACATAGTGGCTAAAGTGATGTTCCTTAAGCATTGCTCTGATAATATCACTCCTTAACTTAATAAATTCCTGAAGCTCCCTATTACTTCTAAGATAAAATATAAATTCCTCTGTTTAGCATTTCAAACTTCATGAACTGGCAACTTCCTTTTTTTTTGGGGGGGGGAGTAGCTTTTGACATATTACTCTTCTTCCTTCCCTTTACACTCCAGTCAAAAGGGCTATCCCTTTGTTTCTCACACACAGCACTCACTTTTCCATCTCCATACCTTTCCACTGGCCAGCCTACATGACTGGCATATTCTACCACATCTCAAAATTTCTCTTTTCCTTTGTAGATGCAGCTCAGCTCCACAGCCTTTCCTAATGCTCCCTCACTAAACTACCTTGTATTTATCTTGTATTTATTCTGTAATACTTACATATGCTCATATTGTACCCTCTGATAGAATGTAAGCTCTTTATCAGGTATGTCTTATTTCTTGTATTTGTATCTCTTGTGCCAAGTACACAGTAGACCCTTAATAAATGTTTGCTGATTGGCTGGCATTTTGAATTTAATTTCAATTTAACAGATCTTCTATTTTTTTCCCTTTACCAATCTTGTGTTTGATTCCCTTCTAACAATTTTTGTCCAGTTTTTCCCAGCCAGAGGAACATTTCCTTTGTATAGAAAACTGAGCACAGTATAACAAAGTGGAAAGAGAATCAGACAGTGACCAAAAGGAAAGAGCTAGAGCAGGGACTTGGGGTCCCTTGGGTGATACTTTAAGAGCTGAGTCTCATTTCCCATTATGATTAGAAGTAAAAAGTGGCTTTATAACCCTAAATGCCCAGGGTGTGGTAGGAAATACATATGTCTGTGTATTTTGGAGGACAGAAGACTCAATGTTCACATCAATTCCTTATACAGATAAAGTAGCCAAGTTTATTGCTTATAAAGTGGATAGCAAGGCCAGGAAAAGCTAAGTACATTTTTGGTGACAGTGGAGTAGAACAAGGCCAGTGACAGTGAAACCAAGACTGTATGTCTTGAAGATGAGACATAAAACAGAGATTCCAACATTTAATAAAGTTATATTTAATGAAATTTCAGTGAATAATTGTTTTAATAAATTTAATAAATATTCACCAATTCTCTCCTGATAGATAGAGGAGAAGAGTGAAAATAGAGGTATTTTTAAAACATTTGAAGAAGAATTTGGCTAAGAAGGCCATAAGGCAAGACAGGAAGTGGCAATTCTCCAAGTTAAAATTAACAGAACTCCTGGGGCTCCTGAAAGCAATAGATTCCATTGTAGACACTGTTCTGGGCTGAAGGAGGAAGAAAGAAGGTTTGTAAACCCTTAGAGAGAATGAGAACCAAAGTCACACTGAAGGCTAAATGCCATCTTCAGCTCACTATTTTTGAGGTTTGCAAAACTAACTTAAACTGAATTTTATAAAACATTCATGACTAAAACTGAGTCCCAAGGGAGGAAAATGAGGATGTCCCTCTGATCCAACCCAAATCAATAGATCAATACTGTACTCTTTCAGACACTTGATTGCCCTGCCAAGGCTACAAATATGACTTACCTTCTCACCTCTCCACCTCCCACCCTTGCCTGTTCTTACTTGAAGGTACCTCCTTCTCTACTGCCGTAAAGCCTCTATCTCTCCTTCCCCTCCCCATCCTCAGACAGACCAGTAGAACCAGGAACTATATAACTTCCTGAGATAAAGTTTAAAAATAGCCCCAGCTCTCTCCCCTTCTGGGGAAGTGTTGACATGAGGCCCAGGGACCTCAGAAGATGAACCCTAGCTTGACTTCTGTACCAGAGAAGTTGCTCCCATAGAATCACTGTCTTTTAAGAAGTAAGGGATCTCCCCAATTGATAAAAGGTCAAAAGATATGAACAGGCAGTTTTTAGAGGAAGAAATTAAAGATATCTATAACCACAAGAAAAATGTTCTAAATCACTATTGATTAGAGAAATGCAAATCAAAACAATTCTGAGGTACATCTCACCTGTCAGACTGGCTAACATGACAAAAGAGGTAAATGATAAATGCTGGAGAATATGTGGGAAAATTGGAACACTAATGCATTGATGGTGGAGTTGTGAACTGATCCAACCATTCCGGAGCATAATTTGGAACTATGCCCGAAGGGCTATAAAAATGTGCATACCCTTTGACCCAGTAATACCACTTCCAGGGCTGTATCCCAAAGATATCATACAAGTGGGAGGGAAGAACCATGTGTACAAAAATATTTGTAGCAGCTCTTTTTGTGGTGACAAAGAATTGGAAATTAAGGGGATGCTCATCAATTGGGGAATGGCTAAACAAACTGTGGTATATGAATATAATGGAATACTATGGTGCTATAGGAAATGAAGAGCAGACAGACTTCATAATAACCTGGAGAGACTTATATAAACTGATGCTGAGTGAGAAGAGCAGAACCAAGAGAACTTTGTACACAGTTACAGACATATCATATCTGTGATGACTGATTTTGATAGACTGGGCTCCTCTCAGCAATGCAAGGTTATAAGACAACTCCAAAAGACTCATGACAGAAAGGGATATCCACATCCAGAGAAAAGAACTAGAGTCTAAATGTAAACTGAAGCAAACTACTTGCTCTCTCACTTTTGTGTCTTGTTTTGTTTTGTTCCTTCTTTCTCATTGTTTACTCCATTGGTTATAACTCTTCCTTACAACTTGACTAATGTTTAATATGAAGGTAGGTTGTAGAACCTATACTGGATTACATGCTGCAATGGGGGGTGGAGGAGGGGGATTTGGAACTCAAAGGGATTGTGGAATTAAATCCTGTAAACTAAAAGTAAATAAATACATTTTTTTTTAAAGCAATTGGGGTTAAGTAACTTGCTCAAGGTTACACGACCAGTTATTTTTGTGTAGGTGCCGAGTATCTGAGGCTGGAACCGATCCCAGGTCTCCCAACACTGGGGCCAGCACTCTTACTCACTGCACCACCTGGCCGCCCCTTAAATAAATTTTTTTTTTTTTAAAGTAAGGAACCTTTAAGCTCATTTAGTTCAATCACCTACATTTCTACCCTTATCTCCTATTTCCCCCCTCTAGGAGCTCTATGCTCCAAATAAAGTTAGTGCCCCACACATTTCTGCTTCTATGCTGGTGCTCACACTGTTCCTTATGCCTGGAATGTCCTCTCTCCTCATTCGCCCCATAATCATTCTAAGTCTTTTAAAACAACTCAAATGTCACCTCCTCCAGAAAATCAGCTCTGATTTCCCTTGTCAATCTTCTCTTTGAAACATACCATAGCACTTTGTACCTCTCTAATACATTTATCTTGGAATAGTAAATATTAAAACTATCAGTGTTTCTATCTTATTTATCCTCCTACTATTCTTATAAGTTCTTGAAGGCAGGAGCCACAGCATAATGCTATGTGCACACAGTAGACACAATAAAGCTTTCTAGATTGCAAAAGATAGTAAATAACCATCTGTAAGGGTTATGGGATTTAAAGATCTTCCATGCCCCGTTGGACTTGCTGACGTAGCAGGAAGGGGCGGAGCAAGAGGAAGCGGAAGCCAAGCTAGCGTTCCTGCGGTGGCTGGCGGTGGTGGCAACGGCGGCGGCAGCAGCAGAGGCAGTGGCAGCGCGAAGCCCTTTTTGAGTTAGGACTGCTAAGGACTTTCTGCTAAGGACTCCTGCTGAGGACTGCCAGGGGCCGGAGCTGCTGGGAGCGCGCTTCCAGGACGCTGGGTGGTTGCTGTGCGTGGGGAGAGGAGGACCTTTGCCTGAGGTAGCCTGTTCTGTTTTAAAGGCTTGAAAATGTGGGTGCTTTCTACTTTATCTACCTGTGCCAATATCATAACTACTCTGATGGCTTTCACTTTCTGGTTTTGGGACTCAGTCTTTTGGTATCTTAATAAATTTTCTAGTTTATTTCCTCATATGGCAAACATGACGTATTTTGTAATGGATAATTATATCAGCATATTTGCAATCTCTATAGGCATTGTGAATATGGCATTGCTGATACACCATCCTATAATGCCCTAACCACTCAGGATCTGAATCTAAGAGCTCTTTCCATTCCACCATCCCTTGGGTGAGTGACCAGTGGAGAGCACCTCTATTAGATGAGCTCCACTTTCTGTGAAGCTCAGATGGATATTGCACCTGAAAAGTGAGACCATCTCCTGTCTCATTCTCAGCTCACATTCTTACCCCACTCTAGGCCAAATATATGTGTAATCTTGATGGTCATAGTTATGCTTTCCTGCTGAGTGGGACTTATCACAAGCAAGGATGTCCCAGAAACTTTAGTGAATACCATTATAACCAAGGATGAACATGAAGACCAGAAAATTGGTGAGGCTATAGTGAGACTCAAGGTCACTATGAGAAAAATTACCAGAGCCAGATCCCAGAGATCCTCTTCTTTAGCTCCCAAGAGTCTTAGAGGCCCAGTTAAAGGCCTTCATTCATCTCCAGAAAGTGGTTGGTATCCCAGCTGAAAATGTTCACTCCTTCCATTTCATAAAGCACTCTTTGAGAATAGGGATTGTTTCATTCTTCATATTTGTATCCTCAATGCCTAGTATGATGCTTGGAACATAGTAAGCACTTAATAAATGCTTATTGATGGACTTATCCCTCATCATATTGACCCTGTAACATAGTTACAATAACCCCTGCTAATGGAATCCTCCTCCTAGACTATAAGCTCTGATATTCTGGACCCTGTGACTTTTTCATCTCTGTATCCCAGCCCCGAGCACAGTGCCCTACACATAAGATAAGCCTAATGAAAGATTCCCAAATTGTTCGCTAAAATGAATTATCATATAACCAAGGACTAGGACCATCAAACCTGAAATCCAAGTAAAAAAAAAAGATACCACAGATACCAAACAGCAGCATAGCAAAGAACCATGCACATAAAGGCAATAGATCTCAGAGACAGAAGAGCAGAAAAAGAAGGGAAGGTCCTTGAGGGAAAAAAAGTATAGAGGGAACACAGTTCCAAGTAATTCAGATAAAATTACAGCACAGTCCATTGTCCAGAAAAATTAAGAAATCCCTCAACAATGCTGAGTTGAAGGAGAAGAATCCCTGGTCCTCTACCCACTATTCATTGAGCATCATCATTTACATATTCTCAAAAGACAGAGTTCTTCCTCACAGAACCAAGCAGTGAGCAGTATGATATCTTTTAAAAGTCACAGAATCATATATCAGTCCAAGAATGGTCAGCAAAAATCATCTAGTCCACTCCTGTTACAGATGGGAAAACTGATGCCAAAGAAGAAAGTGACTTGTCCAAGGTGAGCTGGTGGCAAAGTCCCATAAAGCTCGGACAGAAAATTCCTAACTGTAAGTCAAGGTTCTTCCCACCATACCATCAAGGGAACAAATTGGAGGACAGAGGCTGGGGAATGGTGAAGTTGTGTGATATCCAATGAAAGCACCTCTTACAAAGACAATCCCTGAATTCTCAGAACACAAAGACCAAGTTTTGAGGCCCTCATCTTTTCCCTCCTGCCTTTCTGGTGAGCAGGCTCCACCAAGCCAAACTCTGCCCACTTGTTTCCATGGGAAACTTCCTAAAAGAGAAGCATGAATCATGACGTCAGCAGTTCATAGGAGGAGGGGTTGAGTCTTCTTACTCAAATCATCATGTACTCAGGCTCTCCTGCCTAATTTCCAAGAGAGACAGGAAGGAAGGAGGTAAAGGGGCAGACACTCAACACACAATTGGAAGAAGCTTTTACCAGGATAAAAACAACCAAGATCTACACTTATTCTCGAGGTTTGAGTATACAACTTGTAGAGAGGGAAAAAAATACATATACATTGTGTATATACACACACATATATTTTCCCCAGCCAAGTCTTCAGGAGTAAATAACAGGAGTTGCAGAGTCTGTTGTTACTGTCAGCCCAATAACTATAACAGGCCTGGATTTAATCTCCTCCCTATTCAAGGAAGTTAACTAAGAAATAGGTACCAGGAGGGGATATTGGCCCTGCTTGGCACAGGCTCTGTCTGCCTAAGAGGTGGCTGGCAATGGAAGACTGGCTAAAAATATTCTCAGACAAATCAAGCTAACAGAAAAAAAAATTGTCTCATCACCTTACTAAAGAAAGGGGGCCAGGGAAGAGGAAGGGAACAAACATTTATTAAGTGTCTACTACATGCCAGGCACTTTGCTAAGTGCTTTACAAATCTGATTTCATTTGATTCTCACAGCAACCCTTGGAGGTAGGTGCTACTGTCCCCATTTTACAGAAGAGGGAACTTAGAGATGAAATTACTTTACCAGGGTCATGTAGCTAGGAAGTGTCTGAGAGTAGATCTGAACTCAGTGTTTCTGACTCCAAGCCTGGTGTTCTATCCAGCATTTAGTCCAGTGCCTGGTATATAGTCAGCACTTAAATGCTTGTTGCTGTCACTACTGTTAGTTGTCATGATTGTTAGGCTGAAGGAAGCGATAAAGTAATTTGGTGAATCAGGAGCTGAACCATGTCAGAGGTGAAACAAGCCAGGAATAGTCAGAACTGAATACCCAAGGGCTCATAGCTTTTCTCAGCCTGAAGGCTTCCTCCCCTCCACAAGTCATCCTAAAGCTCTTCCCAGCACAACCTGGTCTACTTGCTCTAGATTTCTGACATCCAAGGAGACTCACTTTCAAAAAATCTGTTAGAATATGTAATGCCCACTGTTCATCTCACAAAGGAAAACAGATTATAATCAGCAGAATGTTGGACAGCAGAAGGTAGGACAGGATAGATAGGCTGGTTTAAGCCCCAGAATAAAGCTTGATAAAAAACATTTTACACAGGAAGTACACTGAAAGACATGTAACCTTTCTCTGTTGTCTCCATGTTTGTTGAATGATTTGATTAAGTGACTTTTTCAAGAACATTTTTATCTCCTGTTTACCAGTAATGTTTTCCTATGTTTCATGCAGCATGCCTTACTGAAGGCCCCTTAGGGAATGCCTAATGGGTAACACTTATGCCCCGGCCACAGCCACAAAAGCACATGCCCCACCCCCCCCATCCCATAGGGACATGTTAGGAGGCATTTGCTCCAAAAATTGTATCATTTGGGGTATAGAGCACCAGACAGTGTGTCACACAGGTATCCAGAACCAAAATGATCTCTAACTCTACTTGAAATAATCAGAAGCCAGCAAAGACCTGACTGATAACAGTGCCTGTCTTGTATTACACTTCACTTTTTCCTGTTCATTTGACATTTAACCACTGGATATCTCTGGAACACAAAGTTCTCTCCTTCTTGAAAACCGGGAGGGGAAATTTGGGGCCACCCCACTCTACAATCTGGGCATTTTGGAAAAGGAGGCACAGCTCCCTCTATTGGCCTCTCTGCCAAAATCCCTGTCCACCAATGGACACGATACGCTTCTTCTATCCATTATTGAACCCATTTCTAATGGGTTCAATTTCTTGAACAAGCATGTAACTTCACCCAAATTTCTAATGTCCTTTGGAGCACTGAGAAAAAACAGTGATTACAGGGCTTCCCAACCCTTTAAATACCATGATAGGTGTAAAACTAGGAAGTCTAGGCAGAAGAGAAGCATATCCATTCTTCCTCTCTAGTCATATTCTAATTGACTAATCTATTAATTTACCCACCCATCCACCTACTGTAATGGAAATGCAAATTTAAAGATCTTCCCTGCCCCTAGGCCCTTTGATAGGCTTAAGAGACTCAGAGAACCTTCCTTGATTTGAAAATATAGTCTGCCCCCTAATAGGCTGAATGTGGTCACATGGAACCTGTGGCAGGAGGCTTGGTTTTCAGGAATGCCCACACCTTGAAGCTGTGTGATTGGGCAGTGGGTCAAGAGGGTGGTTACATGCTCTGACCCAGGAGAAGACTATATAATCCCTGATGTGAGGCTTTTTTTTTTTTTGCTTTGGGGCTCACTTTGAGAAGTGTTGTGTGACTTGACCAGATGAAATTCTGAGCATCTGTTGAGAACCCACCCCCTGGCTTTGAAAACCCAGATGCTGATACTTCCCTCTCTGATAACTGTGATTTGGTATGGATGTAATGGGTGGACAGTTTGGAAGCCTGTCTGCTTGATCTGTTTCTCTGTCTTGTAACTTCTGTCTATATACTCTGAAATTCAGGGTGCTGATCTTTTTCCCCTGAACTAGGTAAACGATAAATATTTGACTGATTAAAGTAAACTTGTTAACCCATTTTGAGTTGCTTTCCTTTAGAAAAGCAGATCTAAGAACCTGTGTAGGCAGCTACCTGGGGATGCTGGGGTGCTTGCTGCTACACCTACTCACTCCCACATACAACCATCCTCCCTCTGACCCTTCTTTCTACCAGGACTAAGACTACAGGGTCTCAGTCCAGCTGGATAATTAGTAAAGTAAAAGAGTACTTCTGTACTGTAGAACTAGTGCTCTAAGACCAGGTGTCAGCCTAGGTCACAATGTGGGGGGAAAAGAGGGAAGGGAAAGAGAAGACATGCAAGGGTGGATACTTTTTAATAATAGTTTTGTAAATGTATGCCTTTTAAATAACAAAATCCTGCTATCATTCACTGATATTTAATTTGTGAAAAGTTGCATGTAAGCCAGTGAGGGCTTATATGTATTATTATGTTCAGTTCTGCACGCCAAATTTTAGGAAGATAATAACAAACTAGCACATGTGACAAAGGCAACCAGGGTGGTAAGTAAACTGGAAAGCAGTTTATAAGTTATAAGGATCAATTGGAGGAACTAAGAGAGCTTAATTTGGAGAAGGCAAAATTTACAGGAAAATATGATAGCTCTTTTAAAGTATGTGAAGGACTGTCACGTGGACAAGGGCTTCTTCTGCATGGTCCAGAAGTAATGGGAGGAAGTTACAGAGAGATAGATTTTGCCTCCATGTGAAGAAAAACCTCCTAATATTAGAAATATCAAAAGAGTGAGACGGGAGTAGAGAGTGGAAAACCAATTGTTGGGGAAGATAATTCCTATATAGCCTTAGCCTATGAGTCCCCTTTCAGCTGCTGTGATAGTAACACACTGCATGAACAGAAATGCTTTGCTCCTCATTCTGCCTAAGCCAAAAAATTCTCTTCTTGGAAAGCACAGTCTAGTCTACCTATATGTCTTCGGGCTGGGCTAAACCTGTAATATTTTACATTTATTTGAGATGAAGATGTCATAACACATAATCCACAGTACTACTTTTTCTGTCTTTAGAAGAAATGAGAATCAGAAAAAGACTGTTCTGTCAAGATGGTGGAGTAGAAGCAGAACCTCCCCACTGCTCTGCCTTCCACCTTCCCCAATCCATGTAAAAAGGGGACTCTGAACAAACTTTGGAGCTGCAGAACCCAAAAAATGACACAGAGAAGCTAACCTCCTGCTGAGGACAGCCCGGCAGGCTGGCAGGAATTGGCCAGCACAGCGCTCTGGGAGCCAAGCCCAGGCCCACACCAAGGCTTTAGCCCCAGGGCGGGTCTGATCAGCCGCCGGCTGGAGGGACTCCAGATCAGCAGCAGCTGTGGCTGTTTCCAGAATTATCAACACATAGATGCGAAGGACAAAGCAAGAGGTCAGTGCAGTCTGGACTTTGGGCCCCAGTAAGTGGGAGTGCATGGCTTTTGCCCCCGGGGAGAGAAGCTGCTGAGACTCCGGCACAGCCAGCCAGTGCCATGTGGCATCTTCAGCTCCTGGCCTGCAGAGTGTAGGAGGACCAAGCACCAGTCTGAGGGGTAATCGCTCTTGCTTTAACCTGCTTAGATCTGGATTGCAGTCTAGGGTGGAGGTCCTGGGGTGTGTGTCCAGCTTGCCAGAGCGTGTGGAGACCTCAGAGAGGGCACCCATCTAATACCTCCGGCAGCTGAGAAAACCCCAGCGTTTGGGATGAAAACTCCCCTGTCTGGTGGCAGAGTCCTACTGTGGCAAAAAGCCCAAAAGTCAAATCATTGAGTGGCAAAATGAGCAGGCAAAGGAAACAAAGCAGACAGAAGATTCCAACATTACACTCCTATTTTGGGGACAAAAAGGATCAAAGCATGGAACAGGAGGAAGACAGTGAAGTCAGAACTCTTGCACCAAAAGCTTCAAAGGAAAATATGAGCTGGTTACAGGCCACAAAGGACCTTAAGAAGCAGATAAGAGAAGTGGAGGCAAAACTAGGAAGAGAAATGAGAACGATGCAAGAAAATTACGAAATGAGAGTCACCAGCCTGACTGAGGAAAATAATACCTTAAAAAAAAACTAACTCAAATGGCAAAAGAGGCTCAAAAAGGCAATGAGGAGAAGAATGCCTTAAAAAGCCGAATTTGCCAGATGGAAAAAGAATCTCAAAAGCTCACCGAGGAGAATCATTCCTTTAGAATTAGATTGGAGCAAATGGAAGCTAATGACTTTATGAGAAATCAAGATGCTCTTAAACAGATCCAAACAAATGAAAGAATAAAAGGCAATGTGAAATATCGCATGGGAAAAACCACTGACCTGGAAAATACATCCAGGAGAGATAATTTAAAAATTATTGGACTACCTGAAAGCCATGATCCAAGTAAGAACCTAGAAATCATCCTCCAGGAAGTTCTCAAAGAAAACTGCCCTGATGTTTTAGAACCAGAGGGCAAAACAGAGGTTGAAAGAATCCACTGATCACCTCCTGAAAAAGATCCCAAAAAGAAAACTCCTAGGAATATTATAGCCAGGTTCTGGAATTCCCAGATTAAGGAGAGAATATTACAAGCAGCCGGGAAGAAACAATTTGGATATTGTGGAAACACAATCAGGATAACCCAGGATCTGGCAGCTTCTACACTGAGGGATCGAAGGGCTTAGAATATGATATTCCATAGGCCAAAGGAGCTGGGATTAAAACCAAGAGTCACCTACCCAGCAAAACTGAGTATCATGTTTCAGGGGAAAATATGGTCATTCAGTGGAATAGAGGACTTTCAAGCATTCTTGCTGAAAAAAACAAAGTTGAATAGAAAATTTGACATTCAGATACAAGAAGCAAGAGAAGCATGAGAAGGTAAACAGGGAAAAGAAATCATAAGGAACTTATCAAAGTTCAACTATTAACATTCCTACATGGAAAAACAATAATTGCAACTTATAAAACCTTCCTCAGTAGTTGAAGGGAATAGAAATATATATGTGTCTATATATGAGGGTATATGGGCATATGAATACATATGTGAATGTGTGTATATATGTTTACAGGTATACATAGTTAGAGGGCACAGGAACAATTTAACAGGAAGGGATGATACTTAAAAGGTGAAATTAAGAGGTGAGAGAGGAATATAATGAGAGGAGATGGGGAGAGACAGAATGGGGTAAACTATCTCATATAGAAGAGGCAAGGGAAAATGGTTACGATGGAGGGGAAGAATAGGAAGGCAAAAGGGAATGGGTCAATCTTATTCCTATTGAATTTGGCTTGAAGAGGGAATGAAATACACACTAAATAGGGTGTCTCACCCTCCAGGAGAGTAGGGGGGTAAGGGGATGAGAGGGGGGATTATATAATGGAAGGGAGGGCAGGCTGAGGGGGAGGGAAGTTGGAAGTACCACTTTTGAAAAGGGACGGGATCAAATTAGAGAATAGAACAAGTGGGAGGTGGGATAGGAGGGAGGGGAATATAGCCAATCTTTTACAATATATCTACTATGTTATTGTTTTGCATTAGCCACACATGTACAACCTATACTGAACTGCTTATTTTCCCAGTAAGGGTGAGTGACAAGGGAGGAAGGGAATGAATCTGGAATTCAAAGTTCTAAAATCAAATATTCAAATATATATATATATATATATATATATATATATATATACACACACACACACTATTATTAATACTATTTTACATGTAATTGGGAAATAAGACATACAGGCACTGGGGCATAGAGATCCACCATGCCCTACTGGAAAAGTCGAAAGGGGTATGGGAGAAAATATGGGAGAGAGCAGATTGGAGGAGGGGATATCCTGTGGGACTGCTATTTTGGGGCAGTGGATAGGGGAAAACTGGGGAGGAAATTTGTAATTCAAAATCCGGCAGAAATGAATGATGTAAATCAGAAGTTAATAATGCATTTGAAAAATTAAAAAAAAAATAAAATTAATCTTTATAGATGGTCAAAAAAAAAAAAAGAGAGATGAGAATCAACAATTCATCCCTATATGAACTCCAAAAGGTCACTAATGTCCCTAAACCTCATGTGGGCATTTGGAAAATTCATTACAGAGATTGCTTATTTCTTGCCTATGCATATCTATATGGCATCACCTTCTATATTTTTGGATGTGGATTGCAGAAAGTATCCTAGTACACACCCTTCCCTCATTGTGGGACCTCACATCTAAGCAATAAGGAGACATCTTCCCCCCCAACCCAGGGTCCAAAGGCTATTTCTCTCAGCATGACACTGCCCTGTCCCTGAGTCTATACTAAGAGAGGTACACATACCGCATAGAGAAAGCCTCAAAGTTCTTTTAAAGGCAAGGGCAGAAAGGAACAAACATTTATTAAGTACCAGATACTGTGCTAGGCCCTTAATAAATATTACCTCATTTGATCATCACAGCTCTAGGAAGTAGGCATTATTAGTATTCTCATTTTACTGTTGAGGAAACTGAGACAGACAGAGGTTAAGAGACTTAACCAGGGTCACACAACTTAGTAAGTTGTGAGGGTGAGTACACACAGTTGTTACCAAGGACAGATTCTTGTAGAAGCTGGCATTGAGTCTTGAAAGAAAAGAAGAATTTGCTATGATGCAAAGTACATTCCAGGAATGGGAGGATAGCCAGCACAAAGCCACAGCGAAGGATACGACAGGAAATGATGTGCCATGTATGAGGTACAGAGAGAACAATTTGGCTAGATGACTGGCATGGAAGCGGGTATAATGTATAATGAGGTTGTTACATGTATGTAACTGGGGATTTTGTTTTTCTTGCTTTCTCACTGGGGAAGGTGGGAATAAGAGGAAGCAGATCTTCATTTAAAAAAAATTTTTTTTAAAATATATATATAGCAAGGTTGTAAAGATAAAAGAGAAGAATTTAACATGAGGTTCAAACTTTGGTTTGGTTTGATGTGGCAACCAAGGGGAATGTTAACATATAAATATAAATTTTTTAATAGTTTGTGCAATATATAACCATTACTCTGCAAAATATCTCATGCCACCTACCCCTCCTCCTCCTGATATACTTTGCCTTCCAGTTGTTTTTGAAACGGGAGGCCTCAGGGAACAAAAGGATCAACCTGTCAGAAATACTTTCCAAGCTGTCCCACAAACAAAATTTCTAGGAAAATCCCACCAAAAAGAAAATCAGTGTTATATAATAAGTGGTTGACAAATATTTAGTGATTAGTTGAACAAATTCATCTTCCAATGTCTCATCTGATGCACAGAGAACCATGAGTTATTTCTCAAAGACTATGCCAACACAGTACAAGCTCTAACAGGTTCTACAAAGCCGGAAAAGCCTTGAATACTATGGTGCTATGGACTGTGTCATTTGAGGTTCAGCCTAGATAAATGGGAAGAGACTCTTCAGCAAAAGATATGCCACCAAGGGATAAATTATTTGGCCACAGCAACTCAGGAAACCACGTAGAAGGGTTGGGATCTGCGTCAATAGAAAGAGGCCACAACTGATGAAATCACAGGATATTTGAAATAAAATGACTCTATGAGGTTTGGAAATCCAGCCTGTTTTGGAACCAATGCTCCGAGCTGTGTCTTGTGGGCCCAAGAAGAAAGCCTTAACCCTCTTCCACATTACATCCTTTTATAAAAATCACTGTCACAGGGCAGCTAGGTGGTACAGTGAATAGAGCACCAGCCCTGGAGTCAGGAGGACCTGAGTTCAAATCCGGCCTCAGACACTTAACACAGAACTAGCCATGTGACCTTGGGCAAGTCACTTAACCCCAATTGCCCTCCAAAAAAAAAAAGGCAAAAAAAAAAATCTCTGTCATGCACGTCCCTATTCTGCTCCTCTCTAGTCTCAACATCCTTAGTTTCCTTAACTCATCCTCTTATGGCTCACTACCCAAACCTACAAATCTCTATAGATACTCTATAGACCTTTATTAATATTCCTAATGTAACCTAAAATATAGCAACAAGAACTGAATACAATACTATAGATTTAATCTAATCAGGGAAGAGGACATCAGCATTATCACCTTCTTTGTTCTAGACTCTATGACTTTCTTAATATGGTTACTGAACCCACACATCTCTAAGACCCTTTTCACTAACCCCAATTTTTTGGAGTACTGAAGATGCATAGAAGATAATGCCAAAAATACCATTTAAAAACCACTTAGGCTTAGCTGGAATGCAGTTAGACCAAGACTCACAAATCTCTGTCCCTCGTGCTTAACCTCAAACTCTTCAGGGCTCAATTTCAAGGAGAAGCAGTCTTGGGTTTCTGGGTACAAGATCATGGACTCTTCCTCCTTAGGCCTGCTGCCTACTTCTCAGAGGCTCTACCCAGATTTCTCTTAGGTCATAAGCCTAAGTGCCTGGGTTGATTTATCATATCCTAGCTATTTTATTGGCTGTGCTCCATAGAGAGCACATCAGACATTTTCTTAGACTCATTAATCATTATCCCAGTCATGGCAGCCCCTCCCCTTTTATGGTCAAGTGACTAAAGAGGATTAATAACAGAGCATAAGGTCAAAATTTCCAGGACTGTGTCCTTCTAATTGTGGTCACCATGGGCATAAGAAGATGTAAAGAAAACCCATATCCCAGTATTCAGGATCTAGGGAGAACGACTAGCATGATACAAAAAAGAGTCAAGAGAGTCCTGAGTTTCTGTTAAACTCAACACCAACTAGCTGGGTAACTTTGCACAAATGATCATGTCCCTGAGCTTTGGTTTTATTATCTATAATATGGGGATAGTAATCCTTGAACTTTCTTCTCCACAGGGGATTGGCAGAATGAACAAACCCAAAGAGTAATCATTAATGGAATGGTATCAGTATTATTATTGAATATCTCTAATAAAGTGCCACTGGCTCTGAGCTCTGCCTCAGTCTCTTTTATTGTAGGTTGGACAATTTTAATCCCCATAGTTCTTTGTCTGGAGGAAGCTTGGGAGCAGGGAGAGGTGGGAGACTCTCATACATTCACATGTATTTGCAAATGCTGAATACAATATAAGAGGGTGAGAATCAATATTCTAATTCCTCTTCTATTTCTAAGTTGTATGAACCAATAACTATATGGTTACGTCAAGGTTCCATATAGATACAATGATTTTCACAAAGAACCAGATTATAAAAACTCTCCTTAGGATGAACTGAATCCCAAAGCCTGGTATATTGAAAAGATATGAACATTGTCAAATCAAGTCATCAAGCATTTAAGTGTCTGCTAGGTGCCAGTCACTGTGTTAAACATTTGGGATACAAAGACAGAAACAGTCCCTACCCTCAAGGAAATCACAGTCTAATGGGAGAGACAAGAGGCAAACAACTGTGTACAAATAAGAGATATACAAAATAAATTGGAGATAAACACAGAGAGAAGGTACTACTATCACTGAGGCACTAGAAAACCTATCTTGAAACATAGGGGTTTAAGAGCCCCCAGATTCTGTGCCATAACAAGGGTTAACCAACTTTAACGTTTAAAAAATGTGTTGGTAGGGGCGGCTAGGTGGTGTAGTGAGTAGAGCTCTAGCCCTGGAGTCGGGAGGACCCAGGATCGGTTCCAGCCTCAGACACTTAACACCCCCCCCCACACACACACACACAAAACTGGCCGTGTAACCTTGGGCAAGTTACTTAACCCCAATTGCTTTTAAAAAAAAATGTGTTGGTAGGGGCAGCTAGGTGGCACAGTGAATACAGCACAGGCCCTGGAGTCAGAAGGACCTGAGTTCAAATCCAGCCTCAGACACTTAACACAAAAACTAGCCATGTGACCTTGGGCAAGTCACTTAACCCCAACTGCCCTACCTTCCCCCCTCCAGCAAAAAAAAAAAAAAAGGAAAATAAGATAAAA
>NW_027187359.1:22213502-22220576 GCF_028583685.1 Petaurus breviceps papuanus | reverse complement strand
AAAAAAAAAAAAAAAGGAAAATAAGATAAAATAAAATAAAAAATGTGTTGGAAAAGTGTTAACAGGTATCCCCAATACATAAACTTTAGTCTAGCCTCTGGAAGTTTTACTGGAAAATCTTCATACTGTTTCCCCCATCTCCTTTCCCTCCACCCCAAAACAGTATACTAGCAGTTCTACTCTGAGTAGCTGATTGAACAGATCAGTTACACTGCATTATATAAAGACAGCTATATGGGGCAGCTAGGTGGCACAGTGAATAGAGCACCAGCCCCAGAGTCAGGAGGACTTGAGTTCAAATCCAGCCTCAGACACTTGACACACTTACTAGCTGTATGACTTTGGACAAGTCACTTAACCCCAATTGCCCTCCAAAAAAGGAAAAAAAGAAAAAGACAGCTACTTTAAAACTGGTAAATGGCTGACAAATAATGTTGGTTTCTGTATAATTAATGCCGAGCAGGATAATACAGTGGAAGGAACGTTTGATTTGGAATCAGAGGACCTATGTTCAAATCTTGATTCTAATATTACTCTATACTGGTCTCTGTGTGACCCTGGGTAAATCATTTAACTTGCCTCAGTTTTCTCATCTGTAAAATCAAGGGTTTTAACTAGATGATCCCAGAAGCCCCTTTCAGCTCCAAGTCTATGATTCTATTATTATGGCAGCAATTTGCTTATTAAGACTATTTCTAGTAGCCTTAGTTGAAATAAGGATGCTTGTTTCCTGGTTAGTAAGAGCTACACAAAAATAAGAACAAAGTAACTCACATTTCTATAGTTTAAAAGGCGCTTTCCTTATAAAAAAAATCTAGAAAGTATGGGGCAGGTAGGTGGAGCAACGAATAGAGTACTGGCCCTGGAGTCAGGAGGACCTGAGTTCAAATCCAGCCTCAGACACCTGACACACTAGTTGTGTGACCTTAGGCAAGTCACTTAACCCCAACTGCCTTGCCTTCCCCCCTCAAAAATATAAAAGTAAAAAATCTAAGAAGTAGGTAGAGTATTATTACCCACAGTTTACAATATAGAAACTGAAGCTAAAAGAAACTACATGACTTATAACCATTCCTATAGTTAATAATATCAGACCTTGAACACTAGTCTCTGACTCTAAAAACAATGCACTTTCCCCCAAATCCTACTGCCTCTATCAGCCTCTTTCCAGTTCACTATTTCTCCCACATTATTTGGACAAAAGTGGAAAAGAAAGGGGACAGGAAGGCAGCTTTGTTTGGTACCATTTAGGACTGAAATTGTGTTTGTCAGGAACCTGGTTTAAGCTGTCATGTTTTGATATGGGTTCTGAAGAAGCATTAACAACCAGGAATCAATACTGAGGCTTTAGAGGGGCCCACTCTGGCTCCTTTGCCTCCTGTCTAATGAATCAAAGGGCTGTAATCAATCAATGAACGCTGCTAAAAGCTTTCTGCTGCTCTTAACAATTTTGCATGAACTAGAAAGAACAGAGCATTAGTGATCAAAAGTAGCATAATAGTTCCTGAATCCTACTACACACAATCTTAGTATTTGTTGAAGAAAAGGCAAGTCAAGATATTTGAAGAAATAATAAGAATAATAGATGATATTTCTATAATAATGAGAGAATATAGCTAAGAGACTACTTTTTAAGATTTCTCAAGTACTTTACATCCATGTTTCATTTATTCCTCACAATTCTGTGGAGTAGGTCATGTAAGCACTAGTATTTCCATCTTCCAGATAAGAAGAAGGAAGGTCATGTGGTCTAGGAGAAAGAATACGCTGGATTTGGAATTAGGAAACCTGGATTCAAATCTTGGTTTTGCCATGTACTATCTGAAAAAAAAAATCACTTCCCTTTCTTGTTCTCAGTTTCCCTCTCTATAGCTAAGTTATATATTTATATATATAAGTATATTTATATATATAATATATATACTAAAGTAAAAAAACTAAGAGTAAAAGTAAAAACTAAAGGAGTTGGACTAGATGATCTTTAATGCTCATTTCAGCTCTTAAATCCTATGACTATTACTTCTTGTCACAGGTCTATTAAGTAACCCTCAGAGTCTTTGACTTCCAATTTTAATGCTATTTCTACTATGTGTCATGAAATTAACCAGTCTAAAATTTGGGGGGAAACATTATCTATTTTAGAGATGGTTCAGACAACACTGTATCCACCACCACAACCATCATCACCATCATCACTATCATCATCGCCAACATTTATATAATGCCTACTATATAAATATTATCTCATTTTATTCTCACAACAACCCTGGAAGATTAGGTGCTTTTTTATTCTCATTTTACAGATGAGGAAACTAGAAACACAAAGGTTCAATGAAGTGACCAGGGTCATCACACCTCTCATAAATGTGCTAGGCCAGATTTGAATTTAGGTCTTCCTAATTCCAGGTCAGCCCTTACCCACTGCATCACCTAGCTGCAACTTAAGAGATCTCCACTTAAAAAAGCAACATGGATAAACTGTTTAGGAAGCCTGAAGTACACCCTCCAGGAGACATGCTAAATAGCTATTAGTGGAAAGAGGTATTTTCTTGGGAAGTTTTTCAATTTTATTTTATTAATCAAATGTCTTAGTGTAGGCAGAATCAGATGGTTCTAAGTTGGGTTGAGAGAGTTGTGGGACCTGGCGATAGGAAAAGAGCCTAGAAGGATTTTATAGTTAAGTAGAGAAGATGGTAGGCTCACATAATAAAGGAGTCAAATCACTAAATTAAGGGTAAAAACATCTGGATTTGAAACTTATATTGTGACCCTAGGAAAGTCATTTAACCTCTGTGGGGGGATTTTTTTTTAATGGAAAAAATTGTAACCAAACCCTTGCTTTATATCCTACTTCTTCCTACCTATGATCCCTGTATTGGTTTCCTATGTATTCTTAAGTGGCTCTAGAATGGGATCCTGCTCTTTCCTCCCACCTTCCCCTACTCCTCCTAGAAGCTGGAGTCCTGCCACTCAGACCCAGTTTCTAAGGGAAGGTCGTTGTTACCTGCTTCCCCCACCCCTAAATGCCCTCTAACTATTTCATCCATCATCAAGGTCTTCCATCTTTCTGCTTCTGGGTCTTTCCAACATGTATCTTGGCTTGCCATAGCAATGTCTTTACTGAATTACGATTTATTATCATGCCGTCTTCCTTTTATTGAGTCAATTAAAAAAATTCACTGGGACAGTGTTTCTTTAGCTTTTGTAAAGTTACAGTTAAAAAAATTGTATACTATGCTCCCCAGTGTCCCTTACACAAGGACCTATGTGATAAATTTGTATTTCAGCAAATATTCTGTCTCTGTGGATGAGTTTTTCAACCTTCTGCTATCAAAAAATGAAAACAAGGTAATCCAATGTGTCTAAAAACTTAAGAACCAAATTCAAAACCTGTGTGTAAAACAATACTGCCTAAATTTTCAAGAGTAACTCACTTGGTGTCATACCAATCAAACTACCAAAGGATTACTTTATAGATCTAGAAAAAACAATAAAATTCACCTGGAAGAACAAAAGGTCAAGAACCTCAAGGAAAATAATGTGGAAAAAGTGAGAAGCAAAGGAACCTAATGGTACCAATCTCAAACTAGACTACAAAGCAACAATCATCAAAACTATCTGGCATGAGTTTAAAAAAAAAATAGATATTGATCAGTGTAATGGATAAAAGTACAAAAGATATAGAAGCAAACATATCTGGTAGCATACTTTTGGACAAACTGAAAGACCTCCACTACTGGGAATAAGGGATATTCCAAATGAACATATCACTTAGAAAGAAAAGGACACAACATAAATAAGAGAAATAACCTTTCACATCTATGGATGTGGGAAGGATTACTACCCAAACAAGGGTTAACAAAGATAAAAGAAGATAAAAAAGGCAGTTTTGAATACATAAAATTAAAAGTTTTTGTACAAATAAACCCAATGTAACTAAAGTTACAAGGGAACAGTTACCTGGGAAAATTCTTTACAGTAAATATTACAATAAGGTCTCATATCCAAGATACATAAAGAACTGATTCAAATTTATAGAATAAGGGCTATTCCACAATTGATAAATGGTCAAAGTATATGAACAAGCAGCTATTTTTAAGTAAGAAACCCAAATTATCAATGGATATATGAAAAAATGTTCCAAATAAAAAATAGAGGATTGCAAATTAAAACAAACCCTGAGGATCTACTCTACACTCATCAGACTTGTCATCAAAGATGACAAGAAAGGAAAATGACAAATGCTGGAGAGGTTGTGGGAAAACAAGCACTATTAATGGATCAGTATATTGGTCCAGCTATTCTGGAAAGCAATTTGCCCCAAAAGTTATTTAAACTGTGCATATCCAGGCCTATAAGGCCTAAACCACCCCCCCCCAAAAAATTAAAAAATAAAAGAGTTCATGTATATATAAATATTTGTAGCAACTCTTTTTATTATAGCAAATAACTAGAAATTAACAGACTATCCATCAATTAGGGAATAGATGAACAAATTTTGGCATATATATGTGTTATGGAAAGTTATTGTGCCATAAGAAATGACAAAAAGGATGGCTTAAAAGAAAATAGGGAAGACTTGTATGAACTGAAGAGTAAAGTAAGCAGAACCAGGGAAATACTCTAAATGAAAAAAAAAATGAAAGACAAGAATTCTAACCAACATAATGGCCAATGATGACTCTAAAGGGCCAAAATGAAGCATGTCACTTCCTGACAGAGAGGTGATGGATTTAAGATGCAGAATAAGACATACATTCTTGGACTTGTCCAGTGCAGGAATGCTTTGCTTGACTTATGCATATTCGTTACAAGGATCTTATTTTTCCTTTACTTCAATGAAGGAAAAGGGGAAGGAATTGAGATAGAAAGACAGGTAGAAATAAAGATAACCCCCCCAATCCTGTATTTGATTGCATGCTGCCTGGAGGGGAGGGGGGGAAATTTGAAACTCAAGGGATTGTGGAGTTGGGTGCTATAAATTAAAAGTAAATAAATTAATTAATTAAAAATTAAAAAAATAAAGATAACCCCCCCAAAAGGAAATAAAAGAAAATAATAAAGAGAAAGGGTTGGTTATTTTTTCATGCAAAGTAGATAACAAGACAAGAAGGAAACAAACAGGACAGTTTTGAAAGTTATACACTGAATTTATTGTTTAAAAAGGAAAGCAAGATGCATATAATAGAGATTTAAAATTTTATGTAAAATTCTCTTTTTCTGTTTTGCTTTGCATATGGAAATGGATCATTTTATTTGGTCTTTGTTAAGTTCAGAATTTTAAAACGCAATTTTAAAAAGAAAAGAAATGAGGTAATATATAAGAAACGATCCAAGCTTTTTGGAAACATGTTATATAAATGTAAAGCAGGGTTTTGTGTAATGTAAGGCAGTATTTTAAAATCTTTTTAAAACTAAAGCTAACTATTTACTTTTGATTTTGTCCTCCAACTCAGAAATAAACTATCAACTATCTAAGAAGCTTTGCTCTCTTTATTTTAAAGTTTATCTCCTTCAAACAGAAAAACTTTTTCTTTCATTCTGTACAGAAACTTTCCCAAACTGGGTGAATATAAAATATTTCTAAGCATCATTTTAGCCATTGGTGAGGGAGATAGGGGTTGAGGCCTGGGGGGAATGACATGGTCACCGAGGCTGAAAGATTGCTCTGCTATGATTATTATAATATACTTAAGGTTCAGGGGAGAGTAGGGTATGTAGGGCTTTCTGTATACCCTGACATTAAATGCTCTCATTTACTATGCAGAGGGCCTTTTTCAGTTCTATCAGTCTCAAATGACCTCATCCTGCCTCATGAAGTCTTCTTCCTTCCCAGGGCCTCCTTGAATTACAAGGACTGCCTAGCCAGCAACCAAATGAAAGGTAGAGCAATGATTCTGCTAATACGATTTCTTCTTCCTTTTAACCAATTTCAAACAAACAACTTCTTTGCAAAATCAAACTGGAACCTCCTTTCCAATGAAAGGTCTTATAAACTTTGCCAGGAAATAATTATTGGTAAGGCTGGATTTTATATCAAGGATGCAGAATAAATAACAGAGGAAAATGCAGGCTTGCTCCAAGCATTTTAGAAGAAAAGAGGAAGATGAGTACCTAAAGAGAATGCTGAGACTGGAACAGAGCAAGGGTAGCTAGGAATAGGTAGAGAGTAGACCAGTGAGTTCATTGGTATAAGAAATTCCTAGATAAAGAAATTCATTCTACCAATACCAATACAATCTGACCCCTTCTCTGCATCTAGTAGTCTTTGAGAACTGCCTGGCCAGTTAGGGGTTAAGTGACTTGCCCAAGGTTCACACAGTGTGTATCAGAGGTGGAACTTGAACCCCGGGTCATTTTGGTTCCAAGGCTAGCTCTCTATCCACGAAGTGAAATTTAAGAAAGAGGGAGAAAGCGAATTCCTGGTGCAGGAACCGGGGAGAAAAAGCAGCCCATCAGGGCAACACAGGGAAATTTCCTGGAAAATGGCTTTGATCTGTAGCTGAGTACCATGCCCAAAGAAGGGAATAGAAAGGTTATGTTCTGTCCAGATCTAGGAGAGCTTAGTGACAGGACCCTCACTGGCCTGAAAGCAAAAAGAAGATAGAATTACAAAGAGCAACTTCACCACCTCTGAATCACCTCTGGACTTTAACCACATCGTGTGCCTGTGATTGCCAATAGGTAATACAGGGTAAAGAGGATTCCTCGATATGAATTGGATGAATGTTATTTTGCCAATGATTCAGGGCTGTGGAAAAACAAATAGAACAAAGGGGCCAAGGCTCAGAGAAGAAAAAAAGATAGTTATGTTAGGCCTCCGTTGCCTAGAGCAAGCAATGAGCTAGACTGACTCCTACTTAAGGACTTAACATACCTGATTGTTTTTTCCTGGGCAGGTCTCTTACAACACACACACACACACACACACACACACACACACACAGACACTCACACTCTCTCTCTGTTTCTCTCTGTCTCTGTCTCTCTCTGTCTCTCTGTCTCTGTCTCTCTCTGTCTCTCTCTCTCTCTGTCTCTCTGTCTCTCTCTGTCTCTCTCTCTGTCTCTCTCTCT
>NW_027187359.1:22156013-22213402 GCF_028583685.1 Petaurus breviceps papuanus | reverse complement strand
TCTCTCTCTCTCTCTCTCTCTCTCTCTCTCTCTCTCTCTCTCTTCCCACAGACTTTTACAAAAGGGTCAGATCACAGGTTATGAGAGAAGAGTTAAGATTTAACCTGAAATGATTTCTCAAAAATTAGGCAACAAGAACTGGTCCAACAGCTGTGTGTTCAAGGTCAGAGAACAGAGCACCCTCCCCTGCTGTCCTGTCTGGGGCACAGGGGACAAGGGAGGAGGCCTGGAACTTGTCTGTGTGGTAGCAGCCCTCTGGGGAGGAAGTCCAAGTGACAAGGAAGAAAATTCAAACAAACAAGATCTTGGACCTTCTCAATAGAGTTGTCTACCACAAATATATTTGTTTAAGAAAATAATCATTGAAACAAAAAGGCTATGCATCCTAAATATTGACAGAAACATGTTTGTGCTAAATATACTCTAGGAGAGCTATCCCAGGAACAATTCCTTCCCCAGCAGCCTGAAGACCGCCCTACTCCCACTGCCAAGGTCAAACAGTATAAGTCAAAGCAACTTAGTACCTGCCATGATTTCTGGACTGGATTTCTAAAAAGGAAGACCCCAGATGTAAGGGTCAGAGGAAACACTGATTTGCAAAGTGGATCTTATCCTAGAAGAAGCTAGGTTGTACAAGATACAGGTACTTAAAGTGCTGGACCTGGAGTCAAGAAGACTGGTTCAAATCCACACTCAGAAATTTACTAAGTGTATGACCCTGGGCAAGTCATCTAGCCTCTGCCTAAGTTTCCTAATTTATAAATTGAGGATAATAATAACATCTACCTCCCAGGGTTGTAGTGAAGATCAAATGACATATTTGTAAAGGTTGCTGAAAACCTTAAATTGTTTTTATGTAAATACTAGTTACTATAATTCCCCACTGTTTTTTCACCCCAATGGTTCCACATACCAGATTCATAATGAACTCCCTGTCTATCCCTAATAGACATACTCCCCACCCAGTAATGACCTATAGGTATGGAGTAATCCATGGAAGGTCACATGGGGAAAATGAGTTTAGTTTTAACAAACAGGAGACAACTTCCCGTCACATGGATCTGTAACAACATTTCAGATTTGCTTCTGTCAACTAGGGAAGCAGATGTGCTCAAAATACTAAAGGCGAAAGTGACAATTACAGAATTCCTAACCTTGCTCTTCCATGAAAATATATAAGGAACTAGGCCTTGATCTCTCAGCTCACCCACTTAGCCACATAAATTCCTTATTTTAGTTCTAATTCTTCTACCCAGTTATCATCCTCTTGTCTTGTCTCAGCTGAAGGCATTAATAAAGTTTGGTTTAATGGGTAAACAGGTATGCCTGGGACAGGCTACCCCTTCCACATTCAGATCCTATTCAATTTTACCTAAATTTTACAACGTCTCTAATCTAAAGAAACAAACCAAAGGGGGTGAATGAATCCCCTTCGAGGAAAATGAATGCAGAAAGGTTTGTAATACAGTAAAAATACTTTTTTTCATATAGGATTCAGAGCTAGAAAGTATGAAGGGAAGAGGAAGGGGAAGCAGAATTAGGGGAAGGAGAAAGAGAAGGGAAGGAAGGGTCATTAAAACATTTTTTTTAAATGCACAGCAAGGAACAGAAGGGAGGCCAGAAGGAAACAAAAACAGGACAGGCTTGAAGTTTATATGTTGAATTTATTACAGACTTTAATAGAAAAGCAAGCTGTTCATAACAGATTTGTAATACCATGTACAATACTCTTTCTGTTCTATAGCACTCTATGCTCACAAAGTACCTTACATATATTATTTCATTTGGTCCTCACAACAACCTTATGTAGTAATATAAATGTCACTTAACTACTTAACTACTTAACCCACTTAACTACTGCACACTATGTCACCTTGGTCAAGATTAAAGAGATTAAATGATATACCTAAGGTCATACAACTCATAAGTGGCAAGACTCGGGATTCTGAACGCAAGATTCCTGATTCAGAGTCCAGTGTTCTTTTTAGTACACCACTGTGGAAATACCTCCAAAGACAGAGAGATGGTTAAATGGGGCACAAAGGATGTTGGTCTATCTGATTCATAACAGCCTATCATGTAGTCTTTACAAACAATGGCTCAAACCTCCAAGGAATTGGATGGACAAACTATCATGGTCCCATGTCCAATTTAAAATAAAATTTTAGAACTAGAAAAATCCTTAGAATGTCAGAGCTAGAAAGGGACTGGTAGAATATAGAATGTTAGAACTAGAAAGGAATTTGGAACATAAAATGTAAAAGCTGGAAATAAATTTAGTACTTGAAATATCAGAATATAAAGGGAGCTCAGAACTCAAAGTCAATGAGAAGGTACCTTAAAGATCATCTAATTTAGCTCAGTTGTGAGTGCCAGTATATGGGGTGAGGGTGGGATACACAGGACATACTTTTAAATTTAATATGCATGAACATTTTCTCCATAATTTTCTTAAGTCTAGCTAATCTACAAAACAATAAATTAAGTCCTGATTTGCAGCATTTGCCATTTTCTGAGGTGTCAAAGTTAAATTGAACAACCCACTGGAGAGACAGCAAACCACCACCACCACCACCACTCCTCACCCCCCTCACCACCCCACCGTATCCCCGGCCCTAACCAACTCCTCAGGAAAATCAAGTGATTTGTCCACAATCTCACAGTGACCTGATAGACAAACTTGGCCCAGTACCTTTTCTTTTCTACAACACATGGCCTCTCTGATCAAAACCCAAGTGGGTCTTGGGGTGGGGGGGGGGGAGGGAAGCCCACAAAGAAAATAAGATATAGATGTTTTTATCTGAATTCTCTGGGGGGTAACTGAAGGAAAAGAGAGCCTGGGATATGGGTGATTACTTCAATTATTTGCTTCACCTTGGTGACAGAGAGGAAAATGTGTAGTACGTAAAACCACTAACTGGATTCTATGTCTATGCTATCTGGCTTCATTAACTCTGACTCCATGAGAATCCACAGTTCATTACTGCATGTGAGGTATTTATCTCTCCTCCCCAATGGGTTTAGTTAGGACTATGGGACTTCGAGGAAGAGCCAGTCAACCTAGTGACAAGTAGGAAAGCAATACAGACACAATAATGACTTTTCTTAGACACACCTTCCCTAAAGCCTAAGGATTATTCACTTTTCATAGAGTGAGGCAACAGTGACAAATATAAAACATGTTTTCACTGTTTTTTTTTTTCTTAAAGGCTCACTCATCAATCGACACTCATTAAAAAACCAAATATCCTACAGCACTACTTTTGATAGCTGTGAAAAGGTTGGGGGAAATATACTGAGGTCTTAACTGTAAGATAGCAAGAATTTCTTGCCTTGAAAAATGACAAGAATAGTCAGCGGCTGTGACACATGGTCACAAACAACGAGAGCCATGCCAAACCAGTTCAGTCCACTGGAACACAAATGCCTCTACCCAGGACCCACCAATTAACCAATCCATCAACAAGCATTCATTAAATGCCTACTATGTGTCAGGCACTGTGCTAGCCACCTGGTATACAAAGATAAAAATTACACTGTGCCAGGCAACATGATGTGCTAGATAGAGTGCTGGACCCAGTAGCAAAAAGACAAAGGTTCAAGTAATAAAGGTTTGTTGTAAAGCTAAAATGAGATGATCTAGGTAAAGGGTTTTATGAACTTCAAGTCACTTCAAAAATGTCAGTGGTTATTATTATCTCTCCCTATAATGACCATTAATGAATAATATTTCAATTCCAAAAATCACTGCAGTCTTCTGGCTTTTGAAAACCTGATCCACAAGCTATTTCAGGGTGGAAAGCACCACGTTCAACATTTAAAGTGGTTTTTTTTAATATATATTGGGAAAGTAATTTTCTTAGTTGCAACCTGTACCTCCAGGAAGGGAACACTAATATACCGAAATACCCCTTACAGGACACAAAGGAGTGACTGGCAAGATTATAGCAGAGGTCCTTGCTTCTTATGTCTGAAAGCTTCCCATAACACATGGTACAAATGTAAAATTACTGCATGTACTCTGCAACCCCATTAAAATCAGGGAAGAAGGAAGTGGATTATGGAGAAATTGTTCTCCTTGCCTATCTGAAGAAATAGGTTGATTCTTCTCCCTCAATAAAAGAGCTCTGGGACGATGCCAATTATATTATTTTTTTTTTCTCTATGACACCTGCAATCAGAGAGGTACTTCAGAAAATCCTTGGAAAATAAATTTTTTTCTACCTCCACCACCCTCCTTGTTTGGGATATGCTAGGTATGAGCAGCTAAAGAGCTGTGGACAACGGCTAAACTATATTCCTTTTTCTTTCAACAAATGAGGCTCATTTGTACTTCATTAGGATTAGGAATAGGGTCTGGAGCTGTGATCTCATTGGTTTGAGAACCCATTGGATGAAGCAACTCCCTCTAACCAATGCAGGCTGGCATTTTCTCTACAACTAAAGTCTTAGAAAATTACCTAGAGCCTTGGAGGATAAATAACTTACTCAGAGCCAGTATATGTGTCAGAGCCAAGACTTAAACCCAGGTCTTTCTTAGCTTCAAAAGCCAGCTCTATGTCTACTCTGCAACACTGCCTTTCTCATTCCTTAATCAAACCCTCAGAATAGCTCCTACAGATAATCAAAGTAGTTCCCTGGAGAAAAACTATCCGGGGACAAAAAAAAAAATTCTATATATTTATTCTGAAAAACTGTAGAGAAGAAAGAAAAAAAACATAATGAGGAAGAGAATTTGTAATCAAAAGACTTGGGCCTGAATCCACGTCCAAGTTCCAACATTTGTAAGATGTGTGACTCTGGGCAAGTCACTTAACCATTCTAGACCTCAGTTTCCTCATTTGCAAAGTATAGATGAAAAAAAAATTTTTTTACACTACCTCAAGAGGCTATTGTGAGGAAAATGCTTTGAAAAACATTAAAACACTTTAGAAATATGAGCTATCATTATTACTGTTCCTATTCCATAAGAGAAAAGGAAGGCCTAGAGAGGCTGTCATACTGTAAGTTTCATCACAAGTTATTGACAGCTTGGGATTCCTTGCTCTTAGTCTGTCTCTGGCTCCCAAAGGAGAGTACTCAGTCATTCTGGCATACTATCTGAATTGGAAAACAGCTTTTCAGCTGGAGTTTTCTTGGAGAGAACTCACACTGAGTTCAACCTTGTCATTCCAAAGAGAATTTGTCTTGTGGTTTCTTATGCTTCTTTCTTGAGCTCACATAACTCAAAAATGGTTTCATTTTCCAAACCAAATTTTACGGCCTGTTAGTCCCAGGATAGGACTTGAGTACTTAAAATATTTCCCTACCTCTCCTTCTACCCATAGAGAAAGAGTACTTTATGATTTTATAGAGAAAATGAAACTCAAATACAATGGTTGACAGGAAGCCCCTGAGTTCTCATATTCCAAGGGTGACCACCTATTCCGTAAGTATTTGTATTCCTCTCTGGACCTGGTTTTGGAAGCTTTGGAAATCCCCTCATTCAGCACACCCCAGGTACCTGCAACCAATGCTAGCTGGAAGAGATGTAACAAGAATTACCAAAATATACATCCTTTCCCCACCTTCTCAAATACTCAATACAATGAGGTACTACTAGGCCCAAAGGTGGTTTGGAGCTCTCAAAAAGTTAATGAGAATAGTAGCTCTTAGGCCAGTCATGAAAATTATTTTAACAAGCATGTAAGTCAGCATGCAGAAGGCAATGACTTGGGCATGACTGGTGAAAGCCCCCATTCAGAAGCACCAGAAATCAATGAGGGCACCTCTGAAATTCCTGACAGAACACACTCTCACAGAAGTCTTAACCCCCCTCCCCTGTCTGTGGTTCCACTGACCCACAGCGGGTTCTGTGGCCATGTGTAGTGCCTCCAGGTCTGTTTGTAGAGAGGGAGTCTTTTCCCCCCCTTTTCAAAATGTAAATATGTGTATCTGTGCTAGCCTGCCCTGTTTCCATTACTCTCCCCTTAATCATCCACGGGGCAAGAAAGAGACAAATTTGGGGCGGCTAAGTGGTGCAGTGAATACAGTACCGGCCCTGGAGTCAGGAGGACCCGAGTTCAAATTTGACTTCAGACACTTAACACAAAAACTAGCCGTGTGACCTTGGGCAGTCACTTAACCCCAACTGCCCTCCAAAAAAAAAAAAAAGAGAGAGACAAACCTAAAGTGTCAACTGTAAGCAACCATGTTTTCTAAAACCTTAGTGATAAAGGAAATAGGAGGCAGGAGTAGGGAGAGTTCAGGGATTTGGAGGTAGAGCACCGTTTTTTTTAGAAAAAAGAATTTTTGTCACCTAGTGATTTTACTCTCTGGAGAAATGCTCGTTATATGCCCCATCTTCATATACAACTGACCTTTGAAGACAATAATAATGACATGCAAGCTGTATAAAGGCTTTCAGTATAGGCCCAGTGTGTGTCTAAAGACCTAATTCAGAAAGACTCATCACTAAAATGGCTCCAAAGAGATTAATTTCTTGGCCAAAGAAACTCTGGAAATTACAGATGGGATGCAGTCTATATCAGTGAAAGGAGTTTCTCACTAAAGAATTACAGATCCTTAAAGTGTTGGCCTGGCAACATCACAAAAATGAAATTGACCGCATCTTAATCAACTTGAAACAACTGGTTGCCAATGTGGAAATCTTTTCCACATCACCAGTTTCTGTGAGATCAGACCATCAACTACTTAAGACAAAAGTCAACATTAATACCAAACTAGAAGATAAAAATAATACTGCATAAAAATTATAACACCAATATAACCTATCTTCCAAATTGCAACATGAATAAAAATCATCAATGATGATTTTCATAATCCCCCCACAGAATTTTAGTCAATAAACAATTGTCACAATAAAAAGACCCAAAGACCCCAGAAATCATCTCAGTATGCACACTCCTGAATCACTTCCCAAGCAGAGAGACCTACCAATGAGGGGCAAATTAGTTTAGGACTAAAAATTCACTTGTAAAAAGTAATGTAGAAAGATGATGGAAGATTATGAGTAGTAGTAACTCCTCACAGAACATTAAAGAGTGGTAGAAGGAAAAAAAATTCTACAGAAAACTTGCTATGAGATCCATCAAATCAAAATGATTCTAACAGCATTTATAATTCAAAAGGAAGACAACAGATGGTCAAAAAATAGAACTTCTCTGCCAGCACTTCTACAGTAATCTATTTTCATCAACAATGATACTACAATTGAAGAAATCTATACCAGAGGTATACAAAAAAATTTTACCAGTATTTTAAAAGTTTTAAGAAACTGATTTCAAAATATCTGAAAGCAAGAAAGATGCCAAATGATTTTTTTAAAGTCTTGGAACATATTCTTCTCCCTCCCCCACCAAAAAAAGGTGATGAAGACGACATGATTAACTAGCAAACCATATATGTTTCTAATTTCTGTAAGATCTTTATGAAAATGAACGACACACTTAATGAATATACTTGATGAAAATCTGAAAAAGCAAGCTATTGCAAACTATTTTCTACTACAAACTACATCCACACAATTGAATGAAACATACAGAGAAGATATCCTGCCACATTTATTAGTCTGTTGATTATAAATAAAATTGACCCAATAAAGCAAACTGCAGCCTCGAAGGACTTCCTTCAATAAAGTGTCTCCTACGTGTATGTTAGGATCATAGAAGATTTCTTGATAGAGGCAACGACAGAAATAAATTTCTTTAAGAATCCTCTGATGGTAAGTATCAAAAAGGAAGGCATACACCTGCCAGGGTTGTTCACTACTCTCACAGAAGATGTCCTGAATAGAGTACAAATGGGAAAGGGATTCCCTAATACAGGTCCTCTAACTGCTCCTATTTACAGAGAACATTGGGTAGTCCCTCATGAATTCCATAACCACAATGGAAAAAAAATGAATAAACAATGCCTATTATTCAAACTTATGACGCGCAGTTAGAAGAGCAGCCTGTTGAGTCTGTCTGTCAGTACGTATCTCTTGGACAGATGGTGCAGATTGATAGGTAATGAAGTCAGGCCAGTTACTGAATAGGAAGAAGAAAGCAATTTGCATTACATTTGGAAAACTGAATATTATTTTCAATGATCCTGACACTTCTTAAAATAAAAATCAAAGATTTTATCACTACTCTTCTTCTGGTGATGTTCTAAGGCTATGAATCATAGTATAACACAATCTCTAAAGAATCAAAATTTCAAGTGACCCAAAGGCAAATAAAAGCCATATGGGTGACATATGGATGCAGCAGCATATTATTGATATCCTGTATATAATTAAGTAGTATGAAAAACTGAAAAGATCGTGGGTTCTCATTGACTGGGGACTAGCTAAACAAAATGTAGCATATGAATATAATGAAATATCATTGTGCAATAAACAAATGACAAATATG
The DNA here is from genome assembly GCF_028583685.1 of Petaurus breviceps papuanus. NCBI lineage: Eukaryota > Metazoa > Chordata > Mammalia > Diprotodontia > Petauridae > Petaurus > Petaurus breviceps. The sequence goes on along the minus strand of NW_027187359.1, from coordinate 22,205,003 downwards.
AGAAATTAAGAAAAAAAACAGGAGAATCTGAATAAGCCAGGTTGCAAGATCCACAGGGATCTGTGGAGAGATTCTGGAGAATTTGTGAATCTACATAGGGATATGTATTTTTTTAATTTTTCCTAACCTCTAACTGAAATTTAGCATTCTTTCATTCATTCATCCATTTAGAGATATTTTAAAACACTGTTCTGTGTTATCCACAACACAAATACTGTCAATGGGGTCCACACAAACAGGGTTAAGAACCCCTAGTATAAACTGATACAGTTGAAAAATGCAGAAGTAGGAAACAATATATGAAATGATTGCAATAATGTTAATGAAAAATGACACCAAAAGGCGGATGAACTTAGATTCATAGTAATGACAAATTTCTGTCCCAGATACCAGGTGATGAACCACATTTTACTTTCTTGGCAGAGAAAATGAGGACCATTCTTGTCAGAAATGTTCATTTTTTCTGTTCATATTGCTTAACTGTTCTTTGTTACTAAAAAGGGTTCAGTGGAAATGACTGCCATGGAAAAATAAAAGATTTTAATACAATTTTCAAAGGAAAAAAAAGTGGTGTAAAAATATTATTAAGGAAATATATTACTGAAAAGGGAGCATGTATGATCCCATATTAAGAACAAGGGATAATAAACAGGATCTGTAGTCACTTAGTGAGAACAAACCTGAGTGCTACAGATACTTAAGACAGATGAAAAGACCTAGAGGAAGGCCTTTAAAACAGTGGATAAGTTCTCTATGGAAGATGCATGAGAAGGCATGGATGAGAGCTGTGTATTAGTTTGGATGGGTTTTGATCTGTTGGAAGCAACATCCATATGAATCTCAGAAGCAATCTGAGAAATATATGAAGGTGACCCTTGGTTCTTGAAACATATGTCTGAGAGGCAGAATCCTTAGCAAATTCTATCCAAGTGGTAAACTTCAAGTATGTGCCTAAGGATAAAAAGTTCTGAGATGTTCGTCAGCAGGTTGAATAAAAGGTGATGAATTTTCTAACCACACTAATCCCTGAAGTCCATCTACCAAGTCATTGAGGAACTAAAATCTACATTGGTAGAAGGAATTCCCATGCCAATAAAATCACAGATCCCTAAAGTCATGAAGTATTTGCATAAATGACGGTGTTGGAAGCAGGATCCTTATTTCAACACCTATATTTTTCAGGCTCTGAATTAAATTAGTACACCCTCAACTGACCAGGTCCCAAAGTAGCTTACAAATAAATTCTCCTATGAAAAACTCAGCTCAGCTTTAGTGGGTTAAAAGAAAACACAATAAGCTAATTGTAGTCTCCCCATGGTGAAAAAAGAAGCTAAGCAGACAATACCATTACACTGTCCTTGCCTCGGCTAACAATCTATCCTCCTCTTTTATGACCCAACAAGAATTAGAGAGCATTATAACATGCAAAATGGGTAACTTTGATTACATGAAACTGAAAAGCTTCTGTACAAACAAAGCCAACGTAACCAGGATTAAGAGGGAAGTGGGAAATTGGGAAAGAATTTTTACAACCTATGTCTCTGATAAAGGTCTCATTTCTAAAATATAAAGAGAATTGAGTCAAATCTATAAGAATACAAGTCATTCCCCAATTGATAAATGGTCAAAGGATATGAACAGACAGTTCTCAGAGGAAGAAATTAAAGCTATCTATAAGCATATGAAAAAATGCTCTAAATCACTATTGATTAGAGAAATGCAAATCAAAACAACTCTGAGGTACCACATCTCACCAGTCAGATTGGCTAAGATGACAAAACAGGAAAATGATAAATGCTGGAGAGGATGTGGAAAAATTAGAACACTAATACATTGCTGGTGGAGTTGTGAACTGATCCAACCATTCTGGGGAGCAATCTGGAACTATGCCCAAAGGGCTATAAGGAATTTCATATCCTTTGACCTAGCAATACCACTTCTAGGGTTGTATCTCAAAGAGATCACAGAAGATGGAGGAAGACCCATATGTACAAAAATATTTATAGCAGCTCTTTTTGTGGTGGCAAAGAATTGGAAATTAAGGGGATGCCGATCAATTGGGGAATAGCTAAACAAGTTATGGTATACCAGATGGACTTTATATCTACCTAGAGAGGCTTATACAAATTGATGCAGAGTGAGAAGGGCAGAACCAGGAAAAATTTGTATACCATTACAGATATAATGTATGTGTGATGACCAATTTTGATCAACCAGACTCTTCTCAGAAATGCAGGGCTACAAGTAAATTCCAAAAGACTCATGATGGAGAGAGATGTCTACATTCAGAGAAAGAACCAGAAAGAACAGAGTTTGAATGCAGATTGAAGCAAATTACCTGCTCTCTTTCTCTTTCTTGTTTGGTCTGGTTTCCTCTTTCCCATTGTTCATTCCATCCGTTACAATCCTTGTTTTCAACCTGACCAATGTCTAATGTGAAAGTATCTGCAGATCCTATACCTGACTGTGTGCCATGTGGTGGGGGTGGAGCGGGGGAGAAAATCTGAAACTCAAAAGTAAACCAACAAATTAATAAAGAAAAAAACCCCAACAATCTATCCTTCTCATAAAGTCATTTCTTAGACTTGAGAGTCCTAAGGGGAAAAAATACAAAATACAAAAACCTCTGTTCTACCTGCTTGTACCTCGAAGGTCAGCAGGCCTTGAGAGATACTACTGATCGAAACCTTCAAATCCAGGAGGAATTCAGTAGAGTTCAAAGAAAAAAGACCCACAGAAACTGGCTTTCCAAAGTGCCATCTTTGGCACACAGATCAACTACTAGTCAAAGTGGTGGCTTTCAGTTGGCCTCTGTGGAATGAAGAAAGCAAACAAGTAGATGAGAGAAGCATTTTGTGATCCTTGGGGGGCAAATCTGAAACCTCTTGAGGAATCTACCATGTTTACTGCAATAGGACTGATGAAGTAATGAGTGTGCATTTGGAACCTTGCCTTCCTGGGGACCTGGATCACAACTCCTGAGAATGAGTTTACCTTTCTCCCAGGAAAGTTTTCTTTTCCCCATGGCCAAAATCATCCCCATGCACTGACTTTCTGAGAGAGTTACAGCAGCCAGAGTTCCTCCACTTCACTGGGGTCCCATAATCACTACAGACCTGAACCAATTTCTCAATGAAGTTCTAGGACATGGAAGACAGGATTATGGGCAAGGTCCTTGGAAGTCTCAGAGGCTTGACTCACTGCCCCATGAGTGAACTACTATAAACTAGGTAACAAGGTACCATGGTCTTTGTTTGTCTTGCGTACTACACCTTACTAAAGGCATCAGATGTAATCCTTATTCCCTCAGAGTAATCACCAGAAAATCAGGAGTTAAGAGAGCTAGAATTTTTCTTCCTCTATCATGTAGTCTAAAAAATGTTTTCTATTATTTTTTAATGATTAGTAGTTTTAGCTGAATAAAGTTTTGTTTTGTTTTTCCTCAATATAGTTTCCTTTGGCTACACAGCAGAGAACATAAAACCCACCTGTGCCATTGTTGTTGGGTATGCGTCAGGCTGGGAAGATTCATGTTGTGTCCACAGTTCCATGTGCTACTCTTAGTGAAACTGAGCAGCTCCAAAGAACTATGAAGTGATGCTAGGTCATGGGTATGTATATCAGGGTAATACAGGTTAAGTTAGGGCAGGAAGGTCTAGGGCCAAGGATTGGATCAATATAACAGGTAGAGTGGCTAAAGATTATATAAAGAGGCTGGAGAGGACAACCAGAAGCAAAGTCATATAGAAAGGGGGCATATGGCTCCCCCTGAGGGAAGTGATGATGTAAGAGTCAGGAAGAATTAAGTCAAGTGCAAGAATCCAAGTGGCCAGGATATAGTCTAACTGACATTTGGCAGTCCAAGTATAGTCAGAGGCTGGAAGTCAACTTCCAGAGATCAATGCTGCACCAGAGTGTACAGGTAAGTATGAAGTCTCAAAGTACTCTGTATTAGGGCTTTATGCCTGGGGGAAAAAATTAAAAAGGCATGAGGAATCATGAAGGGGCTAGTTTAGATCAAGAATCTAGGACAGTGCCTCAGAGAGAAGCAAGCCACAGACCTGCCTGGGAGGTCTATCCAATTCTATCCAATTCTACTCTACTACTTATGACCTGTTTGAACCTGGGCAAGTGACTTCTTCTCTTCAGATCTCATTTCTTCCATATCTAAATCCAGTGTTCTAATTCTGCGGGGGCAGCACAATGGCATAACAGGGGTAAGACTATTGGTGTCAGGGCAGGAGCTATCTGCTCTCTGTCTTGGTTTTAAGCAGTCTTCCTTGTGTGGACAGATAAGGATTGGCAGATGTGGACTGTCGCTGGAAGCAAAGCCAAGATCTGTAGGTAATGATGACAGTAGCAGTGGGCTTTGGCTTATGTTGAGGTCCCCATGATTCTCATAATGAGACAGACTTGTACAAGGTGACTGTTCTACAATGTCTGTGACTCCAAAAGAAGTAAATTACTTTTCCAAAATCACAAAGTGCACAAAAATCTAGTGTTCAAAACTTCCTGACTTTCTATCCAAGTGGAAAACAATTGACTCCTACTAGTCACTCTTTGCATTTCACATAAACTTTGCAAACGAAATTTAGCTTCTTATTGTGCTCTCCATGGCTAACTTTCTGATTTCACTATCCTATTTCTCAGATACTAAGACAACACTGATGTCTTTGGATTCTAGCACTGGCAGGGGATGTTCAAATTTGATTCCCACTATCTCCTCAAACTTCACATACCTATCTTTCTCCAAATTTTTTTTTTAAATCAATCCCCCTTTTTCAAATATAAAAACTGAGTCTTGGTTTCATCAATCTTGGCTCCATGTAGTAATAATAGAGTTCTTTTTCTTCCCCAAGCCTTCAACTATATAAAAGAATGGTTGGGTTTTTCCTCCTTTTCCAGATCCATTGGAAATACAGGCAGGTCCTAGAGCATTATGAAATCCTAGATTTCCACCATACATTCCAATGGGATCAGCTAAGGGCTATAATAGTTGAAACCAGGGTTAGCACTAACACTTCTGCCTAGATAAAAAGCAATCTAGACAGGTCAGACAGCAGTTTAAATCCCAGTTCTGAAACTTGCTTAGCTGTGTGATGGTAGACAAATCATTTGACATTTCTGTGCCTAAGTCTTCACTTGCAGCTATCTCAAGAGCATTGTGATGACTACTTTGTAAAGCTAAAAACAGTAACATAAACATGGATGATCATGAAATTATGCAGTATAAACTGACTGTGTATACTTTTCATTGTCTGCAGCAGATCTTTCTGTGCAATTTGACTAAATAGACAAGACCCTGAGTGTCCTCAGATCATGGAATTGTTGCCATTTAAATGGCTTCTTTCTTCATTAAGCCAAAGAAAGAATAGCTAACATTCTCTAATAACGAAGAAGCTTCAAACTGTCATTTGTTTAAACCCTACTTTTTTCTCCATGGATGTGAAAGGGCTGACTAGGGAATGGCCTTCTGAGATCAAAGCCTGTGCCCTACTTCCAGATGAGATAGTCTATTCTTTAGCTCCTTGTCCAAAGAAATATCTTTGATCTTAAAAACTGCCAAACACTTTCCCAAGCAGATTTGAGAGTGTCTCCAGCCATGAGTAGAATGGAATCTAGGAAATGTGATCTAAGAGGACACTGGGGTAGGGATGTAATTATAAAGATGGCAGGAGAAATGGCTTCTTTAAGTGGTGATTCTAAGAACTCTGATGCTTTTTTAATAACAAGAAAGTTTTGGACATGAAAAAGGAAAGGAGTTAACCCAAGCTAAGTTTAAAGAACAAGTCAGACAGTCTTTGATTAAGAGAGGGGTGGGGGGTGGGGGTAAATGATAGCCTATGTAAAATCTAATCCAAAAACTCATTTTCTGCACTTGGTGGTGCAGCACATAGAGCACTGGCCCTGGAGTCAGGAGGACCTGAGTTCAAATCTGGCCTCAGACACTTAACACTTACTAGTCATCTGACCTTGGGCAAGTCACTTAACCCCAATTGCCCTGCCTTCCCCCCCCCAAAAAAAAAAACAAAAAACCACAAATAAAGCAAAATTCACTTCTTCCAGAAACCATTCTGTGATAACCTAGTCATCCCACTCTAGTCATTCCTTGATTTTATTTATTATTGCTTCATAGTCTATAAAGTACTTTCAATTTGCTCTCTACAACAGCCTAATGGGATAGGTGCTATCATTATCCCTCAGTTTTCTCATCTATAAAATGGGACTAAGGGTCTTAACCAGATACATATAGCTAGTCTAAGCCAGGTCTTCCTGTTTTCAAGTCCATCCTTCTCAAGACTATGCAACACTAGCTCATTCAATTCATAAAACATTTACTAAATATGAAAGGGACTGTAGATGCTAGGGATACAAAGACAAAAATGAAATACTCTGCATTCCATCAATACCTATGCACTCAGTTTATTCTGCATTTATTCACATATTCAAATGCAGCTTTGTAAATAATCTGTCATATATGTAATGGGACTAGACAAAGTATCGCTAGGACTAGACAAAGTATTCCTCAAAAGCAAAAACTATGGCCCTTTTCTCTTGAGGTCCCTTAATACACCCAGTGGGAACTCAATGTTACTGACTAACCAATGCCATTTTTTTTTTTTTTTGCTTTTTGGAGGGATTAAGCAACTTGCCCATGGTCACACGGCATGTGCATGTGTGTGTCTGAAGTGCCTGAGGCCAGATCTGAACTCAGGTCCTCCTGACTCCAGGGCCAGCGCTCTACTCACTGCGCCACCTAGCTGTCCCAACCAATGCCATTGTAAACAATAATTTTCCCTCCTCCACTACCCTATATCTACTATACTGGTTTACTGTAGGTCCCCACACAAATAGGTAATAAATAAATGAAGGCAGGCAACAAGAATAGGAAACAGAAACCAGTGAATTGGATGATTCATTAATCAGTCCTGGCAGAACCAAGAGTCTGTGACATACTGTGGCATTAGCTGTTAAGCATACCCCATTCTAGAGAGGCAATCAGTGTATGGTAGAAAGAATACCAAATCTGATATCAAAAGGAGTTAGGTTCATACCCCAAATCTGTTACTATACAACCTGGGCAAATCACCTTCCCTCTATGATCCTCAATTACCTTATTGGTAAAGTCAGAGATTGGAACCAGAGTGCTCAAATCCCTTCATTCTCTAAAGTCTATAGTCCTTTAGTATTCTTAGAGTTTTAGTCAGCATCCCACCCTTTCACATACTTCTAGCTCTATGTGTATACTTCTGGGAGGCCAAAGAAAGTAAATTTGCATCCTGTCATTGTCTCACTTTTTTTCCCCACTAGCACCCCAAGGAGAGGGAGCCCAATGAAAGAATGCAGCTATGGATTCAAGTCACCTTTGGAAGTAGGGTAAACTCAATGAACTAGGTAGGGGAAAGGACTTCTGTTTAGTTGTCCCTACCCCACTGCCATCCCATGAATATTAAAAATGAGAAGTGGCAAAGAAGGATCACTTTTAGTTTCCAGTGCTATTTTGAACTCTCCCAAAACTTTCATCCACTTCATTTCTGCAAAACACAATCTAGAGTTGTCCCCAAGGTTTCTAGTTCAGAAATAACGGAAACATAATGACTATAAGTACAAAGTCTTCAATGTTTCAAATGAGTCCCCACAACCAACATCTGCCTTTCCTGCCTAGACCAGTCACTGACATCCTATTCTTAAAACAAATGGCCAATTAACATAGCCAGCCCCTTTAGTGAAAGCATTCACTGGGAGGGGAAAAATGTACCCTGTCATCCTTTCCCAATGAAGTATAGTATAGACATAGCCCAAAAGTTTAGGAACTCCACATCTGAAGAGTGAACACACAAATCAGTCAATTCAAACAACAAACATATTCATGGTGTATACATGGTTTATAGTGATGAATATAACACAGTGTTGTAATAATAGCTCCTGTTTTTGTAGCTCTCTCATATATATATGTATATATATACACACACACACACATATATATATATACACATATATATGTATATGTACATATGTATGTATCTTATCTTATTGAAGTCAACTCTTGCAGAGTGTAATGGTAATGGAATTTAAAGATCCCCTTGAATTGGCTGGGTTTTTGGGTTAAGTGTTAAAATCCAGAGCTTGTGAATACCACTTGTGGGATGGACTTGTGAAGAGAGAGGGCTGAACTGGGAGGAGCTGGTGCCATGGACAGAGAAGCCCAAGCAGACAGAGGCCAGAAGAACTTTTGGGAGCAGCATCACGGAGGCAGAGAGAGAGAATTGCCAGAGACCAGACCAAAGTTGCTGAGAGAGAGAACTGCCAGCTGAAGCCACCCAGATTGCTAAAGGCCAGTTGGAGCTGTCCAGGACTTTTGAGAACTGCCACCCGGAGCTGCTGAGAACTGAGGAGGCATGACTGTGGTGCCAGTATTTTTTCTGTCTGTTTTGATGTTACTCTGCCAGATTTGTCTGCTGGTAAAGGACAGTGCTGTTGTTGCTGAGGTTCTGGAACCTTGCTGTTGGTTCAGAAGCCCTGAAAAAGGATTTTCTTATTGTATGTTTACAGAAATCCTGAAGGAGGGTCTTGCTGATGTTTTCAGGGGTCCTGAGACTGTTCTGCAGGCAGAGAGTGAATTGATGAGGATGCTGGCAATGTATATTGTGTGGCTTTGTTAAGCTTTGTCCTCTCAGGAACAGAGATTGCTGAGAACTTGCCTTGGGTCAAGATGAAGAAAAGACCTCTCCTTGGGTATTGAATGCTGTAATGACATCATAACTTTGTTGTGGCTTAAGAGTAGATGGCCTTTGTACTCTCCTCTACCCCTTGGAGAAGGTGCTTGGTGGTAACTGATAATAACTGTAATTCAGTTTTGATCCAGGGGTGGAGTACTTTGATTTTTATGTTTTGTGACTGACCAAATGAATGTACTTTGTTTACGATTGGAAACTAATCTCCAGTTGAATAGTGAGAAGATTTTGTGATTGACTAAATGAATGTACTACTCAGGGGTGGAGTACTTAGACCTTAGTACTTTTCGACTGAATTGAGGACTTACTCAATTATTGAGTTATACATGGTAAATGCTGTATTTTGATTTTCTGTGAATGTTTTTCCTTAATTTGTCACTGAATAAATGGAGTTTGCTATGCTCGTAATTCAAACCTGGAAGTTGCTTGTTCTTGGCCAGAAGTGCTAACCTACTTTGACAGAGAGGTTATATCTAATCCAGGAATTCCCTAAGTCAGTGAAATCCCAAGTCTACTACTTAAACTAATACCCTATCTTATTTGACACTTTCAAAATCTGTATAAAATGATGTGTATTATCAATATTATTAGCCTCATTTTACAAGGGGAAATAACTGAGGAGCAGAAAGTTGAACTGACTTGCTCAAGGTTTCACAGCTAATAAGCAGTAGAACTAAGACTCAAATCCAAGTCTCCTGATTCCAAATCCTGTGTTTATTCATTTCATTTCAGTATGTTTATATAAACTAATGAACAAAAATTAGATTCTGCAACTCTTTTTAAAAAACAATATGTGACCAATCAGTTTTAAATAGGGAGAAAGAACTGCAATAGGGACTAGACCTGTGATTTCATTGGTTTAGGGAACTAACACATGAGTTAACCACCTCCACCAATTCAAGTTAGTACCTTCCTCTGCAACTTACATTCTTTCTATAAGAGAATATATAAGAAAATTTATAAAGAGCTGTCTAGTTGTAATGGGAATGCAAATTTGGAAGATCTTCCCTGCCCCTAGGCTAGAGTGCACCTGGAGCCTGGGGTGGGAGGCTTGTTTTTCAGTAGATACTTTTTGATTGGCCAGTGGGTCAATAAGGTTGTTACATTCTCTGAGCCAGGAGAAGGCTATATAAGCCCTGATGTGTAGCTTTGTTTTGGGACTCACTTTGAGAAGTGTTCTGTGATTTGATCTGAATTCTGGGAAGCCGTTGTTGAGAGTCCCCTGGCTTTGAAAAACCCAGATGTGGAAACCCAGATGTTGACTGGGTATGGATGTAATGGTTGGACAGTTTGGAAAGCTTGATCTGTTAATGTCTTGATAATTCTGTCTGTATATTTTGAAGTTTGGGTTGCTGACCTTTTCCCCCTGAACAAGGTAAACAATATATGTCTGACTGATTAAAGTAAGCTTGTTAACCCATTTTGAGTTGCTTTCCTTTAACAAAGCAGATCCAAGAACCTGTATGGGCAGCAAACCCTGAGGACGCGCTTGGGGTGCTTGCTGCTACACTAGTGAAGTTGTCAATCACACAGCTTGCAGGGCTCAGGTGGCCCATAACACTCCTAAGTCCAATCCAAAACAAGATTAAAATGCAATTGGGAAACGTTTTTTAAAATAAATAAAAATGAACTACTTGGTACTGGATGAGGAATAGGGTTGTGGATCAGTGGAATAGATTAGGTATACAAGACACAGTAGTCAATGACTATAGTAATCTACTGTTTGATAAACCCAAAGACTCCAGATTCTGGGATAAGAACTCACTATTTGACAAAAACTGCTGGCAAAACTATGGCAGAAACTGGGCATAGAAAAATATCTTACACCGTATACCAAAATAAAGTCTAAATGGGTGCATGATTGTAATGCCAAGGAAAGGCAACTTCCCAAGGTTCAAAATACCAGCATAGGTGCTCTCCATTTTATTCAGTGACAAATTAAGAACAGAGAGAATCAAAATTTAGCATAATTCAAAATACAGCATTTACCAAGTGTAATTCAATAATCTCCAAGTTTATCCCACCCCTGGACATTACATTCATTTAATCAACCACAAAGTCCCTCTTCTAAATACTACTCCACCCCTAGGCTGTACATTCATTTAGTCCATCACAAAGTCTCTCTTCTCAAACAGAGATTAGTTTCCAATCATAAGTAAAGTACATTCATTTGTTCAATCACAGAGCACAAAAAGGTCAAAAGTTCCCCACCCTTGGATCACAATTGAATCTACCCCAGAGTTACAACAAGCTTGCACAGCATTTAATACCCAAAGAGAGGTCTTTTCTTCATCTTGACCTGAGGCAAGTTCTCAGCAATCTTTGTTCCTAGGGAGACAAAGCTTAGCAAGGCCACAAGATATATTGCCAGCGGTCTTCATTAATTCATTCTCTGTCTGCAGAACAGTCCTAGGACCCCTGAAAACATTAGCAAAACCCCCTTCCAGGATTTCTGTAAAAATACAACAAGAAAATCCTTCTTCAGGGCTTTTGAACCAACAGCAAGGTTCCAGATCCTCTGCAACAACAGGACTGTCTTTCACCAGTGGACCAATCTGGAAAAACAACATCAAAACAGACAAACAAAGTACCAGCATAACAGCCATGTCTCCTCAGTCCTTGGAAGCTCTGGATGGCAGCACTCCAAAGTCCTGGGCAATTCAAACTGCCCTCAGCAATCCTCTCTCTCTATCTCTGCCTCCAAGATGCTGCTTCCAAAAAGTTCTTCTGCCTCTCTCTTTTCTTGTGTCTCTCTAAATTTATGTCACCATCACCAGCTCCTCCCAGTTCAGCCCTCTCTTTTCACAAGTCAACAATTGTCAACAAGTCCATCCCACAAGTGGGATTGACAAGCTCTGGGTTTTAACACAATCAAACCAAAAACCAAGCCAATACAGGGGGATCTTCAAATTCCATCACTATTACAATGATCTAGATATAAAGGCTGATACCATAAGCAATCTGGGAGAGCAAGAAATAGTTTACCTGTCAGATTTATGGAGAAGGGAAGAATTTATGACCAAACAAAAGATAGAGAGAATTACGAAATATAAAATGGACAACTTTGATTACATTAAACTGAAAAGGTTTTGTACAAACAAAGCCAATGTAACCAAGATTAGGAGGGAAGCGGAAAATTGGGAAAGAATTTTTACAACTAGTGTCTCTGATATGATAAAGGTCTCATTTCTAAAATATACAGAAAACTGAGTCAAATTTATAAGAATACAAGTCATTCCCCAAATGATAAATGGTCAAAGGATATGAACAGGCAGTTTTCAGAGGAACAAATTAAAGATATCCATAAGCATATAAAAAAATGTTCTAAATCACTATTGATTAGAGAAATGCAAATCAAAACAACTCGAGGTACCACATTTCACCTGTCAGATTGGCTAACATGACAAAACAGGAAAACAATAAATGCTGGAGAATATGTGAGAAAATTGGAACACTAATGCATTGTTGGTAGAATTGTGAACTGATCCAGAGGACCTGTATGTACAAAAATATTAATAGCAGCCCTTTTTGTGGTTGCAAAGAGTTGGAAACCAAGGAGAAGTCCATCATTTGGAGAATGGCTAAACAAACTGGTATATGAATGTAATGGAATGCTATTGTGCTATAAGAAATGAGAAGCAGACAGACTTCATAATAATCTGGAGAGACTTACATAAACTGATGCTGAGTGAGGAAAGCAGAACCAGGAGAAATTTTTACACAATTATGGACACATCATATGTGTGATGACTTACTTTGAGAGACTGGGATCCTCTCAGCAATACAAGGTTAAAAGACAACTCCAAAAGACTCATGATGGAAAGGGCTATCCACATCCAGAGAAAGAACTATAGAGTCTGAATGCAGATTGAAGCAAACTACCTGCTCTCTCTTTTTTTATTTTGTTTTGTTTCTTCTTTCTCATTGTTCATTCCATTGGTTACAATTCTTCTTTACAACTTGACTAACGTTTAATGTGAAGGTAATTTGTAGAACCTATATCAGATTGCTTGCCACCATGGGGGGAAGGGGAGAGGGGAGAGAGGGGGAGAAAATTTGGAACTCAAGGGACTGTGGAACTGAATGTTGCAAACTAAAAGTAAATAAATAAATTAATTTTTAAAATAAATATATAAAAATGTAGTAAGATATAAATAATATTAACGTGTGTCTCTTAAATCAACATGCAGCCTGCAGGGACTCTTATACATGGTTTAGTGGCCCCCTGTTCCTATTTGAGTTTGACACCACTGTTGTACAGCACTGAATGATTAGTGAGTGTCTTGTCCATGGTCACATAGCCAGTATGTATCAGAGGCAGGACTTAAACTCAAGCCTTCCTGACTTTGAGGCTAGCTCTATACCATGTTCCCTTCAGCAGCTTTAAGAATTTAACAAAATTATTGCTGCTTTTGTCCACAGAGAAGACAACAGAGAAAACTAATAAGCCTTCTTTTTCTCTTCTATAAAATGATAATGATCTATGAACACAATGAGAGTGCTTTGATGAAAACATAAGAGAACATACATATTTTCATGGATGACTCTCTACAGTGGATCTTGCTTTTTCAGACTGAGGGGCATAAGGAGACTTTCTTGGTTCCCAATTTTTCTACTGCCTAATTATTTTTTTAAATGCTTTAAACCAAAGGAACAAAATACAGTCTTGAAGTCTACTCAAAGGGTCTCCTATAGATAGATTAAAATCATGGAAGAATCTATGACAGATGTGACTATGGAAATAAGTGTTCAAAATAAGTGTTCAATCTGCTGAATACTTACACCAAGGAGACTTGAAGGATGATGATCTAACATGTTTGCTAATGCCATGGGAGATAGCCTGTACCATCTCCCAAACAAAAGGATTCCTTATGGCTAACAAGGTTCTCTAAATGTTCCAATTAACAAATGACATACTAATTAACAAAGTCCAGGAATATAGCAAAGTTTTCTTGGTGAAACTCATAGCAAGGCACAAAAAGATTGCAAAAGACCTAACTCTGGACCCATTGTCACCACATGAGGAGAAATGTGGCCAGATTGATATAATTTCAATTCACAGATCAGTTGTTAGACAATGTTAGCTACCAAATCATAATCACAGCCACTTATACCAACCTAGATAAGCTTAAAAAGCAAAATATCAAGGTAAAAAATTCAGCAAGTCTCCTTAGGCTGCTGTCATGGGTTTTGATATATGGAGAAGGATTTTGTTTGTTTTAAAGTACAAAAGTGGTAAATGGATACAAGCATGCGATTTCTAAAAGACAATTTCTAAACTATAAATATCATGAAAACATATTCAAAACAAAAATGGTGAAATATATGCCAATTAAAAGAAACTCTGAGGTTTCACCTCACACCATGCAAATTGGCATAGATGACCAAAAATTAGAATACTCAATGTTAGAGGAGCTTTGGGAATATAAGAACACTGCTGCACTGTTGTGTGAGCCACAAAGTGGTCTCACCATTGTGGACTATTATTTTGAATTACACAAGGAAAGTGACCCTATACCTCTTGACCCAGTGATCCCATTACAGGGCATATACCCTAAGGAAATGAAAAACAAAAACAAAAGTACAATATATACCATAAAATGCACAGAAACACTTTTTGTGGCAGCAAAGAATTGGAAACAAAGTAGAAGACCAACTGGGAAATGGATGAAAAAAACCATGGCACATAAATTTAATGGAATATTATCATGCATTAAGAAATGAGTAATATAAAGAATTCAGAGAAACATGTTAAGATTTGTATTAAATGATATAGAGTGGGAAAGCAGACTCTAGGTAACAACATATACAATGACTATAATGTAAATGAAAATAGTACCAAAAGGTACCAAAAGGAAACAGAACTGAGCAAATTAAAAACCCATAAAAGTCCTAGATAATGATACAGATAATGATCCATACCTCCCCCCTGAAAGAAATAAAAGATTCTTAACTTTTTAAAGTCATGGACCCCTTAAGCAGCTTGTGAAGCTTAAGGACCCCTTGTCAGAATAATATTTTTATAAGTGCATAAAATAATATATGCAGGATAGCAAAGGAAACCAATTATATCAAAATATAGCTGTAGAAGTATTTTTTTTAATTCACAGACCCTAGATTAAGAACCCTTGCCATAGACAAAAAGGTGAAGGATTACCAGGATAGAATATTATATTCATTGTCAAACAAGGTCCATTACTTTTCTTTGTCCTCTGAAGGAAGTGAATGGAAAATGACTGTGATATAAAAACAAAAGGCATCAATAGAAAATTAAAAAAAAAAAACCTTAAGTGCAGGAGCACAATGGCTTCCTGAAGTAGTAGTTATTTTAAGTCTGTGTCTCTGGTAAGTCCCCTTAGCTTCATGTGAAAACTGTTCTTTTAACCATATGCCCTGGCCACAAAAATTTCTCTTGATTCTAAACAACATAATATGTTGCTTGGCTTCTCTGAACTTACTCCTTCCAGCCACCTCTCCTGTCTTTTCTTTAATGTCCCTCTACTCACCTACCGCCAGCTTACCTTCAATTCTCCCTTGGCTGTCTATCAGCAATGTCAAACACCTGATCTGCAGGCCTGTAATATTTCTGAGTGAGGATTGAACCAGATGAAAATGTAATTGGGAAATAGTTAACAAAATAAATAAAAATAGAAGAGAACATAGATAATGTTAATATGTGGTTTTCTAAGTCACTATGTAGTCCACAGGGATCTTTAGGTAAGGTTTCGTGGCCCTTTTTGTATTTGAGTTTGATACCACTGCTCCATGTGGTACTACATTTTTTCCTGGTACATTAACAAGAAAACGATTCAAGCTACAGCTAGGTCTTATCCCATGCTTCTTCCCTTAGGATATTAACATACTGAAAAGCTCTGCTTTCTTACACCCATAGTTTTAATATTGCTCAAATTTATATAGTACTTTAAATTTTTACAATACATTTTATTATTAAACTCATGACAAAGATGTTATTATTCCCATTTTAGAGATGGAGAAACTGAGGCTCAGAGAAAGCACCTAGCACCACACAACTAATGTAAGAGCCGGGATTTGTACTTAGGTTTCCTGATATCCAATCTAGCCAAAAGTTGAATCTGTCCTATTCTATCATATCCCCAGGCTAGAGTCTCCTATCAATTTACAGTAAGTAACTTTGAGAGAGGGGAGTATATCAGGGTAGAAAAATACTGCTCACTGAGTCAAGGAGCCTGGAATGAGGATTTTTTAGTACTGTTCTACTGTAGACCTGTGGTTTCTTTATTAAAGGCTCCATAAACATGCATTAAGTGTTTCCCCACTGAGTTGGAGACACTGGAGAGGGAAAATTGATTAAGTATTTGGCAAAGAAACCACCAGCAAAGGTTATGTTAAAACCCATTTATTTGTAACATTCCTATCTTCCAGCATAGTCTTCCTGGTTCTGAGCTACAGGGTCTAAGATTTGCCTGCTCCTTTAGATCTGTTTTGCCATTAAAATAAAGCTTCTGCATTGATTAGCCAGCCTATATTTGGTACTTCCCTTCATAAGAGCTCTCCCTGCTTTTATGCATCCATTACATTTAGAAAAACAAATTTAGGAGAAAGGCTCTTTTTTTAAAAAGGGCTTCATCCACTAATGCACTGTTGGTGGAGTTGTGAACTGATTCAATCATTCTGGAGAGCAATTTGGAACTATGCCTAAAGGGCTAAAAAATTATGCATAACCTTTGATCCATCAATACCACCATTAGGTCTATATTCAAAAGACATAAAAGGGAGGGGAGGACTTATTTGTACAAAAATATTTATAGCAGTTCTTTTTGTGGTGGCTAAGAACTGGAAAGCAAAGTAATGCCCATCAATTGGGCAGTGGCTAAACAAGCTTTGCTATATGATTGCAATGGAGTATTACTGTAATGTAAGAAATGACAAGCAGGGTGATTTCAGAAAAACCTGTACTTACATGAACTGATGCATAGTGAAGTGAACAGAACCAGGAGAACACTGTACACAGTTTTAACAGCAATATTGTTTGATGAAGAACTGTGAATAACTTAGCTATTCTCAGCAATACAATGATCCAAGAAAATTCCCAAAGCCTAAAGATGAAGCATACTATCTGCCTCCAAAGAAAGGACTGATATTGACTGAATACAGACTGAAGCATACTGTTTTTCACTTTCTTTCATTTTTTTTCTTTGAGTCTTCTTGTACAAAATGACTAATATAGAAATGTTTTACATAATTGCACATGTTAAAAAAAAGGGGCGCTTTCTATCTCAGCCAATCCCCTTCCTTCTCCTCCATGCCTCATGTCCTCTTCCTTTCCTCCTTTCTTCTTCTGCTTTCCTCCTTTTTTTCCTCCCCTCCCCAGGGAAAGCCACCCCTGGTGATACTGAGGTCAGTCTCCATTAGCTGGAGCCATTCGGCTGTCCGACTGCATCTGCTCAGCCCACATTTATAATTGCGGTTTCTGTTTTCAAAAACCTGCTGGCCCAATGCAGCCAAGAGAGCTCACTCTGCCCTTCTGCACGCCTGGCTTTGAAAGCAATAATGCTCATTTGTATTGATCTGTTTACAGGAAATGTTTGAAATCTAAGAATGGTTCCTTAGTGATACCACGAGTCACAGATGCACCAAAGTATCCATTTCGCGCTGTGAGTAGGTAGGGTAAGCAAGGGAGGCAGTCACAGGAAAAAAGTATCCTGGTCTTTGCCCTTGACCTGGAGTCAGAAAGACTTGAATTTGAATTTCCACTTTTGATACCTATTAGACATGGAGCCTTGGGCAAGTCAATTCACCTGTAAAACACAGATAATGACATCTGTAGAACTTACTTCAAAGGGTTGCTGTGTGGCTCTAATAAGAGCATCTATGTAAAGTGCTTTGCAAGCATTAAAAAGCATTACAGAAATGTCAAGTGTTGTAGTGATAATGATAATGACAATGAGGATGAGGACTGATTCAGCTCCAAGAGTGAATGGGGTAGGGAGGCGAGGGCACAAGGCCAATAGGCACACAAAGTTAGACTTTCTGCCATTTGTACTGAAGCTGACTGCACACCCCTATACTGATGGCTGACTTCAAGAGAAACCAAATCCTTGTGAGCCCAGAACAAAGCCACAAGTAGCAGGCAGGAATATTCTTCAATTAAGCAAAAATTAGCCTAGCAGGACCAGTGACCAGGGAAACCCAGAGCAATACCACACCTACAGCAAGTCCAAGTGGAATGAAACTTGTTGAGAAACACCCTCCTATACATGGTGTATATATAATTAGGGACAGGAAAATTGAAAAACAGGATACCGTGCAGCAAAAGTGTCTGTCAAAAATGAACAATGAAAGGATATGCATATGTTCATGAGATTTGTGTTTCATTCAGGGGCTGGCTTAACACTTGTCCAGGATGTCATGTGGGGAATTCCTGCCCCAAGTTGGGGTTAGGCTAGATGTCCTCTCAAGGCAGCTCAGTAGATAGAGTACTGGGACTACAGTCAGGAAGACTTGAGTTCAAATTTATTCTCTGACATTTCCTACCTACTCGACCCACCCTGGGCAAGTCATTTAATCTGTCTGTCCCAGTTTCCTAAACTGTGAAATGGGGATGATAATAATAGCATCTACGTCACAGATTGCTGTGAGGATCAAATGAGATAATGTTTGTGAAGCACATAGCACGGCACATAGATGATTAATGAAGGCTCACTACCTTGTTCACCTCCCCTTCTCATTCACTAGAGGCTTCCTGGCAGAAGCCTAAGGCTTTTCCCAAAACAAAAACCAGGACAAATGATAGAAAAACCAACCAGGGAAAAAAATCTAGGGTGCTACTTCACAAATTTGCACCAAAGTTTGGGTTTGCTTGAATGTGTATTCTAGGGCTGCTGTATCACACAAACTCTTTGTTCACGTAAGGGGCATTATTCCCAATGGGTTCAAGGTATGACTTTAAAGGATCCACTTATTCTAGAAAAGACAAGGGAAGCTAGGGTTTAGCCTGGCACTGAATAGCCAGTATCTAGCTTGCTGAAGAGAAGTCTAGCATTGTTTAGCTGGAGGGAAATGGATGTGGAGGTGAAGGCCTGTTATCTTATTAATGGCTCCTGGACCTGGGTGTTTAATGATCCATTTTAATCCCCAGAACATAATTCAACATGTATTGACATTGCCACACATTTCTCATTGTCCTTAACGAACCTATTTAGTACCCTTGATAATCCACAAAGCTCAGCAGCTACTCTTTTAAACTTCTTTTTTGATGTACATTTTGCTTCCAACTTGGACAGAAATAATGAAGTTCAAGGACAAAACCCTAGTGGAGGTTAAGGCAGGCTTTGTTAGGGACACCTAATTATTGAAAAGCACAGCATCATCTCATTCACACAGGTTACTGCACTGAAACTGATTGAATATTTATTTACATAGCCTCCTGACCTAGGGTGCTGAATATGCTTTGTTTCTTGAAGTTTTTAAAGAGAACAAAGTATTTCAGGTAGGGAAACAAAGCTGAAACAATAAAGATTTTTGATAAGAAAGGAAAGGAGGTCCCTAAAGGAAGATAAAAATCAGAGAGCTTCCTTAGAGGAAGAACAAGGATTGGAAATCCTCCCACTGGCATTCAATGGAATCAATCAACAATCAGAATGTTCAAATCTCAGAATACATCTGAGGGAGGAAGTCCATTCCTACTTGTATTCAATCATACCTATGAGTAGACATCAAACCTTTGTATGAAGACCTCCAGTAGCAGGGAACTCAGGAAATCACCAAGCAGCCCATTCTACTGTGGATGGCTCTAATTATTAACACATTTCTCCTTACAGAAAACAAAAATCTATCATTCTTACCCATTGCTTCCAGTTTTATCCTCTTTAGGAAAACAGAACAAGTCTAATCCCACTTCCATATGAAAGCCTCCCATCATTTGAAGAGTTAGTATGCTCTACCTCTTTCTACTCCACTCCCACCCCACCCCACCCCCATTTTCTTCATTTTAAGTATCTCTAGTTTTTGGGTTTTTTTCTGTTAAACTTCATATAGAAAGATCTCAAGTTCTCTCAACATACTTGTTGCCCTCTTCCATATTCAAAGAGTTTGGTCAATGTCCTTCCTAAAATGTGGTACTCATAACTAAAAATAGTATGTCAGAAAGGATCTCACCAAGGCAAAGTATTGCAAAATTGCTTCCTTCTGAATACTGTGCCTCACTTTACACAGTGTCAGATGGAATTTACTTCTTTGACTGTTATGTTGCACACATGGTGTTGTTGGACACCAGGGTGGATGCCACTGGAGATAGAAGGAAAGAAAGGATCTACCAGGAATCTCCAGCAGTTTGTGGTATGACACCAGTTATATAAACAGACAGACATGTAAATAACACAAGGCAATATATGCCTAGAGTTTAATGAATAGTACAGAGAGCAAATATCAGGGAGTCCAGAGCAGGGGAATGCTGGCTTAGGCTGGAGTGGTTAGGAAAGGCATCACAAGAGATCATAGACTCAGAGAATGTCAGAGCTAGAAAGGACATTCCAGATCAAAAGAGGACTTGACCTAAGTCTTAACTTAGGCCTTTACCTAAATTCAGGGCCCAAGGGGACCAAGTCCAAACCCTTCATTTCACACATAAAGAAACTCAGATATAGAGAGGATGAGGGAACTGCCCAAGGTCACACTGGCTTTAGTAAGCATCAGAAGAGGGATTCTGAAACCAAGTTATCTGATGCCAAGGTCAGGGTTCTTTCCACACAATGCCTCCTTAAGGACAAATAAGATGTATGCAGAAGGGCTAGATGCTCACTCTGCTGCTAACATTCACTGCTCTGAAAGGTGTTCCAACTTTATATGTACACCACTTCTTCAGCCCATCCACTCAACTCTCAGAATAAAGCATGTTCTCAAAAATTTCAAGGTTATACATGTTCCTCTATTGCCTTTCCCCAAGAAAATGAGTTTGAACAAAAATGGTAGTGTGAGAGGCCCAAGACTGACTGGAGGAAGGAATTCAGAAAGCATGACCTATGTCACTTCTCATAGTGTGAATGCTGCTCCTACAATACTTGGAGCAGGGTGATGTGAAGCTTGACCCTCCTCTCTCAACCTTTTTTTCTGTGAGTAGTACCGCCATTCTTCCTATCACCCAGACTAGAAATCACAAATACATCAATACTTTGCTCTCCATCCTCTCCACATAGTAGTTAGTACATAGTAGGGACTTTTATAAACATTTGTTAAATTGAATTGTGGGGCTGAGAAAGCCAGCCAGAAACAGACCAGGGCAGGTGGTGAGTTTCCTGCTCCTGGGTCACTGTAATCAATTCAGACATCATGGAAAGCAGCCAGCTTCCCTCATCGTCTAGCACCCGGGGCCAGGAATCTACAGGGCACAGTTCCTGACCCATCATCTGGGTTCCAGGAGTTATTGACATTTCTTAGTGACTCTGGCAAAATGTTAACTTCAACTACTCTCCCGGAGATAAGAGGGTTCAAATTCCATCTGTGAAAGCCCTGTAATAGGAGCTTCAAGACAAAATAAACAAGTCGACAGACTTTCTTTCTCCCCAGAGACATTGAAGGACTGGGAAGACACAGAAGGACTGGGAAGTCATAGACAGATAAATTTGTACACTATTCATAAAGAAGAGCATCTCCTCAAAACTTGCTGGGATGAGGGACAGGCATAGCAAACAGTTACCTAGGGCCCAGCTAGAGATACCAAATAAAAACTAAGAAAGCCATTCTGGTAAGAGCTCTCCCTTTCCTCTTCAAGTCTCATCTAACTGGGCACATTTCACTCCAATCTGGCTACTGATCCTTACCAGCAACCAGTTTTTGTGTTAAAAATACTGGCCAAACTGTTCAAATATGAATTGGCTGGCAACCAACTGGTTGCAGGACACAATGAGGGACATTTTAAAATATTACTTCATATATGTGTGTGTGTCTGTCTGTCTTTTTAATGGCAGAAACTATTACTCTCTCTGGCATGTAGATAAGTACTTTATGTTAAATCAAGTAAGGAACTAGCTGCTGCAGAAACCTCTCTTTTTGGCACCTGAAAGTACCTTTACTTATACTTCGACATGGCTGTAAACCATGGAACACAATTACAGGTGACCCAAAGATCAATGGGAAGACTCATGGTGGATACAAGCAGGCTAAAGCATATTACCAATGATGACACTTAAGATATCAAGGACATGTACAACTGAAAAAGGAAGTGGGCCAATCTACTTACAAAAACAGATGGACAGAACTTCCACAATATTAAATGTCCTACAAGTAGTCAGTCTTCCATTACATTACGTGGATCCTCTGAGAATGAATTACAAAAATACATGAGCAAGGATCACAGAGGATGAGAAACCAGAGAAGAGTTATAACCTATGCCAGTAGTAAGAACATCCAGAGCAGTGAGATCACAGATCCACTGAAATATTAAAGTATAAATCTAGTGTTCATTCTAGTCAGGTTCTATAATCTCATGATTAAGTTCAGTTGCATGGGTGTCAGAGAAAGTTCAAAGTCTCCTAGAAAGAGTAACTAATACTTCTAGCAGGTTTTCCTGCCCTGTCCAAGACAGATAGAGGCTATGCCCAGCACTTGCCAGAGATGAGCTAATTCACTGCTGGCAGTTCTATTCTTTGCCTTTAACTTTTTTATGTTTTCTCCATTGCTAGGAACATCTTTTCATGGTAGGACACAGCACTGAATAGAACCAGTTAAGGCTTTGGTATGTAAGAGAGTGAGGAAAATGGTTCCCATGTGTTTTGAAGTGGTACAGTACAAGCCAGAGAAATGACTAACGAGGTCACTGAGTTGCCACACCTGACCTGCAACACACTCAACACTATTCCCAACAGTCTGACCTACACTCTGCAGTACCTGTAGGGGCGAGACCCCACTATCCTCAGGTTCAACTCCAGGAACAATCACAAGGAGTCAAACACCACAGCCCAACTCCCCAAAGCCTGTCCTAAGTTCACCAAGGCCTCTGCACTGAAACCTCAGAAGCTACTTGGGGTCACACAATTTAGTGGGAAATCCAAGAAGGGTTTTCAAAGAATGAGAGAATCCCATTTGTTGGTGAAACTATTGAGATAATTCCTGTTTAAGTACAGGTTGAACTGACTGCCATTTGAAGTCCCTTCCACCTCAAGAGAGTCAGTGAGACCTGTGAGACAACCTCAATCTGAAGTATGAATCTCCCTCAAAATATCCTTTACAGGTAATCATCCATTTTCCATCTGAACTTTCATGATAGGGAATTAACAGCTTATCATCACATTTTATCCTTAGTTTTTCCTAACATCAAGCTAATCTTCTCTACAACACCCATCTGCCATCACCCCACTGTTCCTTGTTCTATACTCCAGGAGACAAAACAAGGAGCCAAAATGTTCAATGACAACCATTCAATATTCAAAAACAACTATCATGTCCTTTCTAGTATTCTCTTCTCTAGGCTAAATATCCCAGTTCTTTCATCCTCCCCTCATAGGACATAGTTTTGATTCAGTGCATGCCAGCTTATCAATAGCCCTCCTAAAATGTGTACTTCTGATTGAGTTCCTATGTATACAAAAGTAGTTGTGTGTGTGTGTGTGTGTGTGTGTGTGTTACTTCCACCATAAGATCAGTCCTTCCAGAAAGGTTACTACTGGTCATGGCTTATAATATTTCAGACATATTTTTACAATTTACTTTCTTGTCAAGCTGAAATATTCATTATTTCCCATTTTTATCCTGCCCTTTCAAGTCTTTGTGGATTTGCCTCATGCCCTCTTCCTCCCATGGACTGGATTTGTACACTACCTGTCCCCCCCTCTCTACTCCTCCCACACTATATTTTCTTATTTAAATATTTCATTTTACCCAAGGCCCAAGGAAGTCTTCCCTGATTCCCCACAATGGAAGTATTTTCCCCCTCAATGAATTTCTCATCTTTTTCTCTATGCAATTTGACCACTCTGATGTAATTATTAAATCTTAATTTTTATCACAGTTTCTTGTTGTGTATCTTAACTACCATACTAAGCTATATATGTTCACAGGGACTGTGAATTATTTCATCTTTGAATCCCCATAGCACCAAATGCAGAGCCTTACACATACCATGTTTCCCCGATAATAAGACACTGTCTTATTAAATTTTTTTGGACAGAAAAACACCAGAGGGCTTATTTTCAGGGGAGGGCTTATTTTAATGAACATTGACATCAATTTTAATAAACAGGTAAATGTGAACAAAATTATGTACCTTTATTCAATAAGCAAATCACTGGGGAAGAACAGGATGACGCGCTCACTGCTGCAGCTCTGATTGGATGCAGCTCGGAGCGCGGCGTGCATTTCGGGGGGGGGAACGGTGCATACAGAGGGTACCGTAATGTAGCGTGTAGCGCAGGGGATCACCTTCACTACAGTAGCAATCTCAATAGGGCTTATTTTCGGGGGAGGGCTTATTTTAGAGGAATCTTACACAGTAAGGGGAGGGCTTATTTTCAGGATAGGTCTTATTATCGGGGAAACATGGTAGCAGGCAATTAATAAATGCTTACTGAATATAACATTTCTCCTGCCCCACTCAGGTACAGGAGGTAATCCCTTTCCTACTGTTCATTTGAATGATGCCTAACGCTTATAATAACTATGATCACATATGATGAATTTAAATTACAATGGAAAAGAAGTTAATGGTTCCTGTGCCCAGGTCCTTCCTAAACTTAGTTGCTCAGGGAGCCAATGCAGTAATACTTCTTAAACACTAAATAATCTCCTGTAGCCTGAAAGGGTTAACATGCTTTCCTGAGCACCTAGTTCTCCAGAAGAGTCATTTAATCACCAAGGAGAATTTGGTGTAATGGCTCTTATTAATTTCCATTCCACATAAACCATGTGTGCATATGTACATCTACATATTTGTTTATCCAAGAACACATACTCACACTTTATCCTACCATTCCTGCTAACTACGGTCCTGTATAAGTTTCAAGGCTAAACTACATGAAAAGTCATCTACACTCAGTACCTCCACTTCCTCTTTTCTCACTCTTGTCTAAACCCTCTGAAGTTTGGTTTCCACCCTCACCACACAACTGAAGCAACTCTCTCCAAAGTTTCCAATGAAGTCCTAAGCTCCAAATCTAATGGCCTTTTCTTCTCATCTTTCTCAACCTCTATGTAGCATCTAACACTGCTAATCACCTCCTTCAGAATAGTCACTCCTCCCTGGGTTTTCCAGATACTTCTCCTCCCAAGTTCTCCACCTATCTGTCCAAATACTCCTCAGTCATCTTTGCTTGTTCTTCATTAAGGTCACATGCACTGTGGGTGTCCCTCAAGGCTATCCTGGTCCCTCTTCACTAAACAATATAGCTCTCATTGGCTCAATTAGCATACCTATCTGTACAGAGAACTCCCGGATTTAAATAACCATCCCTAATCTCTTGCTAGAGCTACAATCCTCCATCACCAATTGCCTTTTTGGTCATCTTGAACTGGGCAGTTGCAGAGGCATTTCAAACTTAACATGTTCAAAACTGAATTCATTCTCTTTCTCCCTAAACCTCCTCCTCCTGACTTCCTTATCACTATAAAGGACAATACTAGTGTCAGTACTAGTGCCTTCCCCTCTCATCTATCTACTCCATATATATCTTGTGTACACCTAGTTAACTACATATAGCCTTCCCCATTAGAATATAAATTTGAGGGAAGGAACTGCTTTTTGCCTCTTTGTATCCAAAATGCTTACTAAGCATCGTGCCTGGCACACAAGAACTCTAGAGACCTTTATTTCTAGAAAGAACAGTAGACAATGAATTAGAGGAGATAAACAGACCTGGGGGCACAGGGTGCTAATTAGGATCATGACAAAGAATTCACAAGCCCTTCCTTCACTGGTCAATTCTAATCATCTTTGCTCCTAACACTTTATCTGAGCCAACTAGGTTCCTTTCAAGAATCTCAAAATTAAATAGGGAGCCCAGTTCTTTCCTCTGATGAAAGAGATCAGAGAAAACTGTTATCAATGGACACATGCCACCACTATACCAAGACAACAGGGTTGTGGTAGTCCTAGTCAGATAACCCAGAAAAGACAAGAAGTAAAGTGGGTCCAGAACTTGATCTTCCAGGGCATCTATAAAAGGTCATAAGCTGTTAAGGACTAAAGAGGGGTTGCCTTGTGTCAGCAGTAGATGGAGAAAGGAAAATGATGATCTATATCTGAAAATCTCAGAAGTACAAGAAGAAATTGAGAAAGTAGAAAACAGGAAAACTCAGTAATGTTATAAAAATAAAGACCCAAGGAGAAAATACATTTATTCTATCCTACTCATTTTTAATGCTTTAAAAATTAGCTCGAATCAAGTGCTGATGACCCTGATAATGTACCTTTCCTAATACCACACTTACTGAATTCATTCGATTTGGGACAGGTCTCTAACCTGATTCCATACCTGTTGTCCTCTGGTGTTTCTTTTTTTTTTCTTTTTTTTTTTTTAAATTAAGCAATTGGGGTTAAGTAACTTACTCAAGGTTACACGGCCAGTTATTTCTGGGTGTGGTGCTGAGTATCTGAGCCCGGATTTGATCCAGGTCATCCTGACACTGGAGCCAGTGCTCTTACTCACTGAGCCACCTGGCCGCCCCTAAGCAATTGGGGTTAAGTAACTTGCTCAAGGTTACATGGCCAGGTGTTTCTGGGTGGGTGCTAAGTGTCTGAGCCCGGGATTTGATCTCCAGGTCTTCTCAACACTGGAGCAGGTGCTCTTACTTGCTGTGCTACCTGGCCGCCCCCTCCTCTGGTGTTTCTTAAAAGAATTTTCTAGTTAAAGGAGTCCTAAAAATAAAAACATGAATTCAGAGAATTCACTGACTTTTTGCCCAGTTCTGCTGGTCTGGGGTAACTGCATATTCTTCACTGAAATGGTCTCAGTGGTTCATATTGGGTCAAAACTGGGTGGCAATATAATGTCTGCACACCTCCATCAGCTGGTCAGAACACTCTAGTAATGAGACCTCGGTCAAAGCTAATGTGGGTCAGCTGACCTTGACTACTTAGCCTGTCTGGCCTTTTCTCATCTTTAAAATGAAGGGATTGGGGCGGCCAGGTAGCACAGCGAGTGAGAGCACCCGCTCCAGTGTCGGGATGACCTGGGGATCAAATCTGGGCTCAGACACTTAGCACCCACCCAGAAACACCTGGCCATGTAACCTTGAGCAAGTTACTTAACCCCAATTGCTTTAAAAAAATAAAATAAATAAAATGAAGGGATTGATGAGATCATCTCTAAAAACATAGATTCTGAACTGGAAGGGTCCACAAAGATCAATTCATTCAACCCATTCAGTGAAAATATTGAGGCTCTTTGAGGTTAAGTGACTTGCACAAGGCCATGCAGGTAGTAAGTAACCTAGACAAGATATGAATTCAGTTCTTCAGACTTTAAAATCCAAGACTCTTTCAACAGCACCATGCCACCTGATAGGAGAGAAAAGAAAGCAGAAGAAGAGATAACAGGAGAATAGAGGAGGGGGATAGAAGGGTCTTCTTGACTCTATTAACCTGACTCACTCAAAAAGAAAAAAAACCAAGTTGAATAAATAATAATAACAATAGCCATCATTTTATAGCACTTTTAAGATTTGCAAAAGGCTTTATAAGTGTTTCCACATTAGAGCCTCAAAACACTGGGAGATAAGCACTATTATTTTATTTTAACTATTATTTTAAATTTAACTATTACTTTAAAGATGAGGAAACTGAAACACACAGGTTAAGTGGGTCATACACTAGTATCTGAAGATTTTGAATTTGAACTCAGGTCTTCCTGACTCCAGGTCCTATCCACTGTGCCACCCCGCTGCCCCCCCCCCCCAATAATTCAAAAGCATATATAAAATGCCAATGAAGTGTCTAGGAGCCAAAAAAATAGGCACAGAAGTATTTTGTTGTTACTAACCTAAATTATAGCAAGTACCCACACCAAACTTTTCTGCATTGCTCTGAGGGTCTGCAAAGACTATAAAGAACCATCCATTGAGGTTTCATTCATGAAATGTTTTTTACCAAGGCCTAAAAATGCTGAGGTTGCTACAGCAAATCTCCTTAAAACATCATAGTGTATAATACTGACTCTATGATAGCTGAGTCGTCTAAGCAGCTGGGGTAAACCCCATTTGGGGAGAGGCAGGCCATATAACTAACTCCTGAAGCAAAGAGAGGGATTCCGAAGACCTGGAATATCTCCAGCAGCTTCCAAGATACTCTGACTCTCTACCTCTCCCATCCCCCTTTCTACCTAGAATAGCACCCTCAGGATGGAAATCATAGGTTACAGATCGGCAACTGGCAGGGACCTCAGAGGTCATCCAGACCAACCTGCTCATTTTACAGATGAGGAAAATGAGGTCCAGGAAAGTTAAGTGACTTGCCCAATGTCACACACAGGCAATAAGTGTTAGAGATGCCTTTGTTTCCAGAGCTAGTGCTCTTCCCATTATAAAACACTGCCTCCTGAGATTCCTGGAGACACATATTTGTGATCTCTTTTGTAAGCACCTTTTTCACATAATCTAGGATGACTGGGGGCTCATCTCCCAGACCAGAAAACCTCTTTGTTTCTGGCTGAACTATTCTGCCATTGCAGTAACAAAGTAATAAAAAGATTCCTCCACCAAAGCAGCCTACCCCAAAGGTGGCCCGGGCTTTCTTGGCCTGCCACAACACTCTCTGTAGCTCCAGGCAGATATGGGGTACAGGGACAGAGCCAGATTCTTCTATGCCCTCCTACGTATAGGTTCCTCGCCCCTCCCTCCCCCGGGCCTCAGACTTTAAGTGGCTCCCCTCAAACAGACTAGATGAGGACAAGTACTTCATTTAAGTCTTACCTAAAAGTCTCATGATTTTCCACTAAAATGGCCCATACATAAGCATTTACCTCTCTAAGCAAACAGTTTTCATAAGCTGCTGTGGCTAAAGAAATACATCTCTTCTAGGGGCCAACCTGGGCACAAGTCTTCCTCAATACTTAGCTAGTAAGTTCTTGGAGGATGGTCTGTCAACAAGGCCTTATTCTAAAAGCCTTTCCAGCTTTGCAGAACTGATGAGTAAGCATCAGTTAGTTCTCTGGTATACCATCAAGAAGCCAGGCTCACCTCCTTGCCTCAACAGTGTCTCAAACAAGGACTTTATCAGAACATTCAAGTCTTAAACTCACCAAATATAGAGGTCTCACCACAGGCTTTGTGTCCTAGCCAAGGAAGGCCCTCAGAAAAGTCTGTCATCCCTCTACCTGTGCCAACATTAACAAGTACCTTCTTTAGAAAAGCTGGATTTCCCCTGAAACACCAGCTCAGGGCTTCCCAAGAGCATAGGGCCTTTCAATTCATCCTGCCCTCTCTACCCCTCTCCTGGCAGATAGGACCTTGGTGTCACAATCCATATCTCCAGGTCCAGGAGGTAGGTTTGGGGGAAGGAGATTCCAGGCCTCCAGCATCTGTTCACTCAACAGAGAGTAGCAACTCTCTTAGAAAAGAACTGTTGGGGCGGCCAGGTAGCACAGCAAGTAAGAGCACTGGCCCCAGTGTCAGGATGACCCAGGGGATTGAATCCGGGCTCAGACACTTAGCACCCACCCAGAAACACCTGGCCGTATAACCTTGAGCAAGTTACTTAACCCCAATTGCTCAGGGGCGGCGAGGTGGCTCGGCGAGTAAGAGCACCGGCTCCAGTGTCGGGATGACCTGGGGATCAAATCCAGGCTCAGATACTTAGTACCCACCCAGAAACACCTGGTTGTGTAACCTTGAGCAAGTTACTTAACCCCAATTGCTTAAAAAAAAAAAAAAAAGAACTGTTGTCAGGTCAAGACAAGGAGAAGCGGGCAGCCTTCTGAGAGTTGCCTGGTATACTCTGAAGCCCACAGCTCAGTATAAGGTAGGGGGGAAGGGCAGTGTCTTGGACTTTGCATCAGGTATGGTCTTTTAGATTTCCTCAAATCTAAGGGATATAATATTTTCTTCCAGCCATTTCCAAGCCATGCTGTCTGTACTCTGGCCATCAACATCATCATCTCCGGACTAAAACTCCACCCCTGGAAAGCCCTGTTCTAATGGGTGATTTTTTTTTTTAATCTTGCCCAGTTCAGAACCAAGCCTCAGTCATCTCCACACCAGGCTATGCTTTCCAGGTCCTCTGTATGTATTGTCTTCCCCCTTTAGAATGTAAGCTCCTTGAGAATAGGGACTGTGCTCCTTCTTTGTATTTGTATCCCCAGCACTTAACGCCGTGCCTGGCACATAGCAAGCACACAATATATGTTCTAGCTACCTATCGATCTCTCTCCCATCCCTACCCTCCTTCAACTTGGAGGCAGACAAAGTAGTTCAGGAAAGATAGGGAGAGAAGACTCTAATAATATATGAAATAGTCTAGGATCCCTCAAACACATTGGAAATCAAAATTGAATTTGCCAAGCATCCTCGGGACCAGAAGACTCAAAGACTCTGCATAACATCCTTCCCCTCCTTCCCCTTTTGATGTAAGTGAATCCTCTGAATCTTCTTGTGCCTCAGTTCTGCATTTTAGAGAATTCAATTAAAAAAAAAAACATTTATTAGAGGGGCGACTAGGTGGCACAGTGAAGAGAGCACTGGCCTTGGAGTCAGGAGGACCTGAGTTCAAATCCAGCTTCCGACACTTAACACTTACTAGCTGTGTGACCTTGGGCAAGTCACTTAACACCAATTGCCCTGCTCTCCCCCCTCCAAAAAGCAAAAACAAAAAACAACAACAACAAAAAAACACCATTTATTAGGTATAGAATATTTGTTAGGCAATGAGAAACAAAGATAGAAACAAAATCTCCCTCAAGAAGTTTACCATCTATTAAAGGGGAGTGGAACAGGCAACTGTCTATAATTGTACTTTTAAAACTCATATTTCAATATTTCAATGATCCAAGATTTCATCAGTGTGGGCACTCCCTCCACCATCACAGATGACAAGCCTGCTGAGTCTTTCTGAGTTACTGAGGCCAAAATATTCATTACTTTATGGACACCCTGATGAGTTTCTCTTTTTAAGGCTGGCCCTCAGACAACAGATACAATCCATAGCTAAACTGGTACAAAAAGCCTTTTAACTCGCTCGGCAAGACCTACCCAAGTGTATTCTATCCTGGGTTAGCCTTCCAGTTCCACCTCCACAGTGAGATCAGGCAACAGAAAAAAAAAACTATCATGAAGGATTTGGAAACCTTAAATGCTATTATTCTTTGTTAAAGTACAGAAATATATATTACTATGGAGAGGCTCCTTAAATGGACCTTTCAAATAAAGAGCTGATATTCACACCACCTCATCAACAAACCACTGGAAACTTGCATGTATCTAGTCCTCAGGATTAGCTCCCCCACTTCTCACCTCTTCTCAGTGAGGATCATTTCCCAGCCTAGATGGCTTCCTTGTGTATATTACAACTATCCCACCATGGCACCAAGTCTTCAACCTGGACAGCCTGATATTTACTCCACCTTTTGCTAAACAGTAATATCTCAGGAGAGAAAGGAGCAGACAATCATCCTGGAGAGCAAATAGAGGCTGAAATTACATTAAATTAGAGGTACTCTTTGAAGATGGGTCTAAGATATAATGAAAATGTCTCCATAACATTGAGAGGCAGGGTGATAACAGTAGATGGAAAATTAGACTTAAATCAGGAAGAACAGAGGTGGATTACTATACTGAATCCTTATACACTGCATGACCCTGGACAAGTCATTAAGCTTAGGTTTCCTTATCTATTAAATAGGGATAAAAATAGCACCTACTTCTTTGGGTTTCTGGGAGGATCACATGAGATAATGTACAGAAAGCACTTTGCAAAGCTTAAATAACCATATTGATGTGAGTTATCACATCCATAGCACTACTGCCAAGGACAGATCTTGACATAGAGAACAACTTTTCTCTCCATAATTCACTGGAAACACTCAACAACTGGCTCCGTTACAATGAGTGGTATTAAAATGCTGGAGAATGTGGATAGGCTATTTAAAGGATATGTACAGGGCTGAAAGATTCAAATCATACTTCTTCTAACACATGGAGCCTGAGGGTGGTCCCTAAAAATCTGATTTGTCCATCATAGCTAATTAAAAACTCATGCATGTGTCTTTGATTTTCCACCCAATGGAGAAGTCCTGGCCACTCTGACTGTAGATTTTGGCAATGGATACTGGCAGGGAGAGGAAAAACACACACACACATGCCAGTTTCTCAGTACTAAGAGGGAAGGTATGTTTAAAGCTGGGTAAGTGACCCTGTCTTTGGCTTCACATTACAGTTAGAGGTCTCTTTCTCCTCATACTCAACTGCCACCCACCAACTGGTACAAATAGTGCTTGTATTCGAGCATCTAAGTGTCACTTGGGGTAAGCCTCAAGTAGTCAGTGATACTAGCCACTGTTCAAAACTGGCATTGGTAAAGGGAGAGAAGTTTGTTTGGAATATATTTTTCATCAGAAAAGCTTTAACCAATCTTCCCTTGGGGCCTAAGGAAAAGGAATTATTTTCATAAGAGTCCAAATCTAACTGGCTGTAAAGAGTAGAACCCCATATGTATCAAATAGGCCTTTGGGGGAAGGAATAGAGGGCAGAGTCTAGACATGATTAACTGATGTATGACTGACTTAGTTCCTTTCTCCTCCGTCTAGTAGCTCTAAGTTCCATGTCCCAATGTCTAACCTTAGCTTCCCAACATTAGCTCTCATTCCAGGTGTGGCCATAAAAGACAGGAAGGCAGCAACAGCAGATAGTGAGGTAAAAGAGGACAACTGGGGCAGACCTGTTCTAGAAGTATGAAACAAACAGGAAAGTCATTTTTAGGGGGGAAAAAGTTAAAAAAAATAATACATGGGGTAAAAGTATTCTCTTTCTTTCTCCTGACATCTTAGTACTTTGTTTATGATTTACCAAAATCTGGTTCATAAAGTAGTTCACAGAATTCCAAAGAATTTGAGGATTGGAGGGACCTCAGCAACCATCTAATCTGAGACATATATGAAAGAAATTCTCACTATAAAATAGCCAACAAGTGGTCAACCAGGCCCTACCTGAAACTTTCCAAGCAAGGAAAACTCACTACCTCAAGACAGCCCATTCCATTCTTGAACAGCTCTAATTATCTGTGTCCATGTCTTATTTCTCCCTACTAGGCTATAATATCAATAAGAACAAACATTTATTAAGTAACTACCATGTGCCAGGCATTGTGCTAAGCATTGGAGATACAAAAAGAAGCAAAAGACAGGGTCTGCCCTGAAGAAGCTTACAATCCAATGAGGGCAACAACATGGAAACAAATATACATAAAGCAAGGTATATGCAGACTAAATAGGAGATAATTAACAGATGGGAGGAACTGGAATTAAGAGCAACTAGGGAAGGC
The DNA here is from genome assembly GCF_028583685.1 of Petaurus breviceps papuanus. Taxonomy (NCBI): domain Eukaryota; kingdom Metazoa; phylum Chordata; class Mammalia; order Diprotodontia; family Petauridae; genus Petaurus; species Petaurus breviceps. The sequence continues at coordinate 22,171,829 of NW_027187359.1, read as the reverse complement.
TTCCTATAAAAATGGGATATGAGTTGGGATCTAAAGGAGATCAGAGAGGTTAGTAGTCAGAATGGAAGAGGGAGAGTGTTTCAGGCAAGGGGAAGAGCACCCCACCCCCAAAAATGCCTAGAGCCAAGCAATGGAGTGTCTTCTTCATGGTACAGCTTGGAGGCCAGTGTCACTGGATCAAAGACTACATGTCAGAGAATAAAGTATAAGAAGACTGGAAAGGTAGAAGTGTCTAGGTTATGAAGGGTTTTGAATGCCAAACAGAGCATTTTATATTTGGTTCCTAGAGCCTACAGGAAATCACTGAAGGTAGGACAGGGACGGGACACGATTGTACCTACACTTTAAGAAAATCATTTAAGTAGCTGAATAAATGATGGATTGGGGGAGCCTTAGACAGAATAACACACAAGCAGGTTATTATAATAATCCAGAAGGAAGGTGATAAGGGCCTACACCAGATGGGAGGCAATGTCAGATGAGAGAAGGGGGCATATTTGAGGGATGGTGCAAAGGTAAAACTGACAGACCTTGGCAACAGCTTGGATATGGGAGGATGAGAGAGAGTAAGGAATCTAGGATGACTCTCAGGTTGTGAGCCTGCGGGAGTTGGAAGATGGTGTTACTCTCTACAGTAATAGGGAGCTTAGGAAGTAGGGAGGTTTTAGGGGAAAGATAATGACTTCTAGACAAGGTGAGTTTAAGATGTCCATTGGATATCCAGTTCAAGATGGCTGAAAAGCAGTTGGAAATGTGAGATGGGAGATCAGCAAAGAGGTTGGTACAGGATAAGTAGATTTGAGAATCATCAGTATACAGGTAGTAATTAAATCCATGGGAGCTGATGAGATCATCAAATATAGTAGTATGGAGGAAGAAGAGAAGAGGGCTCAAGACAGAACCTTGAGGGACATCTATGTTTAAATGCCACAATCTAGGAAGAGGATCCAGTAAAGGAAACTGAGGAGAGGTCAGATAAGTAAAAAAAAAAACCTGAGGAGAGAGGTATTCTAAAAACTTAGAGAGAAAAGAATATCAAAGAGGAGGGAGTAATCAATAGTGTCAAAGGCTCTGTAGAGGTTTCATGGAGAGTGAGGATTGAACAAAGGCCACTGGATTTGGCAACTTAGAGGGCAGAAGCTGTATCTTACTAACCACCATTTTCTGTTACATAAGGTCTTATATATAGTAGACATTTACTAAACAAAATAAATGTGCTTCTTGGAAAAATGGAGGAAATGCTGGATGTGGTATGAGGAGAAACCCGAGTTCAAATCCTATCTCCTACACTTGTTGGATGTGAGACCCCCAGGCAAGTCACTTAACCTCTTTAAGACTCATTTTCTTTATCTGTATTAAGGCACTTCCCCCTTTCATATATGAAGTTTGCTGAAAGCAACAGAAAAGAGAAAATCTGTATAAGGAAAACTGATAAAAAAAACTTATGAAGAAACACAAACTCAGAAAGAATGTTGAGGAGAGGAATCGCCTATTCTGAGGAGCACAGGGGACTATGAGAAGATATCAATAACACTGGGTTCCTAGCTGACAAAAAGGTAAATTTCTTAAGTGTTGTATCTCATAAGGCAAAGATAAATCACTGACTACCAAGAGATTTGAGGCATTGTAAGCTATAAAAAGCCAATAGAAGCAGAAGCTAAAAAAAGAGATGGACAGAAGAATCAGAATGGTTAAGCTGAGTTCATCAGGAGTCATAAGAAGCTGAGTAGAGCAGACACTGAAAGCTCCCAGCTGAAACAGCTGATCCTATGAAGAGGTTTATTGCTCTCTAGTGCCACCTACATCCTGAGAGGGGAAAACCTCTTAGGGGCACCTGTGTTGTATAGTTTAAGAGTGATTTAGGGGCACCTGCCCTGTATAGTTTAAGAGTGATTTAAGATGGAGGAAAAAATGAGGGGGAAAGACAAGGTTTGCTATGACTTGTACTTTGCTGTAAGAAGAAGCCAAGTAGACAATTGGACAAAGTGAAATCCCTTGTTATTTGGAGAGATGAAGGGCTTGGCAATTCTTTGTCTCAAGGGAACCTTGTCATTAAAAGAGTGTAACACTTTTTCTCAGCACCCTGTTACAGGTGGCTATGAGTGAAGATCTTGTCACTGACTGCTCTGGCTTAAGACCAGAAGAGGAATGACTTTACTCAGAGGGTGAAGAGTAAGGACCTGAAGAAAAGCAAATAGTAGAAAAGCATCTTTGTGCAGTAGACTATTCCTGAAGCAACAAAGAACATCAAGGACTACAGTCCAAAATTGTGAGCTGCCCCAGATATGTGAGGTTTTTTCCACGCACGTACCTTCCTGCTTACTTTCTTTAAGCGTGTGTCCATATTCTCCCATAAGTACTGAATGCATCAATGGAAGAATGTGGCCCCGTGTTACGGGCAAACTATGATGTTTTGATTTATTCCTGCTTTTGTCTTCTGTTGAGTAACTGTGATAATTTGATTATTCTTGATTTTGCCTTCTATTGAGTAATGTCATGATTCTTCTTTCTTTAGCTTTCTCATTTAGTAAACATTTTACGTTTAAAAGTTAATGATATCGGGACGGCTAGGTAGCACAGTGAATAGAGCCCTGGAGTCAGGAGGACCTGGGTTCAAATCAGGCCTCAGACACTTAACATTTAGTAGCTGTGTAACCTTGGGCAAGTCACTTAACCCCAATTGCCCCTCTAAAAAAAAAAAGGCCAAAAAAAAGTTAATAATGTCATGGTGATTAATTTTGTATATGGGAAAAGCACATTGATGAGGTCTCAGGAGGTAGAATATAACATGTACCCCCATCAGAATTACCAAAGCACCCTGGGAGAGTTCTGAATTACAGCTATGTAGTAAATCATTCTCTGGGAACACCATTTCTGTGGGGTAAACAAGTCAGTCCAGAAAGCAATAGTGGGGGTCCATTGCATACTACATGTAAAATGAGTATAATTCTTACTTCACAGGGTTATCATAAGGATCAAATGATACAATTTATATAAAGTTAAGGCACTAATGTATGCTAAGTTAAAGCATTATACTAATGTGAATAGAGGGCTATACAGTAGAATACAGAAAGCCTGAGTCTGAATCCCACGTCAGAAACTTTTTAACTGGATGTCTCTAAGCAAAGTACTTCACCTCTCTCAGTCTCAGCTTCCGAATCTAAATGGAGAAAATAATAGCACCTACACGCACGGGGTTGATGAAGGAGAGGGGGGAATCAAATGAGACAATACATAAAGCAATCTGTAAAACTTTTAATGTACTATATAAATGTTAACATGATTAATTATTATGTCAGATGATTATTATATTATGTTTAATGAATAAACAAGCCAAATGGAACTTTTTCCATGAGTTTCTAGTCAATTATTCTGAGAACATATTTATTTTTTGATTTTTCAACTGGTCTTGATTTTCTATCTGCAGTCCTCATTTTGTGTAGTCCCCTACTGAGGCAACTATTGTGACTATCTGAGATGTCCAACAGACTAACCAATCTAGCACAACCAACAGATCCTAACCATAAAAAGGAATGTTTTTAGGTGAATACACTTCATTCATCACAATGGATTACAGCCAGTTTTGATAACCAAAAACTAGTGTTCTCACAATTCCCATAATGTTCCTAATGGAATGATCAAAAGGGAAAGAAGCCTCTCATCCAGATCATTACATTTTCAAAATTCAATAAACATTTATGAAGCACCTACTGAAAATCCCTATTCTCAAACTTAAATTATACTACCCAGATGGAATCATTACTTCTCTACAATGTAGATACTAAATTTAAATTATAAAGGTCCTCAGAGTCATATAATCTAAACTGCTAACTTTACAGGTAGGGAAACTGAGGACCAGAGCAGGGAAGTGACTTAACGAAAAGTTAACTCAAAGTAGCAGGGCTTAGATTTGAACCCAAGTCTCATGATTCCATGTTCAATGTTTTTTCCACTAAATAATATCAGGAGAAGAAAATATAGTTTTTCCCTTAAGAGACATGGGCAAAACCCCTCAGAGGTAGGTCCATATTCCCTGCTATTGCTCAAGTTTGCTTCAACTTATATGTTTTTTCCTGTACTTTATAGTATGGAGAGCACTATAATTCCCTGGTCCTACACAAGGGCTGGTAGCCATGGTTTGCCTGGGGTTGCTCGAAGTGTATGTATTCGGTACTCTGTCACCTCATTTGTCACAGAGTAATCAGCTATAAGTGACTAATCAGAGAAATAGCAACACAGCCAAGAAAACCCCCTTCTTAGGTTTCCGTTGCCATGGGTTACTCGGAATCCTCTTCATTTGTATGGTGGGCTGGGCTCTAGGAAAATTCAATGTGATTAGAATTTTCCTTTTCTGCTTTCAGGAAATTGGTGAGCGAACACAGGGGCAGTCAAAAATGGCCACCAGCTCTGTGGTCTCACAATAATGGAGTCAGGAATTAAGCACCCAAAGGCAGGATTGGTCTGAGATCTTGGGCCCCACCCACCTCTATCTAAATGATTCCCCCTGACATGCTGAGAGCATGCAGCAACAAAATGCTGGGGCCTCAGGATCCCCTCAGAAGTCATAACCATTGCCTTTCAGTCTGTTCTTTCCATGTCTAGCCAGGCTTAGTAATGAAGGATTATAAACAGCACCAGGCAACTCTGCATTCTTTCCTCTCTGAACCTGACAACAGCTGAGAAAACATGACTTAAGCCCCGGGCCATACCAAGGGTGTGGTGGTGGTATAGTCTTTGAGTAGAGGGAAGATAATATTTGTCCCTGTCCTGGATAATGTCCCCAATGCCATTAAGTTATGGGAGGACTACTTAGATTGCTATTGCTCCCCCCAGAAGGTGCCATCCATATTTTTGAGAGAGAATCCATGAACATGTGTACACAAATACACACACACGCATGCATACATGCTTAGCTTAGTACATATGAAAAGAACACTGAGTGTAGAATCAGAAGCCCCAGGTACAAATCCCAGATCTTTTAATCATTATCTAGGTATCCCTTATGCAAGTCACTTTAACCTCTCTAGCCTCAGAGTTCTCATCTGCAAAATAAGAGAGCTGGACATGATGACCCCATTAGGTCCCTTTCACCTCTAAATCTACTCAACTATCTTATAAACATACATATTTGCATACTTGTACAAACTCACACAGAAACCTTTTCCAATTATAAAAACTCACAAACATATGTACAAATAGCCTCATTTGCAGACACACAATGACATACACTAACACACACAAAAACATCCACATCCACATATATATATATGTATATATATACTCATTTAAATTTCCACAATCACACACTCAGCCGTGGTAGCCCTGGCAACAAAATGTGCTTATCAGCATGACAGATAGGAAGGGTCAGAGGGGAAGGTGTAAAAGTGCTTTGAGGGGGCTGCTTTTCCCAGTTGTTCTCTATAAAGCTGGGTGGAGCCATCCCTTCTGACCTGTCAGAGTTGTGATATAGCCTCTAGGGTGCACTGGACTCTCCAACAGGCTTTACCTTTGCCCATTACTGGCTTGGTCCTGGTCCTGGCCATTGCTGCCTCTTGGACTTGCTCCCCAGAGTAACTTCATCATGAATGGTGTAACTTGTGAAGCTAGTTTTTTAAAAAATAGCTTTGTAGGCTCAAGCTCCACTGGGAATTTCACCATTGCACTGAAAAACCCTCGTACCACCTCTTCTCTCCATAGTCCCTATTATACTCTGGTCCCTGCCAAGCAGCTGAGGGAGAAGAGTGGGAGAAAGCCCAGTGACCCAGGACATGGCAAGCATTTCCCAACCTTCTCTTTGTTTCCCAAGGCTATGCCAGTGAAGCTGGTCTGTCTACCTCTAGCCTTGGCCTCAATAAGCTGTAAGAACACTTCAATGGGGAAAGAGCAAATGTGGAATAAAGGGCCCTGCTCTTACAGTTTTTAGGATAAAGATCTGACTCTCAAATGGTTTCCTAGCTCTGCTAACTCAACTAACTCAGAGGGTATGGTAGTGGTTAATTGAAGACACACTAGTTTTGGCACTTAATAATTGCTGAATAAATGAACAAACAGGTGAATGTCCTTGCAACCAAACTAAATGTGGATTGAGCTTCTGAAGGCTAGAAGAGTAGAAATCTATTTATTTTGAGAACAAAAGGGGGTCCCAGCATGGATAATTACAACAGTGCCCGGGACAGAGTTCTCTTCAAGCTTCACTCTCCCTTTTCTCTCTCCTCCTCAAACATGTCTAAAGGGGCAGTTTGGTCTTCAAGGCTGGCTGATTTTCAAACTGTAAAAACCGCTTCCTCCTTCCCACAGGACTTTAACCTCTCAAAGGAAAGAGAAACCTTTCAAACAAAATACCCATAAAAACTAACTATACCTCCTGCTTCTTCTTCACGCAAACCCCAAATATACAGCTCAAAGAGCTCTTAGTGGCAACACAATGTAGTTGAAAGAGGCCTGGATTTGATGGGGGGTAAACGGGATCCCAAAAGGTTCAGCAGATATTCTGATCTTACCCAAGACCAGAAAACCTGCAATATCGTCTGGAAAGAATTCAAGGTCTCAGGCTTAATTGGAGTGAGAGTTGTAGAAGTTTATTGTTACACTTCCATGAGAAGCGGGCAAGAGTCCTTTAGGGGACCTGCTACACTTCCATGAGAAGCGGGCAAGAGTCCTTTAGGGGACCTGCGAGTGAGAGGGGTATGTGCTTTTACTTTTAAAGGGTAGGGCTGCCATTGTCAGGGCTGGCCTGACGGGAGGGGCCTCAATGCATAGACAAAGGTCAGAGCTGACCAAGAGGAGCATGTGAATAGATAGTTTAGATGAAATTTGGGCCAGGCCGGAGGAGACATGAGGATTTGGGCCAGACCGGAGGAGACATGAGGGATTAAGTAAGAACAAAGGAGTCCCAAGGTGTTGCCTAGGCCTAGTGTGGAAGGGGCAGAGTCGGAGGTTGGGAAAGAAATTTTACAGATAACAATTTTACAATACAAATTGCAGTTACAATTTCACAGACTGGTTTCACAAGTTGGTTTCACAAATTGACCTAGACTCCAGGTACCCCATCACTATGTTTCAAAGGTTACAAATATTCCACCTTTATCATTTTTCTCTTTGTGAACTTCTGTGAAAGAAATAGGACATATCTATTTTGTCTTCTTCTCTACCAGGTCAGGATTGGGTGGAACCACCAATGAAATGACGTCCTGTCAAAAGATGTAAAAATGGTAACTCTTCTAAAAAGCAAGATGAATAGAGAACTCCATCATAAATCAAACACCTTTCATCCACAACCCATTCACTGCCACATTCTTAAATACTGTTATTCATTGCAATAATTCACTGACTTTCTCTGCTGGTCTCCCTTCTCCTTACTCTCCCTCATTCCCTCCCTCCCATCCTTCTCAATGTAGGTCAGAGCTTATTTTCCTGCAGCAAATAGGTACACTTTAAAAATCAGGGTGGAGAATATGCTCTAGAGATGAATTTAAAATTGTTTACGTGTATTATAAAGAAATCCAGGCCCAGGGTTCCCCATCTAAGAGATACAAAAAAAGAGATGGCATGTAGGTCATATAGGTGGAAGTGGGGGTGGGGATTTATGTGCGTTCTCGGTAGAGAAGTTGAAAATCAATCCAGATGGAAGTACAAGTGTAGGTATTCCCAACTTACCCAAAGGTTTGTTTGCAAATTGGCTATTTACAATTCAGAAACCATTTTCCCAGTAAAATAACTTTTATGAATGGGACAGGGGAGGTGGGGGTGGAGGGAGAGAAGCTTGGGGGAAGATAGCAACAAGATTCTAAAGACTCACTCAAAAGAGTGTCAAACCTATTGTACAGCTAAAGCATTTAGTATTAACAGGGACCATCTGGAGGGGAAAAAATTTCTCTCTTCTTTCCAACCAGACTTGAGTAAATCAAGAGGATCAATCAAACTGATTATCAGTTCAATTCCAGGATTCAATCACACAATTTTCATTGATCAACTTAAAGAGAATCTTTGCATTCAGAAAACTTAGCATCATTTGATCAGATACTGAAATCAAACAATATGTTCATTTTGTCATTAAGCTACCCCAACCATTCTGCCTTTTGTTTTGCATCTCCAGCCCTTTGCTGGCCCATTAGGAAGACAGTCCAATTCACTAGAAAGTGGAAAGTCGAACGGCTTAAAAAATTGGCTAGGGGTGATTTGCAAATTGGATGATTCACAGAATCTCATACTTGAAAAGGCACTCTCTCAGAGGCAAGCTAGTTCAAAGTATACACAAACAGAAATCCCCTCCACAGTTTCCAGTTTGGCTTGAAGACTTCCCGGGAAGGGAAACCCAATAATTCCTGAAGATTTCAATCCACACTTGGACAGCTCTATTTGTTAGAATGCTTTTTACATGAAATCCAAATCTGCCTCTTTTCAACTTCTACTCATTGCTCCCAGTTCTCACTTCTGAGGCTAAACACATCAAGTCTAGTCCTTTTTCCATGTCACAACTCTTCAAACACTTCGAGACCATGCCTCAGTTTTCTAATCTGTAAAATAAAGGACTTGAATTAGACAGATGGCTTCTGAGGTCCCTCCAGTTCTAGATTTATGATCCTAATCTCCCTCTAAATCTTCTCTTTCAAAGGCTTAAAATTCCCATTTCCTTCAATCAGTCCTCAAATGGCACAAACTCACTATCCTTCCCCATCATGATCTCCCTTGTATGGACACTCTACAGTTTACTAATGTCCTTCCTAAAACATGTTGCCCAGAAGTTGACATATTTCAAATGTAATCTGACCTAGGCAGAATACAACCCCCCCCCCAAAAAAAAATCACAAAGAAACTGGGGCAGCTAGGTGGTGCAGTGAATAGAGCACCAGCCCTGAAGTCAAGAGGACCTGAGTTCAAATCTGCAACACTTACTAGCTGTGTAACCTTGGGCAAGTCACTTAACCCCAACTGCTTTGCTTTCCCCCCTCCAAAAAAAAAATCACAAAGAATATTAGCACAGTTATCACCTCCCTTGTCCTCTGAATGCAGCCTAAAACACAACTGAGTAACAGGATTTACCTCACAGTGTTGCTATAATGATCAAATGAGATAATATTTATAAAGCGCTTAGCACAGTGCCTGGCACACAGCTGGCATTATAAATGCTTATTTCCTTCCTTCCTACTTCCTATCTAAATCCTACCTATCCTTCAAGGTGTAACTGAAGTGCTACCTCTTTCCTAGTGTCTTCCCCAGACACAGAAGCCCACAAACAGTTTCTTCTCTGCCACTTGTACTTGGCCTGAATTAGTTACTATCTGGTATCATTCTCTGTTCTAAATCCACAGGATCGTAGGCTAGATCTAAAACTAGAAGGGCCCTAAGAAGCCATCTAGCTCATCCTCCTCAATTTATAAATGAGAACATTGAGGACCAGGGAAGTTAAGTGATATGCCCAAGGTCCCACAGAGGAGACAAGGAAACCCAGGTCCTTTGACTCTAGAACTAGAGATCTTTCCACTTGTTTCCAAAGTATCTCTCTCTTCTTCATTCGTGTTAAGTTGTTTCTCCTGACAAGGAATAGGTACTATATCTTAGACATTCAGTTTATCTCACATCAAGCAACACCTGAAAGGTGGAAGATTAGTGGAAATACTGCTAGACTTGTGATCAATCAGTCACTCAACAAGCATTCAATCAAATGTCTACTATTATGTGCCAGGTCTGGTGCTAAGCAGTAGAGATAAAAAAAAAGTAAAAAACAGTCCTTGCTCTCAAGCAACAAGGAGCTCACAATTTAACAAGGGAGCAATGGGCAGACAACTATGTACAACAGAGGGAAGGCAGCAGGCACAGGGTGAGGGGTAGTCTGGAAAGGTTTCTTGTAGAAAGTAGGATTTTAGCTGCAGTTTCAGGGAAGTCAGGAGGACAAGGAAATGACAAAGGAGAGCACTGCAGGCAAGAGGTTACAGCCAGTGGAAAAGCCTGGAGTCAGAAGGTCAGTATCACTGGATGACCTTAATCTCAATTTAGACCATGGGTGGGGAACCTTCGACCTCAAGGCCACAGGTGGCCATCCAGGTCCTCAAGTGCAGCCTTTTGACTGAATCCAAACTTCACAGAACAAATCTCCTTAAATAAAAGGATTTGTTCTGTAAAACTTGACTCAGTCAAAAGGCTGCACACCCAAGGCCACAAGACACTTACTAGCTGTGAGACCACTAGCATGTCATTTAAATTCTTTTAGCCTCTATTTTCTCATCTGTAAAATGGATATAATATCTGTAGCACTTACCTCACAGTGTTGTTATGAGGATGAAATGATATGGTGTACATGAAGCAACTTCCAAACCTTAACGCACAGGAGTAGATACACCAGTAGGTGCATCACAAAAGCTTAATTATAAGTCTTAATAATGAAATGCCTTTGCCTTATGCTACAAACTAAGAAATTCAGTTCTTCATTTCAGAGAGACAGAGAAGGGACAAGGTGGGAAGGTGGGAATGGAAGGTAGACATTAACCACTAAGTGTAGCTATTTATGGAAAGTGAGAGAAGACCATTTAAAATTCACAATTAAAACAAATACAACTTGCTCCAGTTGCAGAGCTCTCTCTAAACAACAAAATGCAGGTACCATCAGCTTGTATGTCAATAGGTTCTGTCTAATGGTGCTTTTTGTCTGGTCATATTTATAGTAGCTACTGATGAGAAAACAGAAATTTCTGAGGAACTCCAGCAAAGACAAGGGAGAGTTATTAAGTGACTTTGGTCATCCTCCAAATGTGATCAAAGAACTGGCTATTATGCTTTTGTAACAAGCAGGTCTCTGCTCATGTAATTTTCATTGTAATTAATGTTTATCTGATTCCAAAGATATTTTTACAGGAAAATTAATCTTTAAATCAAGCAATTATGGTTGTTTTATAGGCAACTGAGGACACTGCCCATTGTGCCAGAACCCCAGTAAAACACTTTGTTTTCAGTCCATGCTATGGGTCTGCCTAGTGGAAAGAACATTTGCACTTGCAGACAGATGACCTAGGTTTGTCTCCCTGACTATACTTAGTTGCTATGTGATGCTGTGTAAAGCTGTGACTTATTTTCCCCATCTTTAAAGTGAAGATAATAATATTCATCCTGGCTATGTTATTGCACTGGAGTTAGAAAGTCAGTTATCATTGGATCACCTTAATCTCAATTTAGACCATGGATGAGAAGATAAATGCAAAAGCACTAAGCAAACTCAAAACCACTGTGTACCTATGAGGATTATTTTTATTAGCATCATAATTATTAGGTTGGATCACTTTACACTCAGACTTCATAACTATGCCCCCTTGGAGGAGACCTAAGGCAGACTTAGAATCACTTCTGCTCCTTTCTGCTCCATGGGCAAATACTTCTCTAATGAACTTTCTGAGTATAATAATTCTGCACCTCTATCAATGAGGAATATCTTGGATCACAGATTTACATCTGGAAATAACCTAAGGTAATCCAGTCCAAATCCCTTCATTTTACATATGAGGAATAGAGGCCCAGAGTGGTTAAGTGATTTGTCACACTGGTGACAAGCACCACAAAGTGACTGAGGCAGAGCTAGAACCCAGGTTCTCTGACTCCAAATTCAGTGGTCTTTCCACTATACCACATGCCCCTCTTTAGGATGGATCCCAGCAATACATAAACACATTTGTCATGAACTTCTGTCTTGATCATTTACACTGACAAATTAATGGTATATTACAAAAGTCAATTTTGCAGGGAAGGGGAAAAGCAGAGGGTTCAGAGGGTAAAGCAGGAGGGGACAGAGAAATGAGGACCTGAACAGGGAGAAGTCAAACAGAGGAGAATAAGGACAAACTGTGTTAACTTCATGGTTTTGCCCTATCTACCCTCACCTGAGCAAAAACCAGATAAAGCTTTGTGTCAAAAGCCAGCTCTGCAGGAACATGGCCCACTGTGTTGCTGGATGACGCAAGCAAATGTCTAACTCACATAGTTTATAAATGTTTGCTCAATAGGGCTGACTTCATTATAAAAGAGCTTCTTGCTTAGCAGGTTCATTAATTGAGATATCACTAAATTAGACTGTATCTAAAGGACACTTGAAACTCTACTGTATTTTTAAAATTAAAATATAAACTGGAGATGGAAGGATGGTTCTATTATATGGGGCTAGGCTTGGGGTTTTTTGGCATGGAATTACATGAAACAGACCATCAAGAAAATAGTCAGTATGACCTTGTTTCTATGGACAGAAGATTTCATTTATTTCTACAAGTCTAGATACCTGGAAGCCTGCCTGACTAGCAGCCTGGATTTGAGAACCCTGACAATGAGTCAGTCCAGTGATTTATCTGTGTTGTGCCAAATGTTTAAGATCAGCAAGAGAGGTTATTAGGGAAATTTTTCAAAATGAGTGATGATCCACAATTGCATCAACATTTATATAATACACACAAAAATCTATCCAACACATATCTTCTATCTTTCCCCTTCCAGTGCAGTCTTTACACCCCTGTACTTATTCTCCCTCTTCAAACTATGTATGAAATGATTTGTTTACATGTTATATATTGTTCCCCTTCAGTAAACTGTAAGCTTCTCGAAGGAAGAGGTTTTGTTTTTGTATGAATAGTACCTAGTATGGTGCCCCATACAGAGAAGGTGCTTAGAAATGCTTACTGAATTGGATTGGAATGCTTCCAAACTACTAAACCTTAGATGTGATCCTGTCACTCTGCTCAAAGCCCTGCCATAGCTTCCTAATGCCTAACAAGAAAGTTTAAATTCCTGTACCTTACAATAAAGGACTTCCACAATCTAGGGCCATCTTAATCATTTCCAATCTTATACTCCCAGCTAAACTACTTACTGTACCCAAAAACATATTCAGCACTCTCTCATTTCAGTGACTTCTGCCCTCTGGAATAACTTTATCAACTCAGCCCTCACCATAAACTTTTTTTTTCTTTTTGGAGGGGAGAAGGAAGGGCAATTGGGGTTAAGTGATTTTTCCAAGGTCACACAGCTAGTAAGTGTTAAGTCATAAACTCTTTAGTTGCTAACTACCCTCTAACTCTAATTTCAATGCTATTTCCTCTACAGGACTCTGGCTTCTCCCACTTTTTCTTTCAGGATTCTTCTAACATTTTATTTGCAATTAATTCTCTTAGACACCTGATACATGTATGCCATTTTGTATTATAATTATGTATGAAAGTGTCATATCCCTGTAGGAGATCAGAGCAGGGCTATGTTTTATTAAACCCTATATTACTCCCAGCATCTACCACAGTGCTCTGCACACAATAGGTGTTTTAACACAGTTACTATTAATACTTTGCACTCACAAATATCTTATCCCACAACCTAATGAAATTGTGGGCAAATCAAACAACTATAATACAAAATAGGAATTGGTTTTGGAGAAAGATAACTGGTGCAATGTGCTCAATTCTGCAGGACATAACTAACTAGGCAAGGAAACTTACAGGCAATTTCTAAATACAAAGAGCCACAAGGTGATAAAACAAACTCTAACCAACTAGCAATTTGGAACAAGAATGTGCTTTACTTTGGCAATAAGCTCATTTCTGGTTGGGATGTGGTTTAAATTCAGCCAGTCTGGAAAAACACCATGACAACAGATTCAACTGCTTGAAGTTAGTTGATTTGGAAAGAAGCTTAATGAATTTAATAACTCATGAACACAAATCTCCAACTCACAGGTCAGAGAGGTCTACATCAACAACGGAGGGCCTGCCCTCTATGCTCACTTCATTTTTTCCACAATGAATGTGTTGAGACCCTTGGGTCCATCACAAAAACGTCCTCTGAATGTTATAATCATTTGGGTTTCTTCAGTATTCTTTTTTTTTTTTTAAGCAATTGGGGTTAAGTAACTTGCTCAAGGTTACCCGGCCAGTTATTTCTGGGTGTGGTGCTGAGTGTCTGAGCCTGGGATTCGATCTCCAGGTCGTCCCAACACTGGAACCGGTGCTCTTACTCGCTGAGCCACCTGGCCGCCCCTTCTTCAGTATTCTTTGACAGTTTTTTAATATGAAAATGGAGGAGAAGGTGAAGGTGACCATGGTCATGTGTGGAAAGACAGAAGAAGTAGATGTGTGTATTATAGGTAATATACAAAGATGGGTGGGTTGACTCATATTTAAAGTTTAAACTAAACCAAAACACAAGAAGCTCCTACTCGTCTGATGTGTGAATAGATAGATCCATTTACTCCTCAATCAGGAAAGAGGGAATCACAGGTGTGCTCACACCCCAACTGGGCATTGGTTAATAATAACCAGTCTTGGATTAGTGCTAGACACTGTCTCAATCTAGATTCTAATGCTAACATTTTATGAATGAACAAAAAAGCATTCATCAAGAATTTAACATGTGCAAAACATTGTGCTAAGTGCTGAAGGTACAAAAAGAAAAGCAAAACAGCACCTCCTCTACAGCAACCCAGATTCAAATGGGGAAGACAACACACCTAGGTTTTAGCTGCAAGTCAGATGGAAAGTCCCAGTGGTCTTTAGGGTACAAAAGAGGTAGCTACTCAAATGCTTACATGCATATGCACAATAGTTAAAGTAGTATAATTTAGGACTTTATCTGCTGGAAACCTTTTCAGAATTGACTGTTTAGCTATTCTCCAACACAAATTTTCAATCTCACATAAATGAAAGAATTAGTCAGGAGTTGCTAGAGAATTATCATTTATTATTCCTCTTAATTTTTTTTGGGGGGGGGGAGTGGAGGGGCAGAATGTGATGAAGCAGTGTGGTATAGTAGAAAGAGCACTGGATTCGTATCAGAGTACCTAGTATTAATCCTAGTTCTGTGACTGTGACCTTAGTCAAATCACTCAACCTCTTCAGGCATCATTTTCCTCATGTATAAAATGAAGGAGTTGGACTCGATATCTTTTGAGAAACTTTCTAACTCTGAATCTTATGTTCCTAAGACTAGAGAGGAAAGGTAATACCAACTTGTCAAGAGCCTTGGATGACAAGGTAAAGAATTTAAGCTTTACTCACTAGGTAACAGAAGGCCACATGTTTTAACGAAAGGATGACATGACTAGATCTATGTATAAGGGAGATTAGTCTAGAAATAGTTTGAAGGATGGATTGAAGGAAGCAGAGAATAGCAATGGTATTCAATACTAATAGCAACAATACATTAATGTTACTGCAGTGATAGTCTCTGGCAGGTGGAAAAGAAGCTCTGTACCAACATAACAGCAGTGGAAGGATGGAAAAGATGTTGAGGAAACAGAATTGGTAGGAATTGGCAACAGTTTGAACACAAGAGGTGAAGTAAATGGAAAAGTCAAAGATGATATCAAGGTTTTGAAAAAGGATAGTTGGATGGATGGCAGTGTGTGATAGTAATGGCATTTAAAGATTCCCCCTGTATTGGCTTGGTTTTCAAATTGATTGTGTTAAAACCCAGAGCTTGTTAATCCCACCTGTGGGATGGACTTGTTGATGTGAAAAGAAAGTCCTGAACTGGGAGGAACTGGTGACGTAGATTTGCAGAGACAGGAGAGAGAGGCAGAAGGGCCTTTTTGGAAGCAGCACCTCGTGGAGAGAGAGAGGCTAAGAGAATTGCTGGTGGCCGCTTTGAATTGCCCTGGACTTTTGAGACCTGCCCCCTGAGCTGCCAAGGACTGAGGAGACATGGCTGTTTTGCTGGTACTTTGTCTGTCTGTTTTGATGTTGTTTTGCCAGATTTGTCCACTGGTGAAAGACAGTCCTGTTGAAGAAGTCCTGGAACCTGGCTGTTCGCTAAGAAGCCCTGAGACTGTCCTGCAGACAGAGAGTGAATACTGTC
>NW_027187359.1:22082431-22136013 GCF_028583685.1 Petaurus breviceps papuanus | reverse complement strand
CTCAAAAGTCCAGGGCAATTCAAAGCGGCCACCAGCAATTCTCTTAGCCTCTCTCTCCACGAGGTGCTGCTTCCAAAAAAAAGTTTCTTCTGCCTCTCTCTTGTCTCTCCAAATCTACGTCACCAGCTCCTCCCAGTTCAGGACTTTCTTTTCACATCAAAAAGTCCATCCCACAGGTGGGATTAACAAGCTCTGGGTTTTAATACAATCAATTTGAAAACCAAGCCCAATACAGGGGAATCTCCACATTCCATTACTATCACAGGTCATCAGAGAGAACTTTACTTTGCATTTTAAATCAGGCCTCTTTTGAAATATATTGCCTTACTTAATCAGTTCAGTTACTAGATTAATTTATTTTTTTAAATTTTATTTTATTAGATTTGTTTATCTACTTTTAGTTTACAACATTCAGTTCCACAATCCCTTGAGTTCCAAATTTTCTCCCCTTCCCTCTCCCTCTCCCGTCCACCCCCATGGCGGCAAGCAATCAGAGGATCTACAAATATCTTCACATTTCGCTTTAGTCAGATAGTAAAGAATTATAACCAACGAAGTCAACAACGAGAAAGAAGGAACCAAACAAAGCTAAACACAAAAGAGAGAGCAAGTAGTTTGCTTCAATCTGCATCCAAACTCCATAGTTCTTTACTCTGAATGTGGATTATTCCCTTATTTAAAAAAAAATTTTTTTGAGTACCTACTCTGGGACGAGGTTCTCTTCCATTTTTGGTGCAGTTTGATAAAGGTGATTAAAGCAGAACCCCTGCCTTAAATTAATTAAGTTCACAATTTGGTGGGTGATGGGGTGGAGTTAGGGTTAGGTTTAGGAGAAATAAGGCCTGTACTAAAATACAAATCACTATAATACGAAGTAATATGTGTAAAGAACCTAGAGAGAAACAGAAGTACTAGAAGAATTTGGAGAAAGAAATATTCCTTTGAGATGTAAGGATTAGAGAAGGTTTCATAAAAATATCATTTAAACTAGGTCTTAAGGATGGGTAAGATTCTAATGAGCAGAAGACTAGGACCAGTGGGTAAATGCTACAAGGAAGGCAGGGTTAGACTCAATTGCTGGAAAAAACTTATTAACATTAGAATTGTCCAACAGTAGAATGGGCTATACCTCAAGAGGTAGTAGTAGTTCACTGGTGGTGTTAAAGTGGAAACTGGATGCTTATTTTTCAGGGACATGAGAAATCCTCTTTCTGGTAGGGAATGAAATAAATGACTCTGAGGTTTCATCCAACTCTAAAACGCTATTACTAAAGTGAAGAAACAGGAGCATCGAAGTGAGCTACAGTAGGTCCTAGAGTAGATCCTCCTTAGAGGAAGAAAAGTATGCACAAAGAGTAGGTATGAAAGCAAAAGTACAGTGAACAACTGGATTTGGTTGGAATTGGGTGGGGGGGGGGGATGAGGGAAATGGGGTAAAGGGCAAAGGAAGTGAGAAATAGCCACTTCTGGGCACCAGAAACTTCTTAATCATAAATAGGCACATCTTAAATAATGTCATTAATTGGTTCAGTCCCCACAAAAAAAAAAGCCAGGTTCTATAATTTAATTTTATGTTGGGATCCTGTTAAAGTATATAGTCTTTGTTAAGGCAATCATATGTTGTTAAAGCTGAATAAGAGAAGACCTCAAAGTAAACTGCTCTCTCCCTAATTACTCTGAATTAGGGAATCCAGGAGATAGTTCCATCAAATTCAGTTTCACTCCTATTCAATAGACATTTATTAACCATCTAATATGTACAGAACTCTATGCTTCTGCTAGGGGAGAAGCAAAGTTTTAAAAATCATAATAACCAGAACAGTTGACATTAATTTATAATAATAATCACAATAGTACCTACCATTATATAGTTCCTACTAGGTCCTAAGCTTGGCTTTACAATTATTATCTCATTTGATCCTCACAATAACCCTGGGAGGTAAATACTATTATTATTCCTCATTTTACAAATGAGGAAACTGAGGCAAACAGAGGTTAAGTGACTTGCCCAGGGTCACACAGCTATTATGTACCTGACTCCAGGTCCAGTTCTATCCAATGCACCACCTAGCTGCCTCTTCAAAGCCATGCAAAACAGTTTACATACATTATATTGTCTAAATCTCCTAACAACCCTATGAAATAAGAACTACAAATCCTATCCCATTTTTATAGCGATAAAGAAGCTGAAGCTCAGTATGTTAATAATCTTCCCAGGCTCTCTCTGCTCACAGGTGGCGGAGGCTAAATTAAAAGCAAGGTGTTTTCTGACATCAAGTCCTACACTTTCTCCTATATGGTCCCTGCCCACTAGGGACTTAGGGGTAAGCCATGCACTCATAAAATAATAATACACCACATTATACAAGTGTATTAGAAAAGTGAAAAGTGTTATAATAATGGTTAGCATTTAAGTTTGCCAAGTGTTTCCAAATATGATCTCATTTTGTCCTCACAACAACACTGTGAAGTAGGTGCTAAATACTATCTCCATTTTACAATTGAGGAAACAGGGACAGACAGGAGTTTAAGTGAGTAGGGTCACTCACTAGTAAGTGTCTGAGGCCTTATTTGAACTCTGGTCTTTCTGACTCCAAATTATAAAAGGTCTAAGAAAAGCAGGAAAAGTTGTAATGGCCCTCAAAGAGAATGAACCCAGGATTTTGGTCCTTGTGGATCATCTCCATTGAGCATAGGGGAGCTAAGATATGTAGACTCCCTAACTGCCTGTCCATCAAAAAAACAGCTAACATTTATATAGTACATTAAGATTTATAAAGTTATCTCATCTGAACTTCACTAGAACCCTGTAAAGTAGACACTATTATTAGTGGTTTGCCCGTGGTCATATAGCTAGGAAGTATCAGAAGTGGGATCTAAACCCAGGTTCTCCTAATGCTAAAGTCAGTTCACTATACAACACTGCCTCCTTCTTATTCAGGGCCCTGAGCAAGCTGGATGTTTGAAAACTGTAGGCTTCATAGATGAAACAAGAAGCCCCCCAAAGCAAGAAAAATAACAAATTCAAACTTGCTACAGAATTAATACTAAGAGATGATCCCAGAAACTCCTATTATCACCTCTCAAAGGAAAGAAAAAGGTGCTAAAGGGGGGAGGGGGGGGAACCTTGCCAGACTCAAGGGGCCCAAGCAACCAACAAGCCACAGGAGAGATATGAGGAAGGTTAAGGAAATAAGGAAGAGAAGTAAGGGAGGACCACAATGTTCGCTTCGTAAAAGGACAAACAGCTTTCCAGTTTCACCTAGAAGCTGCAGGCCAAGGACGAAGGCTGGTATTCTTGGCTATCTAAGGTCTTAATATCGTCCACCTATGAAAGCAGGTAACAAGTGGACCAAAGAGCTGAGTTTCCACAGCTATGTAAAAACCAGGCTCCCTACAAGCTCTGAGACATAAAGAATCAGGGTAAGAAATCAAACACACTACCAGCTGATGATTTAAAAAAGGATCACAAGATTTAATAACAGCTAACATTTACGTAGTGCTTTCCACACATTATTTCATTTGATCCTTCCAACAAACCTAAGAGGTATATAGTACAGGCATTAATAATCCCCATTTTACAGATATGGAAAGTGAGTCTTATAACTATTGACTTACTGTGATCACACAGGATAGCAAATTTTTGAGAAAAGAATTTGAACCCAAGTCTTTCTCAACTCCTAGTGATGTATACTATCCACTAAACAGAGCTAGCTCCAAACCTAGAAGGGTTGGTGGGGGTCAGCTTAAACCAGGGTCTGTGAACTTTTAAAAAAATATTTTGATAACTATTCCAATATAATTGATTTTCCCTGTAATCCTATGTATTCTATTATATGTATTATATGCATTAAAATGTTATTCTGAGGAGGGTTCTATAGCCTTTAGAAAGAGGTTCATGACACAAAAGTTTCAGAACCTCTCACCTAATGTAATCTTATCATTTTAAGGCAGAGAAGGATAGAGAAATAAACTGAACTGATAGTAAATAGCAGAGCTGGGAGCTGAACCTAGGTTCTCTGTTTCCAATTCTAGTGTTGTTTCTGCTACAGGGAAACTACTAATTCAGTTCCACATTCATACCAACTTCAGATTTCATAGGTTTGTTCAAATCAAGAAAATAAATGCCTACAATGTACAAGGCACACAGTCACTACCCTAAGGGAGCTTACAATTTAATAATGATGGTATAACTTGGATATCAAAAAGGCAAAGAAGAGACCCAAAGTGCAATTTAGGCTTTTAGAAAACTGCCCTTTCAACTCTTCATTTTTTAGCAGCATCTGAGGAGTATATGAAATGTAATGTTTCTCCCCACTCTTACAGTCTACAATTCTGTGATTCTTTCAAATGTTTCAAATTTCTGGGAAGTAGCTTAGAAATCAAGAAATATTTTAGGGAAATTGTTGGACTCTTTAAGAATCCTGAAAGATTAAGAGAATAAGCCTTATCCGTCAATTTCTGCATCGGCAGGAAGGGTCTGAATAATCTGTGGGTCAATTCTAAGGTTCTATGCTTCGATTTGGGAATAAATCTAAGAAAAGATTCAATGTCAGTACAGATTTTTAACAATTTTTTGTAGAAATTTGCAAATAATATCAAAGCTAGGTCAAAGATGGAATGGCCCTTAGAGATTACAATATCTGCACAGGAGGAAATATAAAGCTAAAAGAGGGGAGGGGGCTTGACTAAAGTCAGATATGTAGGTTTCCTGAAAATTAAGAAGGATTAGCCACAAAGCAAAAGAAAGAATGAAAATCTTGAGTTTTCAGGTGAAGAACAGAATAATCTGGCTAGGTGGTACAGCAGATAGAGCACCAGGTCTGGAGTTAGAAAGACCTGAACTCAAATCTGGTCTCAGATACCAACCAGTTATGTAATCCTGGGCAACTCATTTAGCTTCTCTCTGCTTGCCTCAGTTTCCTCATGTGTATTGTTATGAGGATCAAATGAGATAATGTGTGAAGCACTTAGCACAGTGCCTGGTACATAGTAGGTACTCTATACTACATAAATGTTGGCTACTGTTAATAACAAAAACTTCCTTCAATAAAGGCAATAAACATAACTGTTGTGTGAGTTCTAACATGCTGTACAGCATGGTCTACTGTCAACTCAAGAGAACATCGTATTGCACATAAGATCCTGACCTAACCTCTCCTGTATCAATCGCTAGAGCTACAATTGAGAGAGTCGCCCTTCATGGATAAGATGGCAGAGGAAGAAGAACAATGTCATTAAAAATACCTATTGCTCCCAATCTAAGCACTATCTTAGAGTTCTAAGCATATAAGAAAAAAATAGTATCTGCCCTTGGGGAGCTTACATTTAACTGGAGGATACAACATTCAAACACATAAATATACACATGATAATTTGAGGAAGAAAAGAGAGCACCTACAACTCAGAGTAAAAGTAAAGGCTGTTTATAAAGAAGTAGTCTGTGATATCAGCCTTATGAAGGAAGCTAAGGATTCTAGGTGTTAGAGATGAAATCAGAGATGAAGGATTCTAAGAAGTCAGAGATACTTCCGAGCATAGGGGACCACTCAAGCAAAGGCACAGACTGCTGTGTGTTAAAATGACCTGAGTTTCACACCAGGAAACTTGAGGTAATAAAGGTATAAGCCTGAAGAAAATCTCAAACCATCAAACAACAAGTTCAAACCTGGTAAGGTAGCTACAACTGGACCTAATTAATGGCTGACGCAAGGCAGGAACTAAGATGGGAGTTTGTTGTGGCCAGTCCAGTGGGTGGGGTTATCAGCATTTGCTCCATAACAGGTGTTAGAAATGCACTGTGGAAAATGAGAAAGGGAAATGGAAAATTGAAGGCTGGCTCATTGGTGGCACTGTAGGTTGTATCAACAAGGACAAGGAAAACTGGTCCTTAAATGTGAACTAGGAAACAGATTAACAGGCTCTTCTCGGAAGTATTAATAGACAACTGTCTCTCCTGGATGGTTCAGACATTTACCTGCCTGAGGGCAGGGAGCAGGGCCAGATATCTTGAGATTCCTTACAGCTCAAGGATTCCATCCTTGAACCAAAACCACATAATGAAATAGTTGCACAAGTGCTTTGAAAATTATAAAATTACCCACAAACATAAAGTATTATTTGCAGTTTTCCTGTATATTAACCCAAAATATTAGCATCTAGAAAACATACTAGAACTTAGTTATAGTAATAGATCAACCTAGGCAGCTAGGTAGCAATCTGGGTAAGAACACTAGACTTGGGGAAGACTTGAATTAATATCCTACCTCAGATCCAACAACAAAAACCTCACAGGGTTATTGTGAGGATCAAATGAAATAATACAGGTATGGTGCTTTACAAACTTTAAAGCACTATATAAAATGCTAACTAATAAAATTATTATCAAAAGAATCAAAAGAAGAAACTGTCTACCTGTGATTTAATGATCTCAGTAAAACATCACCAAGAATGCTCCACAGACAGAGAAAAAAAGAAATTATCTGGGTTGAAAGAAATTTAAAGGTTGAAATATGTTCATTTTCCTCTTTTTATAAAAGGAGAGGGCTGGACTGGATGGTCTGTAAGATCTTTCCCAGTTTAAAAGAAGCAACAGAGCAAACAGTACAGAAAGTCCTAACTTGGAATCTGGAAAAAAATCTGAATTCAAATCACACCTATGACACTTACTAGCTATGTCTCTTAAATTCCTTGGGTCTGTTTGCTTATCTGTTATACCTCTGAGCTTCCTTCCAGCCCTAGATCTATAAAATTTCAACATGAAACCAAATTTTATAACACTGTGGAATAAATCAATTCAGCCAATACTGACTTATTTCTACCTGCTTTGTTAAGAGAGGGCCTTGTGCTAGGAACTGTAGAGAACATACAAATGAAGGGGTTCCTGCCTTCCAGAAATTTATAGTATGGCAAATTGGTGCTAAATTTAAATGTCTAAATATCAGTGACACAACTAGGCCTTTTTGTGCTTGTTTACATCTCAACAGGACATTGAGATAATTCATTAGTATAATAGATTCTGTAGTAAGAGAATATCTAGGATTATAAGGAATATTTAATAATCTACATAAATCCCTATTTTGTGATGGTATAAATCTACAAAATTAACACAGAATCTCAACCCCTATTTTATTCTGCATTTCTCCTAAGGATGGGCACTGGAGATTATCTCACCAGACAGAATTTTAGATAGCAACTACCACATTCTCATAGCAACCAACCCCAAGTCAGGGAAGAAACCACTGTCTGCTTCTTTCTTTCTCACAGAAGCTTTTTCTCTAGCTCCTTCTTTACTGAAGGACCAGGAGCACCCATAAGACAGCTGCACAAAGTGAAATTCCCAGGGTCCAAGACTGTGAGACTGCTGTTCTCTCCCCACTAAGGAATTTAGGGGATAAGTATAGTAGAGAATTCAAGGGTCCTCTTGAGTCAGTGTCTAGCAAAGGACAATGTATGTCATTCATCTGTTGCACCCCATGAGGCTGATTTCTAAAGAGGTGACTTCTCTATGGCCAAAGCTGCTTGGCACATACAAAGCCAAGAGCCACAGAACCAAAAATAGGAAGTAGAGTTAGCATCTGTGCATCACAAGCCCCAAGTTCCCCTTTACTTTTCTTGCCAAATTACTCGATCTCACAAATTCCTTTGCAAGACAGACTGGAATGTGATGTCCACACTCATCACGTCTTGTGGAATTTCACAAATAGAAAGGACTCAGTTCTCCTGGAAAGCTAGGAAACTGAAGCTGAAGTCACATTTACTATAAATTGGGAAAAGTTAAATTATTCTACCAGCTCCGGGAACAGGCAGGAAGTGGTTTGCTATTGTTTATTTTTTAAAGGATAACCATTGGGTTTGCTTTAGTTCTGTTTTTTTTTTCCTAAAACCAATTGGCAGGGTTTACCTGAGTATTCATATGATTTTTGGCCTTGCTAGTTTCTTAAAAAATACAATTCAAAGGATACAAAAAAAGTCTAAGAGACGGTTCATGGAATCAATAAATTTATTGTATTGTTGTAGTGCCAAGATTTACATGCATGTAAAATCAAACAATGTGAGGTTACAGGAGCACTGGTCTTGGAATTAGAAGAAGCCCTAAGTTGATATTAGAGAAGTCTCTCAACCTCTCTAAGATTCCATTAGGAGGTCCCACTAGATGATTGCTAACATCTCTTCCAGAACTAAATCCTCAGCTTCTTAGGGCTACAGAAACTCCATATTCACTCCTGTGAATGTCTCTTTATTCTTGCTATTCTCATCACTTGGAAATGTCCTCCTCCCTTCTCTTTGCCTTCCAAACCCTGCCCATTCTTCAAAACCAGTTCACTGCCTACTTTTTCTGAGAAGTCATATACAGCTCCTCTGGCCTTAACTGACCTTTCCATGTTCTAAGCACCTCAAGCTGTATATTCTGTAGCTCTAAGAAACTGAAGACTTTACTCATGGTTTCACAGGATTTAGATCTGGAAGAGACATTAGCAGCAATCATTCAGTGGGACCTCCTAATGGAATCTTAGAAAGGTTGAGAGACTTCTCCAATACCACTCAGATAGTAAGTAGCCAAGCTAGGATTTGAACTTAGATTGTCTAATTCCAAGGCCTGGTGCTTTCTGTTAGCATTTAAAGACCTTCACAATCTGGCTCCAACCTGTATCTACAAACTGATATCATGTTGTTCTTCCTAAAGATATCTACATTCCTACTCAACTGGCTAACTTGCCATTTCTCTTACATAACATCCTATTTCCCATCTCTTAAACCTTTGCACATGCTATTATGGGTGCCTGGGGTGCTGCCTCCTCATCCCTACCTCTCAGAAACTCTACATCTATCCAAGGCTCAGCTCAAGTGCCACCTGCTAAAAGGGGCCTTTCCTGACGCCTCCAGTTATTTGCATTTCCTAACACACTGTATACACAAACTGCTTTGTATATATTTTGAGCTTATTTATATGTGTACATCCTGTCTTTCTCCAGTAGAATATAAGCTCCTTGAAGGTAGGAACTGTTTTCATTTTTGTCTTTGTTTCACCAATGCCAAACATAATTCCTGGCATATAATGGTGGAATTAAACTAAACTGCACTGGCTGAAGCAAAGAACTCATAGTGGGGTGCAGTAAAAGTTAAAAATGAAGAGATATGAAGGAACAAGACTGTGGAGGACCTTCAACACAAGGTTGAGAAGTTTGGCCTTTATTTTATAGGCAATAGGTTCTAAATATAGAGGTGAGTCTTTAAAGCAGTGTGGGAAGGATAACCTGCCAGTGTTCTATAGCAAAGGCCACATGGAGAAGAGACAGTAGGCAAGTAAAAGACAAACAGTATTTGAAGTATGAGGTACCAAATGCCTAAAGGAGGCTGGTGACTATGGAAGAAAGAGAAAAAAAGACAGAAAAGAAGGACAAATGCCAAAGATATTAGCAAGGAAAAATTAATAGAATTGAAAATGCAGAGAATGAAGGAGAGGAATTAGTCAAAAATGGTTTCAATATGCCAAACCTAGATAGTACAAGTGACAAAAAAAGAATTCAGGAAGAGAGGCTAGGAAGGGAGGGAAGAGACTAGGTTCACTTTAAGACTGGAGTGCTTGAAAGATCTCCTGGGGGGGTGGGGGAGGGATAGGGTTGAGGCCAGTAGTGGGGTGGAGATTTGTGACTAAAGCTAAACAGCAGCATCTAATATGGACATCCAATAAACATTTGCAGGGTTGATAGGAAAAAAAGGTGCAAGGATCTCCAGTACCTAGAACAAACAACAAACCTGTCTTCAAAAAAATACCAGGAATACAGTAGACTTTCTGGTGAAACTAAGAGGATGTAAGTAGCAACAATGCCTTCTTGGATGCAAGGAGAAAACATGCTCCACCCCAATGGCCCACCCCCAAGAGTATACACCTTTTACACCAGAATATAATTCGTGTGACTGCCTAGCAAAAGCAAAGTAACTGACCCTCCCACATAGACCTTGATTCCATCATCTCCAGGGCATTGCTCCCTTAAGAGTTCCTTTCTCATACATCTTCCATTTTCCCCCCTCTCTACAGACTCCTTCCTTTAATTCTACAAAAATGCTAAGTGCTCCTCTACTATCCCTTCACCCTACCACCCCCTCATTCTACTATCTCAACTCTTCTCCCCTTCATTGCACAACTTCTATGCTGACTGCCTCTCTTCTCCACTACCCACTGAATCCTCAAGCCCTATCTGTGATGTACTCTTCAATCACCAAATCTAATAGCCTTTTAAATGTTATGTTCTGGTCTTCTCAGACAATCTATTAACAAGCATCCACAAAGCACTAATTCCAGGCACTGTGCTAAGAATTGGGAACACAAAGAAAGAGCAAAACCAGTCCTTACCCTCAATAAGCTTACATTCTAACCAGGTGGTTATGTAAGTTGGTACATAATAATGAAAAGATATCTTCAGAGTCAATGGAAGGTAAAGCTAACAGGGAAGGCAAAATCAGCTGGGGGAGATGGAGAAAGGCCTCCTTCAGTTGTTGTTCAGCTGCATTCAGTCTTGTCCACTTCTCCATGACTCAAATTTGGGGTTTTCTTGGCAAACATACTGAAAAAGTTTGCCATTTCCTTCTCCAGCTCATTTTACTGATGAAGAAACTAAGGCAAATAGGATTAAGTGACCTGCCCAGGGTCTCACAGCTAGTGTCTTGAGACTACATCTGGACTCAAGAAGATTCCTAAGACTTTAAGACCTAAGTCTTAAAGGAAGCCAGGGATTTTAGAGAGAGAGGCACAAGGGAATGTATTTCAGGTATGGGGCAGCTAGTGCAAAGGCATAGAGATAGGAGATAGAGCGCCTTTGTGAGGAGTAGCAGATAGGTCAGTAGGGCTGAATCATAGAGTGAGAGGAGAATAACATGTAAGAAGACTGGAAAGATGGGAAACGATCAGATTGTGTAGAACTTAAGAGACCAAAAGAGGAGGTAATACTTGACCTGTAATGGTAATAGGCAAGCAGTAGAGATTATTGAATATGGGTGATAATTAGTCTTATATTTTAGGTAAATCACTTTGGTAACTGTGTAGAGGGTGATTTGTAGTGGTGGAGAATCTTAAAGCAGAGAATTCAATTAGAATGATATTAAAATAGTCCAGGTGATATATGAAGGCCTAAACCAGGATGGTGGTTGTGTGAGTATAAAAAGGAGGTCAAGCAAGAGATGTTATGGAGAAAAAAAATTACAAGATTAAAAAATTACAAGATTACAAGGTAAGTCAAGGATGTCAAGGCGGCTAACCTACATGACTAGAAGGGCAGTGGTAGCCTTGACAGGAAGAGGAAAGTCTGAAAGAAGGGTAGACTTAGGGGACAGGGGGAATGGGAAGATATGAATTCTGTTTTGGGCACATTAAATTTGAGATGCCTATGGGACCTCCAATTCAAAATGTCCCAAGGGCAGTCACTAATACACAACAGACTAGGGCTGTATATATAGATCAAATGCTAATCAAATCCAAGGGATCTGAAGAGATCATCAAGTGAGAGGCCACAGAGAGAAAAGACAAGAGGGACTAGGACAGAGCACCCACAGTTAGGAATTATGATATATGAATGATGAACCAGCAAAGGAGTTTGGATAGCAAAGCAAGTAGGAAAAGGGGGGAGGAAGGAAAGGGAGAGGGGGGGAAAGGGAGAGAGAATACACAGTTTAAAAAAAAAAATAATCCAGAGGGGAAAGGTAAGATGATGAGGGCCAGCACCAGCATAGTGACTATAAGAGAAAGGGGCACATATAAGAGATGCTATGAAGGTAAAATCTACAGGCCTTAGCAACAGATTGGATTTGGAAGGTGAGAAGTAGCAGATGACACCAAATTTTTGAGCTTGGGTGACTAGGAGGATACGATGGTGGTATCCTAAACAGCAATTGGGAAGTTCCGAAAGGGAAAGAGTTTGGGGAGAAAGAGAATGAGTTCAATTTTGGACATGGTGAGATTAAGATATCTCTGGGACATAAAGTCTGAGAGGACCAAAAGGTAGTTGTAGATGTGAATCTTGAGTTCAGAAGGGAAGTTAAGGCTGGATAAACAGATCTGAGAATCATTAGCATAGAGATAATGATTTAATCCATGGGAGCTGATGAGATCACCAAGGGAAAATAGTATGCAAGGAGAAGAGAACCCAGGACAGAGAAGGCATGACCTGAATGAAGATTCAGTAAAAGAGACTGAGAAGGAGCAATGATAGTGTTAAGGAGAGCCAGAATAAAATAATGTCATAGAAACTGGAAGATAAAAAGGGATATGAGAGAGCGATAAGGTGAGGTGGGGAGAAGAGGTAGCTCTCATTGAATAGGCTCAATTGGTGAAGTATGAGGCAAGGTCATTTCGTGAAATGGAGGTAGGAAAGGGTTAGCTATAGAAGCCTTAATGCCTTCTCCCCTAGCTTCAGAGACAGTACTTTCTTCCAGTTTGTCTCCAAAGCTCAGAAGGGCTTCAGAATTCTAGTTCAAACCTCTCATTTTGCAAGTGAGGAAACTGAGGCCCAGAAAGATGAAGTCATGGCCATACAGCTAGTAATTATCAGAAGTGGGACTGAACACAGATCAACCTCACTACATCTAGCACACTAAATTATGCCATGCCACTCTCTGACTGCTGTTCCATCTCCCCACTGCTTCCTCACCCTCTTTCAGCCTCATAAACGTGTTTCGCAAGATTCTGTCCTTGGCCTTCTCTTCCCTCTCCCCTATGATGATATCATGCACTCCCACGGCTTCAATTATCACCTCTATGAAGACAATTCCCAAATATTTATCTCCAGTTCTGACTTTTTCCCTGAACTCCAGTCCCGCATTTCCAACTCCCTACTGGGCATCTCTACTTGGATGTCCTGCCAACACCTGATGTAAACTACTAACATGAGCATTCTGCCCTACAAATTGGCCTCCTGAGAGTTTAAGTTAGCAAGAGCCAGTCTGCCTAGCTCAGTCACTCCTTCAACTGACAATGGGCCAAGTCCAGAAGGCCAAGTCAATGTTAAGCAACAAGGTTCCTTTTCCTCTTGGTTGATGTTTTCTAGAACAGTGTTTTCCTCTCCATGTTTGGAATTGCACATCCAAGCAGCATACCTTTTCCTCATGCACGTCAATTATGTTTTCATTGTATCTTTCCTGTAGCACCACTGGCACTCATGACGGAAATTAGTCACTTCCACGCCTTACTGGAATGGAACCTCTGCTCTGTTATCAGAATCAGGATTGAGATGCCTTTGTTTTCTCTCTGGAGGTCTACTCCTGTCACCAAACAAGCCAAACAGGCTTCCCATCCAAGATGCATTTATATACTAGAACACTAAGTTTTGCAAAGCACTTTATATACATCTGAACCTCAAACCCTGTGAAATAGGTTCAGATACTACTATTTCTATCTTCCAGATGAGAAAATTCAGCAGGGCTGGGTACCCCAGAGTTTCAATAAATGCTGAAGCTAGGTTTTGAAACCTGGTCTTCTGCTTCTAAGTACATAGCTCTGGCCACTCTTTCAGACTATCTTCTCGTCCAGAAAATAAGGTGGTCAGCAGGGTCAAAAAGGGGAACATAATAAAAACTACAGCACTTACCTTGGAAAGTGGTTGTGAGGATCATATGAGATGCTTTGTACTTTGTAAACCTTAAAGGGCTACATAAATATCAAGTTATTATTAACATTATTAGGAGCTCAGATTAGGGAGCAAAAGACTGGGTCCTAAGTGATTACTGCCACATCTGCCTCCCCAAAAATCTAGAAAGCTATCCTGAGTTTTGGTCCTGTGTCCAATTACCCAGGGCTGGGCAGCTAGGTGGTACAATGTATAGAGCACTAGGCCTGAAGTCAGGAAGACTCATCTTCCTAAGTTCAAATACAACCTCAAACAATGCATGACCCTAGGCAAGTTACTTGTTTGCCTCAGTTTCTTCATCTGTAAAATGATCTGGGGAAGGAAATGGCAAACCACACTAGTATCTTCACCAAGAAAACCCCAAATAGGGTCACGAAGAGTCAGACATGGCTGAAAAAAAACAACAACTTAAAGCTGAATTCTCTTGCCAGGGTTTCAGTAGTGTAGTCGTTATCACATTTACCTAAAATGCAAAAGATCCCCAGTTTTGAAACCAGATAGAAACACAGTAAATTCATCTTCTGTTGAACAAATACTCTGGGTTGTATAGAGTCCTTCTTTTATCTAAGTAACTGCACATCAAAGCTGTGATAATCTTGTTGTCAGGCCTCTAGACTCCGAGGGTTTGGTTTGGTGAGTTCAGTGGAGCTCTAAGCTTAAATATCAAGCCTGAGTCATGTCCCCTGCAGCTTGCCACTCCTTTCCCTTACCAGTAGACACAGCATGGTAAAAACATTGGATGTGGATCAGTTGGCCTGGGTCTAGATCCCAGTTCTGCTAATTAATACCTATATGACCTTTTGAAAGTTTCTAATATCTTTATACTTCAGTTTCCTCATCTATAAAATAAAGGGGTTGGACTAAATGATATCTGACGTCCCCTCTAGCACTAAATTTATGAATTATATTATCCTACAACCCTGTCCTCATACTTCAAGGCCCAGACCTTGAAGCTACCACTAGTCTACCAAGGAAGTGTTTAAGGAGGAAGGCAAATAGTTTATACCCACACCTAAGGTATTCCCTGTTCATCACTATCTTATCTGCCAAAGACTTAGTATTAGCCCATAAAATTCTGACCTGAAGCAGCTCTACCTTGGTGTAGTGGAAAGCATGCTGGACTAAGAGACAGCTGAAGCCTGGGTATGAATACTGCCTTGAACACTTACTAGTTGTGTGACCACATGCAAGTCACTGAACTTCAAGTCTAAGCATGCTTCTTTATTTTTAAAATGGGGGACAATAATATCTGTAGCACTGACCTCATAAAGCTGTTTCCAGGATTAAATCGGATAATGTATATAAATATTTTGTGGACCTTAAAGCCTATATAAATGGTAGTTATTACTATTTGCCATGCCCTCCATATTGGATCTTTTCTCCTGAACCTTCACTGACTCCCTGACCTTATTCACTCCCCTCTAGACCATAGATTTTCATCAGAACCTGTTTGCCATGTTCCTGGCTCATTCCTAGTCCAGCCTCCAACCACCCACTCCAGTTCAAGCCTGCTACCTCTCACATCCAAGTGTGATGCTGAGTCCTCAGATTAATCTTCATCCTTTTGTCCTGAGGAGTCAATTCACTGGTCACATAGCATTAACTATCAGACTATCACAGACACACAACTAAAATCCATTTGAAACAGACCTGCACAACATATGGTCCATGGGCCGCTTATAACCCACCAAACGATTTCGGGGAACCTGTGAAAAATGTAGATGATGTAAAAAAAAAAAAGCAAAAATATCATGAGTGCTTTGTCCATGCCCCACTTCACCAGGCTTCCACTAGTCACTATTGTGCCCGTCATGTAACTTGGCAGGTGAGTTGTCACTGCACACTCTCTCCTGTTTGTCACATGGCCCGAAGCAACCAACTATCTTCAGTCTGTCTAGCCTGAGAGAAGCGGTTTCATGATAAATAAAAATCTTTAGTAATAAGTGTAATTAATTGATATTAATTGAAATTTCCCCTTTTTAAATATGGTTTATTTTCAAAGTAGTTTAATCATTAATTATGCCTTTACTTTGGAAAGTGAGATGCTAAAACCCTATCTTCGGCATAAAGAAGTTTAGCCTATTTTAATTTTGGCCCCTACCTACTGCCAAGTTGTGTAGGTCTGATTTAGAACATTCAGAGAAGACATTTTTTTATAAAGTCAGAAAGCTAAATAATATCTGGAAGGTTAAAGAAGAAACTAGGCTAATATGGGCCTCTAACAGTCACACCTGTAGATCCCCATTGATAATGACCTGTTTTCCCCTACATAGTATGACAAAAATAAATTTTTTTTTCCTAAAACAATAAAGACACTGATTGACAATTACAGGCCAGACAGAAAGCAAAAAGAGATACATTAATGCAGATTCTTTTATAAAAGATGACTGTGCACTGTTGTTGTTGTTGTTGTTTTCAATAAACAGCTGAACTGGGTGTATAAATTTAATGAAAAAACATGTACCAAGAACCTACTTTGTGTGAGGCACTGAGCTAGGCTCTAGGCATACAAAAAAAAATTTTTTTTTTAAGTCTTTGCTCTCAAAAAGCTTATATCCATTAACAAAAGAATGTTTGTGTATAAGTGTATATATATATGTACATACATAGATGTGTAGATATTTTTTTTAATCACACTTCTTAAAAACAAGGTCCAGAATGTGAGGTAGAAAAATGATTCAGTCTTATACTTTCACTTTGATAACAGACTGAAGCATTGTTTTCTTTCCCTTGGAAAATTTCAAACAAAACTCATATTGCTGGTTTGGGTTTTGAATTTGTTTGGCTTTTTGAGGGGGAAGAGGGTTGTTAAGGGAGGGAGGTTCAGGAAGGTGGGAAGTATAAATCCACATGCTTTTTCCTATCACCTACATAAATAATGCAGATACTTTAAACCTGGCATCTGCTTCATTCTTATCACATTTTAAGAAATGTATCTGTCCTGAGTGGATGTAGGGTTTGTTTTTTTAATGCTAGCAAGGAAACAAATGTGAATAATATTTCCAGGTGTTGACTCATTAACATGGGAACTACTAACATAATATGCAAAACTGATTTTATCTATGGTTAGCAAATACACTTTTGCAAACACTTAGGTATGATTCAATGCTTGACATAGGCAGTATCTGGGTGATTCAGTGACTGATGGTTGTATGTGAATGTAACTCCATGTGAATAACTCCCACAGCACCATTACCCCAACACAGAGCCCCAGGTCTAAGAGGACCTAACAGGTCCTCAGGTGACTGCCCTAAACAGCAAGGTATCTGGCATTCAGGAAACTTATTGATGCATTAATCATCCAAATGGACTTTGATTGCTCCCTCTTAAGGACTGACACAGTCATTCTACTTCCTCCACTCCTTCTGTATTATTTGCAAAGTCTTATGTCCACACATTTATGAAAAATACATTTTTAAAAAATGGTTATACTGGAGTGGCTAGGTGGCACAGTGAGTAAAGCACCAGCCCCAGAGTCAGGAGGACCCGAGTTGGGTTCCGGCCTCAGACACTTAACACCCACACAAAAATACTAGCCAATTGCCCCCTAAAAGGCAAAAAAAAAAAAAAGTGGTTATACCTAGGTTAACCATCCTAAAAACACCCTGGAAAGTTTAGAAGGTATTCAGTCTGGGGAGCTCAGAGGACGTGAATCCTCTATTTCTTTCCACCCCTGTGACCTGATTTCTAAAGTTCATCCTATGGCCAGTGCTGCTTCTGTTTTCCTTGGAATTTGCTCCAAGACCTTTGAATTCAAGAACTAAAGTCACAGCCCCAAAGGTCTTAGAGTGGTTAGTTTCCACTGGATTCGAGATGGCAATGAAAATATTAGAACTTCAAGAGGAATTAGAGTCCCAGGTCACCCAGAGAGACCCACTTGCTTGTCCTTTGATCTCTGGTGAATGTGGACAGGAAGGTATGGAAAACAAATGGAGTGTAATGCAGCTGTAAATGGCTAAGAATGTCTCCCCATCTAATTGAGTCTCTCAACATACCACTGTCATTTGACCCTTAGCTAGATTGGGGTTGGGGAGGGAAGATAAATTGCAAAAGCTAAAACCACTGCAAAAGCTGAAGCTGAAAAGAAACCCCTTTAAATTCAGCCAATCTAATTCCATAATAAGTTAAATTCTTTTTTGTATGGTATAGAATAACAATACTATTTGGAATCATATAATTTGCATTCAAATACCAGACCCATTTACTTACTACCTATGTGATCTTGAACAAGTCATATCTCTTCTCTGGACCTCAGTTACCCTATCTGTAAAATGAGAAACCTGCAGAAAATAATCTCTAAAGACCCTGGCTACTCTAAATCCTCTGATCCTGTAATAGCCAACCTGTGAATAAGTCATATTCCTTACTATCCTGTAAGTGTCACTAAGATAAGGCCTAACTGACCAGTCTTATTTAAACTTTATTTTTTTCCCAGTGTCAACAGTGTCCTAGTAAAGTAGGGGCTTAATAAATATTTGTTCAATTTAATTGAATTCAATCCAATAATCCAATAGATACCGATTACCTATTATGTGCACAGTGACACAGCCTGACTTTACATTTCTACCCCACATATTTATATATGTACTTGTCTCCCATTATAATGTAAGTTCCTTGCCTAATAGAGATTGTTTCATTTTTTTTTTGTACTTGTATCCCAGGGCCTAGCTCAATGTCTTGCAAATAGCAGGTGATTAATAAATACTTGTTGGTTGCTTGATTGATAGTATCTAATGGGCTGGTCCTGGAGTTGGGAGGATCTGGGTTCAAGTCTTGCTTTTAACACAACTTGGTTATGTGTTTATGGCAAATCACTTAACCAACAATACACTAACAATGTGCCTATTTTGTGACAGGCATTATGCTATAATGCCAATCTATAAACCATTGGCTCTATAAGCCAATCTACATCTGTGGAGGGGAGTTTCTACATCAGGAATTTCCTATTCCTATGAAATCACAGTTTAATACCTTCCTCCCACCATTAACTTTACCACTCCCAAAATATGTGTAAAGCACACTTTTGAAAAGCTCAGAGGGGGGCGGCCAAGTAGCACAGCTAGTAAGAGCACCGGCTCCAGTGTCGGGATTACCTGGGGATCCAATCCAGGCTCAGACACTTAGCACCCACCCAGAAACACCTGGCCGTGTAACCTTGAGCAAGTTACTTAACCCCAATTGCTTTAAAAAAAAAAAAAAAGCTCAGAGGAAACAAAACACAAAATTCTCTCTCTCTGTCTCTCTCTCTCTCTCAACCACCACCACAGTCCCTGCCCTCCGGAGTTTATATTTTATTGGCCAATAAGACCTAAGACAAGGAAATTCAAGATATCTCAGAGAGAGTACCAACAAGTAGGGAGATCTAAAGACAAAGAGCTCTTAAAATGTATCACATTCTGACACTTAATTGCATTGTTTGCCAGTAAACTATCATCAATTCAGAGGTAGAGGAACCAAACCTTAGCAGTCATTTAATCTAGGGCTTCTTAAACTTTTTCCACTGGTGACCCCTTCAATACTTCTTAAACTGTGTGTGCACAATTTAAGAAAGGCTGATCTAATCTAACACCAAATTTCCAAATGAGGAAACTAAGGCTCAAAAGGGATAAGAGATGAGCCAAGCTCATCAGGTAAGTGCCAGAACCAAAAGCAAACCTAGTGCCTCTGATTATAAATCTAACACTCTACTGCTCCAGAAGTGACCAAGGTGCTAGTTCTGTCACTCACTAGCCATGTGATTCAGATTCCCCCTTTGTAAAATGAAGAAGTTGAAACCAGACAGATCTTTAAGTCCCTTTCAGCTATGACATATGTTTATGATCTTTTACTCTGCTTCATTTTGATCCATTAGTTGATCTGCACAGAATCTCAGTAAGCTTTAAGTATGTTTGAATCATGTTGGTCAGATAAGAAATCAGTTACGGCAAACTGTAGGTACAGAGGAGTTCTTTCGAAATGGCAATGCTATTCAGAAAATAAGTGCATTTTGAAGCACAGAGCTATTGTACACTGAGAAACTTCTGTAGGGCTTTCTGTGACTTCCCTGTGATAAAAGGCTTCAGTAAAAGAAAATAATGTGAATTTAAATATTAATTTAGGGAAGAAAGATGCACTGAAGTTTTTATTTAAGAGGAAAATCTGGCAGGTAGCCATCTTATTCAAGCTTTTCTCATCAAGATATGAATTTAAAAGTTTATAAAACTTATCTGCACCACAGTCATGCAATTAAAATGTTTATGCTCAGAAAAAGACTTTCTCTCATATAAAAGAGGTTTTGTTCATTTTGGCTCAATTCAATAACAGGACCACCTTAGTACAAGAGAAAAACATCTCACCTATAAAGGAGGAAGCACAAAGTCAGAGTTGGAATCCACAGACCTAGCATATTAATTCAGAGGTTAATTTTTCAGTAAAACACTGTTGGCTTTCTTCACATTTTAGAGTACCCTTGGCCAGAGAAACATAAAAAATTGTTTCCTCTTATACAAAGCAACAAAACTTGTTGAGTCCCAGAGCCCACAAAACAGAGCATGAGTTTAAATCTAAGCACAACCTCCCCCTTTTCTCTCACCACTGACCTGTAGCTCAATCCCAAATAATTCCACAAGGTGACAATCATCTACTCCAGGAGATTTCAGAAATGTCCATACTATCCTCAAAAGGGCAAGCTCTAGCCAGAATGTTCAAGAGACTGCCAGCATAGAGGTAAAAGCTCAAGATGGTACATGTGGTTCTTTAGCAGATACTCAATAGCTGGATCAACTTGAGACGTTCCCAGGAATTTAAGCCCTCCTGCCTTGGTACCTAAACAGTCCCCCCACACACACATACACACAGAAAATGCTGAGCAAATCTCTAACAATATAAATTAAATGTTGTCTGCAAGGGTTATCAACCAAAGAATTCAAACAAGGAACTACAAAGGAGAACCAGAGTAAAATATGACATCAAAGAAACATATGCTCAAAAAAGAAGCCAGTGATAAATCAATGTCTATACATCCACTAGAATATCTGTGATGTCAAGAAAAGGTGAGAGAGGCCTCCAGGATGCTGGGGTGAACCCTTGTGAAAAGACATGAATAAGGGTTAACCAGGAGTACAAGTCTGGATGGGCTGCAAACTATCTCTTATAGAAAATTTCTACATTGATGAGATCATAGATTGTTTGAATATTTTGATTTATCTGCATGCTCAAACTAGCCCTGACAACAACACTCTGTTTCACCTTTATTTCTTGTGCTCTAATTAAGACTCCAGTGCTGCTGAACCACAATGTGAAGGGGTTTTCCTAAGGCAATAGCATACAATGAGTCAGGGGACTGCTAAAATGGAGCTCGGGTCTAGCACGCTGTGGCCACCAAACAGTGTGGTATGGCAATTCTCAAAGCTCCTTCACAGCTCAGACACCTAGAAGCCTGAGGAGGAGTGGGGCAAATTGGAGAAAGGAAAAAAATCTAGCAGTAGTTTGGAATAAGGAGCAATATGGAAAGGAAGATCTGCTGGTGGAAATGGGAAGGAGGAAGAGAAGAGCAGAACCTGCACCTTGCAATAGAATCACCCAGGGAGAAGGAAGGAGTAGGCTGAGGCCTGAAAGACTGCAGATTCCTTCTGCACCTCAACCTTATCTGCCCTCAGGGTCATGGCAAATAAAGGAGGAGTTTGCTTAGCAAGTCTGCACAGTGGACGTTTCCATTAGGGAAGGGCAGGGTAGGGCAGGTCTGAGCAGAGGGAATTTATACCTTCTATTCCAACGGAAAAAGAACATGAAGCTGTGCAGGGAGTGGGGATTTGGGGGTTAGAGGGAGTGTCAAATTCTAAGGCCCAGGAAGCAGACATGAGCCATCATCTACACTAGCCTCTAGGCCACTGGCCCAACCTTTGAGGTGGCCAGGTCAGCCCTGTCTCTGAAAACACTAGACCTCTTCTTCATAAGATTTAAACTTGAAGGGGAGACAAAGCTCTCAGAGTTTCCATGGATGCCCCCCATCCAAATCCCCTCTCTATTATTCATACTGACAAGTTTGCCCATTTCTGAAAAGCTACTAACTGCTGGTGGCCATTGGCCCCAGGTACTTCAGGATTCTCTAAACTTCTACAAAGTTAGAAATAATTCATGCCTAGAAAAAAGACTTTACAGAGATTGCAGACAAGGATAAATGCTTACTAGTGACCAGCCAAATGGAAATCTGCATTCCCACAGGCTCCAAACTTCCAATAAAAGTTCAATATAACCTCCCCAATGGAGTCAGAAGCAAAGCATCTATACCTGATAGAAGGTGCGATATAATGTTAGCATCATGTAGCCCTGGCATCACACAGTTCATATCATCATAGCCGCTCTTAGAACTAACTGGAAGGGTCCCTGAACATGATCTAATTTAATCCTCTCATTTGCTCTAGATTAGAAAACTGAAGATCAGAGAGGTTAAATGACTTACCCAATGACACACAGTAACAGAGCATGTCTTCTGACTACCAATCTATTGTTCTTTCCGCTCTACCACACTCTTCCTCCACAATATGATCATACAATCATAATCATAGATCTAAGGCTGGAAGTGGCCTCAGAAAACATCTAGTCCACATCCTTCATTTTACAGAAGGGGACACTGAGACCTAAGGAGGCTGTGATTTTTCCATGGTCACACAAGTAGCAAGCATCATAGAACCCAGGTCCCCTTAATCCAGAGTCAATGCTTTATTATCCACAGTAGATGTATGTCTCTACCCTACAGTTCCTCTGCTGAAGCTTTCACTCTTTCTGCTTCAGTGGGGCAAGGACATACAAACTGACCCCCCCATAGCAAGCAGAATCTCTGACCACAGAAATCACACACACCCAGCCTATGTCACTTCTATTTCTCCAAGGCCATCAGTCCCAAGGAATGTAGTTGCTTCAGCTGCATCTGTGTGAGGCAAACTCACCACTGAGATCCCTCATTCCTGTTCAAATACTGGGAAGTGGTAATCTCCTGCCTTGCTACTTTGAAACTGAGGAGGCAAAGGAAAATATTTGAATGTACAAGTCCTGAGGTCAGAGTCAGAGTCTGATTCGAGTTGATTTAGATTAGAGAGAAATGTCCAAGAACAACTCACTGATTTACTTTATTTCAAGACTTGGCACACAGTTTGGACTGGCCTCAAAACCAAACTGGCTTTGGCTAGAACATACTGCAGCAGCCTCAATGATAGAAGACATCTGGATTTGGTTAGAAGGTTAAGAGTCATAAAGTTCTCTTAAGACATTAGTTCCTGGTGAGCCTGATTCTCCCCCAGGGAAACAGCAAGGAGTAGATGCAGCTCTTGTCTGCTCTTGGCCACCAAGGCTTCTTTATATAGGAAATGGCCATCCTCAGAGAAGACTTTCATATCAAGCTTATTTCTAGTTCATCTTGAAACAGAAATGTGAACACATACTTCAGCATAATACACTGCTCTGGAGATGCCATTATTTAACTTTAGTGCCAACCAAAAGCAACTAAAAGCCCAGTAGAAAATCCAAATGAGAAATGTAAAGGCTTCACTGACAGCTATCAAAGTTGTCATCATTACTGAAAACACATATTTACTAACTAGATCCTCTAAGGCACTCTCTTTCCTCTCTCTTAAGTATCAACAGCACAGACTGACTTATGAAAGGTATAATGAAAAAACCCTAAACTAAATAAATAAAGGATTTACCTTGTGAACAATCAAAGTGACAACTTGTGGGATTAACAAGAGGGAAAGTAAAGGGAGGTGTTGTGGAACACAAATCACTACCTATCTTCTACTAAGTCAAAGAGGAGGTGGGATTTTTAGGAAAGAAAGGGAAGAAAACAAGAAGGGAAGGGAGAAAAAAAATAAGGAAAAAATCACATTTCACTGGGAAGGAGAGAGAAGTAGAATTCATTGGAAGCAAGAGGCATAGGGGGAAAAGAGGAGAGATAAGATGCAGGACATTGGTGGTAAATGTTAAATAAAAAATAAAAAAAGAACTCTCAAGGAGCAGCCTAGGTTTTTGGATACCTGCCAAAGCCTTGAGGAAGTGGATTGGACAGATTGGACATTTTCTATTTTTCTATAGTCACATCTCTGCAGCTCAACTGGCCACCTGTATAGACACAAAGTGAGAACTGGAGACGATTATTCTGGTAACTCAAGCCCAAACTCACTTTTCCATATCATCACAACAAAGAAGAGAAATTTTTTTTTAACTGTGGCACTTTCCCCCAGCAAGTATTTCTTCATGAAGTCAAGATCAAGACCATCCTGCAACACTATTTAGGTTCTTCAGGGAGACAGAACCACGCATTGCTATGGAAACCACACACCCAAAACCCTGGCACAGGCTAACGGTTTTGTAAAGTGTCACCATTGTCCCAGAAAGACTATCTTGTCTGTTCTGTCTTAGATCAATGATTCCCATAATTTCTCTTTGTAGAAACATGATATGTCTGTGGGGGAGACCACATATCCCCACCCCTTCTGCTTTCTACTGCAAACAAAAATAGGGGTGGCAGTAAAGACAGGAAAGTCAAAGGTCTAGAGTTCAAATCTTACCTCTTATGCTTACTACTTTTCCAACCTTGGGAAAATTCACTTAACTTTCCTCAGCCTCAGTTTTCTTTTCTGTAAAATGATGAGGCTGGACTAGATGACCTCTGAAGTCCCTAAATCCTATGGTACTATAATCACACCCAAAAGGAGCCAGTAAAAGTGGCACCACTATGGATGAGATAATAAATTTTTTTATTAAACATCATAATTATCAATTAATCCCAGGTACAGAGATAAATGTAAGAACAATGTTGTATAACATAAACGTTAAACAACAAACCAGTCTCCAGATCTCACAGTAAGAATCATGTTCTGAAGAGGCTACATACATGCACATAGCTCAACACAGCTGTATCTCACAGGAATGATAACTAATTTCCTATGAAAATCAATTGGAACATGCAAGAGATTTTGTTGGGGAACAGGAAGGAGAAAGGGCAGAGTTTTTTTGACTGCAAGGCCACAAATAAAGGGTCATGATTCACCCATGTAAAATTAAACTCTCATCCCTTCTCTGGAACCATTTTCCACTATAAATAATTTCTCTTCCCAAACATCCATCCACTTACCAAAAAAGTAGGAAAGGAAAACACTTAAAACTGAAGATAGGGGAGGAGATAATTCTCCCAAATCCAGATAAATCCTTACAGGGTTTCCCCAAGTAGATTCAAAAATCTTGCTCCTAAGTCATAAAATTTAGCTGATTCTTATTAATAATTTTTTGAGGAGGTCCATTCAACCTAATAGCTTCTCCAACAACAAGAATCTACAACAAACCTAAACATCTCCAAAAGGCCTTCCCTAATCACCTCAGCTGTTACTACTCTTGCCAGATCAAAGTACTTGCAATTTACTTATTTGTATATATGTTGTATCTTCCAGGATAATGTAATATCCTTGAGGAGAGGGGCTATCTCATTTTTGTCTTTGTATCCTCAAGACCAATCAACCCTTACATATTACACAGTTTAATAAATGTTAGCTGAAAATAAAATTTGTTGAGTTGAATGGTATTGTATCCATCTACCAAGCTCAAAATACTACATTACCAGTCACCACTCATTGGCATTGCTTTGAACTGCCTCCAAAGATGTGAGGGAGTAAGAAGGGAGCAGATTCTGCTAAATGTCATGCATTTTATTTAAATAATGAATCAATAAGCATATACAAAAGGCACAGTATGTACTAGACACTGTGTTAGGCACTGGGAATACGAAGATAAAAATGAAACAGTCCTCGCCCTCAAGGAGCTTACATTCTATCAAGTGATTTAATACCCAATGATTTTCCCTTCTATTTTTCTGCTGCTTCTTCCCATAGCTTAGGTGGAGGAGGAGAGTGAAACCAACTTGCCCTGAACCTATGGTTTCTCAATGGATTCTCAATCTTCACTTCTGGTCTTGGAACAATTATATAAGATGATGATAAAACTAGGATGTGTGTCCTAGCAAGTGGGGGCTAAAAAAATTCCATGATTCAACTTTTGTGAACAAAATGAAATTACTTAAGGGGCGGCTAGGTGGCACAGCGAGTAAGAGCACCGGTCCTGGAGTCGGGAAGACCCGGGATCAGTTCCAGCCTCAGATACTTAACACCCACACAAAAAAACTGGCCCTGTAACCCCAAATGCTTTTTTAAAAAAATGAAATTATTCAAGTCAGGTCACTATGAAAAGTTCATTTCTTACCAATTCTTTTTTTTTTTTTCAAAGCAATTGGGGTTAAGTAACTTGCTCAAGGTTACACGGCCAGTTATTTCTGGGTGTGGTGCTAAGTATCTGAGCCCGGATTCGATCCCCAGGTCATCCCAACACTGGGGCCAGTGCTCTTACTCGCTGAGCCACCTGGCTGCCCCTATCTTACCAATTCTTATCACACTAGACACATAACTTGCATTTATACCCCCATTCTACATTTCACAAAGCAACTCCTAAATCTCTGCAGAGCAGATAAAAAAATCTGTTTATCCAACAGTTATTTCTATTCTTCCATCCATCCAACAAATTGTTAATGAGTACCTTCTATGTGCAGGCATATTTGTTTAAAAGCACATGCATGGTGAAGACAGACAGAACTAGATAAATAAAGCATCATGTCTTCAACAATGGTTGTCAGTAAGGCTTATTCCATTTGTTATGTGACCTTCTGGGTTTTTCCAGGTGAGCAACCTCTGGTGATCAGATTCATTAACTCCAAATGAAACAGGAAGAGGGAAAGGGAACAAAAAGAAAATTTCCATATATACAAAAATAATTCATAGCAGCATTTTTTTCTAGGAGCAAAAAAAAGTCACATGGAAGCACAGCAAGTACCCACTGACTGGGGAATGGCTGAACAAATTATGGTATATGAATCCAATGTAATAATATCACAACATAAGGAATGATGAATATGAAGGACTAGGAGAAACATGGTAAAATTTATATGAACCGATATAGAGCAAAGAAAGCAGGATTAGGAGAATTTCATATATACATGTAAATACACACACAATGACCATAAAAATGTGAACAAGAAGAGCAATGAAAGGCCAAAAAATACAGATTAAAGGAAATAATTGATCTTAGTTCCAGAAGACAAAGAAATTCCTCAACTTAGACTGTAGGGGAGAAGTGGAAAAGAGGTGGGGAATATGGATGCCAAATGTTACTTTCACTAAAAGTTACTGTTATCCATTGGTTTTCCAATGGATAACTCTTTACCCTTGTTACAAGGTAGAACTCTACTGTAGCAAGGTGGTAGGATATCATAAAGTAAGTTATGTAAAAAAAAAGTTATTGATAAAATTATTTTTTTACAAAGAAAAATAGGATGAATGATATGAATTACTTTCATTACAAATAGAGGCAGTAGTTACCCATAAGACTAAAGGAAGGAGGGGCGGCCAGGTGGCTCAGCAAGTAAGAGCACCGGCTCCAGTGTCGGGATGACCTGGGGATCAAATCCGGGCTCAGATACTTAGCACCACACCCAGAAATAACTGGCCGTGTATCCTTGAGCAAGTTACTTAACCCCGATTGCTTAAAAAAAAAAAAAAGACTGAAGGAAGGAAGGAAGGAAGGAAGGAAAGAAGGAAGGAAGGAAGGAAGGAAGGAAGGAAGGAAGGAAGGAAGGAAGGAAAATGCACTGAGTCCTCCAAAGCAATTTGGCACATTCACCGACTGGTGGGCCAAGGTCCAGTCAATACCAGATGAATATATTTAGGCATTCATTTTCTATTTTCCAAGTCTGCAAGTTCTTCTGAGCTTCCAGGGAAACTCAGACCTATTCCATTACAGAGTAAGTTCTACATGTTATCCCTACCACCAACCCCATCTGCCTTAGATAAATCAACCTCTGAATTGGCTTCAAGAGTTTTTCCAGAATTCTAAAAATTTTTTTCTGTAATTGGATTTTGAGTAGTGTTAAGAAATGCTCTTAAAATTATTTTCAAAGAATTTCAGAATTGAGGGTGGGAGACCCTCAGAGGTCACCCAGTACACAATCTTCTCTACAACATCCAACTGATAGTTTCTTGAACTCTTCCAGTCCTAGAGAATTCATATAACTTCATGAGGCAATCAGTTCCACTGCTGGACAGCTCTAATTGTCAAGAAATGTTTCCCTATAATAAACCAAAATCTGCCAAGCAGAATAAATCTAATTGCTCTTCCACATGACAGCACTTTAGATACTTCAGTACAATGACCATGCCC
Source organism: Petaurus breviceps papuanus (assembly GCF_028583685.1). Lineage (NCBI taxonomy): Eukaryota > Metazoa > Chordata > Mammalia > Diprotodontia > Petauridae > Petaurus > Petaurus breviceps. The sequence goes on along the minus strand of NW_027187359.1, from coordinate 22,108,156 downwards.
CACCAAAATGTGACTCAGTGGAATACAACATTCCAATCAGGAACATGTATACATTTGACAACATTTTGGCATGGTCTTTAACACACTATCATGGTTTTTAATTTATTTTTAATCCTCCCACTGTAGCATTTAGGAGGTAGGTTCAGCTAGATATGTCACTGTCATACAAGATCAAGTAAGGTCTAATCCAAAGATTTCTCTTCAAATGACTAGACAGGGTAGTGGTAGTAGTATTTCCAACAAAAGTCTTTGGGTTATTAGAATGCGCCATCCCAACATGCACCCAAGAAAATCAGGCACAAAGTCTATTTTAAACTTTAGGAATACCTGCCTAGCTATTTTCAAGGAACTCTGTCATGCCTACCCCCAAGAATCTACAACATGCCCAAGAACACATTGCCAAAACTGTTCAAGGAAAAGCCCATCTCAGCAGACTTTTCTTCAAACTCCAAACAAAGAAATTAGGCTAGCCAGGCAACAGTATATCAAGCTATTATCTATTCCAGGAAGAACTTTCATATGCAATCCTTTAAGCAGGTCACAGCATGCTTCTTTCTCAATACCTTTCTCCCATTTCCCTTACACTCTGGGAAACATTTCTGATCGCAAAAGTAGCCTTGAGAAGCTTCTGAATGGGGCAAATAAATTCCAGTTGCAAATGCTCATAGGGTCCCTCTGCTTTCACACAAAGCAGGAAAGCAAGCTCAGTAGCAAATATGAACTACTCATCAGCAGGGTTGCACAGTTTTGACATGCTGGAGATATCATTCCCCTATATCTCTCCCTTGAGCATTCAGGGCCAAACTTTCCAAGGGTGACCTAATTCTTTTTTCAGGCAGTTGAAAGATGTTGCCAACTTTGTTCCTCCACAAACTATTTTTTTCTCCATAAACCTAATGAGAAGAGCTAAACAATACCTGTACACGATTTATGAAACAAATTAAACAGATAAAGCAGGAACTCTTGAAAACCTATTGGTAAGTCCCTGTCTATTCTGCTAAAATATTAATTATAAAATTGTATATAAGTTTTCAAAACCTAAACATAACCAAATTTTCAGTGTAAGAACAAAATGACAGAGTGAAAAGATTACTTTTACAAAAGTAATTACAAAAGATATTTTGGCATCACAGGAGCAGGGTTCAAATCCCAGCTCTGTTATTTGTTTCCTAGGAGACTTTAGGGAAAACACTTAATTTTTCTGCATCTCAGTTTTCCCATTTCTCAATTTCATTTTTTTCTAGCTCTCAATTTACTATCTTGGTTCACAAAACTTATTTCTACCTGAAATCCTATTGCCTTTGATAACTGGCAAAAGTATCTATCTACTTGAATCATATACACATCCCAAACCAATGTTTCATTTTATCAATAAGGGAAAGAGAAGGAATGCAATTAAGATCTGCTAAGAATGAAATAAATGTGGAAAAGCACACAATTGTTTGCTGGTGATATCTGTGTGGGTGGAAACTGAGTGTCCAAGAGACAGAAGAGAATCACCTAATCTGGAAGACAGGTAATTAGGGAGGGAGAAGAGGGAGACAGAGAAAAAGGAAGAGAGGAGAAAGAGGGAGAGAGAGGGAGTAAGGGAGAGAAAGAGAAAATGAATCAGCATCTATGCACTTACTACAATATCAGGCAATACTCTTAAGTTCTGCAGATATAAATACAAAAAAAAAAGTTTTACTCTCCAGAAGCTTCTATTCTGATAGGGGAAACAAAGCATATAAAGACGGACTAGAAAGAGGGAGGAAAGAAGCATTCCTGAGAGGGGGCAGTGCAATCTAGAGAGTCAAGTTGTGCTGAGAGTGAAGTGATAGTATGGCTGAGGTGCGGTCAAGGAATGGCAACCCAGGATGATAACTAGTCCATCTAGAGAAAAGGGCCTGTCTACTAAAGGCAAATGGGTGGCACACTGGATAAAGTACTAAACCTGGAGTCAGTAAGACCTGAGTCCAAATCCAACCTCAGACATTTACTAGTTGTGTGACCTTGAGCAAGTCACTTAACCCTGTTTGCTTCAGTTTCCTCATCTGCAAAATGATCTGAAGAAGGAAATAGAAAATCACTCCAGTATCTTTGCCAAGAAAACCCCAAATGGGGTCTTTAGAGTGAGACATGGCTGAGCAAGAAATAATAATTTTACAGAAGAGGAAAATGAAGTCTAAAGAGAAGTGATATGTTCAAGCTCTCACAGCAAGTTTAGGGGAAAAGTTAGGCAAAGCTCCAGTCTCCTGCCTTCCCAGCCAAGCACTCTCTCTCCAGACCACCTAGTGTTTCTGAAGTTCCTCTGGAAGAAAGTTCCTTGGTGTTTTCTGAGCCCCTGTTGGTCAAGCTGGTTCGAGATCCATGGGATGGAGGGAAGATAGGAGGCTGGCCCCACAGGGGGCAAAAGAAAAGTTTGTTTAGAAACTATCTGTCCCCAGTGTTGCGATTCTTCTCTTTGAAATACAGATCCTGTTTTCACTGACCAACGAGCAGCACACCCTACCTCCTGCCCAAGGAGTTAATTCCATGTTTAAAAGGGAAGCTCAAGCCACCATTTTACTCGAGGCTGGTGAGATTTAAGTGACTTTTCTGAGCTTATGAAATGAGTCAACGACAAAACTAAAATAGAGCCGTGGGCTCTGCTTCTGACACCACTAGACCACACTCCGCCCACTGGAAATTTCAGCAAATACAACCAGCTGCAGATCTCTCTTTCCCATCCAGGCACTGCCAGCAGCTGCAGCAACATGAGTACCTGCTGCCTTAGGCAGACACCAAAGGGACTTGGGCAAAGATTCTCAGTTCTTTCCAGACTGTGCCATGGTCCCCTGATAAGTCATACGATGCCATGAAAATGGGAGGGGAGGAGAAGGGACTTGAGGGTGAATGAAGGGAGTTGGGTAGCTGAGGAAGGAAGAGTGGTACTAAAAAGTCTGGTTGGGAAGAGAGAGTTAAGCCTATCCCAGTGGATGGTGCTGAAGGACTAGAATAGACCTATGAAAAGATCACAGATTTAGCTCTGGAAGGGACCTTGGAGATCATCTAGTTCAGTGGTGTCAAACTCAAACAGAAATAGGGAGTACTAAATCCTACATAAGGATCCTTGAAGATTGTATAATGATTTAAAAAATGACCTAGTAACATTGTCTATGTTTTAACTGGATTTTTGCTTATTATAGTAAATGTTTCCCAATTACATTTTAATCTGGTTTGGCTGCACTTGGGATTGCTAAATCTCAAACCTCTCATCTAGTCTAATACTCTCACACTTTATATAGGAAGAAAAGGACCCAAAGTGACTGATCTAAGGTCTGAGGTAGTACACACAGAAGTCAGAATTCAAGGCTAAGTCTTCTAACTCCAAATTCAGTTCTTTCTACTATAACAATATGCCTAGTTTAGGTTAAATTAAAGTAGTAAAGGAGGGAGGAAAAAGAAAGAAGCTAGTGGAAAGAATAGGCAAGGAAGGCAGAGATATAAACGGGGAGAGGAAGAAGGGAGAAAAGGAGGGAAGAGAGAAAGCAAAGAGAGAGGACAGGAAAGAGAGGAAGATGGAAGAGAAAGAGAGTCGAAAGAGAATGAGTATGTACTGAAAGAAAGAGGTATGGTGGTTAGATTTGGCTTGGAAAATAGCCCTTGCATCCAGGTCCTAATAAGTGGCTTGGCTGGCTCAGGGATGCAACCCCCAGAGTAGGCCCCTGAGGGGGCTGAGGCAGAGGAATTCCACATGCTGTTGAGCTGTTTCTTTAAAAAGGGCCTAGCCAAAAGGCTCAAGGGTCGCTCTTCATGGTACCATTCACAATACCAATGGACTCCCAAATACCTTAAATCTGGAATCTCAAACTTTAAATACTGTTATAGAATACAAGAGAAGAGAAATGAAAACAAAATAAGAAGCTTTAGGTCAGTAACAAAGGTTTGTTCTTTAACACTGAAGAAAGGGGCCTAGGTGTCACCTAAGGCCACAGCGCAACCTTTTATTTTATGGTTCCTTAACTCAGTGCAGTGCTCGTCTTCTCTGCTTACAAACTTGCTGATCCTTTCTCAGCAACAGGAGTGGTCATTTCTGTCATATCCTGCTCAAGGTTTCTCCCCTTCCCCAACTCCACCCCATCTGATTCTGGCTCTCTTCTTTATTTTAAAATATATTCAACTAAACAAACACTTATGCAGGACCTACTACACAATGTACAACAGGACCAGCTGGAATACAAAGCAGAAAACTGACCCAGTGACTGCCCTCAAGAAACTTACAATTCAGTGAAGGGATGAAATATGTACAGAAATAATTAAGAAGATTAAACATACAGGAAAGGTAAAACAAAACGGCCAGAGAAGACTTGAGGTGTGAAAAAGCACTTTAAACTGAGGTGAAAAAGGAAGGTTTCATGAAGGACACAGCACCTGTAGTGGGTTTTGAAGGAAAGGGAAGGATGTCAGTTGATGGGGATAGTGAGAAAACCATTCTAGGTCCAGTGAACAACACACACAGATGAACACAGAGGCGAAAGAAAGCAAGAAAAGATTAGGGAACAGCACAGTTTGGTTAGCATGTAGAGTGAATGAAAGGCAATACCATGAAATAAGTTTGGAAAAATAAATTGGAAAAAGAATGTAGAAAGCCCTGAATGCCAGGCTGAAAATATAAGTGCTTATATTTTTCTCAGCAATAGAGAGCCACTGGAAGTTTTTGAGGAAGACAGTGAAGTCATCAGACTCGGGCATTAGGAAAATCATTCAGGAAGATCAAATGGAGCGGGCAGAAACAGTGGAAACAGGAAGCACAGTTAGGATAGTCCAGGTGAGAGGTGATGAGGGCCTGAATAATAATGGTACTGGGAATGGAGAAGGTGAGGGGATGTTATGGAAAGAGAATCAAAAGACTTGGCAATTGATTGGATATGGAACATCATGTGGGTGAGGTACCAAATGAACCAAAGCTCTGTGTGGGGAGAGGTGTTGAAGCAAACTTTAAAACATTCCTAGACTTTCAAGGCCATAAGCAAACAAATATTTAAAACCAAAGAAAAAGGACAAAGAAGACTCTGCTATGGTTTGGACCTGAAAAGAAGTAACTCCCTGTCGCCTTAGGCAACAGCTAGAAAAAAAAAAGAACAACAGAGAGGACTCTGCTCCAGTCCCATAGGAATGATAGAGCAGCACTCTATGCCAGCACCCAGCTATGAGAATGAATCTCTACTAAAGGCCAAAGCATGCAGATGGTAAAGAATTGGTCCTAACTTTGCCAGGTCTTCTCTGAATGACTCTAAAGCAAAAGTTCTCCAACTTTTTGGTCTTAGAACCCCTTTACACTCCTAAAAAATACTGAGGACCCCACCAAAAAGCTTGTGTTTATGTGGGTTTTATCTAGTGATGGGCTGACAAATGTTTAATGACTAGCTCTCTGGGGGAAAAAATGAACACACAACACACTTTTAAATTTAATCTACGTTATTAACATTTTCTCCACCACTTTCTTAAGTCCAAAATCCTTTGGTGTGCTAGTGGGCTGTTGCAGCCTAAGGGCCACAGGTTGTGCAGGCCTGGTCTACACAATCAACAAAGTAATAAATCAAGCCCTGATATGTATCACTTTCCAAGTGGTAAATGCTCACTCTGAAAACTTAGCAGTTTGATAGTATGAACTGATTTTTAACACAATAATGGTTAAATCTATCAATATTTACCACATTCAAAATAAATGTTAGAATTATTATAAAAATAGTTTTTACCTCTAATACCCTCTGAAAGGGTCTTAGAGACCCTCAGTGACTCCCAGACCACTCTTTGAAAACTGCTACTCCAGAATGTACAATGAGTCATTTTTCAGTCAAGACCAAGCCTCTCTGTGACACCATTTGGGGTTTTCTTGGCAAAAATACTGGAGTAGTTAGTTTACCATTTCCTTCTCCAGCTCATTCCACAAATGAGGAAACAGAGGAAAACAGGGTTAAGTAACTTGCCCAAGGTCAGTTAGTAGCACTGTGACCCTGGGCACTTAACCCTGTGCAATACAAGGGAATAATATGTAATAGCTCAAATATAAAATTGCAAATGCCTACTCTCCTCAGTATAATGATATCAGTCTTAGCAGTGAGGCTCCCAGGTAGTTCAGTCCATGGACAAAGTGACTGTATATCTGCCAAACTGGTGTGTGACCAACCAACAGAGTTATCATTGAACTAAGATGCTAAGATTTCATCTTCCTCTAATTGCTACTATATAAGATCTTTGTTAACAGAGTAAAACACGGAGAATTATTTTGTAAACTGTTATTACCAGCTTACCCAACATGTGGATCATTCACAAATCATCTATTACACTTTACAGTTTGTCTGCTTAGGGACCTAGAGCAGAGTCTACCCTTCTTCCCAAAATATTTTGTAAAATATCAGTCTTCCTAAATAAAAAGTCCTAGATTAACCAAGAATTGACTTCTCAGTTCTTTCTCAGTTCATCACCTCTGGCACTGGCTATACTCCCTTTCCTTATCATTACCCTTTAGTGAAGAAGTTCAACCCTACTCTGTTCTCTACATTGTAATCTCTAACTCCCTTGTTCTGTCTCAGATAATGCCTTGCTAAACTTCAACCCTAGATTATTCCCACCATTTTATTGCCTTCACTTCTGTTTACATATTGCTGTACAGAGAGGAAGAAAAAATTTTAAATGTGCTGACTCTGGGTCCACTACAAATTTATGCTATATCACCTCAACTGGGCCCTCACCTCCAAGCAAGGCACTATGCTTTACAACTTCCTAACTGACCATCTGGCTCAGACAGCTGATATTCAAACCTTTTCATTCCTCCTCAAGCCTCTTAAAACACCCCCTCCCCCACTCTTTCAGGGGAGAACTCTGCATCCTACTTCTCCAAAAAAAACTGAGGTTGTTCACCAAGAGTTCCTCCTTATACCCAACTTCTCTTCTCACATCACTCAAACTTCTTCCCCCACTATGTCCTCCTTCATCTATACCACATAAAGAGAGGGCCCTTCTCTTTGTCCAGGCATTTCTACTTGTACCTTTAATCCCATCCCTTCCCATCTTCTCCAGCATATTGCCCCCTTTATCATCCCCACTCTTTTCCTAATCTTCACTCTCTCCCAATCTACTGACTCCAGCCTCCTACAAACATACCTGTTTTTCCCCCGAACATTAAAACCCTCATTTGACCCACCTATCCCCACAAGCTACTGGCCTATATCTTTCCTCCCTTTCTCAGCTAAATTGCTTTGGGAAAAGTGCTCTACACCAGTGGTGCCAAACTCAAATGAATGGGGTCACAAAATCTTACAGAAGGCTTTTTGATGGCTGCATGCTGACTTGGAAAACCACATATTAACATTATCTATGTTCTGTTGCATTTTCTATTTATTTTGTTAAATACTTTCCAATTATATTTTAATTTGGTTCAGACAACACTCAATCTGGCCCAGATACACCAAGGAGTATGTGTGACACCTTTGATTTAAACTATTTGCTTCCAATTCCTCTCTTTTCATTCATTTCTAAACTGTGTAATTTGACTTCTGAAACCATCATTCAACTGAAACTGCTCTCTCCAAAGTTATCAATGATCTCTAAACTGATAAATATAATGGCCTTTTCTCATCCCTTATCCTTCTTAACTCTCTGCAATCTCTGACACTGCCAAGACCTTCTTTTCCTAAATATTTTCTCCTCCCTAGGTTTTTTGTGACTTTTTTCCTGATTCTTCTCCCACCTGTCTGATCACTACTTCTCAATGTCCTATACTAGATATTCATCCATGTCAGGTCTTACTTATCATGGATGCCTCCCAAGGCTCTGTCCAGCTCCCTCTTCTCTTTTCTCTCCATAATATTTTACCAGTTAAACTCATCAGCTGCCATAGTTTCAATGATCATATCTATGTAGATGACTACCAGATCAATAATAGACCTAAACTCTCTCCTGAGCTGCAGTCCCACATTACTAATTTCCTTTTTGATACTTCAAATCAGTTGTTCTCTAGGCATCTCAAGCTCAACATATCCAAAACAAAACTCATCTTTCCCCTAAAATCTTACCATCTTCCCAAATGAAAGGCACTATCAATCTTCCAGTCACCCAGGCCTACAATCTCAGTGTCACTGTCACCCCACACGGTCAATCTGTTCTCAGATCTTATCATTTTTGCCTTCATAACATCTCTCATATATGTCTCCACATTTACAAAGCCACCACCCTTATGTAGGCCATCATCAGCTCACACTTGGACTCATACATAGCCTTCTAATCATTTCCCTCTACTAGCTCCAACCTATCCTCTACTCAGCTGCCAGGGATTCTCCTAGAGCACAGGTCTAACTATATTAACCCTACCCCCTTACTTAGTAAAGGGCATTGGCCTCAATTACCTGCAGGATCAATTATAAGATTCTGTTTGGCATTTAAATCCTTTTACAACTAGGGCCCTTCTACTTTCCTAGTCATCACCTCCACACATTCTACAATCTATTGACATAAGCCTATGTGCTACTTCTCAATCGTGATACTCCAACCATCTGTCATGGCTTTCCCCTAGGCCTACAGTGTTGTTCTTTCTTATCTCTAATGTCTAGAGATTCCCGGCCTACTTCCTTTACCACTCAACTCAAATTCTACCTTCTTCAGGAGGCCTTTCCTTTCCAGTCCCCAATTAAATCCCTACCTTAACCCTAGCTATTTGTCTCTACCCTCTCCTTCCTTCAGAGATTACCTTCCATTTATATTTCATATATATGCATATATACACACACACACATATATCTTGTATTTATACAGTTATTTGTATGTTGTCTATACCATTAGAATGTGAATTATATGAGAAGCCGAGCAGGCTTTTGCCTTTCTTTGTATCACAATGCTCAGAACAGTTCCTAATATATAGTAAGTGCTTAATAAATGTTTAAGTGACTGTTTGGTTTCTTTACTCATGAGTATAAATATATTTTTTAAAACTGAACTAAATGAACACAATCGTAGGGGCACTTTCATCAGTCCCACTATATCTTGTTTATAGTGAACATAACAAGCACAAGAGTCATATTCTCTAGCACTTTTCATCAACTGGCACTGCCAAGCCACGGTCCCATCTAGCCTCATCCATGGGATCCCAAACCAGTACTGAAATCTCCAGAGGTTATCTCTGGCAAGCTGGAAATGGAGAAGTACAGGTTCTGGATATTTCCTGGAGGACAGGATCCTGAATGGTTATCTGGAACTGATACATGCATGCATCTTCCAGGACTGCAATGCCTAGAAAACTCCTAGAACCACCTGCACCACCCACACAGTCCAAAGTCAGAGAGGATATCCTTCCACCCTGACCTCTAGGGCAAGAAAGAAGACACACTGATTCCACTCTGAAATTTAGATGAGAAGTGGAGTTATAGATCATATGACTTAGTGCTGGCAATACTTTATTTCTGAAGTAAATTTTCTCAGACTTGTTCAAAATCAAGTCAAGAAGCATTTATTAAATATCAGCTATGTGCCAGACACTGGGCTAAGTGCTTAGGAAGCAAAGGAAAAAGGAGCTTACCATCTAATAGAAGAGAAGACATGCAAACAATTTATGTATGTATTCAGGATATATTGGAAATAAACAAGAACAAATCAAAATCCATAGAACAATATGTGTCGCTACAACTGTACAAATGAAGATAACTTTAATCCAAAATTATCAGGCAACAATAGTGCTAACTCATAAACTAACACTCACCCTTCCTGAATTTCAGCAAAAGGCAAAACGCTGAAACATAAACTTACATGTTGCAGTTATCCCCTATGATGTTCTGCTTAACTGTTTGGGGGGATTATAGAGGAGTCCTTGTGCTCTATATTATGTGTCTAAATAAAATCTGAAAAAATACCTACATAAATATAAAAATCCTGTTACCAACTGTATCCATTTTCTCTTGTTCTATCCTCAGTTACAGTGTAAGACAAGTGGCCAAAAATCACTCAATAATACCATTTCCCCTATAAACCCATGGTCTTGTTCTATGTTTATTTTTCTATAATTCAACTATTCTCAAACCCAGAAGGAAGTACTCCTTCCCCTATGCCTAATCAGTAGTGGCTTATAACTGCTGCAGCCTTCTCCCAACCCACGTCTCAGGGTGCTTTGATCCTACCTCCATCCCCTAACAAAAAGCAGTTGCAGCATCAACAAGTAAATAAAGTATGGAGATTTAGGGAGTCTAGTGGTAAAGACTCCCTGGGGAGATGGGGCAGAGGGGAGAAATAGAAGATGGGTTGCAAAAGAATGACATAGTTGAGGAATGGACTGCAATTGAAAACTTTCATCAGAAAAGTTTTCATTATCATATGTTATGTATTAAACACATTGCTACATACAGTTCTAATGAACTAATACATTAAATCTCAGTTAGACACATGAAGGGGGAACCAAGATTACTGTGTCTACAGGACATTAAGTCAACATTTTTTCGGATTACTATGGCCCCATTACTTTGCTATGGCCCCACAAAAGTCTCTAGTAAAGCTCTCAAGGCAGAGACTAGAACTCAAAATTTACTGGTCAGCTAATTAGTTCTGGCTTAGGAGCCATGTGGCAAAGTGGATAGAAGACTGGCCTTGGAGTCAGAAAGATTTGGCCTCATGCAGCTGCAGCTGAGTGACTTAACCTCTGGAGGTTTAGGATGATCTCACAGGGTTGTTTAGAGGATCAAACTAGATGACCTATGTCAAGTACTTTGCATAAACCTGAAAATTCTATATAAATGTCAGCTAGTATTTTTACTTTCTCAGGAGAGCACCACAGCTGTGTTGAAGCTAACCTAACTTAGCCATGTAACACAATAATAAGAAATAAATATATGATAATATAATATATTTATATTATAATATATAATAGTAATAATAAAAAAAAGATGAGAAACCCAGCTACCTAAAAGTAAAGAGTCTCAGTCTCAGGACTCCAATTCATTTGATCTACAAATGGGCAATGCAGAAACTAAGAAATGAGAACTGAACCAGTAGAGGAACTTTGAAAGGCCTCATGAAGCCCCAAAGCTGAGGTTAAACCAGTCCCAGAAATACAATCACATTAATGGAGAACAAGGAAGAGGGATAATAAATGCTGAGACAGGTTTTATTTATTTAAATTTTCTTCATTTTCCTCTTCAAACTGAAACTGTCAAAGTTGTGCCTGATAAATCAGAAAGCTACAGAGGAAGTGGTTTGTCCTTCCTCCCACTCACAACTTCTGCAAAAGATAAAATACACTTTGGTCAACTGCAAAACACAGATGATTGAAGAAGTCATTCAGATCTTCAGGAAACAGTCATTTAAAAGAACAACTATCACATAAGTTACCTAAAAACAACTGTCGGCTCCTGGCCAAAGGTCAGGGATCTCTGAGTAGATAAGAAAAGAAAAGTCATCTTCTTAGGAACTCACCTAGACATCTGCTCTGTATTCTGACAGAGCATTGTGTTCTGAGCCCCACTCCTACACAGATGGAGGCTGGAACTCTGGGGAAATCGAAGTATGTTTAATGACCAGTTTTGTAATAGTATTCAGGAATCACAGCAATCTCAGCTTTTTCCCCTGGTTCCTCCCAAGGATGAGGAAGGGATGTCTAGAAGCACCCATCTGCAAGCCCCTTAGAAAATGGGAAATTGAGAAAGGGGGAGAGGAGACATAATTAAGGACTAGTTCCAAGTTGGAGCATAAGCACTTCAAAAAACAGCATTTACCAAACTCTCCTCTACTCAGTAAAAGGATCGAGCAAGAGAATTTTGGCCAAAAAAAAAAAAAAATTAAGCAGATCAGTCTACTCTTAGGCCTGTCTTTGTCTTTCTTTGTATCTCTAGTACTTATCCCGGTTCCAGGAATATTTTAAGTGCTTAACAGATGCTTGACTGACTGACTCCTTGCTTTGACAGGCCTCTGGTTCCTTCCTAACAACCACAATCAAACAGAGGCAAAACAGAGTTCTGCATAGCTTTGGGGTGTCAATAAGGGTCCTGGCTCTGCCACATACTGGCTGTGTAACATTCCTCTCTAAGTCTCAGTTTCCTCATTTTTAAAATGGGGATGTTAGACTTGCTCATATGCACATAGGGTTTAGGACTAGAAAGAAACGCAGGAGTTCGTCTAGCCCAATCCTCATATTTTATAGAGAGGGAGCCTGAGACAATCTCCAAGGCTTTTCCACTCTAAGTCAAAGGGTGGTTGTGAGAATAGCATTTGCAAATCTTAAAGCACTATTCAAATGTGAATTATAATTATGATCTATGGACTATGAGATTTTTTTTTTGTGCTTATGTAAAGCATAGAGGGTCACAACAGCCTTGAGCAGTTAGATTTGAGAATGACTGGGAGGTAGGTGGGACAGCAGGTCAAAAGAGGAAGGTCAAAGAAACCCAGGGAAATAAGGAAATGAGCTGTTGCCTGTGTCTTTCCTTTCATTTTTGTATAAACATATATGGATATATATTCTCCTCCAATAGAATTCAAGCTTTTTGAAGTCAGGGACAATTTCAGTTTTGACTTTGTATCCCCAATGCCTAGCATAGGGCCTGGTACATAGCAGATACTTAATAAAGTACCTGTTGAAAGACTGATTTTTCAGATCTTAACTTTATAGTAAAGTTTATGAATGTCCCAGGAAATGTGTCACCTGGTAATACGGCACTCAAAAACATTTCCCAGTCTTAGCTTTCAGCCCTTACCTTCAAATGTCATAGGATGACAATGATGATGATGATAATTATAATTCAGGCTTTGCAAATACTTGAAAATGCTCTCTCATTTTATCCTAACAACTATAAAGTAGGTGCTATTATTATCCCCATTTTACAGCTGAAGAAGCTGAGGCTGAGAGGTGAAGTGATTTGTCCAGGGTCACAGAGCTCACAGTATGTCTGACCTCAAGTGTGTCATCTGAACTCAGAAGCTCCTGACTCTAAGCCCAGCACTCTGTGCATTTCACCACCTAACTGGCTGATCACTGGATCACAAATATAGGTCTGAAAGGGAACTTAAGAGTCCATCCAATCCAAAACTCATTTCACAGATGAAGCCTAAAGAGATCAAAATAGTTGCCTTAAGTCACACAGGTATTAAGTAACTGAACCTAGATCTTCTCTAACTCCAAATCCAGGATTTCTTCCACTCTACCACAATGGCACCCTAAATCCCATAGCATAGAAAAACTGTCTCAGTACAGAAACATCTCCAAACTTCCAAAAAGTAAATTCCCCTTCTGGGCTCAGATTCTATTAGTTTGAAGTGTACAATCTGGATCCTTGCCTAAGCCCTAAATCCTGTTCATTTATGTTGACAACAAGAAGACAACTTAGGTGGTAGAGTGGATGGTAAAATGGGCATGGAATCAGAAATGCTCACGTTTATGAATTCAAATCCAGCCTCAAACATTTACTAGCTACATGACCCTGAGCAAGTCACTTAACCCTGTTTGGCTCAGTTCCTCAATCTATAAAATGAGCTGGAGAAGGAAATAACAAACCACTCTTGCATCTTTGCCAAGAAAACCCCAAATGGAATCACAAAGAGTCAGACATGACTGAACAACAAGAAAAAAAAAAAGAAAGTCATGTTTGAGGCAAGTGAAACCTACAAAGTTTATCTATTTCATATTTCTAGCTTTGGTTGGCAGAAGCAAACTTTTGCATTCTTGTACTTCTATGCCCAAAGGCAAGAATTCTGTACTGACAGGACCATTGGGGCCACATAAGAAGATAAATAACTATTGGTCTAAGCTTTCAGGAGAATAATCTGAGGGTGTACAATGGAAGTTATAAAATTGATCATACCCTTTGACCTAATGATCTCACTGCAGGGAATGTATCCGAAGGATATTATTAAAAGGAAAAAATACCTCACTTTGTACAAAAACATTCACAGATGCTCTACTTTTAAAAGCAAAATATGAGAAGCTATCTAAATGTCCAATAGTTGGGGAATAGTTTAACTAAGTCTACCATTTTCCATCCAATTAAGGTTGATCACTTCATAATCTATAATAACTCATTTCTAAAGCAATAAGTAACATGCAAGGAACAACTATTAATTATACCACAAAAGGGACATTCAATGCTCATATGAAGTATTACAAGAACAAAAAACAATACACACACTGACCAAAGCTAAAATGAGTAATTCTGGCATCTGAGACAAACATGTGGGACAAAATATTACCCAGACTAGCCAGGGGAAGTGAGACATCTCAGGACATGATGAAGAGAGCTCCAGCTGCCTTATCCTAGCCTCTGACAATAGCTATGACAGACAATGACTACAGCTATATAAGAAATAACCATAGCCAAAACTTTATAAGTGCAGATGAAAAGAGATCAAATGGGGAAGGAGTGAAAATAAGCTATTACTGCTATTAACATTTGGGAGTTTCTTTTTTTTCCAACAAAATGTCCGATTGCCTCAAACTGGTCTTAAGGCCCTTGGTCCTAGCCACCCTGTAAACAACCACTAAAGTTTTTCTCTGGATGCCCCTTCTAGGTGCAGTGACCCTGGGTTCTCAAAGACTACACCAGCAGAGAAGTACAAGTTCTGACATGTCGTTATCGAGATGCAAAAGCATTCAGCACTGACACAGAAGCAGACAGTGTCTACCATCCAGGAAGCTGCCCACCTATCCGTTAGACTGCGAGAACCTAGACAGCAGGAGAGACTGTCTTCTTCCTTTCTTTGTATCCCCAGGACTTAGCACAATGCCTGGCACACAGTAAGTGCACAAGAAATGTTTACTGACTGAATGACTTACTGACCCAAGTTGAAAGAAGCTCATTACCATGCAGGCTACAGGGTAATGAATGTTTTTGGCCAAAGCAGCTGTGAAACATGGTCTAAGTCACAGACAGGTTGCAATCTATATCAATGGAGGAAAGACTTCTACTGATGAAGTCAGAAATCAATTTTAAGCACTTAAGTTTGATTTGGGTCCTTGTTTTATTGATTTGATTATTCATTGTGCTGAGAATTTTTCTAAATTTTGATAGAAAGGAGTAAAGACTGACAGCTAGGGCCCCATTTTCCAGTCATATAGGTTATTAAAAGTTGGAAGGGATCTCAGACATCATCTAATTACACACAAAGGTTGGCTCTTACTCTCACACACAGATGAAGTCACATAATGCCAAAAATCTATATCTGAAACTCAATTCCAACATTTATAAACCATTTATTCAAAAGGCCTGTGTAAATATGCTGTGATACAAACCAGAAGAAAAAGAAAAGAATTCCTGCTCCCAAGGAGCTCACATTTTCTCTAAAAGCAGGAAATCTGATTGAACACTTTCAATCCTATACCTCTTACATTCTTAGTGGTATGGAATTTTTTTGTTTGTTATTTATACATCACACTGCCTCAGTCCAGAATCCTTTTTAGCTAGGAAACTTCACATTTGCCTTTGCCTAATATTCTACACAATTCCACCCTGTTATTTAAAAACAAAAAACACATTATTTTAAAACTAATAAGAAAAGAAAACCCTTTTCAAATGTACACGTTACCAAATCAGGGGAAAGAAACACAATCAAGGCTGAATATCTCAAAAAATCATTTTAAAATAATCCAACAGGTTTTTAACATTGCTAGAAATATATGACATTGTTCAATTTGTTAGATAATAATCCACAAGGGAATAATATTTAGTACAAAATGGGCAGAGAGCACAACTAAGACAGGCAGCATGGAGAAGTGGAAAGTACAAAGCCTAGAGTCAAAGGGCTTGGGTATACATCCAAGCTCTGTTATTTATTTAACCAGGATGATCTTGGGCAAGACACTTAACCTTTTGAGGCCTTAGTATCCTCATATATTAGGATAATGAAGGAGTAGAACCAGATGATTTTTAAAGTCCTTCTAGCTTTAAATCTATGATACTACAAAAATGGAAAGTAGGGCCAACTAAAACATCCGACCAACTGTCAAGTCTTTTTTCTTTTTAACTAATACACCATTTTAATTTATTCAATTTGGGGGTGGCTTTAATTCATTCATATGACAGGCAGTTTTCATAGTACAAAATATTAACAGAAAAACACAGGTTGATTGTTGAAAATAATTTGCATGAAACTAACCATACATGCACACATTATACATGACTAATATTTGTCAAATTGAAGGAGGAAGAAATGACCTCCCACTTTTCAATGGAGTGGGTAGACAGTTATGGTTAGGGAATGATGCACATGAGCTTGCAGACAAGGTGGATATGTCTCTTGGCTTTGCTTAATGATTTTTTTCTTAAAACAAGGGTTATTAATCTTTTGATTTTATGGACCCCTTTTGGCAGTCTGATGAAGCCTATGAACCCCTCCTCAGAATAATTTTTTTAATTAATAAATGAAGAAAATGCTAAATTTCAGTTAGAATTTAGTTGTCATTTCCCCCCCCAATCCAAGTTAATGGACCCCCTTAATGGAAATGTAGATCCCTCTAAAGTCTGCAGATCCCAAGTTAAGAACCAAAATAACTATAATATTAAAAAAAAATGAGCATCAAAAACTTTTTTTGAAAGCATCTTCAGATATTAATACCCCAAAACTCATTTTGTGGGATCTTACTAAAATATATAAATATAAAAAAACCTTGATTTGGATACCTGTCTTCTGTTCTCCCCTGTTTTGTAAGGGGTACCTCCTCCAGACTTGTAGAATTCAGATTCCCAATGTCCTCACAATTCCCAGCATAAACACTTTGGACTTCTATTTCTGAGCAATTGTGTATTAAATCTACATCCTATACCATTTGCTCATCAGGCTGTTCATTGCTATCCTTTTCATACTGTGAATTTACTTGATTTTTCAGCTGTGTTTTATCAAAAAATGAAGAATGGTTTTAAATTTTAAAGTAAATATTTTATGGACAAGTAGTGTCAACCTTGAAACTTCAGACAAGGGTAAAAAAATATTTCGACATAGTCAAGGAGACAGGACACAATTCCAACATGCAGAGAGGAAGGATTATATGTATATGTTAAACCTGCCTACCTCGCCATCATTATGGTTCAGCCAACCAATCAGTACCACAGAAAATATAGGAATCACTGGTAGAAGTAAAGCTTTTATTAGAATTCAAATATTCCACCAAACTGAACATCCCTATCATTGGTCCACATGCTCCACTCCTCATGAGTAAAGACCTAGTTCAAATGATCCTATCTGTAACCTTCTCTTAATCTGGAACTAGTTTATTGGCCAGTCACTCCTTCTACTGGGTGGGAAAAGAGACCAAGGAGAATCAAAGAATCTCAGAGGTGGGAGAAAAATGAAATGAATTCATTCCAGAAAGCAAATTTATTAAAATATAAAAAGGTTGTATATAAAAAAGAGGTTGTAATTTTTTCGTAGATTTAAGATCTTTGGTTCAAAATCATTCCTCTCGCCCCTGTAGAGAGGCAGCACGATTGTCAGGGAAAGAGTACTGTAGTAGGACTAAGAATATCTGTGTTCATCCCAGCAACACCACTGACACACCATATTACCTTGGACAAGTCAACTTCTTTCTTTGATTCTCAGTATACTCATCTATAGACTTAAGGGGTTGAACCAAATGTTCTAGATCAGAGCTAGACCACCAGCACTATGACCTGAGCCAGATTAATATGTAATTGGCAAATATTTAACAAAATAAATGAAAATACCACAAAATATAAATATCTTATTTTAAAATGAAGTCAATATACAGCCTTCAGGGATCCTTATGTGTGATCCTTATCCCAATTTCTTTTCTTTTTTTTTTTTTTGCTTTTTGGAGGGGGAAGGCAGGGCAATTGGGGTTAAGTGACTTGCCCAAGGTCACATAGCTAGTAAGTGTTAAGTGTCTGAGGCCGAATTTGAACTCAGGTCCTCCTGACTCAAGGAGTAGCCAGTGCTCTATTCACTGTGCCACCTAGCTGCCCCTCCCCCCCAATTTCTATATCAATTTGACACCACTGTTCAAGATGATCTGACAGAATATAAGTTACTTAATAATAATAGCTAACATTTATACAGCACTACTACATGCTAGGTACTTTACAATTATTATGTCATTTGATCCTCACAACTCGGGGACATAGGGGCTATTATTCTCCCCATTTTACAGGATGAGGAAAACTAACAAACAGGTAAAGTGATTCACCCAGCTACTGTGTGTGTGTGTGTGTGTGTGTCTGAGGTCATATCTGAACTCAGGTCTTGCTGACTCCAGCCCCAGAGTCTAGCACCACCTGGTTAGGCTGAGGCTGTCTCATTTCTGCCTTTGTATCCACAGTGCATCACAGTGACTAAAACACAGAAGGCATTTAATATATATGCCTTGTTGATGATCTCTAAGGACCCTCCCAGTTCTGACATTCCATGTACTTGATTTCTAAAGTCCTTACCAAATATGAAAGTCTGTTTTGACATCCTATGACATGCAGCACAATCACAGCAGAGAAAGTGAAAGACTTGGAGTCAGTAGATCTGGCTTAGATCCCACCTCAGATACTTATTAGTATGTGACCTTTGGAGTCAGGTAATGTCTCTGAGCCTCCGTTTCCTCATCTTTAAAATGGAGATAATACATGATACACTATGCAGTGTCACTGGCAGAGTCTTGACCAAAATGAGAATCACTCAAGTTTTGCTCATGCGTGGAAGCCAAGGGTTCTGCAGGCATTTTCACCTTGTCACTAGTTCTAAATTTTTTACTGCCTCTGGGATTTTCTGCTTACAGGTTGGAAAATAAAAAGATTCACTGAGGCAATAATGCAAAAATAAAATAAAATGGAGATAATAGAGAATAAACATTTACTAAGCACTTTCTGTGTGCCAAGGAATTGTGCTAAGCACTCTGCAAATATCTCATTTGATCCTCACAACAACCCTGGGAGTTAGGTGCTGTTATTATCATCATTTTACAGTAGAGGAAACTGAGGCAGACAGGTTACGTAACTAGACCAGGGTCACACTGCTAGTGTCTGAGGTCAGATCTGAACTCAGGTCTTCCTGACTCTAGACGCAGCATTCTATCCACTGTACCAGCTGCCTAGCAAAACCTGTACTCACAGGGTTATAGTGAGGAAAGCATGGTGCAACCTTCTAAGCACTGTCAGGGTGGGCTGCTGTTGTTTTATATTCCAAGGACCCTTCCAGCTGTGATAATCAGTGTCCTAAGGACTCTTTCTCCAGATTGAATGAAATTCTTGAGGGATACAGAATTCACTATATCTCCCAAGGCAGCCTATTCTATTTTTATAAAGTTCATTCTACTATTTGTTAGAAAGTATTTTTTTCCTACAGCCAGCCTAAATTATTACTACCATTATTGTGGTAGTTGTTGCTGTTA
Source organism: Petaurus breviceps papuanus (assembly GCF_028583685.1). NCBI lineage: Eukaryota > Metazoa > Chordata > Mammalia > Diprotodontia > Petauridae > Petaurus > Petaurus breviceps. The sequence goes on along the minus strand of NW_027187359.1, from coordinate 22,088,835 downwards.
TAGCTAACACTGATGTAGCACTTGAAGGTTTGCAAAGCACTTGGCACATACTGTGTCATTTAATCTGCTGTAATTTCTCACCGTTTTCCTTAGTTTTGCTCCCTGGGATCAATTCCGTTCCATTCAATTCAAAAAGCAGGGGCCAAGTAAAACAAATCTGATCACTCTTATACAAAGCAGTCCTCCAAATACGTAAATACAGCAATCCTGTCTCCTGTAAGCCTTCTCTTCTCCATTGTAAACCTTCCTACTTCCTTCTCAATGGTCTGTCTAGTACAAAACTGGATAAGACCAAAAACATGCAGAACTACCACCATTCACCTACATGCGTCCCTCCCATAAAGCAACAGAGAGCAGAAATACCAGTTTTAATTGCTCATACAGCAAGACAGAATGAGACAAGTCACAGTAAGCAAAAGTTTTAGTCCTGTCTGATTCAGCCCAGGGTGTGTAGCTCCAGAATTGGCTTTTCTCATGGGTGACAAGTTCTCATGGCTGACTCTGAGGGCAGAAAATGAATTAGAATCCATCATGAACCACTGGGTATGATAACCACAAAGGCTTCCCACTTTGATTGTTGAAACAGACTCCTGATCGCTCTCCCTACCTCCAATCTGTCCCTTCTACAATCCATTTTCCTCTCAGCTGCCAAATGGATATCTTACAGCAGTGATCTGACTATATCACTCACCTGCTCAAAAAGCTTCACTACCCCTAAAATAAAAGATAGTCTTCTCCTTGGCATTTAAAGCCCTTGAAAATCTGGCTCCAACCTATCCTTCCCCTCACACACCACATCCCAGTCAAACTGGCTCATTTTTTGTTCTCCATACACAACATCTCACTGCTCACCCTCTCTGCTTTTGCACAGACTGTGTCCCATGGGCCTAGAACATTCTTTCTCCTCAAATCTATCTTCTGGAATGCCAACTTCCATTTAAGGCCTAGATCAAGTGCAACCTCCTGCAAAAGGCATCTTTAAATCTGAATATACTCCCCCTTAAGAGACTTCATCCCCCCAAATTACTTTATATTCACTTTCTGTATATTTAATGTTGACTCCTCTGTGAATATATAGTTTCCCAGAAATAGAATGTAAACTCCCTGAAGGCAGAGATTATCTTCCTTTTTACAACCACACTTCTTAGCTTGACCTAAGATATTCTCAAAACATTTTTTACTTTTTAATTGAATTGAATGATTGCTGAGGACCAACCTAAAGCCAGTCTTATCAACAACATAATCCTCTTCACTTAAGGCTCATCAGTCTAGGCTAGACCTGGGGCACTAAACTAACCCAGTCAACCCACACAAGAGTGCTTTATATACCCACAGGTTCTAGAATTCCCCTAAGTACTAGGACTGGTAGTACCCCATGTGTAAGAGGGGCCAAATGAAGTAGCTTTCATGTCAGTGACCTTAGCTACTCCCTCCTGAATGTGGAAACAGAAGCAGCCATTCCACTGGGCTGCCTACCGGACCAGAAGGACCCTACAAAGCAGTCCAAGTAACAGCTCAGGCAAGCCAACATGGTTAATTCACCAGGCATGATGTGAAATCCACACAGCTCAAGAAGACTTCAATTATGCTCCAACTGACCACAGGCTAAATGAGGTCGAAGTTTGATAGTGTCAGGAAAATTAGGCTTAGTGTAGCCCCATTTACATAGAAGGGACAGCAGCCAATTACGCAAAGAAAAGAAGACTTCACAGACCATCAGGATTTCACTTTCTCCTCAGTCCTCCGATAATCACAGACCTAGACTGACTCTACTACTGTACATGGAAAGGAAAATAAAAACTGGTAACAGGGCTCTATAAAAACCCTGTTCCTGAGATGAGCTCTGCATGCAATGTACTTTCCCACATTGGCATTCTTATGTCAACAGCTCTAGTCCAGTTTCAGTGGATGTGTCAGGGGCAATATCATTTAGAAAATAAAAATGACTTTCAATTCTGTTTTTAAATCATATTTTCCAACATCAAAATCTCATTTCCTAAGTACTATTCTTGAAAGCCAAGGCCAAATCAAACTGCGCTTGCACCAAAGTCTCAGTCCCTCAAACACTGGATTTCCAACCTGCTTCGGCACCAAAAAGAAAAAAAAAGTGGTAGGGGGTGAGTGCTGCAGGACATTCCAGCCGTGTGTACTGGGCCCTCATCAGTTTCATCCTCTATATGTTCCAGTCCTTTCTACAAGTTTATACTTTATCAATGGAATGTCAGGTGTTCCATTACAGTGCACTAAACAAGTATGTTTCTATCTATTTTGCAGGAGTACCCTGTACACCTTCAGTGTGCACTATTTCCAGGCTAAGTCAAAGAAGGCTGTCTCAGCCATCAAAGATAAGACCTTACCTACACAGGAATGAAAACGCTTATGGCATGGCCCATTGTTTGCTCAACTCTGCATTCAACACAGCCTGTGACAATGAAAAAAGCACTGGTTTTGGAATCAGAGAGCCTGGGTTCAAATCTTGAAGAAGATTCAGCAAAGCCTGGAGACAAGCCAGTGGTTGGCATCTCCTATGAAATGCTGTGCGTTACCACCTCTCTCTTAGACTACTCAAGTCTGAACACATCCCTTTAATGTAAGGGTAATACTGAATGGAGTCTAAAGTGAGCAAACTTGGGGTAGTGTATAGACCAGTCTGAAGTCAAGATGTAATTCAAGTCCAGCCTCAGATTGTGACCCTGGGAAAGTCACTTAACTTCTGTCTACCCCAGTTTCCTCATCTGTAAAATGGGGATAAAAACAGCACCTACCTTCTTGGGTTGTTATGAAGATCAATTAAATAATAACTGTAAAGCACTTAGCACAGTGCCTAGCACACAGTAAGCATTATATAAATGTCAGCTATTATAATTTTTATTACCATTATTAAGTGACCTGTGTGGCCAGACTAAATGAAGCTAAGCAGTGGAATCTTCTCTTCAAGGAAAAAAGGTAAACAAGGTAAAGGGACACTCTCCCACTGAGGGAGTCCATTTCTGAATGAAAGGGAGGATTTTACTGTTTTCCTCAATCCTAAAACAGGTTCTCTTATACTAATGATAACCTTAAGAACTATTATCTTTATGATTATCCTTACACAAGAAAAATTACTAAATTGTTCATTATGCTTTTACCCAATCATACCACTACTGGGTTTATAACTCTATGAGGTTACTGACAATAATTTTTAAAAACCCATGTGTGTAAAAGTGTTCATAGAAACATGTGTGATAAATAAAATATGCTCCCTGTGATTGGGGAATAGGTGAACAAATAATCTTAATTAACATAATGAAATATAAGGAATGATGAATACAAAGAATTCGGAAAAATATAGAAAAATTTGTCAGAAATTATATGAAATGAAGAAAGTAAAGCAAAAGAACAACGTACATGACTGAAAATGTAAATATAGTCAACACAGAGTAAGGGAATGAACAAGAAAAATTATTTCCATTTTACATTTTTAAAAAAAAGTGACTCTCCCAGGGTCACACAACTCATATCATGGTCAGGACTCTAAGACCCCTTTCCACTAGACCAGTCTATCTCTAGTTAAGTTGCCATTACAGAAGCATTAAGTTTAAATTTACTTCCCCTAATTTCTTAACTAAAATCCAATGTAATTATCCACTATGTTAGAGTTTCAAACAAAATAAATTCTAACTACCACGAAAATTTTTATTTTATTAAAGTTTGACAATAACTATGTTAGACAATTCCTAGAAATTAAAGTACTCAGGGAAAACATTCCTAAAGTGATGAGGTGGAAGGATTTCTACAGATTAACAGTGGTGGAAATGTTCTCACAAAAACAGACATTCTACCTGTGTCATGCTACAGCATTTTAGCCCTTGAAAGGGTTGAGTTTCTGAGTGCAATTCAGGCACAAGGTGTAAGGAAGGTTTTCAGAATCATGCCTTACACTCTATAAAGCTTCTTCTTGCCAAGAACAGATTTGTAATCTGCTACTGGGAAGGCTCAGGATGGTTGATGGCTTGACTTTTAGAGTTGAGCTGGAATAGGGTTAAAGGATGTAAAACAGATGTTCAAATTTAGTCCTACACCAATATGGTGAGCCCCCAGAAGCAGGGAGCCACCTGACTGCCTAAGGATGGGCAAACTAGCCCAGGTCAGATATGGAGCAAATCAAAGCCACCATGAGTGGAAATCCATGAGAGGACACTGCACTTCCAACTTAGACAAGAGAGGAAGACCCTGTTTCCAAAAAATAAAATAAAAAGTTTCTTCCTTTGATTTCTCCCCTCCCCCCACCATAATGTAACTTCCCCAACCACCTGAAGTCTTACATAGCACTGAGTCATTAATGCTCTCCAGCAGAAGGGCCATTTAAAGAGTTCTGAGGGGGAGGAGCTTTTTTTTTTCCATTATTGCCTTTCCAGACCTTAGCCTCCTGAATCAGGAACTGGGATGTTACAGATGTATAAGTCTTTGGGGCTGGTCACAAAAAGAACACAGCAATGGCTGGCCTGTAATTACAGTTACAGTACCTTAGGCCCACAGAGAAAAAAAGACTCATACTGTTATGGACTCACTGAAAAACACTAGGGCTGAAAGAGACAGGCCTCAAAACTGACTGCCTTTCAGCACTTGGGAAGCTCAGGTTAATAACTTACAACTTGTTTAGAATCAACACAATAAGCCTTTGCTTATTTTGTTCAGTGCATATAAAAGGCCCTCCCTTTCTCATGTCTACCTTCCAAACTGTACCCTTTCTTCTAAGGTCGGCTCAAAGGCTCACTGCCGCTCTGTCTGAACTCTTCTATCACTGAGACTGGTATATTTCATCTACATCGCCCAACTAGACAGGGAGCTCCTTGAGATTAGAAAGAAACTTTCTCTCTACACCCTCTCTTCCTCCTCTTCTCACCTCACTCCATGCTTAATGTAACAGGTATATCACAAGTACCATAGCCCCTCACTGTATGATCTTGGATAACTTGGTCAGTGTTTCAATCTAACGCTGTTCCAGTAGACTTAGCTAGGGTGTCCCCAAACAATACCAAGAAACAACCATCACAATTCATCAGTTTCCTACCAAACCCAGCAGAAACTCATAATGCCCCATAATGGTCAGCCCTGCCTTTGCTACAGAGGAGTTGAGGAAAGGAGAATGTCTAAAGAATTTCGCCCTTCCTCCCATCTCCTTCCTATGTAAACTAGAGAAGGTAAACCAGACAGCAGCCAGTGCCTATTGCTAGACTCTGCATTCAATATGGCTTGGAACAGTGAAAAAAACACTGGTTTTGTAATCAGAGGACCTGGGTTCAAGTCTTGTCTCTTATTTTTACTACCTGTGTAATGACTTGGGCAAGTCATTTAAACTTCTCACATCTGTAAAATTAGGGTTTGGGACTAGATAACCTGTGAGGTCCCTTCCACTTCTAGATCTATGAAGCCAACAGTCCTTGCCCACAAGGAGCTTATATTCTAATTAAGAGAAGCTACAGATATAGAGTAGTGGTAGCCAGGGAAAGATGTTTTGGTTTGGTAAGTCACAGTGGAGCCATAGAGGAATTGATTGACATTTACAGAAGCAATGGTACTATTGACTCATTACTATTACTAAAGCAAAAAGGTAGGGAAAGTGTATATAAGGGAAGGAGGAAGAGAAGAAGGAAAAAGGTTGCATTCAGCAGCAAGTCATACAGCTACATCAGATATAAAGCATGAAACAGATAGTCTAATGCCAGGAGTGGGGAACCTACAGCCTCGAGAACACATGTGGCCTTCTAGGTCCTTGGGTGTGGCCTTTTGACTGAGTCCAAGTTTTACAGAACAAATTCTCTCTTTTTTTTTTTTGCTTTTTGAAGGACAATTGAGGTTAAGTGACTTGCCCAAGGTCATGCGGCTAATTTTTGTGTTAAGTGTCTGAGGCCAAGAACAAATTCTTTTATTAAAGAGATCTGTTCTATGAAGTTTGGATTCAGACAAAGGGCTGCACTTGACTAAGAGGGCCACATGTGGCCTCGAAGCCACAGGTTCCCTACTTCTCGCTCTAGTCTGTGGACAGATACAGTGGACTCTGTGTGATTCAGTATTGGGGGCTTTGAAGTCAATAGCACAACAAACAGGTAGGATGCATTGGACACACTAGTAGGCTTACAAAGACCTGCTTAAGCCCGCATCTCACCTCAAGACTATATCTATATACATTTCAAGGACTATGACAGACTACCCTATGTAATATAATGCCAAAAGAAGGCAACTTCCCAGGTTCAAAATACCAGCATAGGTGCTCTCTATTTTATTCAGTGACCAACCAAGAACAGAGAAGATCAAAACATGACATCATTCAAAATACAGCATTTACTAAGTGTGATTAAATAATCTCCAAGTACAACCCCACCCCAGGACCTTCCAATCATTCAATCAATTACAAAGTCTCT
>NW_027187359.1:22040604-22082031 GCF_028583685.1 Petaurus breviceps papuanus | reverse complement strand
CTCAAAAGTCCAGGGCAATTCAAAGCGGCCACCAGCAATTCTCTTAGTCTCTCTCTCTCCACGAGGTGCTGTTTCCAAAAAGATCTTCCGCCTCTCTCTAGTGTCTCTCCAAATCTACATCACCAGCTCCTCCCAGTTCAGGACTTTCTTTTCACATCAAAAAGTCCATCCCACAGGTGGGATTAACAAGCTCTGGGTTTTAATACAATCAATTTGAAAACCAAGCCCAATACAGGGGAATCTCCACATTCCATTACTATCACACCCTATAGTACTGATGCTTAAGAACAAGAAGCTTCTGTTTACACATTTCATGACAGTTCTGAATAGCCCATGTGATATAACACATAAAGTAGCCTGGAACAACTTTGGAAAGCCACATTAATTCTTTCTGGCCATCAATGCCCCTTCTATGTAAAAAATATGGACTTTTGAGGAGAGGAAACCAGCCCTGTGATTTCATCAATATGTGATTTGCCCTGGGTCACACTGCCAGATCTTCCTGAAGGCAAATCTCTATCCACTATTCCATATGGGTGGTCTGAAAAGGTATGGAAGGCTTTCGAATGGGCTAAACCTACCCACAGACAGTAGTTTGGATCCTGGAACTATCTGGCTTCACAGCACCTTCAACTATATAGTGAAACTTAACAACTATTAATTCAAGTGAAATCTTCTAAACTTATAGTTACCTATGACCAAGATAAACACTTTCTCTCATGAAAGAATCAGACTTATAGGATATTAGAGCTATAAGGGACTATGAATCATGAATAAATAAGTATTTATTAAGCCCTTAATATGTGCCAGGCACTGTGCTAAGAACTAAGGATAGAAATGAAAAAGCAAGTGTCTACCCTCAAAGAACATCCATTCTAAATCATCTAAAGATACTTGCAGAAAAATCAAGGTGTTAGACTAGATAATTTCTAAAGTCCCTTCCAGATTAAATTAAGATCCTATGTTGTCCTCAAACATTATGTTTGGATAATGAACTTGTCCTACTCATTTTATTCAGATTTATTCTACTTTTTTACCCAGAAGGTAAAACTAGGATCAAGGGGGTAGAAGTTGTCATAAGTAGATTTTATTTATTTCCAGGTGTGGTGCCCCAGGTGATCCCCACAATGGAGCCAGTGCTCTTGCTCGCTGTGCTACCTGGCCGCCCTCATAAGTAGATTTTAACTCAAAGCAAGAAAGATCTTTCTAATGAATCATTATTCAAAATGGAATGAATAGACTCAGAAATAGTGAATTTCCAGTACCTGGAGTTCTTCAAGTGAAAGTCGGATGATCAGTTGCCAAAGTTTGTAGCAGGGGTTAGTAGGGGTTGTAGCAGAAAGATAACCTGAAAAATCCTTTCTAAATCTAAATTCTAGTCCAATCTCTCATTTTCTTTTTTTTTTAAAGCAATTGGGGTTAAGTAACTTGCTCAAGGTTACACGGCCAGTTATTTCTGGGTGTGGTACTAAGTATCTGAGCCCGGATTCGATCTCAGGTCTCCCAACTCTGGGGCCGATGCTCTTACTCACTGCGTCACCTGGCCGCCCTCCAATCTCTCATTTTCTAGGAAGAAAATGAAGTCTAGAAAATTCAGATAACAGTGAAACAAAATGTCTACATAACATCGTGACTTTCCTACCTTTAGCCTACAACTTTAGACAATAGCCTCCCAAACCAGTCTGGCCAAGCAAGCTGACTAGTTGAGTCATCTGAAGGCACATCTGTAAAGGAACACAGATGCAACACAGAATGGACACTAATATCAGCTTTTTGAAACAGAGCCTTCCTTGGCTACTAGGCATGCCAATCTGTCACTAGCGTTCCAACAGGATAAGCAGAGACAAAAGACAGCACATTGTAAACGAAAAACAATGTGGTGTAGTGGAGAGTCCTGAGACTTTGAACCTCAGAACCTGGGTTCAAATTCCAACTCAGACACTTAACAGCCATTTGACTCTGACTAACTCATTTAATCTCAGTTTCTGCGTCTATAAAATAAAGGACCTGGACTCAATCATTCCTAAGTCTCCTTCCCAATTACATCTGTGCTTTGCTCCTTTGTGTTTCAAGCCTTCACAGAATCTAAAAGAAGAAAAGGGAAAGCACAAACTGAAGGCAGGACATGAAAATGCAGTGGGAAGAGAATGAAGTCCAAGGGCAGAGGCCTAAGCACAGAGTTATTGGTTCTACAAGGCTCCCAAAGGTAACCTGTGGTTCCCAATTCCTATCTACGCTTATAAACTGCCTATGGCACACACCTGGGCAAGGGAAGAGGGGAAAGCTCTTTCAAAGACATGTGCCAAATCTTGATGTGACCTCATTTCCAGAAAGATTGAGCCATGACAGTGTTTTGTGGGGGTGTTTTTGAATAGCAGAATCGTATTTTGTTGCCAAAGAAACACAAATTCAATTACAAGAACACACAGGGAGGGAAAGGTTTTTTTACTTACTTTGCTAATACAGTGCCTTGTATGCACTTAAAATGCGCAAACTACTGTTTGCTACATTTAAGGGAAATGCCAAATTGAGAGCCTCACATATCGCCAGCTAAACTGATTGTGGTGAAAACAAAACAAAATAAAACACTTTATTTGTATCTTGCACACACACTCACATACAAACACATTCACATATTTTTATCAAAACTTGGAAATACTTTTTTAAACCCAGTTTCCTCCTCATGCCCCAGCCCCCACAAAAAAAAAATCCCTCCCAGCTTCCTGATAGCACTCCCAATATCAATGCTTCTAGTTGGTAAGGGGCCTCCAGCTGACTCTTCCCCAAGTACAAGTTGAGGCAGCTGTGAAAGAGAGGCCAAGTCTAAGAAATTCACCCTGGCCCCAAATAAACTTCTCTGGATGTGCATGGAAAAGCCCAGAGCAAGGGAATCCATCACTTCTGACAGCATTTTTATGGGTGTTGACTGGTCTCCCTGACTTGTCAGCCTTAACTGAGTATACCTGATCTTCTGGCCTGCAATAAGATCAGTCCTGGCTAGTCCAGTTCATCTCAGCATAGCAAGGAAGCCAGGCCCTGTGGCTATCCATCTGTGCACTTCTATTTTCAGCTACTCTGATTCCCAAATCACCCTGATATCAGCCCAAAACACATCAGAGAAACTATAAAAGGCAGCTCCTTTGGCTTCCAGTTTGTCCAATCTAAAATGGAGATGGAGATCCCAGCCTTGGGGAAGCATGCACGCACGCACACACACTCAACCTGCCCTGTTGACCATCTATCTATTCACCGATGGCTCAGTGAAACCAACAAAGATAATTTCGATCCAAAGAATACATTTTTCCAAAGTTATTTTATCTAGTCTTATCTGTTAATAAGTAGTTTCAACAATTGTGGCTTTGATGGTAACTGTTATTCTGATTTTATTTAAATATATGAACTTAATGCTCCTACCATTCTCTGTGAATGAGAAATGTTAGTTTTAAACCATATTACATTTAGCCTAACTAAAATACGATGTAATGGAAAAAGCACTGACTTAGGTTATCAAGAGACCTAAGTCCCAGTCCCAGATTACTATGTGACCTTGGGCAAGTCTTATGATTTAGAGCTGAAAAGAGCCTTAAAGATCACTTAGTCCAAAACTAGAAAGATACCAGAGGGTAGAATAGATCCTTGAAGATGGGTACTTTTTTTTTTTCCATTTTGTTTTTTTGTATCCCCAATGACTAGCATAGAGCCTTGCACATAGAGATTGCTTAATAAAACGCTGTTGAATTAAACATTATTTTGTAGATGAGGAAACTAAGACCCATCAAGTGACTGTCCCAAAGTCACACAGGCAGCACAGAGCCAGAATTTGTATTCAGATCCTCTGACTACAAATATCATACTCTTTAAATTACACCACACTGCCACTTCCTCTTTGTGGACCTCAGTTTTCTCCTCTTACATAAGATGGTCTCTGACACACTATGACTGTGTCTTCCAACTCCAGAGTTCCAGATTGCCTATCACTGGCAACAAAAAAGTATCACAATTTTTAAAATGCCATTTTCCTATCCTGAGAATCTGAACTTTAGCAGAAAAAATAATCCTTCTATAAGTGTTATTTGATTATTCTTCACAGAGTCCCATCTTTGTAGGTTTTCCTATATACATTTCCTTTAACCTTTAAAGTTTCCCCAGAAGCTGGCTGTCATTGAGGCTAGCAGGTAAATCCTTGCCTCCCATCCCAAATATAATGGACGGACTCTCTTGATCAATGTTAGAACAACAATTCACCTGACGTGACATTGCTAGTGCTGGGGATCCTATTTCCCACATTCAATAAATTCAAGATTACCTGACATTTATTTTTTTAAAAGGGAAGGCTCTATGGATAGGACAGGGGAAAGATACTGGGAAATAAATGAAACATGGAAACAAAAAGCATCATCAAAACTTTTTTTAATGCTTTTTTTTTTAAAGCACCCACTGTATGCTGAGCATTTTGTTCAACCCTAGGGGAGATAAGAAGCAAGGGGAGATAATAAGGCAAGGTTCCTAGCTTCCTGTAGTTCGTTGCCCAGTAAAGGGATAAGATACATAGATAACTAAATATATACTACTACATGATAAGTATATCACAGAGGCTCAAAATGAAATGTGAGGAATGAAGTAAGGGAAAGGGGGAGAAGAGCAATCTAGTGAGGCTTCCCAGAGAATCACAGGATTTATCACTGGAAGGGGCCTTACAAGATGTAGAGTGGGAAAAGCACTGATCTAGAGTGAAAGGAGCTTAGACTAAAATCCCAACTCTGTCACTCATTGCACTGTATTAACTTGGGAAAATCTTCTAACCTCCCTGGGCCTCAGAGTTTGGGACTAAGAAACCTCTGCGGAACATTCCAACTTAGAGATGCTATAATTCTAAGTAAAATCAGATTTCGAAGCCAGGACTTATATTCCAAAACCTTCCTGACACTAAGGCATGACTGCCCATCATGTTACTATATTTATGCCCATAAACATCTCAATTCACTCGATGAAAATACATAGGCTTAGGGTCTCAGACATTCATCTTGAACTTCAAGAGAAACATAAAAAGGCTACATGTCAGTATGTTATGCAGAAAGAGCAGAAAACTAGGAAGTACACTCCTTAACCCAGGTGATATGTAGCTGGGTTTTAAAGGATGAGTAGGTAAAGGATTCACTAGGTAAATTTTTGTGGCAGCAAGATGGTGAAATGGATAAAGCACTGGACCTGAAGTCAGGAAGACCTGAGTTCAAATCTGGTCTTACACACTCACTAGCTGTGTGACCCTGGGTAAGTCATTTAATCTCTGCCTCAGTTTCCTCAACTGTAAAATGGGGATAATAGTATTACCTACCTCCCAAGATTATGAGGATCAAATGAGATAATATTTGTGAAGCCCTTAGCATAGTGCCTGATGCACAATAGGCACTTGACATTTTGATTTGAATGTAGTTATTAAAAAAAAAAAATTTCCTAGTCTCCCCTTATTCCAGCCAAGTTCCTAGTCAGTCTGGCTTCCACTTTAAAAAGAACTAGAAGTTGGGGGACCAGAAAAATAAAGGCAGAACCAAGAAATAATTACCATTAAAAGTAAATTTGGCTTTTCCTGGTCTCTACATTTCAATGAAACCTGTATAAAAACCAGACAGTCAGTGACCTTAGGCTGTGGTCTGTGGGACCTGATGACCTGAACTGTGTCAGTTAATGCCAAGGATGGAAGACAGTCTTCCTCACATCTTTTCAAGAAATATTTCAACCTTCCTTTAAAAATCACCAATTACTTCTTTTAATATAAGTGAGAGTCCTGCTGAGAATCCTAATTTTCTTCAAATGTTTCTGTCTCATCAGTGATTTATCCTTGTCATTCCTTCTGTGAATAAGATACAAAGGGATACTTCCTTCTCCAAATCACCAACACTAAGCCACACAGAAGGTGGGAACTGGCCAGATTAGGGACTAGTCAATCCTGGTCAAGGTAGTGGACCCCCTTGACAATCAACCTGAGGACTTTTCTCTGAGAACTTCCCTTTGAGATGTGACGCTGCAGTTTCAACAAAAGGCTATAACTGGGAACAAGAAGCTCCCATGAACACCCACACCCACTGCCCAATTCCTTCTCAGACAAGGATTTACTGTCCTGAAAACACAGTTTCTAGGGCTGCTGTTCCTCCTTCCCTGGAGTTGGAGGTAAGGCCTTTTTTTACTATTTTATCCAAAAATGTCGGATATGATCTCTGAGACTCAACCAAGATTAATGTCCAATATCAAATCCCAGAAGCTTCATACCTACCCATAGACCTAGCCTATTTCCCATCCTTGAAGAGTTGTCCACATATTCAAAGCTAGGTTAGTATTAACATTAAACAATAAGGAAATCAATCAACGAGTATTTCTTAAGTAATGATTATATGATAGGCATACATATAATAGATATTAGGTGGAAAGTGTGAGGATACAAAGATAAAAAAGAGACAAAAATACTTTCAAGAATCTCACATTCTATTTGGAGAGATATATATGCCTACCCACATACATGTATATATGTGTTATGGATACACAATTATATATGCATACATATACATGCATAGAAAAAATACAAAGTAGTTTAGTCATTTTTCAATCATGCCCAACTATCTGTAACACCATTTGGGATTTTCTCGACAAAGATACTGGAGTGATTTGCCATTTCCTTCTCCAGCTCATTTTACAGATGAGGAAACTGAAGCAGTATTAAGTGACTTGTCTAGGGTCACACAGCTATTAAGTATATGAGGTCAGATTTGAACTCAGGAAGGTGAATCTTCTTGAATCCAGGTCTTCACTCTATCCACTGCTGCCTGAGTCAAAGTTTTTGCTGTCAAAGAAGAGACTGCCTAATTGACTAAAAGGACAAACTGACCAAAAATGGTCAGCAAGTCCTCAACATCACAAAATCATAGAATTTCAGAGTTGGAAAGAACCTCAAAGACTATCTAGTCCAGGCCACACTTGAACAAGAACCCTCTCTATAACATACCTAAGAAGTGGTCATCTGTCTTTTTTTTTTTTTGCCTGAAGACCTCCAAAGAAGGGGAACCCAACTCCTCCAAAGGCAGACCTTCTACTTTTGGACACCACTACTTCTTGGGAAGATTTTTCTTATATCAAGCCTAACTGTAGTTCTTTGCAATCTCTGCCCTTTGCCTCTACTTCTTTCCTGTTTCCCTAGCTCTCTTCCACAAATCTCTACAAACACTTGAAGACAGCTCTACTGTTCTCCTTGCAAGTTCTCCAAGCTAAACATCCCCAGTTCCCTCCAACTGATCCCCATTTGGCTATCTTCCTTCAGATGCTCTCCAGGATTTCCCTCTGTCACCTGTTCATTTAGTAAAACTACAAGCTAAAGCATTGTAATATCTTTCACCTGGACTGTCAGGACTTTGTTCAGTACCTTAATGAACATGTCAGTGCTTGCCAGGAAAATAGCAGTAAATAAATATGGTCTCTAGTCAAATACAATTTGATGAATATTAATAAAACAGACATCATTTTTCCTTTACAAAAGATACCAGACTTCCCTCCCAAACAAACTCTTCTCTGACAAGAGAATTTTATAGATACCAAAATATGTAATAAATGCTAACTGAATAAATGAACAAACAAAAGTCTGGTGATGACTAGCATTGAAAGAAAAAATGAATACCCAACTATTGTTTGTGACTTTCACTAACTACAGCAAGATTACTCAGTTCAGGACAGGGGAAGAGTTGAAACTTGGGGAAGGAATCTAGCCCAGTGGCTTTGATAATGGTAGAGACTACACTAGGGAAAGTGCAGAAATCAAACAAATCAAGAGAAGAAAGTAAGCAACATAGGGACTGCAAATGTACAAGCCACTGATTTTCATTCTAAGTTAAAAAAAAAAAAAGCTATCCCCTGCCCCTTCACCCCACCTAGCCATACATCTTAAGAATCTTGTTTTTTGTTTAAAAAAAAAAAAAACACTAGCTTAGACAAAAGGATTAGTATTAAGGTGACTTCTGTTTTTCTCCCATTCTGTTTCACTAAAGTATTCACCCTCCCTGAGCAAATGGATAGGTAAGCATGCAAACCAATACTCATTACTGTGATCCAGAATAAGGACTTCTCCTTTCTCTCTGTCCCTATTTGGTACATAAATAAAGGACAATTTCTTTGGTAGTCTAACTAATGCCTTTAACAACAGGAGACTTCGTAGGGGCAGCTAGGTAGGGCAGTTAATACAGCACCAGCCCTGGACTCAGGAGGACCGGAGTTTAAATCTGACCTCAGACACTTGACACTTACTAGATGTGTGACCTTGGGTAAGTCACTTAACCCCAATTGCCTTGCCAAAGAAGAAGAAACAACTGTGGTCTACAAGTAAAAAAAAATCTATATGCACTTCTGTGGTGCTGTGGGAACTACCACTATAGCAAAAATAAAAAGGGCATGGGTAAAGTCTTTTTCCAAGATGGCAGACAAAGATATTGAGCTAGCCAAACTCCACTTGCAGGTAAAGGAAAAAAATAGTAAGTTCTATTCTTGATGAGCATAGATATCATAACTTTCATCTTTATCAGAGACAATCAAATTCATAGTTAATACCCCCTTACAACTCAAGAACTGAATTTGAGCAAATTAGAGATATATGGGAAGATGTGTATGAATTGATACAGAGCAAAATAAGCAGAACCAAGAGAACATAAGGAATGACTAAACAACATAAATGATGATCCTACTAAAAGGATGACAAACTCTAGATAATAAAAAAAAATGAAGATCCTTTAAAACAGATAATGAAATATACCTTCCCCTTTAAAGTGGAGAGACTGGGGTCTAATAGGACAGAATATTATATACATTTTCAGATGTGGTCACTGTTTAATTATTTTTTTTTCACAAGGGAAAGTCAATGGGGAGAAAAGCTAAAATTACAGAAAGACAAAGAACACCAATAAAACTTTTTTTTTAATTCATGTCAGAGCCAAGGACATTGAAAGAGATGTGCAACATAGATAAACCCACCCACTTCAGCCTAGACAATTTCACCTGCTCCACTATGCTTGTTCTCAAGTATGCCTCAATCATATATACACCTAAATACAAATCAGTGTTTCCTATTTGTCAAATATTTGGTTTTCATTATCGACACAGCCTTTGTCTATTAGTAGTCTGCATCATAGCAAACCAGGCATTCCATCTCAAATTAAGTTAATCCTTAAACTGTATTTTATGAAGTCAACAGCCCAGCCTTAAGAAAGGAAGGCTAGTAGTATAGGGCCCAAATCCCAACTGCACTAACTACATGGAACTCAAAGGTTGCTCTGTACAAAGTACGGGGAGTAATAAATTCATCCGGTTTAGTTTCTTTTTACCAAAGTGACTCTTAAGCAGTTAGTATGTCCATACAAGCCCAGCTGGCCACATCAGATAAGCCTGAAATATTTGGTCTGTCCAATCATTTGCTGCTCCCCAACAGTGCCATGTGTCAAGAATCCAGAAACACCAAGCTGGCTTCCTGCACACAATTAGACTGCTCCTTGGAAATTAGAATCACCTAAGGTTCATTCCTGGTCTCATTTAGCTACAATTATGCAGATCTGGCTAATATCTACACAGATTTAACAATCATTCCATTAACTAAAATTGCCTTAACAGACAAACCAAAGAATTCTGACAAAATAGGTTTTTTTCTTCTTTTTTTTTTTGGGGGGGGGGGGAGAAGGAGGGATGGAACAGAATTTGGATGCCCTGAATAAATATAACTAGCTGTCCAAGTTGAAACCTGTGTAATTTTTTTTTTAAGCATTTGGGATTAAGTAACTTGCTCAAGGTTACACGGCCAGGTGTTTCTGGGTGGGTGTTAAGTGTCTGAGCCCGGGATTCGATCTCCAGGTCTTCTCAACACTGGAGGTGCTCTTACTCACTGCGCTACCTGGCCGCCCCGAAACCTGTGTAAATTAACTTGATAAGTGACAACTTTCCACTTGATTTTGTGCTGTGTAGACACTAAAGTACAAGATATTAAACTTTTGTAGAACTGAATTAAGCTGAACTGAGCTGAAGTGAATTGAATTGAACATGGATGTTAAAGAAAACTAAACTTCATCTCAGGGTATTTCCCTGCACTAATCATCCTCTGAGGCTTTTTTTACTTAGGGATACAGCAGGTGACACCCAGAGGAAAATTTTTAAAAGCATTCACCTTTTTATAGGCAGGTGAATTCATATCCTACATGTCTGTTCCAAAGCAGGCAACTCACTGTAGCTCAGATTAAATTTAAATTGTACTCCAATTCACCTTTATTTTACTTGGACTAATATTCCATAACAATGTAGTATTTAGGTGACACTGTAGAATACAGATAAGCTATAACTCTATAACCAAAGTTAAAAACACAAAGGCTAAATATACTTTGTCTAAGAGCTAGACACCAAGTGGCTAGAGACTTCAGTATTCACTCGAAAGTCTCTTTGTAATTTTTCCCCTACCCTCAAATACTCAGCTTGGATTATCACATCATTTTTGAAGGAAGAAGCCCCTATCCCATAGGACCACCATCTTCCAGGACATCCAAATCTCTCTAATGACTTGGCTGATAGGAATGAACAATGAGAACACTTGGCAGAGAGGGCCCCATAGAAATGGGGTTTGGCGGAGTCCGGTAGAGAAAAGAGGATTAAGCCAGCTCATTTAGGATACTTCCTCATATTTCCATCTTCAAGATTTCCCAACCCTTCAGAAAAAAAAAAAAAGAATTGCCAGGACAGGGCTTTCTCCGTAGAGAACCCTTCCTTCCCAATCCTGGAAATCACAGTTCTGCTCAAGAAGAGAAAGATATGCAGACCACTTTTCTAACACTCTAGATTTTCTAGCGTTAAACACAAAGTATGTATTTGGGGGCTTAGGCCTTTTGTTTTCTTTTTTAATGGATACCTAATGTCTCTTTTTGCCTCCTTTCTTTCTCTCACATACACTTTTGCAACACTTCAAAATCAAAATCCTTGGCTTCTGTGTTCACTTTCTCAGGATTCTGGATGTACACTGGCCATATCGGTAGTAGAATTTACCCTAACACTTATCCTTGTAGGACTGACCAGGAGTCTGGTGCCTGAAACAAAGTCCTGGATCCCAGGACTAGTATCAATGCCTCCCAATTTATTTTTTTCCTTCCTGTTCTCCACTTGAGAAATCAAAGGCCATGGCTGCCCTTGGCCATATGAGTATTTAGAGTATGCCCTTGCCCATGCAAGAACCTCATTAGGAAACCTCAAGAGCATCTAAGGCAGTCACTGCAGAGGCAACTGGAGCCTGAAACTCCAGCATTTCCTTGTGAGAAGGATACCAAGGTTTCCATTTGTGCACAGGTGAAAACTAGCCTTGTGTAGACTATGTGAAGAGCAAAGGCTGCAGACAGCACCCACATACCTCTAGAACCAAAACAGCTCCAAGAGGTGTTGTTTGGGGAATAAAGCCCTATAGCCAGTGTTCCCAGAAATCCCAACAGACTAAGAATTATGAATAAAAAGTCTTCACGTGTCTTAACCTCTACTCTAACACAACAGCAAGTGAAGCAAAATGCCTCTCTTGAACATAATGACATCCACCTTGTAGCTGTGTAGGAAGGCAATCCCCAAAAAAAGAAAAACTGGATGCTGGGGTCAGCACAAACAGGGAGGGATGGTGTGTAGATGACACACATGACATAGATCACACTGTGAACAGCTACACAGAATTCCATGTCCCTTTGTGGCACAATATGTAAGGCTGGAAATTTGATCATATCTTCCTTTCTCCTCCTTCCCCCCCAGTCCTCCCCCCACCCCCATCACTATTGATAAACAGGTTCAAAGTCAACAGGGAGGGCAGTCTATTTTCTCATTCCTATTGTCAGTCTTTTCCAAGGAGATGTGACCGCAACCATCAGAATAAGGCCTGGGCTCGTGGAGACAGTGTTTTTACTGTCCTTGGCCAAAGACACTTGTTTCAAAATACAGACTCTCCTGTCCCTCTCCTCCCTGCCCCCCAGTGACCCCACAGAAGCATCTGTCCCCCACAGCCTTAGAGTCATTATTTACAGACTCTATTTCAGAAACAGAGCTTTGGTTCATCCTCTAGTCTCATGAAGCTGCCTCAATTCTGACCATTGGGGGGAAAAAAATCACTCATTGACCATGCAAAATCACATTTCGGAAAACACGGGGGAGAAATCGGCCCTTGGCCACCCTGTTGCCCTCTGAAATATGTCACCACCCAAGGGACCCCAACTTTCACACAACCAGGGGTGGTTGAGATTTTAAGCAAAGAACCACGGGGTCTAAGCTGTCTACCAACATTTCCATGGAGAATAAAAACAGTTAACCGTACTGGCTTGCTAAGGTTGATTTTTTTTTTCCCCAGCTCAGAGGAGACTGTTGGGGGAAGGGGGGAAAGGCTCAATGGGAGCCCAAAGCAACCCCGGGGTGCAACCCCTCCTTTCTGAGGTAGGTGCCTCTGGACTGGGGCTGGGACAGAAAAAGCCCGGCTGACCCGATCTGCCCTGCCCAGCTCGGCGCACCAAGCACCAGGAAGGGCTCAATGTCATTTCTGCTTAGGCACTTAGCCCCCCAGTCGCGGGGGCCCGCACCCAGGACTGCTGGATCTGCTGGGCAGTGGAAGGGAGGCCCCGAGGCTGAGGGGCTGAACCCTAGTGCTCTTTCCCGCTAAGATGACAACGGGGCGTTCGCCTTGCCTGAGAACCCTAGCCAGGCCCAGAAAGACAAGGATGCAGACCCCAGAGCCGCGCAGCTGTGGAGGGGGGTAGACTAGGGGGTGGGGGGGAGACAGGAGAAAGAGAAGAGAGGACAGGGAAAGGAGGGGCCACGGGCGCGGAGGAAGGATGCCGTCTACGCCTCCCTCCCTCCAGAGTCCCCCACCCCGTCTGGGGTGGGGGTTACTCACCGTTGCCGATGCCAGGCTGTTATCCGCCAGGGTCAAGTGGTGAGGCTCCCACCGCCTCAGAAATTTGGAGGTGAGGATCTTGCTGAGGAATGTCCTGGGGTGACGGATTACACACACCTGAATGTCCCCTTCCTGGAGCAGTTTGTACCTCATCCCGTTGCAGAGCAGCAGGGCCCTCCGGCAGGGCACGGCGCCCAGTTTACCGCCCTCCACCGCGGACATCTCGCCACCCAGCAGCGGCTTGGTCTCCTCGATCTGCCGGGGATCACCCGCCCCGCCGGAGCTGCTGGTCAAATCCATAGCTGGTCCTCCTGGTCCTCCTCCTCCTCCTCCTCACCGCCACCTCCCGGGGGAGGAGGAGGGAGGGACGGAGGGAGCCCCGAGGACCGTCCGTGTCACGGTAGCCCCCGCCCCCCCCGCCCCCCACTCCTGGGTGAGGTGGGCGGGGGGGAGGGGGGAACTCCAAAGAGCCCCCGGGGGGAGGAGGCAGGAGCGGGACCCAAAGCGGGAGGCGCGAGCCCGGCTGGCCGCGGGGCGCCCGCGGAGCACGAGCGGCAGCGGCAGCGGCAGCGGCGACGACGGCCGCCCCTCTCGGCTCCAAGGCGCTCCGCCCGCTCCCTCGCGGCTCGTCCGCCGGACTGCCTGCCCGGATCCTGGAAGCCCTCCTCCCCGGGCTAGGCTAGCCGGCGAAAGGCATGTCCTCCGTGGCGGTGCCCAACGCCGAGCCTCGCGGAGGCGGGGGAAGGAGGCAGAGCCGCTGAGCTGACAAAGGTGGACGAGAGGGAGAGGAGGGGGAACGGAGCGAGCGAGGAAGCTGCTTCTCTCTTTGTGCCGCCCGCCCCACAGCCTGGGTTAGTGGGGAGGGGGGGCTTTTCCCCCCCTCTTCTCCTCCCCTCTCCCGGCTCCGCGCTTGCCTGTGTGCAGAGTGTGTGCGCGTGTGTACAGTGCGGATGTGTGTACAGTGTGAGCGTACAGTGAGTGTGTGTTTGTGTGCGTGCGCGTGTGTGTGCGTGTATGTCTGTGTGTGTGTGTATGTATGTGTGTGCTGGAGGAGGAAGGTGGGGGGGAGTAGCAGTTAGTGCTGCTGCCGCCGCCGCCGCTGCCGAAACTGAAGGGGGGGAGGGGGAGTAGAAGGGAGGAGGGGAGGAGGGGAGGAGGGGAGGAGGGCGGGGGGAAAGGGGGAGGTAGAGGGAGCAGGAGTTATGTTGAGAGATTGCAGAAGCAGCCCAGAGCTTTCCTGATTGGTCTCTCCAGAGTCATGTGCCAGCCCCTCTGACGTCAATGGCAGCGGGAGCTGAAGCAGGAGCGCGAGCAAGAGCCGGAGGCGGCAGGGGCAGCTGTGGCGGCAGCAGGGACGGCTGCAGCCGCAACAGCAGCCCCAGTCTTGGAATCAACCGAGGCCAGGGGGAGGAGAGGCCGCCAACGAACCCGGCATGCCGGAGATGCGGGCAGCGGCTGCGGATCGGGGAGGTTTAGGAGGCAGGGACGCAGGGCAGGACTAGACAGAGAAGGGAGAGAACAGGACGAGACCCTGAGGAGAGCAGGGAGCCCCGACTGCAGAGCCGCGGATGAGCGGGGAAGTGCAGAGCTCTCTCTGCGCCCTCCGGTTCGGGGAGGTTGGAGCTAGGAGGACGGTGGAGGGGAGGCGGAGGTGTGGGCTTCCTGATTGCCGGCTCCTGCCAGCCTTGCCGCGGGAGAAGGGGAAAGGGGCAGGCCGGGCGCTGTGCCCCTGCTCGGAAAGCCGCCGCCGCCGCAGTGATGGGGTGAGGCCAGGCCGGGCGAGCCCGGGGGTGGGGGGAGCGGGCTTGCGCAGGCAAGCCGGCAGCCCAGGCAGGGCCTGGCAGGAGCTGAGGACGGGGGGGGGGGGGGGGGCGGGGGGGGGAGGACAGGAAAAGAGAGGCCAGGAATGTGTGTGAGGAGTGGGCGGGAGCGAGTTCGGAGGCTCGGGGTGAGGGGCAGGGAGTGGTGGGGTGACCTCATGCAGGAAAATGCACCCACTGCAAGCCCAAGCCCGACACCCCTCATTTCCAAATCCTCTGGAGTGTTCGTGTGGCAGCCCAGGGCTCCCTCCTTGAGAGTGACTCGAAAATCCCTCACACCCTTCCCTCCCCCGCAACGACTGAAGAATTCGCTTCCCCGAAGTCTGAGCGGGTTAAAATCTCGCCTGGGGATTTCACCCTCCTGTGGTTTTAGCTGGTTCGGAAGTCCTCTCCCAGAAATGTCAGGCTGGAAGCTGGAAACGGGGAAATGGCAAACAATACCTGGCAAAGGTGGAGACCTAAGATGTGGCTACAATAGAGAACAAGAAGGGAAAAGTAGAGCCAATTGTCTAAACTGTGGCAGCTAGAGACGGCCAATTTGGATAATTAAGGTCATAAAAAGATTTTTCCTCGGAATTATCCAGTTAATTACTTCAACACCCCGCCTTATTTTGCCTTTACAGATGCAACCAAGGTTCCCCAACTTTCCTAGTGCCAAGAGCTTCACCAAAAAAAAAAACATACAAGAGAGATACATCTATATTCGTCAGCTTCTTCTCTCCTTTCTGCGATTTCATACCCAGGGTTATGTTAAAAGCACTCGTGTTTTAGAGGCAGCCCAGTAGAGTAAGAAGAGTACTGGATGTAGTCGCAGGGAAGATGGGGTCAAATCATGATTCTACTTATCTGGGTGCATTTAAAAAGCTCCACTTAGGGTCTTAGGGATTTGGTTTAAATGATATCATTTATATGGTCCCTGTCTCCAGTTATTTAATCTTAGAGTGTAGATCTGTGGATTTTGTTGGTGTAAATACAGAATCCACAAGCTTGCTCTTCCTGATTCTGAGCCAAATCCGAGGAAATTCACTTCCATAAGCATTTATTAAGTGCCTTCTGTGTGTTGGGCACTGACAATACAAAGACAAAATGTTATGTTTTGTCCTTGGCCCAGGCTTGAAATTTTTTTTTTAATTATTCATGATTCATGTCTTCTCATTCAATTTTCCCATAGGACAAAGAAAAGCAAAACCACCTGATACAGTGACCATGTTCGACAATGTACATACAATGTTCTCTCCTATTAGTCCCCAACCTCTGCTTTGAGGGACAAGGTAGTTTTATTACTTGTTCTCTGAGATCTTTGTTGTTTGTAGTAACCTAGTCAGTTTGTCTTCATTTTAGTAAGCTTTTTGATTTACCTTGTTGTAAATCAAAGCCTACCATCTCCTGAAGAGTATAACATTTAAGGAAGACTGAACTAAGCCAAAAAGACCCAGGGTATGTGAGCTATTCTTCTGGACAATGGAAGTGGAGTGAAGTAGATATGAACCAGTGTGTCAAACTCTTAATAAATTTACACATGGGGCCAGCTGAGGAATAGGTTGGGACTTCAGAATTCATTGGGCAAAAAGACAGTTTGGAAAACAGAATTCTTGTCATCCCAACATAGAAGTTCAGAACACCACCACCCTGGGGAAAACAGCCAGGCAAAGTCCAGGGATGAAGTTCCCTACCTCAACATCAAAATAAGAAGATACCTCACTAATTGTTGCCAGAGGACTTAAACCTTTTGAGGGATGGAATTCATAGGGTATTCCTGGAGATTGCATAAAGTGTTAGAGCTGGAAAATGGCATTTGGGAGCCAGAGAAACTGGAATCAAATTCTAGTTCTGCCACTTAACTACCTCCAAAGCCAAGTCAAATAGCTTCCCTGAGTTAGAGTTTCCTCACCTAGGAAATAAGGCATTTGGGCAAGATGATCCCTGAAATCTCTTTCAGTTTTAACTAAATTATCTAAATCAATGATTGTCTTTGAGGAGTTCCTGGGTCCTCTGTCCTATGGGCTAAGTCAAGCCTCCCAGAGTTACTCCATACACACAAATTATAAAGCCCTAGGAGAGAAGGGTATGAAGCCAGAATTCTAGTGCTCCTAAACCTTAGCTGTGCACCTGGGGTCTTCTAGGCATTATGGAACCTCTAAGTACTATAGGACATCAGATGTAAACAACCATTACCTATATCCTCAAGTATGGAGTCCTTCCTGATCCCCTCAGCCCCAAATCATTCTGGCCACATCTCAGAAGTGAAGTCTCCAGTAGGGCCGCATTTTGCTGACATTGTGTAAGTAGCAGATGGGAATACATGGAAGGCCTTAACAGCAAGTTCATGATTTTAGGTTGGAATCTATAGAACTTTACAAATACAAATAAACCACGATGAAGAAGAAACTGACTCTCTTTGTTGTTTGGCTATGTTAGGCCAAACATTTTTCTTCATTTAATCCCATTAGTCTGACTTAATAACTTCCTTTAGAACATAAGAATTGAGTAGTCAAATCCCACTACAAAAAAAAGAATAATGCAATCTCTATAACAAAAGAAGTTTTCAGACCCCAACTAATAACCCACAAATTTCAAGCCATATTCTATAACTACAAAGTTTCATGAGGAAATATTTTGTACCATCCCTTGGGGTTCATTGCAACAGGATGGAACCTGTAAACAGAAAAGCAGGAAGGACTGGAAATCTCACATGAGAACTTAATTCTCAACTTTTGGCACAGTCAGGTTTACAAAACAGAGTAACTAGAGGAGTATTTCAATTTCTGAATTCTTTCCTGACAAATTGTTTACTATTTTGGGAAACAACCAATCAAGAATGACTACCCCCATGTCAGCAAACAATTTTGCTCTGAACCAGTTTCATAAACATTTAGAAAGTACCTATGGAGTGGTTGGTCGAAAATAGAATTGGATTAGGAAGAAACAATTATTTATTCAGCACCTACTGTATGTCAGTTATTGTTCAGTCACATATAACTGTTTATGACCCCATTTGGGATTCTTGGCAAAGATATAGAGTGGATTGCCATTTCCTTCTCCAGGTCATTTTACAAATGAGGAAACTGGCAAACAGGGTTAAGTGACTTGCTCAGGGTCACACAGCTAATAAGTATCTGATGCCAGATTCAAATAGGAAGCTAAGTCTTCTGGATTTCAGGCTCACCACGACATTCACCATTTAGCTGCACCATTATACACTAAGCATTGTTCCAAGTGCTTAACAAATATCTCATTTGATCCTCACAACAACCCTGAGAGGCAGGTGCTGTTATTATCCCCATTTTACAAATGAGGAAACGGATGCAGAAAGAGGTTAAATGGTGTGCTCAGGGTCACAGCTGATAAGTAATTGTAGTTGGATTTGAACTCAGATTTTCCTGGCTAGTAGTCCAGTGCTCTATCCACTTTACCACCTAGCTAACCTTAATAAGTAGTCTCCTTTTCTGCCAACAGCTGTAAGGGAAACAGAATCTTGAGGTATCAGAGCTGGGTGGAAGCTTAGAACATGTAGAGTTAAAAGGGACTCTTAAGAACATAAGAACTGGGAGGTATCTTAGAACACAGCAGATACACAGTTTCGAAGCTGGAAAAGTTCTTAAAAATCTTATCCCTCTAGCCTCTTACACTGTGCCTATCAAATAGGAGGTGCTTAATAAATTCTTGTTAAATTATACATAGAATGTCAAAGGGACTCTTTGAATGTAGAATTTCAGAGGTGAAAGGGACCTAAGAATGCTTGCCCTAGGGAAGATCTCAAGACAGGCTGTTAGATCTGAAAATGACCCCATAATGTAGACCATAAAATGTATTATAGTTGAAAAGGATCTTGGAGAACAGCTAATCCAATCCCCTCATTTAATAGTTGAAGAAACTTGGGCCCAGTGAGGGAAAATTACTTACCCTAGGTCATTCGCTCCTGACAGTTTTTGGTATAGCATTTAAAGAAATGACTAAACCAGGTAAGCTTACCCCTTAACTCCTACTCCACACCCTCTCCCCAAAATCGCAATTATAATTATAATTAGCAGTTTTCATTTTAAGGGGCAGACATCCTCCTACCCTAAATACCTGCCAAATGTGGCTCAATCTTTCAGTATGACCATAAATCATTGAATGCCATAGTCTCCAAAGAATTAAAGTTGAAAATCGCCAAAGAGCAATGGAAAAGTGCGTGGTAGAAGGAAGTAAACTGCAATGTAATAATTACTAGAAATTGCAGAAGGAATGTGGCATAAAGAATACCATCAGATCTATGTATGGTCAGAAAAGAAATCATTCAGCAAGACATTCAGTGGACAGCCCTTGTGCTGTAATAGTAACCAAATAATGTCAAGAAATCATGGTATTATAGAATTGTAACTTTGGATTGAGAGGGGACCTTAGAAACTATTGAGTCCAAACCATTTGTTTCAAGATAAAAAAACAAACAGAAGGAGCTTAAGTACCTTACCTAGGGGCACACAGCTAGGAAGCGGGATTTAAACTCAGGTCTTCCTGACTGAGGAGTAAGGTAGTAAGAGGTAGCCCCCTAGAATACTGGGTAGACATGTATGAAAGATTTATTGGAAGACATGGACCAGAATTGTGAGATGACAGGACATAGATGAGTTACAATCTGCTTCGTTGGAGTACCCACATCATGAGAACACATAACTGTTTTCCAACTTGGCCCCCCCTTACTTCCCTCATCCCATATGTAAGGGGGAAAGGTACACTGAGCCACACAGATATAATAGTAACAGTTTCCATAAAGTATTTGGGCTCATTCTATTAATTCTCAAATTTTCCTAGTTCAGGTTGTAGGTTTCATAGATAGGATGTGTAAGGTAGAGTTTAAAGGCAAATTGAATGTTCTCAAAACTGAAATTGATTTCCACTCTGCCAGGCTTAGACCGTCGTTATCTTTTCACCCCTTAAAAGTCATTGTCTGTCTGCCATGTGACCACGAAGGACACTGTACTTACAGGGGTATAATAATGTTCCCTGCATCTGCTTTTAAACTTCATTTAAAAGTCTGTTTCTATCATTCTTATAACCTAAGTTGCTAAATGTAAACAGGCATAAAATTAGATTGTCCCTTCCCTTTCTCCTTTTCCACTTCTGTAAAATGAGTAGATTGTACTTTGATCCAGAAGATCCCTTCCAGTCCTATGACTTTAAAAGGACTCTACCAACTTTTTCTTGATTATCCATGGAAATGAACAAATCTGACCAGGATCGTGGTATAAATGATGTCACAAGAAATAATGACATTCAGTTTGGAAACCCCTCTACTCCCACATTTCTTTATAAGTTTTAGCAGGTAATGACATTACTTATAAAGTTATAAGGGAAGTGAGTAGATAAGAAGCAAGATTGAAAGTAAGGACAAAAGTGAAACAGAAGGCAGATCATAGATTTAGAGTTAAGAGGCATCATACAGGTTATTTGGTACAACCTTTCTTATTTTACATTTGAAGAAACTGAGGCCGAGAAGCTGTATGACCTGCTGAACGTGTTAGTGGTAAGTGGCAGAGCTAGATTTCCAACCTAGGTATTCTGATTAAACTCAGCAGTCTTTCCACTTCACAACACAGACTGGTTCTCAAGTTTTGTTAGCAATAGAATAAAGTAATGATAATAATAGCTAGCATTTACATAGCCCTTTAACTTTTGCCAAACACTTTACAAATATTATTTTATCCTCACAAACAACTCTATAAAGTAGGTGCTATTATTATTATCCCATTTTACAGTGCAGGAAATTGAAAGAGAGGACAAGTGACTTGCCCAGGGTTACACAGTATCTGAGGTTGAATTTAAACCCAGGTCTTCCTGACTCCAAGTCTAATACTCTATACACTGTACCATCTAACTTCCTGTCTAAAGCAGGTTCTTAGAAATTGTATACAACATGGTACAATGAAAATCTATGGGTATTCAAAAATTGTCTAAAAGAATCACTGCAGCCTTCTCATCCCCTCTCGGACTTCTCATCTCAGAGTGACCAGTCTGACGACCATGATCCCTCCTTTTTGCCTTTCTTCTCCCATCTTGAGGCAGCCAAGTGTCATGGTAGACAGCTTGTAGTCAAGAAAGTACCTAAGTTCAAGTCCTGACTAAGATACTTCTTAGCCTTATGGTTTCAATTTCTTCATCTGCAAAATGGAGATGATAATAATAGTACCTCTCTCTCAGAGTAATTGTAAGGATAAAATGAGAGAACATTTTGAAAGTACTTGCAAACCTTAAAGAGGTATATAAATGTTTATCATTATCATTAATCATCCTCAGAGGAGTTGTTCTGGAGCTGGGGAGGGGAAGCATCTGGAAAGAAAATAATACATTGCATCTATTACAGCTCTATATAGTTTGAAACTCTTTCACATACATTCCTTCATTTGATCCTCTCAACAACCTGTAATATAGCAATACCCATGATCACCATTTTACAGATGAAGAAGCAGACTTAAAAGCTGAAAAATTTGCCCATGGTCACATAAAGAATTAGGCAGAGTGAAGACTTGAATCCAAATTTCCCAACTTCCATCTAATCTTTCCATAAAATTGCCTTCCTCCAGCTCTCTTCACCTCGTGTGGATCCCAATGAGACATGCAGGCTATCACTGCTCTCACTATATGACTAGTCCACCTCCCTTCCAGTCATACGTTTTTCTGATTCTATCCTTTTGTAATAGTGGTAAATGAAAGGTCCAACACTTGGGTGTTCCACAAGTATGGGATGAGGGAGACATGATTAAATAATAGGTACTTCAAGTAAAAATTATTAGGGGGATGGGAGTGGTGGCAAGGTTTGTGGACTGAAAATTTAGTAGGAGGCAACAGTAGCCAGATAAGCTAGCATGATCATGGTCTGCATTAAGAAAGGCCTACTTTCTAGAACCAAGAATGCAATAGATCTCCTTTCCTCTGGCTTTATTAGACTATGTTTGGAGCACTGTGTTCACTTCTGGGAGACAAATGTAAGACACCCTTTTTATCAGATTTCTTTATACTTTTGACTTATACTCCACCACCCAGGAAATGTGGGAAAATTCATGAATTACCCCCTGCCCTCCACCTAAAAACAAACAGTACACAGTTTTAAAGAAAGTTTTATTAAAAGGAGAAAAACAAAATGGAAACCATAGAATAAATTAACCACCCAAATCTTTATAAATCTCTAATGTCACCATCCTGAATATGAGGGACACTGGCATAGGCCCTTCTCCACCAGCCATGCTTTGGCTCCCTGCTGCTCAGGACCTAAGTTCTCAGATGAGCTGGGGGTAATTCTATATGGAATTCTCCAAAGAATCCTCTTTCCTTTAGATACCATCTCCCCAGCATATGATGAGGGCAAAAAACAGGAACAAAATTTCCTGGAACTTTTCTCTACTTTGGTTGTTAATAGATGTGTGCTCTAGTTCTTCCCTCCTCCCCCTAATTCATTCTTTCCCACACCCTTACCAGCCCTATCCAGCACCATGAATATTTCTTCTGGCAAACACTTTACTTTTCCCTGTTATTTAAGTGAAAAAGGGAGGGGGAAGGACCAAAATCTTTGCAGTCCCCCTTTGTTGTAGTTGTTGAGTGGTTTGGGTTTTCTTGACCAAGATATTGGAGTGATTTGCCACTTCCTTCTTCAACTCATTTTACAGATAAGGAAGTTGTGGCAAACAGGGTTAAGTGACTTGCCCAGGTTCACACAGCTAGTAAGTGTTGGGAAGCTGGATTTGAACTACATTAAAATAAATACTGACAAACCCAACTAGGTGGTAGAGTGGATAGAGTGCCAGTCCTGGAATCAGAAAGACATGAGTTCAAATCCAGCCTCAGAAACTTATTAGCTATGTGACCCTGGGCAAGTCACTTCTCAGCTTCCTCATCTGTAAAATGACTTGGAGAAGAAAATGGCAAACTGCTCCAGTATATCTGCCAAGAAATCTCCAAATGGGGTCACAAAGAGTAGGATATGACTGAAATGACTGCACAACAACAACCCAGTATGTTCAGCATACTAGAAACTATGCTAGAAAATCACAGATCGTTGGGAGGAATTGCACATGTTTCACATGGAGAAGACTGATAGCTACTTGTAAATATTTGAAGGACTATCATTTAGAAGAGAAATTCATAATTATCTTAATAATAGCGTTTATATAGCACAGTAGGGTTTACAAAGCATTTTGCATATATTAAATCATTTGATCCTCACAATAACTTTGTGAAGTAGGTACGATTATTATCCCCCATTTTACAGATGAGGAACATGAGAGACAGAGAGGTTAAATGACTATCCCAGGGTTGCAAAGCTTAGAAGTGTCTGAGGCATGATTCAAACCCAGGCCTTCTAACTCCAAGTCCTATCCACTTCACCACCTTACTACCTATATGGCAGAATTAGGAGCAAGGAGTACATAGAAACTGCAGAGGCAGAATTAAGTTTGTTGATTAAGAAAAAATAGCTATTAAAAGGGAAAATGGAAGCTATTTTTACTTCTCTATCACTAGAGGCCTTCAAGCAAGGAATATAGGATGGGTACTTGTCAAAAATGTTACAGGGGACTCTTGCTTAGGTATTAGTGATGCAGGCTTGAAGGTCAAGGCTGGAAATAGAGATTTTCCAGTCATCTGTAGGGAACTGACAAAGAGCCATGAGAATGAAATTACCAGTAGAATGAAAAGAGAAAAGGGCCAAGGACAGGACTTTGTAGAATATGTACATTTCGGGATTAGGAAGAGGAAACAAAGAAAGGCCCACAAAAGAGTATTCGAGAAAGGTAGGGGAACCATGAGAGGAGCCTCACAGTGGCCAAGGAAAGGAAAGAGTATCCAGAAAGAGAACATGGTAAATGGGATCAAAAAACTGCAGAAGCATCAAGGAGGATCATGAATGAGGCAAGGCAATAATGAAATCACCCTGGAAAGAGCAGTTGGGTTTGAAGCCAGACTTCTGGAAGATGAATCCAATTCAGCAAACAGTACAATGTGAAGGTGCTGAAGAGGTAGCTGCAGTGAGTGTCAATGACTGTAGAAGTTGGAAAATGGAGCCTTCTTCCTCTGTGATAGGAGAAGATGATGGGGAAAAACACAGAGAAACATTAGGAATGGAGAACTCATTTTAGTAGTAACTCATTAGTAGCAACTCATTTTAGTAGTAGAGGCAAGTATAGTATGTAATGGAACTGGACTAAGAGTCAGAGGACCTCTGCTACCTCCTATTTGTGTGACTTTGGGCAAGTCTCTTCTCCTTCTTTTGCCCTTCTGTAATATGAGAGAGTTGGGAGGAATTATCTCCAAGATAATTTCTAAGCCTAAAATATATAGTCCTACCAATAGTCCTTTCAATCCATCCAGAAAAACAGCTATTCTACTAGCCATGACCAAGATGATCATGCTGAATAATCATAGAGAAATAGAATTGGTAGAAATGGAGGCAAAGATGAATGTAATTGGGGAATAGAGTAAGAAGGAATGGAGATGGGAGATGGGGGCAAGGTAGTGCCTCCCTGATTTCTGTCTGTGAACCCAATATGTTTTCTATTTGTTGGCAGAAGTCTATGGTATAGTAACAATAACAGCTAATATTTACATAGAGCTCAATATTTGCCAGGTACTGTGCTAAGGTATTTACAATTATTATCTCGTTTGATCTTTACAACAACCCTGGAAATTAGATGCTATTATTATCCCCATTTTACAGATAGGAAAACTGAGTCAGACAGAGGTTAAGTGACTTGTTTGGGGGAGCACAGCTAGTAAATGTCTGAGGCTGGATTTGAACTCAGGTCTTCCTGATTCCAAGCCTAGTACTCTAATCGATGTGCCCCTCTAGCTGCCTGGATAGAGGGGAAATTGCCTGTGGAGGCATAAAAACTTGATTCAAAATTAACTTGAACTAGGTGTGTGACATTGGACAAGTAACTTAACCTACCAAGCCTTAAGCTTCCTCATCTATAAAATGGGATAGAGCTAGAAGGCCTCAAAAGTCACTTCTAAGCCTACATTCATGAACCAATGAAAGGCATGGGGCCTTTACTTCCCCACGAGAGAGATGAGGTTTGCTAGGTCTTTCATCTCTTTTTCTTTTCATATTTGGGCTGCCAGTCCCTCGCTGGGAAGATGTAAGGATGTGATCTGAGGAGTCTCAAATGGAAATGACACATAGTGCCTTACTTTTCTCTAGAATCGGTTTTAGGCTTCTTTCTCAAGGGACTTCTGCAGAGAGCAAGGGAGCCACATCAGCCTAGGATTTGCTCTAAGAGCCAAAAAGTTTATACCTTCCAGTCTGCCCAAGAATGTTGGAACAGAACAGGGGGCCAAGACTCTGAGCCCAAAGGCCTAGGGCGTGTTTCTTTCCCACTGCAGTTTAGACTCTGCCTTGACACTACGACTTAGCATGATGTGGGAGGCAGGGACTGAAATGAGCTCTAGAGATACCTGTGATCTCAGTGGTTCTGAAGCACCTTTTAAACTCAAGCTGGGAGTGGTAGTAGGGGTGGTGCTGGCTGTCCTTCAACTAGGGTTGGTACATTTCTGACGGGAGAATGGAGGAAGGAGTCTACGGGAACCTAGAACTGCAGAAAGGAAGGAAGTTGACTGGTTTCTAAATGTAAGATTTCCTTGTGTGTAGGCATGAAATCCTCCCAAAACAAAATGTTTTCTACATAAAACAGACTGATCACAGAAAGCAATTATTTGTGCAATCCCTCTCCTATGACATCACATTTGTTTGTGCAACCCCTCCCTTATGACATCTGTTCAAAAACAACATTAAGGTTTCTTTTCTTGCTTGCTTGCTTACCGAAAAAGCACATGACCAAAAAAAAAAAAAATCAGTCTCTCTGAAGCAGTCAATGGTCACATACAAGCAATTTTAAAATCCTATTTCAAATGACACTTCCTCCAGGAAGCCTTGTCTCATCCCTTGATCAGTAACAACCTTCTTTAATAATAATATAACAATAACAATAAAATTGTTTGTTTATTTTTAACATTTGTTTAAAAACATTTTTGAGTTCCAATTTTCTTCCTCTAGCTTCTCTCCTACCCATTGAAAAGATAAGCAATATGACACCCATTATACATGTGAAGTCTTGCAAAATATATTTCCATATCAGCCATGTTCCAAAAAAAAAAGTGAAAAAATATATTCTATACTCAGAGTTCATCAGTTCTCTCTCTGGAGGTAAATAGCATTTTTTTTCATCATGAGTCCTTCACAATTGTCTTGCATCATTGCATCATTGACCTAAGAGGCTAAATTTTGCACAACTGATTATCATTACAATATTGCTACTACTGTGTACTACAGTCTTCTGGTTCTGCTCTCTTCACTTTGCATCAGTTCATATAAGTCTTCCCAGGTTTTCAGTAACAGCCTTTCACCTGAAACTTCAGGCAGCCTTTTGATTACATTTCTCTGATGCATTGATCATGTATTGTTGTTTCTGAATACATGCTATCCTCCTGACAGCCTGTATAGTCCATGAAGAAAGGGATAACTTGATCAAACATCAATAGGTGAAAGGGACCTCTGAAGCCATTTAATACACCCCCTCATTTCACAGACAAGGAAACTGGGACTGAAGCTAATTAAGTGACTTAGTCACATAGGGAGTAAATGTCAGAGGCAGGATTTGAAAGCAGGTCTTATGTGTCCTTTCCACTGTACTGCATAACTTTCCTGGACTATGTCCTTTCTAAACTTTGTATCTCTGCAAGTTCTGTGTACAGAGGTTTGCACACAGGAGAAGACAGATAAATGTACATGGGATCATGGAATAAAAATTGGGAAAAACTTTGGATGTTGTCAAATCCAACCCCTTTGGTTATTTGCCAAAGAAACTGAGACACTGAGAGGGGAAGAGACTTGCCAAAGATTCAAAATGTCAGCTAGACATGGAGTCAGAGGACATAGGTTCAAGCCACAGAGTTGGGGAACCTGCAGTTTTAAGGTCACATGTGGTCCTCTAGGTCCTCAAGTGTGGCCCTTTGACTGGATCCAAACTTCACAGATATTCAGTCAAAGGGTCACACTTGAGGACCTTGAGGACCACATGTGGCCATGAGGCTGCAGGTTCACTACTCTTGGCTCAAGGCTTGGCCTTACTACTTACTAGCTTTATTACCTTGGGTCTGTCACTTTTCTTTGTGACAGTTTTCTTGTTCATAAAATGAGAGATTAGGACCAGAAGATCTTTAAAGTCTCTTCATCTGGTTATCTCAACAACTATATAGGGCCATAAAGAACTAGGGAAAACCAGTCCTATTTATACCAGGTTCAGCCTAGCCTTTCAGTCTTTCTCAGCAAAAAGGATCTTAGCAACAACTTTCTCTCACTTGTTTCCTCACTCCCTCGGGCAACAAGTATTTTCTGGGCCTGCTATGTACCCAGTGGCTTCATCTCAGAGGTTGCAGAAGATATTAGATACCTCTGCTCTCCCAGAGCTTCTATTTTATATAGGACACACAACATTCATCTAGACAACATGAACTACCAATACTGTAGGACATAGTGCATGTGTCAATGCTAAGAGAAGACCAAATAAACCAAGATTCAGGCTAGGAAATTCTGTTCAAGGAAGGCTTTTAAGGCAAGAGGACAGCTTGTGTAAGGGATGTTATTGATGTGGGTTGGTACTATGGAGACAGGAGCTCATTCTGAGTTGGGCAAATAGTATGAACAAAGGTGTGGTAGTGGAAATGGGATTGAAGATAGAAATGGGACCAGCATGGCTAAAGCAAAGGATTTTCAGTAGAGGTATTAGAGAAGTATGGGGTCAGGTCAGTGCAGGGGTCAATAAGCAGAGGGTCTCAATGCCAGGTTAAGAAGTTTAGATGTGACATCTCTCACATGTGAACCCTTCTCTTTACTCCCACAGCTACCACCTTTGTCCTCATTACATCTCACCCACATTATCCCAGCAGTTTGCCAATTGGTCTCCCTGCCTCAAATATCAACTCCATTCCAGTTCTACACACTACTACTAAAGTTATTTTCTTTAAGTGCAGACCTGACTATGTCACTCTCCCACTTGATAAACTCTAGAACACAGCTCCCTATTGCCCCTAGGATGAAATAAAAACTTCTGTTTAGCTTTCAAAGCTCACAACCTGGCTCCAAACTTTCTGGTCTCATTACACATGACTCCACTCACACTGTGATTCAGCCAAGCTGGCCATCTCTTTGGTCCTCACCAGTCACACTCTACTTCCTGCCTGGATCTTCTTCCAGAAGGAAGGACCAACAACAAAAACAGTAAACAACAACCTCCTGCCTCCTGTCTCTGTGCCTTTGCATTGGCAATCCTCCATGCCTAGGACGCATTCCCTCCTCACCTCTATTCCATAAAATCCCACCCAACTACCATCTTAAGGTAGGAAGCCTTTTCTAATCCCCACCCCCAACTGCTAGCGCTTTCACTACCTCAAACTCCATTGTATTTGATGACTATGTATTTATTCTCTTTATATTTATTCTGCAACATACCTTTATGTGGACCATAGCATGCCAATACTATCCATGGAGTTTTCCTGGCAAAGATTTGCTGTTTCCTTCTCCAGGGGACTGAGGCAAACAGCCTGGTCACACAGCCTACTAAGTGTCTGAGGCTGATTTGAACTCAGGCCTTCCTGACAGCATTCAATCTACTAAGTCACTTAGTGGCCTCAAACTTATCAAAATTTATTATTTATTTTATTTTATTAATTGATTGATTGAATGAATGAGTGAACCCAAAAGGCAGTAAGGGCTCAGGGGAGAGAGAGGAATAGAAGATAAAATGCACCTGGTTTTTGGATCAGGAAGTCCTATGTTTGTGTCTAAGCATGTCACAACCAAAAGGTTTTTATTTCAGTTGGCTCCAGCCCAGACAGTTTGTGGATATGAAGTCAGAGTAGCTAATCTCTCCCAGGTAGGCTTGTGAAAAAGCCATTGCTACCCATCAGCTCCTCAGCTAGGTGGAGCTGGGGAGTGGAGAGGATTTTACTTCCTTCAAAAGCACCAGCAAGAGATACTTGCTTATGAGGAGTATGAGTAACAGCAAGTCACAGGGAATCACAAAATCCGTGGGCTGGTAGGGATCTCAGAGGCTTCTTAGGTTTCTCACTTCATTTTTATAGATGAGGAAAATGAAGCCCAGATAGGCTGAATGACTTGCCCAATCCAGGTCCTTTGCCTCCAAATCCAAAGATTCCTACTGTATCATATTTCACCACCCAGGGGAGGGAAACCTGTGGCCCTCAAGGCCACATGTGACCTTCTAGGTCTTCAAGTGTGGTCCTTTGATTGAATCCAAACTTCACAGAACAAATCTCTTTAGTAAAGGATTTGTGCTGTACAACTTGGACTCAGTCAAAAGACCACACCCAAGGACCTAGAAGACCATGTCTCCTTCATGTGGCTCTCCATCCCTGTCCTAACCTATACCTGAACAAGAATTCTTTCTACCTCATTTCCAACTAATCTGGCCTCCACTCAAAGCTGTCTAGCAATGGGAAGC
Source organism: Petaurus breviceps papuanus (assembly GCF_028583685.1). Lineage (NCBI taxonomy): Eukaryota > Metazoa > Chordata > Mammalia > Diprotodontia > Petauridae > Petaurus > Petaurus breviceps. The sequence goes on along the minus strand of NW_027187359.1, from coordinate 22,052,800 downwards.
TGATTGTCTTCTGAGAAATGCCATTCCACTTTGGAACACCTCTAGTTATTAGGAAGCTTTTCCTAAAATGGAGTCAATATCTTTCTTTGCAACTTTTACTTAGTTCTACACTCTGGGGTTAAGTAGAGTAGATCTATGATATTCTAGTATCTAGATTTCTAGGTAGTAAGCATCATATGTGGGATTTGAACCCAAGTCCTCAGACATTTGCTAGCTATGTGACCCTAGACAGATCACTTAACCTCACTATGCCTCAGTTTTACTATCTGTAAAATGAGAATAGATTTAATGGCCTCCAAGGTCACTTTCAAGTCTTAGATCTGTAGTCAGTCTGTAATGTCTCACTCTAAAGTCAGTGTTCTTTCCACTGTGCCATGATGCCTTGCTAATTTTTCTTTCAGTGGCAGCCCTCTAAATACTTGAAATCTGCCATCATGTCTTATCAAGATGACCTCTTGCAGTATCTTCCAGTCTTCCCTTCTGATCATATAATAATGAAATTTTTTTTCATTTGAAAATATATTCCCTTCCGGCCATATAATAATGAAAATTGATACCATTTTATATGGCACTTTAAAATTTACAAAAGGCTTTATTTATAGCCCTGTGAAGTTGATGGTGTGATAATATCCCCATTTTATAAATGAAGAAACTGAGGCCCAGTGAGATGAAGTGGTTTATCCCCGGTAATCAGTAGCCAGGTCCAAGGTAGTCAGAGCTAGGATCTGAACCCAGATCTTTTTGTTCCAAGTGTAGTTTCCACTGTACTAGCTATATTCTCAATGTGGGATTTGGGATTTGCAGAGAGTTCCCATTGCCAGGAATTCCCTCACTGCCCAGTCCTCCAGTGGTCTGAAAGAGCCTCCCTGAAGGCCTAATTTAGCATTAAAAAAAAAAAAGACAAACCTTGAAAAGAATCCAGTCCCCTGGGGTAGGGATGCAGTTAAACTGGAATAGCCTAACAGCCCATGGAAAATGTCATGCTTTATCCCTATCTGTGAAATGGAGACCAGGATGTTCTAGAACAGGTGATCTTAATCTTTTTTGCGTTGTGGACCCTTTACAGGTATGAAATAAAATCCATAGTAAATCAGAAGTTAATAAAGCATTTGGGAAAAAAAAAGAAATAAAATCCATAGCATCACAAAAGGCACCAATTATATTGAAATACAGTTATAAAAATATATGGGAAAAGAAAACAAGTTCACAGATGCAGGCAAAGAACGCTTGCTCTAGAAAGAAGGAGATCTGTGACTGGAATAGCACAGGTACAAGGCACCTTTCATGGCACGGTTTCACTCAGTGTAAGGCTAGGATGCTGCATTCAGAGGAGAAGCCATTGGCCCTATGTGTGGTGTATGCCCTCTGCTGGAACTTCCCATTATAAAGGCTCCTAGGAAAAAAGAACCTTTGTCCTCCTATATTAACAGCAACTGGTTGCAAAGTTGTCTCTAGGGTGATTTCCCAGGGCTTGGGCTTGGGGTGAGGGTGGGGCCAACTGTGATCTCTGCTGAGCTTTGGCAGTGACTCAGAGAGGCAGCTCCACTAGGTGGAAGGGGGAAAAAAAGCCTTGAACTTGATATATATACATACATACATACATACATGATACTACTCACCCATGCCTACTGCCACCCTCCTAAGATTGTCTCAGTATTCATAAAACCCTGATGTCACCTTTTTATATATGCATAAGGTCAGCCTGAGCAATCTCTTTTTAAAATGAGGAGTTTAGAATAGATAGTCTCTTAGGACCTTCTAGCTCTAAATCCTATAAAGGAAGGATGTGATCAGCATCTCAAAATTTTGGCTCAGTTCTTGCTGGAAGAGACTTGTTGAGTGTTAATGCAAAAACAATATAGTTGTTTTCCTACCAGGTTGCAAAATGTGACCAGAGTCTCACCCTAGATTTAGAAAATGCTATATTCACTGAGTTTTCAGTTGTTGGTGAAGCTAAACGGGGATAGACAGATTCAAGAATTAAAGGGACTTTGTTGGCTCTCTAGTGTTCCATATGGATCAATCATGATAGCTAACAATAATCAGGAGGAATGGAACACTGTCAGTTATGAGCTTCCACAACCTATATACCTTACACACAATACTATACGCTACAAAGGCTGGACACTGTCTACTGCACACTTTGGAAACTTTAAAAGCAGAGAATGGTACAGGTTGAACCTTTTTAAACAATCAATAAGTGTATTTATGCATTTTGTTTTTGTATAAAAGATACTTCTTTACAAAACCCCAAACAAACCACTATATAAAATATAATCCCTTAAACTTCCGGCCAAGATGACTGCCTGAACTCCCACAGACAGTGAGACTTCCCAGCTTTCACATTCCTATTCCATTAAAACCCTGAATTTCAATACAGACCAAATAATGATCAAAAGTTGAATGGAGAGGCAGCTAGGTGGTACAATGAATAGAGCACCAGCCCTGGAGTCAAGAGAACCTGAGTTCAAATCCAGCCTCAGACACTTACCAGAAAAACTAGCCGTGTGACCTTGGAAAAGTCACAACCCCAATTGCCCCACCTTCCCCCTCCAAAAATTAAAAAAAAAAAAGTTGAATGGAAAGCTATGGTATGTTACTTCATCCATTTAATCAGAAGAGGTCAGCCAGAAGTGTGAGGACAATATGAAAAGGAGCCCACCAGAGTAGCCTCTCAGCTCAACTAGAGACTACCAGGAACAGGCTCTGTGTCTGGAGGCAACAAGAGCAGAGGGATTCTCCAAGAAAACCCTAGAGTGTTTGAAAAACACTAGGGTGGAGATCATGTAAGTGCCCAGGAGTGGCATTGGTCAGTGGACAGTTCAGCCATAAGGGCTCTGAGGTCTCTATTACCTGGTCATAAGATGACAGAGGACCATGAATCTATCTGAATCTCAGAAATCCAGAGACCAAATTCCTGGCAACCGAAATCAGAAGGAATTCAGGTGATCCAGGGAAAGACCAAGCAGGACTCACCATGCCACCCAAGAGAGCAGCAGGGAGCAGAGCCTGGTCTTGGTGCAATGTCTCAGTTCAGGATAACTAAGTAAATAAAGAAAATATCAACCACTATAAAAATTATTGCTAGGCTAAAGATCCCTCCAAGGAAGAAGAGAGTAACTATAATAACTCTAAGAAGTGAATTTTAAAAATCAAAAGGACTGCTTGAAGACCTAGAAGAAGTTAAGCAAAAGCTAAAAAAATGAAATAAGAGCTCTTAAGAAAATATTTGGAAAAAAAAATAAATAACTTAGAAGAAAAAAATGATTAAAATTGACCAAGTAATGACTCCCTGAGAACTAGACTAGACTAAGAAGGAACCAATAACTTCAAAAGAGCAAAAAAAAAAAAAAATTAGAACAAATTTAAAAGACAGAAAAAATAGAAGAAAATGTAATATGAATGATATTAAAAAATGACCTAGAAAATAGGAGAGATAATTTAAGATTAATTGGGTTTCCTAAAAATCTTGAATAAAAAAACACAAAACCTGGACACTCTCGTTTCAAGAAATCAGAGATTAAAACTGCATAGATCTATTAGAACTAGAGGATAGAACAAAAATAGAAAGAATCTATCAATCATCTCCTGAAAGGAACCCCCAAAAGGAAAAGTCCCAGGAATGTCATAGACAAAATCTAGAACTCATACATAATATTAAGTTGACAAGAATTTATAAGTTCCTACTATGTGCTAGCTATTAGGTAGGGAAGGAAAGGGAAAGGAAGGAAAAGAAAAGCTCAGAATCTAAGGGGTTACTTCAAATTGTATCTTAGACAATTGAGGAACGACTGGACAAATTGTGGTATATGAATTTAATGACCCATTGAACTTGACTTATTGATTTATTGGCCCATAAGAAAAGACAAAAATGACTATGACAATTTCAAATAATCCTGACAAGGGGGGCAGCTAGGTGGCACAGTGAATAGAGACTGCCCTGGAGTCAGGAGGGCCTGAGTTCAGATTCAGCCTCAGACACTTTAACACTTACTAACTGTGTGAACTTGGGCAAGTCACTTAACCTCAATTGCCCTGCCTTCCCCCCTCCAAAAAAAAAGACAAAAAAAAAAAGAATTTATACAAGGACAGCAACACTAAAGAAAAGCAACTTTGAAAGACTTATTAACTCTGATCAATGCAAAGACCAACAATGTCTCTAGAAGATTTAAGATGAAGATGTTACTTCCTTACAAAGAGACGATGCATACAAGGTTAAAGAGACATACATTTTTGAGCTTGGCCACAGTATGGATTCATTTTGTTTCACTATGTTTATTTGCTGCAAGGATTTTTTCCTCCTTTCTTTCTCTTTGTTAATGGGGAGCAGGGAGCAGTAAGGAATGCAAAGAGGTTATTATCTTATTATTAGCAATAGCAATGCCAAAAAAGGGGGTCATTGAAACATGTTTTTCATGTATATAAAGAAGAGAACAGAAGGGAAGTTCAGAAAGAAGCATAGACAAGCAAGAGTTTTAAAAATTAATGTCTAGCACTTACATGCTTTTTTAAAATAGTTTTTTCAATCAAAAATCATTTATTTTTCCCTGCTCTTCATAAAAAGGAACAAAAATATTGTAATAAATATTCATAGTCAAATAAAGCAAAATCCCACATTGGCCATTTAAAAATGTATGTCTCGAGATTCTTCACCTTGAGTCTATCACCTTTCTTTCAGGAGGTGGGTAGCAGTCTTCATCAGTCTTCTGGAATCATAGTTGGTCATTTTTTATTGATGAGAGTTCTTAAGTCTTTCAAAGTTGTTTGTCTTTACAATGTTATTATAGTTCTTGTTCTGCTCACTTTACTCTTCATTAATTTATTCACATCTTCCTAGTTTACTCTGAAACCACGCCTTTTATAATTTCTTTATCAGTGATGTTCCCTTATATCCATATAACAAAATTCATTCAGTCATTGCCCACCTAATTGCCCCCCACCTAAGTTTCCAGTTCTTTGCCGTTCTAAAAAGAGGTGCTATAAATATTTTTCTGCACGTGTACATTCTTTTCTTTCTTTCATATCTTTAGTTACAATCCTTGTTATAGTATCATTATGTCAGAACACACACATAGTTTAGTAACTTTGGGGTGCATAGTTCTAAATTGCTTTCCAGAATGGCTAGACCAATTAAAGCAGTGTACTAATGTGACTGTTTTTCCCAGTGCCCTTCCAATATTTATTAACTTTTTGGTTAATTTTTGAAGGATGTGAGGTGGAACCTCAAAGTTGTTTTAATTTTCATTTCTCTAATATTAATGATTTGGAACATTTTTTTGCTTTTTGGAGGGCAATTGGGGTTGTGACTTGCCCAAGGTCACACGGCTAGTTTTTGTGTTAAGTGTCTGAGGCCAGATTTGAACTTAGGTCCTCCTGACTCCAGGGCCAGTGCTCTATTCACTGTGCAACCTAGCCGCCCCTGGAACATTTTTAAAAAATAACTTTTGATAACATGGATTTCTTCCTTTGAAAACTCCCTGTTAATATTCTTTTCACCATTTAATAATTGGGGAATGGCTCCAACACTTTCTTATATATTTTAGGAATAAGAGCTTTATCAAAGAAACTGAGTACAAAAATTTTTTCCCCAGTTAAGTGTCTCCCTTCTAATCTTAGCTGAATTCAACCTATAGCATCTTTTTCAAAAATTTAATTTTATTTTTTAATTGACAAAAATCCACCTTCTCTCCTTCTATTCTCAATTGAAAAAGAAAAAAAAACCTTGCAATACATATACCTATTCAAACAAAACAAATTCATACATTAGTCATGCCAAAAAATATGTTTCAATCTGCACCATGAGTCTATGACCTCTCTGTCAGGTGGGTAGCATGTTTCATTATGAATCCTCTGGAATCATGGTAGATCATTTTGCTAATTAGAATTTCTCACCCCTTCTGTAAAGCCAATCACGAACAGCTCTCCTAAAGACTGATGCTGTGAATAACTTTAATGATCTAATAGCATATTATAGTGAACTCTCTATTCAGTAATAAACTAAAGCATAATATTCAAGAAACTAAAGCATAACATTCACAACAGCATAACATAACAATTTATTACTAAGGTGTCCAATTAGTCTTATAAAACATATCATTGAGTAAGCCACAATCTCCTCAATCGATACATAGTATCCAAATAAAGTCCTCTTTCATCTTGACTCAAGGCTGACTTCCAAATCATCTTTAAGCCAATCATCCTTAAGTGATAGCAGAAAGTACAAATATCATCCACCCCTAGATCACAGTAAATTACAAATCTCATCAGTTAATACAGATTATCCAAGTAAAGTCCTCTTCCATCTTAACTCAAAACTGACTTCCAAACCCCATGGCTCCGCTTCCACAAGCTGACTGCTCCCAGCTCTTGCCTGGATTCACACATAGGCAGCTCTTCACTCCTGTTCCATATCTCAGCTCACTGGGACTGCTCCACTCCAAGTCCTTCACAGTTTTTGTTTCTAGGAAGACAAAGCTTAACAGGGCTACACTAATATTATATAACATTACCAGCATTATCATCTCAATTCACTTTCTGTCTGAGAAATCAACACAGATCAACAGACTGCTTCTGTCTGACAAAGTAACATCAACACAGAACAATAGACAGAATGACAGAGTGCCAACATCACATTCTCTCTCTTAGCTCTGCATGCTCCCAGCTTTGCTCAAGCTTTTCTCTGCTGTGCTCCATCCCGTACTACCCTTCCTGTTCTGCTCTTTCATCAAGTTCCTCCCACGTGGACTCCATGTGATTATGTTAGGCCTGTTAAGGGCAACACAATGTATACTGTTTCCAATAAGGACTCTTTATATAATCAAAGGTGAGGTTCAAAGGTACTTGAATAGGTATAACAAGCAAAGTCCTACTTTGCTTGCCATTATACCTTTATAAAGAAGAAGAAGGTGATGAGAAAGGAGAATGCTCAGCATCAATGCTCTAGGTTTGATGCAATCTGTTTCTGCTCCCCTGGCTCTCTTCTTTTTCCTTTACCCAGAGCTCAAAGATAGACTCTTTTTTATCTTGATTTTTAAAACTCTTCTTTGCAATCTTCCCTCCATGTTTAGAGTTTATTTTGCTTAGGACTAATCCCTTCTTAAATCTGCTCTCCCTCTGATTCTTTCCTCTCCTTTTTCTCATTTACCTCATGTTTCTCTGTTGAGTGAAATGTATTTTTTTCTTTCAACTTTGTGTGTATATGCTTTCCTCCTTTGAACAATTTGTATGAAAGTGAAGTTAAAGTGTTGCTTCCTCCCCCTCCAATCTTTCTTCTTTGTTTGTATGGTCTTCTATTTGAGTGCTCAAATTATGTGAGATAATTTCCTTCATCCTTCCTCTCCCTACCCTCTATGTATTTCATTTCCCCTCCCTTACCTTTTTGTTCCTTTCACAATTATCAAAAACATTAAAAAAAAATATTCCCGAGCCCTATGTCTTATTAAACTTACTCTATGACTTCTGAATTAAGAGGATTCTGAGAGAATACATGTATCTTCTTCCCATATTAGAATGTAAACAGCTGGGGCAGCCAGGTGGCTCAGCGAGTAAGAGCACCAGCTCCAGCATCGGGATGACCTGGGGATCAAATCCGGGCTCAGATACTTAGCACCACACCCAGAAATAACTGGCTGTGTAACCTTGAGCAAGTTACTTAACCCCAATTGCTTTAAAAAAATAATATAAACAGTTAAACTTTTATTTCCTTATGATTTTTCACTTATATTTACTTTTTATGTTTCTTTTGCTTCCTTTGTATGTGAAAGCTTCTTTGCAGTTTTCATGAGTAATGCTTAGAAGTTCCATATTTAATAAAAAGTTATTTTTTCCCTTGTAGGATTATACCCAGTTTTTCTTGGCAAGTTATTCTTGGTTTTAAGCCTCTATCTTTTGCCTTCTTGAATATTATATTCCAAACTCTCCACATCCTTATGGTGATAGCTGTTAAATCTTGTATAATCCTAACTGTGGCTTCTCTGTACTGGAATTATTCCTTTCTGATTGCTTGCAGAATTTTTTTTTCAACCTGGAAGCTCTGGAGTTTAGATTTCCTGGGAGTTTTCATTGTGGAGTTTCTCTTAAGAGGTTACTAATAGATTTTTCCTAGTTCTACTTTGCCCTCTGGTTCTGAGATCTGTGCAGTTAGTTTTCTTTTATGATTTCTTGAAATATGATGTCTAACCTCCTTTTTGTGATCATGGCTTTCAGGTAATCCAAGGATTCTTAAATAATATCTTTTTTATCTGTTGTCCAGGTCAATTGTATTTTATCTGAGATACTTTTGTTTTCTTCAAATTTTTAAGTCTTTTGACTTTGTTTTAATATTTCTTGTCTTATAGAGACATTAGCTTTTATTTGGTCCATTTTCAAGAAGTCTTTAGCTTGTGTAAGCAAGCTGTTAATTCTCTTTCCAATTATTTCTTCCATAGCTTTCATTTCTTTCCAAATTTTTCCTTTAATATTATTATTTCATTTGTAAAATCATTTTTTAGCTCTTTTTAATATTCTTGCTTCATCTTTCTCAGGAATTCTAGCTAAACTTTATGCCATGGTTGTGTTTTTCTTTGAGATTTTTTCAATAGTTATTTTGGAATCTTTTTTTTCTTCTTGAGCATTCCTTTCTCCATAATAGCTCTTTACAATGGAATTGTTTTTTTTTATTTGCTTATTCTTCCAGCCTTAATTTCTGACTTTAAACTTTGTGTTAGGCACAAGGTTGGGATCAGAGACACAGAGCTGCTGCTTGCTTCTTTATTTGCTCCTCACTCAGTACATATACAGATCCCCTCCTACATCCTCAACGAATCTGTGATCCAGAGCTTGGCAGCTAGTAACAGAGCTACTAATTGGCTCCTGTTCCTACTCCCTGCACAAAGTCAGACTCCATTGTACCAGGTATAGGAACTTTCTTGTCATAGTGCCCCCTCTGGCAGAAAGGCCCCTATTCAGTCTCTGTGCTGGAATGCTGGCTAGATTGAATCTGCAGCGTCAATCTCCCTATGTTGACCTGGCTGGAAATATGACTTGTGATTTTTTTCCTTTGGTTTTCTGATCAGAAACTGGTCTGGTGAATATTCTAGATCTTTGTGAAGTAGCTGTAGATGAGAGTTCAGATGTGTTTCTTGTTACTCCACCATCTTGACTCTTACATACTTTTTTTTTTAAGCAAGCGATCTAAAATGGAAATTCACAGTTTCATACAGGATCTTCTTTCTGTGTTCTGTTATGAATATGGAAATACTCTTTGTGGTGAGGGGTGTTTAAGACCAGAAGAAAAAAAAGAATTAAAAAACCCCCAAAGTACATTTCTGGAAAAAAAAAATTAAGACAGTGATTGTTAAAGATAAGTGGGGAAGTATCCTTCAACTTTGACAGTATCATGTCATCATTGATGCTTATATTTGATCAATATTTTGTTACTTTTCAATGTTAGCTATATGTTATAAATATGGTTATTTAGGTTCTTGTTTTCTTCACTCTGCATCACTTTGAACAACCTTTCCATGTTTCCCTGAATTCTTCATATTCATAATTGCTTAGGTGTAATATTAATGCATTATATTTGTATTTCATAATTTGTTTAGTCATTCCCCACTGGATACATATTTGTTTCCAGATTTTTGTTATCAGAAACAATGTTTATATACTTGGATCTTTTCTTGCTGTCATTAGCCCCCTTAATATATAAACCTAGTATAAATTTAGGATGTTTGAGTCAAGGATCAAGTACTTTAGTAACTTTTCTTGTACAAGCCTTCATATAGTCCTACTCTGATACTTCATCATAGCCTGGGGATGACTCTGTGTTCTCAAAGGTTATAATAACTTCTGGTAGAGACCCAGCAACAAATTTAGTCCAAGGACCAGCATAGCTAAGTAGAGTGAAGTTAATCACCAAGGAGAAGGCTATTTGGTGATTAATTTCTTGGCCAGAGAAACCCAGGAAACATAGAAAAATGAAAAATGTTCTTTATTCCTGTAAGTCCCTCTTCCATGTTTGCAGGTTTGGTGACTAGAGTGGCAAAAAAGGGCAGAAAAGATAAGAATCTGGGATTTTATATCATTTATGAATTTTAACTCTGTCACCTTAACTATATGATCTTTACCCAATGACCCACAAGTGGACAAGCTATTAGAACAAGGGTTCTTAATCTTTTTTGTGTCATAGACTCCTTTGGCAGCCTGGAGAAACCTAAAGATGCTATCTCATAATCATATTTTAAAATAATTGAAGAAAATGCTAAGATGCAGGAATAAATTGTTGAAAATAAAGATATAACTTTTCTCATCCAAGATCATGGGCCCCCTAAAATCTAAGTTAAGAATCTCAGGTTACTCTATATTAGAGTAATTTTATCAGTGAAACCAGTAGAAAGAAGGACATTTTAATTAAGTGAAAGAACAGATCACATATTCTCCTTGGAGAGGCAAATAAGATCAGTGCAGTCAGTTTTATCATGTGACCAAAAGCAATAAGAAAGATGTTTCATGAGAACATCTTTCATGAGACATTTGTATCGAAATATTTGCATAAATATCTGCTAAAAGACCAACATGAAATAATTTCTGCTTATTGCCCCAAAATCTATATAAGAGAATAAAGAGATACAGAAGTTCCACAAAACACTCAACAAGCTCTTCCAAATGAAATCCCTGTACATATGGTACCCTGTGACTTCATTGAAAAGGTGAGAATTGTTAAGGATGGTGAGAAATTTTTAATGGAAAATATGCATCAGGAGTAAATTATGAAGCTCAAAACTTGTAGTAGACTACAGAGACATTTCATACTTACATTATTATGATACTTTTTTTGAGAAAAGAACCAAAAGGATCCGGATATGGTGTACACCAAGTAACATCATGAAAAATGAAATTGATTATATTTTAACAGGCATGAAATGACTCACTACTGATGTAGTAGTCATTTCTGAATCATCTGTCTGTATACAATTAGACCACTAACTTGTTAGAACAAAGGTCAAAATTAATATAGCACTAGATGAATAAGAGCAGGAATGAGAAGATATGGTATACAATTGAAACAATTCCATCTTGATCTATTTAAATAAGTTATTGATAATGAAAAATGAGACATGGATGGAATAAAGGACACAGACAGATTATAATAATTTCACATTGAAAGTTAACTGATGTAAACAAATTGCTATTAAAAGGAGAACAAAAGAAGCTAAAAGGTGCTTTAATCAGCAAATATTTGGCTTACATAAAAAGGCAGCTAGATGATATAGTAAATAGATTGCTGGACCTAAAGTAGTTGAAATCCAACTTCAGACACTTACTACCTGTGTAACCCTGGGCAAGTCACTTAACCTCTGCTTGCCTCAGTTTCATTCTCTGTAAAATGGGGATGATAAGAGCACCTACCTTCAATGATTGCTATGTGAATAAAATGAAATTACTTTGTAGGGTTCTTTGTAAATCTTAAAAGCATTATATAATGCTTTTAAATAATAAAGTTATTATTAATGGGGGACCTCAAATTTCCAGATATCAGCTAGAGCACTTTATCTCTCTTTCTTGACACGTACAAAACAATTAATAATTTCTTGTCTTGGCTTTGTGGTAATTTAATCCATCAAAAAGATAGAGTATCCAATGAGGGAAAATTCTTTTCTGGATCTGATTCTCACCAATAGAGAAACTGGTTGCTGGAGTGGAAATGATGGGGTCTTTGGTAAGAAGTGATTTCTCCCAGTACCTACCCCACATATACACACACTATTTAGAGTCAGGAATAGTCTTATGTGCACCACAGATTATTTTTGGAGATCCGACTTCAAAGGGTTCAGAGGAATGATAGGTATGATTCCATGAACTAAAATTATACAGGAGAAGTAAGCCTAGGAAGGATATGAAGCTCCTAAAAATGAAATTCTGAAGATACAATGAGAAACAATTAGGATGAGAAGGAAAGAGGGGAATTGTTTAAAGAGACTCAAGGAGATGCTCAGTGAATGTACCAACCAACTGTAATGTAATGCCAAAAGAAGGCAACTTCCCAGGTTCAAAATACCAGCATAGGTGCTCTCTATTTTATTCAGTGACAAACCAAGAACATAGAAGATCAAAACATGACATCATTCCAAATACAGCATTTACTAAATGTGATTAAATAATCTCCAAGTACTACCCCACCCCAGGACCTTCCAATCATTCAATCAATTACAAAGTCTCT
>NW_027187359.1:21944233-22040204 GCF_028583685.1 Petaurus breviceps papuanus | reverse complement strand
ACCCCACCCCAGGACCTTCCAATCATTCAATCAATTACAAAGTCTCTGTTCTAAATACTTCTCCACCCCTAGGCTATACCTTCATTAAGTCCACCACAAAGCCCCTCTTCTCAAATGGAGATTAGTTTCCAAACATAAGGTCAAAAGTTCCCCACCCCTGGATCACAATTGAATCTACCCCAGAGTTACATCAAGTTTAAACACAGCACTTAATACCCAAATGGAGGTCTTTTCTTCATCTTGACACAAGGCAAGTTCTCAGCAATCTTAGTTCCTGGGGAGACAAGGCTTAGCAAAGCCACAAGATACATTGCCAGTCCCTTCATGAATTTATCCTCTGTCTGTAGAACAGTCCTAGAACCCCTGAACACATTAGCAAAGCCCTCTCCCAGGATTTCTGTAAACATACAACAAGAAAATCCTTCTTCAGGGCTTCTGAACCAACAGAAAGGCTCCCAGACCCCTGCAACAACAGTACTGTCCCTCACCAGTGGACAGTATTCACTCTCTGTCTGCAGGACAGTCTCAGGGCTTCTTAGTGAACAGCCAGGTTCCAGGACTTCTTCAACAAAAGGACAGTCTTTCACCAGTGGACAAATCTGGCAAAATAACATCAAAACAGACAGACAAAGTACCAGCAAAACAGCCATGTCTCCTCAGTCCTTGGCAGCTCAGGAGGCAGGTCTCAAAAGTCCAGGGCAATTCAAAGCGGCCACCAGCAATTCTCTTAGTCTCTCTCTCTCCACAAGGTGCTGCTTCCAAAAAGATCTTCCGCCTCTCTCTTATCTCTCCAAATCTACATCACCAGCTCCTCCCAGTTCAGGACTTTCTTTTCACATCAACAAGCCCATCCCACAGGTAGGATTAACAAACTCTGGGTTTTAACACAATCAATTTGAAAACCAAGCCAATACAGGGGAATCTTTAATTGCCATTACTATCACACCAACTTAGAGTCAAATAACATATATATCAAAGGTAGAAAAAAGGGCAGGTGACAGAGGATGGATATAAAATGGTGTCATGGTCCTATAAGAACAATGTTCAAGAAGGAGTCTCCTCCCCCATCCCTACCCCCAATTTCTTTCTCTACATTGGGGAACAATGGAGGATAAAAGGGGCAGGACTGATGTTCTGAGCATACAGGAAGATAATAACTGATGATGGAGAAAAGATAAAACTACCCAACTTTTATCCCTCGTTTTTCTTTTAAGGAGAATAATCTTTGGACCAGGAAATACAAGACAAAAATGACTAAAAGAGAATCGAAAGTGAAAAATGGTTAACAGGAAAGATAATAGAGTGTTCCACCTGCCCTCAATGAGTTCAATTCACCAGGCCCAGACAAATTACAATCCAGAGTACTGAAAGAACTGCCAGATATGATTGTGGAATCACCTTTGGTGATCTTTGAAATATCTTGGAGAAGAGAAGTGCTACTGGCCTGGAGAAAGGAAAATGTTCTGTTGATTTTTAAAAAAAAAAAGAATAGCACACAATCCATAAACTACAACACGACTTTTATTCCTAGAAAAAATTTTAATATGTTGTTAAAAGAATGCTTAGTGAACATCTTGAAAAAGAAATGGTCATCACAAAGAGTCAGCATTGCTTTATCACAAACAAACTCGTTGGCTGCTGGGGCAGGTGGGTGATAGAGTGGATAGAATGCTGGACCTGGATTTAGAACAAACCTGAGTTAAAATTCAGTTTCAGACAATTTCTAGTTGTGTGACCCTGGGAAAATCACTTAACCTCTGTCTTCCTCAGTTTCCTCAACTGTAAAATGGAGATAATAATACCACCTACCTCCCAGGGTTAGCTAGGTGGTGTAACAGATAGAGTGCCAGGCCTGGAGTTGCAAAGATTCATCTTCCTGAGTTCAAATATGGCCTCAGACACTTACTAGATGTGTGACCTTGGGCAAATCATTTGCCTCAGTTTCCTCATCTTTAAAATGAGCTGGAGAAGAAAATGGCAAACCACTCCAATATCTTTGCCAAGAAAATCCCAAATGGAGTAGTAGAATTGGACACCACTAAATAGGACTGAACAACAAGATCTCCTAGGGCTGTTGTAACATTTGTAAAACACTCAGCATACTACCAGGCATATAGTAAATGTTTAATAAATGTTTGTTCCCTTCTCCTTCCCCCTTTTTGATAGGATTGTTATCTGGTAGATCAGAAGAATATTATAGATATTATTTTACCTAGACTTTGCATAACATTTGACATTTTTTCATGCTCTTCTTGTAGATGAGATGGAAAGATGCAGATTAGGTGCTAATATAATTATTTAGGGAGATTTGTTAGTAGTTGAATAAAGTAGATTTATCAAAGGGTAGTCAGTAATGGGAGGATACCAACCTGAATGGAAGGCTCTAGTGGACTCCCCCCAGTGATCTGTCCTAGGCTTTGTACTTTTACATTTTCATCAGGGACTTGGATCAAGGCATACTATATACACATATACATATGTGTGTGTGTGTGTGTGTGTGTGTGCCTTGCCTGAGCCCTTCTGTAGCATTCTAGGCAAGCATACTCCGTGGGCCAATCTTGTTCTTCCATTGCAAGGGAGGGAAAAGGAAGGCATTTCAGGTAGGTGGGAAAACGTCAGTAAAGGCATTGAATCAGGCAAAGCCAAAAGGTGCTGGGTGGTGGGGTGACAAAAAGTAGTCCAGTTTGACAACTTTTTTTTTTTTAAAGCAATCGGGGTTAAGTAACTTGCTCAAGGTTTCATGGCCAGTTATTTCTGGGTGTGGTGCTAAGTGTCTGAGCCGGGATTTGATCCCCAGGTCATCCCGACACTGGAGCCAGTCCTCATACTCGCTGAGCCACCTGGCTGCCCCTAAAGTAGTCCAGTTTGACTGGATAGGGAAGAGACCAATATAAATAAAGCTGATGAGGTAGGATGGTATGAGGTGGTTGAGAGGCCTTGAATGCCAAGAAAAAGAGTTTGGACTTAGCAGGCAATAGGGAGCCACTGAAGATATTTGCGCAGAGTAGTAACATGACCAGACATATGAAAATTTAGTCTGGCAGTCATATAAAAGATATATTGGAATGGGAGAGAGACTATTGCAATAGTCTAGGTGAGTGGTAATCAGGGTCTGTAGTATGGTAGTGGCCGTGAGAATGATGACAGCCCTTCCAATATTAAAACCCTCATAATATCTGAAAGACAGTCATTCGGTTCCCCTAAATGTTCTCTTCTGCAGAATAAACATCCCTAATTTCTTCAGAGATGGTTCAGAGACATATTCTAGAAGTGGAACCAATAGGAATTTATTACATATGAGAGTTAAGCATATGAAAGGCTGGTTGAATGGAAGTGTCCCTGATAGAAATACTGAATGTAGGAGCAGGTTTGGGGAAAGGATAATGAACTCAGTGTGGAACATGTTGAATTTGAAGTGCTGGTGAAGCGTCAAAGTAGAAATGTCCGAAGGGAGATTAGAAATGCAGGCCCTGGAGCCCCAAAGAAAATTCGGCACCAGAAATGTGGATTTGTTAGTCATCTGTGTAGAGGGAGCAGTCAGAGCTGTGGGAGGAAAAGCAAAGGAAGAGATTGTAGAGAGAGATGAGGGTCAAGGACAGAACCTTGGGGAACACTCACCTGAAGATTTGTTGAAGAAGCTGAGGAGTTATAGAAACTTAGGCAAAGAAAAGTAAGTGGAACCAGTATAACCATTCATACAATAGGCACAATAACGTGCAAGAAAACAACATTGGACAACTTCAGAACTCTGATCAGTGTAATGACCAATTGCAATTTCAGAGAACTAACTTCTCAGAATGAGGCATACATTTTTAGAGTCAATATGTTTATTTGGTTTTACCTAACTATACTTTTTTTTTTAAACCAGAGGGTTCCACTTGGGGTATGATGAGGTGGTGGAGGGAATGTTGTTGAAAAGTGGCAATATAAAAAAAAAATCAGTAAAATATTTTTAAAAGAAATTTTAGTTTGCATTGAAAATTCATCTTGGGAGAACACCAGCGTTCTATGGAGCTCTTGGGAAATAATACCTAACCGCTTTCTCCAGGTCTATTTGGAATAAATCAATTTCAGTACACCCAATCTTGGAAGTGGTAGGAGTAGGGGGGAGCTGGAGGAAAGATGAAAGGTCCTGGTGAAACTGTCACCTTGTTACTACCCATTCCTGTAGTTCTGTTGGTAATGCTCATTCTTCCTTTTCCGTTTCAAACTAGGGATTTAATCAAGACAGTTTTTCATTAACTGTTCCACAGATCCCAGTCTTCAATGCAATGTAGCCAGAAGCTCCATGAGAAAATAATGATACTGGTGACATTTTCCCCTCTGACATAATAAGTATGGAATGACATGAGAAATGGCTTAGCTTCCTAAGCAAAATTGTTGCCCTAAAATGTCCCTAACCCTTCCCAACATGATCCCAGAGGAATTTCTCACTTCTAGGTCTTCCCCTCCAATGACAAGAGTTTTGGGTTCTGTCTATATATTTCAAGCCCCAAGAATGTTCTGTGTTCCAATGATTTTGGGAATGGTTCTTACTCGGTTGCAGAATCATTTCTCAGGTACCCCAGGATCTTGTTTGGGGGTGGACTTTATTTTAGGGCCACTAGGGTGATTAAAGAGAGTACTCCATACACAGCTAAATATTACGCAAGCTACAAAATGACTCACTAACTGGCAAACATTGGCTGTGAGGGATCGTCCTCTGTTCAGACCAATGACTTCTTGTTGGGAGTGGAGGAAGTAAACACTTTGTTGGGTCTGGGAGAGTGAAAGAGGAAGTGACATGAGGCAGCTGAAACAGCAGCAGCAAATGGTGGTGATGGTTAGTGTTAAAGTAACAGAGGAACTGTAGTAGTGGGGTGGCACCTTCCTGGGACTGACTGCTGATTATACTCACCCTGCTTATCAAACAGGTCACCACAGTCTACTGGAAGTCACTTGAGGTCAAAGGTCCAGAAAGCTTCCACAAAAAGGACTAGCCTTCCAGATCCTGCAGATCACACTCCTGGGCTGTGAGTATGAGTGTGAGATGACCAGTCCTATGAAAAACTTGAGTTGAGCATCCTGAGGGAAGTATGTTTTTATACCTCCTTTGCCTACTTGAGGAAGAATTCCGTCTGTAGAGGTCCCAGAGTTCCTGAGTCCCAGCTGATCCTGTGTCTAGAGTTGGAGGGATAAATTCCAGAGTTTAAGGGAGTAGTGAGCATGATGCAGCCACCTGGTAGACATTTCACATGTTTTATTATGCAAGACTTTCTTTGGTTGTTACTAAGTATTATTCACTCATTGTACTCAATAAAGAATAAGAATAAAGACACTGTTTACAATGCCCTAGCATGTATGTTGGCTTCTCCATTAGACCAACACCCCATGACTAAGAACTCATTGAAATATAGGAAGTTCAAAAGGCATCAGAGTTTGCCAGTGGGTGGGGTCTCATAGCTACGTTTTAATTAGATAGCTCTACAAATCTCAGCCCTTCCCCCACCCCCAGCTAGTTCCCCTAGTGAGAGATGAAACTGTGGGATAGAAGATCTGTGATTCTCTTAATTATAAAGAGTGCTGAATTTTTGCAGAGCAGTTTCATCCCAAGTAGACATGCAAGCTGTCTGGGTGACTTTTAGACTGCCCAGTGACTTAAACATAGATGAAAAACTAAGAAGTTAAGTGACTAACTTAAGTGGTCACACTGGTAATAAATGAATGGCACAACTGGGATTTGAACTGAGATCCTCTTACTGGTGGGGGTGGGGGGTAGGAGGGTAAAGCTGGGGTGGGGAGCAGCTAGGTGACACAGTGAATAGAGTGCCAGGCCTGAAGTCAGAAGGACTCATCTTCCTAAGTTCAAATGTGACCTCAGACACTTACTAGCTGTGTGACCCTGGGTAAGTTACTTAACCCTCTTTGCCTCGGTTTCCTTATTTGTAAAATGATCTGGAGAAGGAAATGGCAAACTACTCCAGGATCTTTGCCAAGAAAACCACAAATGGGTCACAGAGAGTCAGACACAACTGAAATCACTCAACAACAACAAATCTCTGACTCCAAATCTAGCACTTTCTCACTTTCTACCATGCTTCTTCCATAAGATTCTGTATAATTATAGCATTTTCTATAAAACTGGATGAATAAATCATTTATTCAGCACTTATTATGAGCAAATCACTGGGGACACCAATAGAAATGCAGGGCAGTGCCTGTCCTCAGGGAGCATGTGTTCTGATGGGATAGAGGACACATACAGAAGGCTTCAGCTGTAAGTCAAATGGAAAGAGCCTGTTGTCCTTAGAATATAGTGGCAAAGCAGATGGTCCAGTTATGGCTTAAGGTCCTGGGGTTTCTCCATCAAGGTCTGAGGGGAGAGGGTGCTTGAGGTAGTGCCTAGGGTCTGACTTGCCTGGCACATGGTACCTCTTGTTTCTCCCTTGCCTTGCTGCTTCATCAAGGCTGGCTTGACTTCCGAGGCAAGAATTTAGATTTTTGCAGTTAATTAGAAGTACTGAGGCAATGGAAACATGGATCTGAGAAACCTAGTACCATCTAAGAGTTTTTGTTCAGTTTCAGTTGTTTTTGTCCTATTCTTTGTGACCTCCTATATGTGGTTTTCTTGGCAAAGATTCTGGAGTGGTTTGTCATTTCCTTCTTTGGCTCATTTTACAGATGAGGAAACTGAGGCAAACAGAGTTAAGTGACTTGCCCAGGGTTACACATAAGTGTCTGAGGACAGATTTGAACTCAGGAAGACGAGTCTTGCTGACTTCAGGCCTGGCACTCTATCCACTGCTCCACCTAGCTGTCCTCAGGGGAATGGCATAGCACCTACCTCACAGGGTTTTTATTCTGATGGGATGGAATGAGATAACCTAGTTCAGTAAACCTTAAAACCCAGTGCAAAGGTTAGCTATTATTATGTATATGTTGACTCTCCTCAGGGGAAAGGATGGTTTCTGGTTTGGGGTGGGTTTTGGTTTGTTTGTTTTTTGTCTTTGTATCCCAGATGCACAGGACGTACTAAATGCTTAATAAATGTTTGTTGAAATTAAATAAAACGAATCCAGGCCTCCTGAGTCCTAATCCAATGTTCTTCCACAATACCATACTACTTCCCACTGCCAGGGCTGCTGCTGCTGTTAGAGAGACCAAGGGGCTTTGCCGAAGGCCCTCTAAGAGTCATGGGTTTATAGAATTAAGAGATGGAAGACACCATCTAGGTCAGCTCCCAGATTTTCCAGAGGAACAAACTGGGGGCTCACATACCTGTGGATTCCCTAGAGAAGATGGCTGGATAAATCACGACCTTGACTAAGTTGAAAGACCATGTTTTCTGTCCATTTTTCATAATGCCATTTATGTTCTTGAAACCTAGAGCTGCTCTTTCCCATCCCCAACCCCCACCTCACTCCACATCCCCATACTCTGGCTCAGGGTTGGGATTGTTATTCCATTTTCCCTTTCCTGGCGCTTACTGATAAGTACATCCTGCTGGATAAAAATACATCTGGCTTTACCGTAAAATCCTATCTCTGGAAATTGTCCAACACCAGAACACCCAGCCCTGGGGCCCCCATGGCCTCCTGGACAACCAGTCTCTTATAGCAAACAGAGGGGTGTGTAGGGTGTACAGAGCTAATACAGTTCCATTTATTACACATTTATTAAGCACCTACTTTACCCACTCAAGACCCTGGGCAAGCCCTGTGGGGGACATAAAGATAACCAAGACCTGGTAAATGCTTTCAAGGTGTTGGATACTATAGAAACTCTGCCAGGTAACCCATATCTCCATCAGGTTCACAGTCCCAGAATGAAACCAATTAATTAGAGCAGAGCCAGAGCCACTAGCTAAGGAGTAAGTTGAGCTGGCCAGGTGAAAACAGGGACTGAGCCACCACCCGTGGGCTTCCTTTGGGGCAGGTCATCTAAGAAGGTTCTAATGAGGATTAGGATTTATGGGGGTGTTTCCTTAAAATATCATCATCGTACCTCGAACATTTACTAGCTGTGTGACCCTGGGCAAATCACTTAACCTGGATTGCCTCCCCAAAAAGGTCATCATTGTATATCGGTGTTAAGGGAAGCAATGTCTGGGATGTACCTGCAGTACACAAATGTGATCATGGAGAGGAAGGAAGCAGCATTTATTTATTTATTTAGGCTTTTTGGAGGGGGGGAAGGCTAAGTAATTGGGGTTAAGTGATTTGCCCAAGGTCACATGGCTAGTAAGTGTTAAGTGTCTGAGACTGTATTGGAACTTGGGTCCTCAGGCTCTTGGTGCTCTAAGGAACCAAGTATTTATTAAGCACCTACTGTGGGCCAGGCATTGTGCTAAGAGTTTTACACATATTATTTCATTTGATATTCACAACAACCCTGGAAGGTAGGTTCTATTATTATCCCCATTTTACAGTTGACAGACTAAGGTAAAGTGATTTGCCCAGGGTCACAAAGCTACTAAGTATCTCAGGTCACATTTGAACCTGAGTTCAGGTCCGTTACTTTATCCATTTCACCACTTAGTTGGTGGAAAGCACTGGCTTTTGAGCTGTACTAGGTTTATTTAGAAGTCTCTTTCAGTTCTAAATCCTATAACATGGATTGGAGTCCTCAGCTCTGAGACATTGTGACCATGGGCAAAACACTCAGGTGATTTTCTTCAAGCCCAGATCTAACTCTGTCACTCCTTTACCCAATGTACTCCAAGGGCTGTTGTCTCTTCTAGAGTCAAATACATATCCCTCTGTTTGGTATTTAAAGCCTTCATAACCTGGTCCCAACCTATGTGACATTTATCTTCTTCACACTCTCAATGGTGCTGCCACATAGGACTTCCCATCTCTAGACTCAGAGCCTTGAAATGCACTCCCTTCTCACCTCCATTTCTGAGACTCCCTAGTTGACCTTAAAGTTAAGCTCAAGCACCATTTTTGGCATGAGACCTTTCTGATCCCGACAATTACTTGTGACTTCCCTGACAAAATTACCTACTTTTTATTTTGTAAATATTTTGTATTGGGCAGCTAGGTGGCACAGTGCCAGAGTGCCAGGCCTGGAGTCAGGAAGACCTAGTTCAAATGTGGCCTCAGATAATTAACTAGCTGTGTGACCCTGGGCAAGCTGCTTAACCCTGGTTGCCTCAGTTTTCTCATCTGTCAAATGAGCTGGAGAAGGAAATAGCAAACATCTCTAGTCTCTTTGCCAAGAAAACCCCAAATGAGGTCATGAAGAGAACGGTTCAACAACAATAACAACAGCACAATAATATTCCATTACATTCATGTAACACAGTTTTTTCAACCATTCCCTAATCTGTGGGCAGCTAATTTCCCTCCCCCCCATTTCTTTGCTACTACAAAAGCTGCTATTAATATTTTTAAATATACAAGACTTTTCTCTGTCTTTGATCTTGTTGGGTACTTGTCTACTTGTGGCTTTTCTGGGTTAGGGGCAAAGTTCGGTTTAGTGATTTATAGGGTATAATTTCAAATTGTTTTTTGGGAAGCATTGAAACAATTCACAGCTCTACCAACAATGTAGTAGGGGACCTATAATAATTAGCATTTTAATAGGGAAATATGGGAAGGGGAAGGGAGTTCTAGTTGATGTTCAGCCTGAGCAAGACAAAGAAGGAGGAAAGAAAGTACAGGGCATGTAAGTTTGGTTTAATTGTTACATGGCATGTGAAAGGAAGTAGGAAGACATACATTTGAAAAGATAGGGAGGCATCAGATTGTTTAGGCCTCGAATGCCAGGCTAAGAAGTTTAGATTTTATATTAGGCGCTTGACTGACTATATTAATGCCAGTGCTCTATGTCCTATAACTGTGTTCATGTTCACACATCTTAGCTAGATGCTTTTCTCTTGAGGGAAGGCTCCACAATGCCTGGCATACAGTAGATTCTACATAAATGTTTATTTCTCCTCCCTTCCCCCCCACAAAGGTGCTTAATAAATGCTTGTTGAATTGAATTGGGTTTTCAATATCTTTTCATACTCTCTCAGATATCTCTCCCTGTCCCATTCCCACATTCAGTACCCCCAGAATCAGATCTCAAGTTTGTGCCAGACCTTTCCCTCTTCTTCTCAGGCTTGTACCCTACTCACCACTTTTTTAGGACTCTGACCTACCTTAGCAATTGAATAGATTAATTAATGCAAAGCTGAGCAGGGTTTCCCAGATTCCTCCTAGAGAACATATTTTCATTTTTAATGGGACCTTCAGTGGTTTGTACCAAAGGAGGCATTAATGGTGAGAATTTTAGGTCCCCTAGTGGGTTGTATGGTATACAATGAGTGACTGGATGAAAGACCATTTATTAAGCATTTATTAAGTGCAGAGAATATAAACACCAAAGTCAGAAAGTTCTCAACTTCAAGGAATTTACATGTTGATAGAAGATGATATATATCAAGAAATTGTGGCCAGGGAGGGGTGTTTTGGTCTGGAAAGTCACAGGGATGGTGACAGAGTTATAGGGGAGTTGAGTGATACACATTTCTGATAGCAATGAAAGAATTAATTTTATTACAGTTCCTAGAGGAAAAAGTGAAGATGGGGGTAGGGAGTGGAGGGTATAGTATGACTACACCAGCAGGGTGGGCAAGATAGTCAGGATGGAATGTGAAGACTGGCTAGGGGCCAACTAGATATTGTTGTTTACTTTAGCTTGTCATGTACTCATTAGTCTGGGTAGCTAGGTGGCACAGTGGATAGAACCCCAGGCCTGGAGTCAGGAAGAATTTTCTTCCTGAGTTCAAATCTGGCCTCAGATACCTACCAGTCACCTGACCCTGGGCAAATCACTTAACCTTGTTTACCTCAATTTCTTCATCTGTAAAATGTGCTGGGGAAGAAAATGGCAAACCACTCCAGTAGCTTTTTGCCAAGAAAACCCCAAATGGGGTCATGAATAGTCAGACAAGACTGAACAAAAGCAATTCATTAGTCAGAGAGGCATGGGCCCCAGCATGAGAGTCCCAAAACTGAGTAGATTAATTCCCCCAGGGCTTGGCCTCTTAAAGATACTGTGTCCTGGAGTGTCTAGTAGCAGGGATGATGGCACTAAGATGTGGAATGTGGAAGGAGAAGCATGACTGGGGCCAGTTAGATAGAATAGGCCACATGAGTTTGTACTCACACACTTGACAACCAGGGCAGCATCAGGCCCAGGCAAGAAGGGTTTGAAGGATTCCCAAGTGCCTTGCCATGCTTATTTAAGATAATGTATCCTTTGCTTTCTCACTGGCTAAGGCCCCTGATATTTCTCAGTCCTATTGACAGCTAATCCTATGGGCAGGTCCTGAGAAGTGGGAATGGTGGTGAGAGTCAAACTGCAGGGGAAAGGAGGCAGAGGTCCAGGATGCTGAACCCTTGCTGGAGTAGGTTTACTGCTTGCCTGGCTCTTTTTTTTTACTTTTTTTGCTTTTTGGTTTTTTTTTTTAAAGCAATCGGGGTTAAGTAACTTGCTCAAGGTTACACGGCCAGTTATTTCTGGGTGTGGTGCCCGGATTTGATCCAGGTCATCCTGACACTGGAGCCGGTGCTCTTACTCGCTGAGCCACCTGGCCGCCCCTCTTTTTTTTTGCTTTTTCATAGGGCCAGTTGGGGTTAAATGACTTGCCCAAAGTCACATGGTGATCTTTAAATTCCATTACTACTGTGTTTCCCCAATAATAAGACCTATCCCGAAAATAAGCCCTCCTCTTACTGTATAAGATTCCTCTAAAATAAGCCCTCCCCCGAAAATAAGCCCTATTGAGATTGCTACTGTAGTGAAGGTGATCCCCTGCGCTACACGCTGCATTATCGTCCCCCCCCTGGGTGAAACGCATGCCGCGCTCCGAGCTGCATCCAATCAGAGCTGCAGCAGTGAGCGCGTCATCCTGTTCTTCCCTAGTGATTTGCTTATTGAATAAAGGTACATTTTTTTGTTCACATTTACCTGTTTATTAAAATTGCTGTCAATGTTCATTAAAATAAGCCCTCCCCTGAAAATAAGCCCTCTGGTGTTTTTCTGTCCAAAAAAAAAAAATAATAAGACAGTGTCTTATTATCGGGGAAACACGGTATTACACATGGCCAGTAAGTGTTAAGTGTCTGGGGTCAAATTTGAACTCAGGTCCTCCTGACTCCAGGGCCAGGGCTCTATTCACTGCGCCACCTAGCTGCCCCTGCTTGCCCTGCTTTTTGTAATGACTACACTAACCTGTCCGAGTTACAGAGCCCATGTTAACAGTATTAAATAAAAGGAAACATTGTTTTACATGGAGTTTTGAGGCTTCATTGCCCTTAAGAAATGGTTCAATCTAAAAAGATAAAATTGGCTCAAGGGGAATTAAGATTTTTCATGTTATTTTTAATTGAATGTTGCTTAGTCATTTTTCAGTTGTGTCTGATTCTTTGTGACCCCATTTGGGGTTTTCTTGGCAAAGATACTGGAGTGGTTTAACCATTTCCTTCTCCAGCTCATTGTACAGATGAGGGAACTGAGGCAAACAGAGTAAGTGACTTGCCTAGAGTCACACTCCTAGTAAGTATCTGAGGCCAGATTTTAACTCAGATTTTCTTAAATCCAGACCTTGCACTCTAACTACTCTGCCATCAGCTGGCTCTATTTTTTTGCTTTTTGTTTTTTTTGGAGAGCAATTGGGATTAAGTGACTTGCCCAAGGCCACAGGCTAGTTTTTGTGTTGTGTCTGAGGTCACATTTGAACTCAGGTCCTCCTGACTCTAGGGCTGGTGCTCTATTCACTGCACCACCTAGCTGCCCCAAGGCCCTATTTTTTTTTAAATTGATATCTTTATTTTAAACATCACAATCATTTCCCAATATTCTGTCCTCTGACCCACTGAACACCCCTTGAAATAGAGAATAACAGTTTAACTTTACTAACTGACAAAGCAACCAAATCTGATAGTGTGCTATATCCTTCATACCTTGTTTCACAAAGAGTAGATAACACAACCTCTGGTCTTTTTGGAACCAAGATTGTTCATGGCAATTAATTTTAGTTCAGCATTTTATTAGTGTTGTTTTCATTTACACTATGGGAGCCATTGTATATCTTGCCCTTATGGTTCATGGATTTTTTAAAATTCTGCATCAGTGTATACAAGTCTATGTTTCTCTGAATTCCTTCATATTTTTCTCTTTTTATTGAGCAACAATGTTCCTTTAATTTATATACCATACTTTTTGGTGGGAGCATACACACTGATGATGTTGGCATGATGCTTTCCCATAAGGGGCAATCACATTGTCACAAGCCTACTGTTTACTCTTTTTGGAGACATACAAATTTGTTGACTAGATTAGTTTTGATGGTGAAACCTTCACTCCCCATCACTGCAGTCTCTCCAGAAAAAAGTATATCCAGCTCTGACTTTAGTAAGCTTCCCTTCATTTGCCAGTCTTGTTTCACTCGGGTGCTATTTGGATGTGATACCTGCTGAGTTCTCTTGCAATAAGAGTAGTTCATCTTTCAGGTATGAAGATCTGTATACCTTCATCATCAGTATGCTTAAAGAAGACAAGCTTGTCATTCTGGGTGATCTTAATGTCAGAGGAGGCAGAGGCTATCAGACATGACAAGAAGTTCTTGGGAGTGGGGCGGCCAGGTAGCACAGCAAGTAAGAGCACCGGCTCCAGTGTTGAGAAGACCTGGAAATTGAATCCCGGGCTCCGACACTTAGCATCCACCCAGAAACACCTGGCCGTGTGACCTTGAACAAGTTACTTAACCCCAATTGCTTAGGGGCGGCCAGGTGGCTCAGTGAGTAAGAGCACTGGCTCCAGTGTCGGGATGACCTGGATCAAATCCGGGCTCAGATACTTAGCACCACACCCAGAAATAACTGGCCGTGTAACCTTGAGCAAGTTACTTAACCCCGATTGCTTAAAAAAAAAAAAAAAAGAAGTTCTTGGGAGGAATGGAGTTGGAAACAACAATAGCAACAGTCACTTAACATTGAAAATTTGTGCATCTTGTGACCTCATCATTAATGCTGTTTTCCATTTACCTAAACATAAGAAAGCTTTTTGGATGTACCTTTGCAGTAAACCTTGGCATTTAATAGACTGTCATTATAAGGAGCAGAGACAGACAGGACATGAGATTAACTATCCATCCATCCATATTTTGGTCTCCCAGTCTCAAATTCCATCCTACACCCTGTTGCCAAAGTTATCAATGTTCTTTAAGCACAGATATGACCATGTGATTCCTTTTCTAAACAATGCCTCTAGGATGAGATATACTCTCCTCTCTATTTAGCCTTTAAAGGCGTACACAACTTAGTCCCAGGCTATCTTTTCAGTTTCATTGGATATTTTCCTTCTGATCCCTTACCCCTCACTCCCTACTCTCTGATTCAACCACACTGTCCTCTCTGTTCTTCACACATAACCCTCATCTCCATGCCTTTCCACTAGCTGCCCCACATTCCTGGAATTCACTTTCTCATTACCTCTGCCTCATAGGTTCTCTCTCTTTCCTTAAAACTCATCTCAATCCTTCCACTGCTAGGGCCTCACTCCTAAACTACTTTATACATATTTGTATTTATTCGCTTCATATTTATGCTGAATATACTTATATATGCATTTCTTTTCTCCCCCCATTAGAATGCTAACTCCTTGTGAGGGATTATTTTATTCTTGGTACTTGTATCCGCCAGTGATTAGCACAATATCTGACTATATAGTAGGTACATTTAAAATGCTTGTTGATTGCTCTATATACATGGAAGGGGATTGGCATCCAGACAGAGAGATGTGAATGAGCTTTTCAAGCTTGGTAAATGGCCTCACCTATGAACTAGTATTGGTCTATGCAGATCGAACCAGTCTCTGTCTTGCCTCCAGATGCCAGTCTGTAAAACTTGGAGCAACTTTGTACCAAGAGAGTGATGGTTACCAGAGACTAGTTGCATTTGCCAGCAGAGAGTTGAACAATGAGTCTTGTTAGCCTACCCACAAGCTGGGGTTCTTGGCTTTGAGGTGGGCTGTCAATGAGAAATTCAAAGATAATGTTTGTGGATTGAAGTTGCAAGTGTAGCTTGACAACAATACATTGATTTATATTCTGACCAGCATGCTAATTTAGATGCTGCTTGCCAGGGATGGGCAGATATATTAGTCAATTGAATTTGGCATATACTACCAGCCTGAGATGACTGATGTGAATGCAGGTATCTTGTTCCAAAGGTCAAGTGACATTAAAACTATGGTGATATATGAAGGATTGAAGGCTGTTTGTGACATAGTCCTTGATACAACTTCACAGAGTGGAGAATCATAATTTATATTGGAAAATCTACGTACTAAGCCATGAGTAGAATGAGGAGGGAAAAGAGAAGTGGTTAAACAGCCCTGATTATGACCCTACCCCACCACTGCTACTTACATGTATAAGCATGGTTGTTCATGAGAACAGACCCCAAAATCTGAAATAGTTTCAGAAATAAATTTATTAGGTCATTTGGTAGAGGAGGATGAGCTGGAAAGGAGGAGTGGCTCCCTCTTGGCCAGATTGACATCATATAGTATTTAGACAAGGGTGAGCCACAGTAAGCCAAAACACAAACTGGGGCATCCATCACAAGTCCTGGGTGTGGTTACCCAAAACAAAGATGATTTGGGTGGATCTAGGATCTGGGGGAAACTTAAATACCTTGTAGCTATCTCTAACATTCCAAGAGAGTTGCTAGGGTCAGGTGACATGACACTCTGGGTGTGGAAAATCTCTAATCACATAAGGTTGGATTTAAACTGTATAATAAGTTTTCTGAACAATATACTAAATATTTTTTCCCTATGGCTATGTCCACACATATACCAGAACATATAAAAACATACAAAATAAATGCAAGGTAATTTTGTTGGGGCAGTCAGTAGTAGCTTGAAGGATTGGGAGCCCTTTTATGTTCAAGGTGGTTTAAGCTGAGCTTTGAGGGAAGCAAGAGATGCTAAAAGGCAGAGACAAAGATGGAGTACATTTAGCCATAGAGGCAAAGAGATAGGAAATGGACTGTTGCATGTGAGAAACATCGAGAGCGGGTGATCAGCTGGACTTCAGAGAGTGGGAAGGGGAGCAATGTGTAATAAGGCTGAAAAGGAAAGTTGGGATGAGGTTATGAAGGGCTTTAGATGACAGTAAGCCATGTGAAGGATGAATTGGAGAGCAGAGAAACTGGAAGCAGGGTGACCAATTAGGAGGCAATGAAATATTCCAAGTGAGAGGTGATGACAGTCTGAACTAGGATGATGGCATGGAGAAAAGGGGAAAGATGTTAGATGTGCAAGTGCAAATGATAAGATTTGGTAACTGAGTGGAAGTGTAAGGTGAGGGAAAGTGACAGTGAAGAAGGCAAGGATAACCTGAAATTAGGAACACAGGATACTAGAAGACTGATGGTGACTTTGACAGGAATATGGAAGTTTTGAAGAGGGGTAGATTTTTTTTGGGGGGGTGGGGGAAGATGAATTCTGTTTTGGACATTGAGTTTGCTAAGCCTTCAATACATCCAGTTTGAAATGCCCAGTAGCTAGGTGGTGATGCCAGACTGGGATTTAGTAGAGACTGTGCCTAAATATATAGGCCTGTTAATCATTTGCATAGAGGTGATAATTAAAATCACAGGAGCTTGTGAGATCTCAAAAGAGACAAAAAGAGATGAGAAGAGGACTCTGGGCAGTGCCTTGGAACATATTTGCAGTTAGGAGATTTGATAGAAAAAGACTGAGTGGTCAAACACAAGAGGAAGATGTCATAGAAACCTAGAGAGGAGAGAGTATCAAAAAGAAAAGGTGATTGTTTCAAAGGCTGCAAAGAAGTCAAGAAGATAAGGACTGAGAAAAGACCATCAATTTTTTTTTAATTTTCTAAAATTTTCTTTATTTTTATTTTTTTCAACATTCATTTTTATAAGATTTTGAATTTCATTTTTTTTCTCCCTCATTCTTTCCCCTCCCCTCTCCCTAAGACAGTAAGCAATCTGATATAGGTTATGCATGTATAATCATTAAACATATTTCCATATTGGTCATGTTGTGAAAGAAGAATCAGAACAAAATGGGAAAACCAGTAGAAAGGGAAAAAAAGAGAGAAAACAGTATGCTTTGATCTGCATTCAGAATCCATAGGTTTTTTTTTTTTTTCTGGGTGTGGATAGCATTTTCCATCATGAGTCTTTTGGAATCGTCTTAGATAACTGTATTGTTGAAAAGAACTAAGTCTATCAAAGTTAATAATAATAATAATAAAACTATCATTTTTTACAATTAAGAGATCATTGTTAACTTTGTGGAGAGGAATTTTAGTTGAGTGATGAGACTCAAAGGCAAGTAGCAAAGCATTGATAAGTTAGTGAGATAAGTGGAGTTGGAGTCAATAAGCATGGCCAACTTTTTCTAGGAGTTTGGCTGTGAATGGGAAAGACATAGGATAATAGCTTGAGGGAATGTTAGGGTCCAGTGAGGGTCTTTTAAAGATGGATGGGAGGCAGCTAGATGGTGCAGTGAATAGAGCACCAGCCCTAGAGTCAGGAGGACCTGAGTTCAAATCCAGTCTCAGACACTTGACACTTACTAGCTGTGTGACCTGGTGCAAGTCACTTAATCCAAATTGCCTTGCCATCCCCCCTTCAAAAAAAAAAAAGATGGATGGGACTTGGACATATGTGTAGGTAGCAGGGAAGTAACCAGTGGACAGAGAAAGAATGAAAACTAGATTGGGTGAGGCTAAGGGTGACCTTGTCAAAAGAGGAATGATGCCAAAAGATTTTGAGATGTAGAAAATGGAAGAAGGGGGAGCCCATGGCAGACTGCTTCTATTTTCTTTGTAAAGTATGAAGACTCTGGTTGAAAGGATGAGGGGAGGGAATGCTGTGGGAGACTTGAGAAAAGATTAGATTTTAGGAACAGCCTCAATGGAAAGCAGGGTACGGAGTGAATCAGAGAAGAGTAAAAGAATTACCTTGTAGAAGTGAATGCCCATCTGAGATTAGATAACATAAATTTATAGTGTACTCAGTCAACTTGGTTGGGACTTCCTCTATCACCATTTACCCATATAAGTAGTAGCAGAGGAAATAGACAGTGAGAATATTATAATCTGGCATTTGGATTCAACATTAGAGGACAATGTAGATTTAAACTGATTAATTGGTTAACCAGAGGGAGATTGAGAAAGAAGTTGAAGTTAGAACAAAGTGATAGCCTGATAAAGTTCTGAGAAGTGATAAGATTGGAGGTTCTAGTGAAAATGAAGAATATATTTAGGAGGGGTAAGATAGAATAGTAACCTTTGATCAGATAAAGGAATTTGAGACAGAAATGAGAAGGGAGGGCATTTCTGGCACTGGGA
Source organism: Petaurus breviceps papuanus (assembly GCF_028583685.1). NCBI lineage: Eukaryota > Metazoa > Chordata > Mammalia > Diprotodontia > Petauridae > Petaurus > Petaurus breviceps. The sequence goes on along the minus strand of NW_027187359.1, from coordinate 22,021,840 downwards.
CAAGTTTAGCAAAGTCACAGAGATGGGGAGATAGAGTTTTGTGTGTTAAGAACAGCAATTTCCCCATTTTACAAAATGAAGGAATCGAAACCACTCCAGGTTAAACAACTTTCCCAAGATCACAAAGGCAAGAAGTAGTAAAGCCAGGAACTGAGTCCAGGCCCCTGGCTCCAAATTCAGTGCTTTTCCACTAGCCACCCTTCCTATCTTACTCTTCATTTCATTCATGTTTGTGTGTGTTTATATAAATATATATCACTGCTTCTAGCAGTTTTTTCCCCTCCCTAACCCCTGTGGAAAAACAACGTACTGCTTCCGTTACCCTCCTCCCTCAGCACCCAGGTGAGGAATTCATGGTGAGTGCCCTGCCTTGTCTCAGTGGTGACTTGTCCCCTGCCTTTCTTTCCCCTCCCATTAAGCAAACAGACTAACTGTCTCACCACCCTCCTTGCCAAATGTTTCCTCATCAACCAACAATAAGATAAAATAGTCACTTTCCTTTTCTCACACAACCAGAAAACCTTGCTTACTTTAAGGTCAGATTTCTTTTCTGGCTTCATAGTATGATCAAGGTTGAGTTACCTACTATAATGCCCCTAACTGGGGACCAAAAGAGGCCTAAAAATGTGCACTTGGGAAGGGGAGGGACAATAATGGCTTTCACCTATAAATACTGGCGATTTTGGACTGAGAGGCCAACCCTGTTTATGTAGAAGACTAGGAAGAATATAATGCTCATATCATTTTTTTATTTTGCTGAGGAAGGGTGCTTTTATTAAATGTAAAACTGGAAAGACATTCCTGGTGATTCCATGTGGGCTGGGTGAGTAGGAAGGGATAGGAAAGTGAGCAGACTCAAGAAAGAACAGACTACAGGGGAAGATGCCTTCTATCACCAAGTGAGCAATATAGTATGATTTTTTTTTTGGAGGGGGGAGGGCAGGGCAATTGGGGTTTTAAGTGATTTTTTTTAAGTGATTTGCCCAAAGTCACAAGGCTAGTTTTTTGTGTTAAGCTTCTGAGAACAGATTTGAACTCAGGTCCTCCTGACTCCAGAGCTGGTACAGCTACCCTAGCCATGTAGTATGATTCTTTTTTTTTTTTTAAGCAATCGGGGTTAAGTAACTTGCTCAAGGTTACACGGCCAGTTATTTCTGGGTGTGGTGCTAAGTATCTGAGCCTGGATTTGATCCCCAGGTCATCCTGACACTGGAGCAGTATGATTCTTTATACAGTCAACCAATCTATATTAAGTGCCTACTGTGTGCCAGGCACTGCACTAAACTCTGGGGATACAAAAAGAGGCACAAGACAGTCCCTGCCCTCAATGAGTTTCTAATCTTGAATTTACAGATTAAGCACCAGAAGTTAATTTTATTGGCTCTGCTGTCTATATAACACTAATCTTAAAAGATTGTGTTTCTAGCTACAGCCAGCTACTCACTGCTCAGAAGGTAAAGAGAGCCTAGGAAAGGGACAGTAAAGAAGAAGAAAAAAAATCTGGAGAGCTGAAAGGTGAAACAAAGTGGATTAATCTCATTAGATAACCGGATTTTGTCCTGTGATTTATGTGCCTGTGACTTGTCTGTTAAATAAATTAAGCTTGCCTTGTAAGTTTGGACATTTGTGGGGAAGTAGAGAGAAATATCTGGAGACCTGCATTCTGATGAAATGAGGTAGATAGAGCTCACTAGATCCAGGTTTTTCAGATAGGGACTAATACCTTAGTTAGTTGCAAGCCACAAAGATAAAAAAGGATTGTGAATTCTGCTTCAAGAAAGTACAAAGATCAAGGAGAATTCTTTGATGACTTACACAAAAAATGAACTCTGTTGGTTTTCTACCAGCTTTGTAATGACTATGCATATACAAAGTATAAGCTGGTCTCCAAAGTAGAAAGTCAAAGAGCTAGAGCAATGCATCTTTTTTGGAGGGCAATTGGGGTTAAATGACTTGCCCAAGGTCACACAGCTAGTAAGTGTTAAGTGTATGAGGCCAGACTGCAATGTATCTTTTAAATGCATATAAAATATAATTGTTGTCCTAAGAAGTTACTTATATGAAGAATTTAAAGCAATGTGGACTTATTTTATCTGAATGAAATAAGTAGGAGGGAGAATGATCTATATTATGAACATAATGATAGCATTCATATAACACTTTAATGTTTGCAAAGCACTTTACAAATATTATTTCATTTGGGAGGCAGATTCTATTTTCACCCCTATTTTACAGATGAGGAAATTGAGGTAGACAGAGATTAAGTGACTTGCCCATGACCAAAAAACTAGCAAGTATCTGAGGGAGGATTTGAACCCATGTTTTCTTGATTCTAGTTCTAACACTATGTTCACTGTGCTACCTAATGTAAGGAAAACAACACTGAAGGAGATCAAAAGTCTCCTCCAGTTGACCAGTTGACTTCAAAAAAACAATAGTGAAGCACACATCCTTATGGACTATAAGTGGAAAATGAGGCTTCTATTGTCAAACATGGTCAGCTTGGTCAATGTATAGGCTATTTTGCCTGGTTGTACTTCTTTGTAACAAGGAAGGCTTCTAAGGTAGAAAGGATTCTTTGGGAAAGGGCAGTGATGCAAGAAAAAAATAAGCAACAATGAAACTTTTTTTTTCCTTAAAGGAATGCTTATCTACTCTCTAGGTTATCAAGGAAATTGAAGTGTTGCTTGAAAGAAAGAAACAAGTGCTTCAAGGGGGAAATAAAGAGAAAAAAAAAACAGATATAAAGAAGCAAAGGGAAGATTTCATTTGAGTCATAGATGACCCAAGGAAAGGAGGAGGAAATGACTGCGGAACATTTGGAGTTATAGAATAGCTATGAGGCTCTTCCTGTAGATGGCAGACCTAGACCATCTCTGGATGTAGCAATTTCTTGTGTTTCAAGTAAAGATGATGTGGATCTATAGATGAGAGCTCATCTAACAATGGTCGGGGAAGAGGAATGGTGATGATTCTCTATCACTGAGATCCTTTCATGTGGGGAATCTGGACAGTTATTTCAGGACATGTACATGGGATTTGATAGCCACCACAGATCTGGCAAACTTGATGACTAATCCACTTCTGGTCATTCATAGAGGGACAAATTATATCACCTGAAAGAACCTAGAAAGCACTTCTAAGGACTATTAAGAGATATATAAAATCTCAAAGACCTTGTTAGGGGTGGGGGTGAAAGGGGCACAGATGATTTTTTCAATTATACTGCTGATTAAAGGTAGGGGATTCAAAACAGAGAAGCAAATTTAGGAAGCAAGCAGCTGGCTAAGATGATGACTCCTGAGATTGTGACTTAGATTTCTCTATGACTTGATATATAGGAACAGTGGGCTCTTGACCAGGGAATAGAGCACCCCTAAAAAGATCCAGAAAAACTTATTTGCTTGGAAATTTAAAAAATCTAGTCAAATGAGATTAAAACTGAAAAAAGGAAGAGAAAAATTATCGACATAGGCTGTGGGTATAGGAATTAGCAGGCACAAATCTAGGAGGCAGAATACTAGACCAGTAATTCATGGGAGATAACATGTAAGAAGAGAGCCAGCAATAAAATCCATGTCCTTAGGTGGCTATATACATGTGCACAAAATGTGACTATTAAAGATCCAAACTGAAGGAGGCAAATTTGATTGCATAGATAATTACTGAGACTTGATAAGATAGAATTCATGACTGGAAGATGACTACCTTTTTCAAAAGGAATGGTTTAGATTTAACTTTACATAAGGGGAGGAGGTAGAGTGACTTTTTATATTGAAGCCTTCCAGTCTGACTCCAAGTTACTTCTGCAGGCTTATTGTACATTCCTTTCTTTTACAAACTGCAGGTTCCAGACAAATTGGCTAATTTGATATTCACTATATCTGAAATTCTATCTCCCATCTCTATGATTTTGTAAGTGTTGTTCTGAGAGAAATTAATATAATGCCATTATGTTAATAGCAAATTTTAAATTTGTGATTTACCTTTTCCCTTTTATTTTGGTTAAAACCCAACCATGAATGATTGAGGAGATTACTCCTAGCCCTCAAGACTCAGTTTGTTAACTTGGTGGGCTAGACCCCACCCAGTTGGGAGACCTAAATTCTGCTGGAGTATAAACAGAATCTAGTCTGGGTGAGGCTTTGCTTGGAGGAGAAATCCTTTGTCCTAGGTCCCCTCCAGAGGCAGATAAATACTAATTACTGTATACAGCCACTTTCTGAGTGGATGTATAAAGATTAGGTTCTGGGTAACCCAGCTCAGGAAGGAGAAAACTAGTTAGAGAAGTCCAGATGGAGAGAGCTTTCCCTTGCCCAGATGCCTAGAGGCTGCTGAGTCTTTTTCTTTTAAATTAATTTGTTTGTTTACTTTTAGTTTACAAGATTCAAATCCACAATTCCTTCAGTTTCACATTCTGTCCCCCACCGTCCCCTCCCCACCCCCATGGAGGCATACTGTCAAATATAGCATCTGCAAATACTTTCACATTAGACATCAGTCAGGTCAAAAAGATGGATTGTATCAGATGGAATGAAAAATAGTAAAGAGGAAATAAAACCAAACAAGAAAAAGAAAAAGATCAGGTAGTTTGCTTCAATCTGGATTCAAACTCAGTTCTTTCTAGTTCTTTTTCTGGATGTAGACATCTCTCTCTATCATGAGTCTTTTGGGATTGACTTATATCACTGCATTGCTGAGAAGAGTCCAGTCTATCAAAGTTGGTCATCACACATACGTTGTGTCTGTAATTGTGTACAAATTTCTCCTGGTTTTACTCTTCTCACTCGAGGCTGCTGAGTCTTAAATCAAACCATATTCTCAGCAGGAGGACCTGAAGAATTTTAGCCCACCTCTTCATTAAATGTCCACCAATCAGAATTGAGTTTCACTTGTCATGGGAGTTCCTTTTCAGAAAGTATTTAAGGTCTTCAGGGATGCTTTGGCATCTTTGGTTACCGAGAAAAACCACTGACCACCAATTTATTGATTGATGGCTAGCCTAATTAATAAATTGATTATTAATTACCCAGAAACTCTGTCTTTTGGGATTTTCTTTCCTCCAAGTTCTTTCATCTCAGCTCCCCATACCTGAAATGTATTCCCTCCTCACTTCACTGTCTTAGAAACCTTAGCTTCCTTCAGGGTCCAGCTTAAAAGCCATTCCCCATAGGAGATCTTTCCTGATCCTCCTTAGATACTACTGTCCCCTCTTCTGAAAATTATTTTGTATTTCTTTGGTGTAATTTTGTATTTTCTTATCAGCATACAAGTTGTTTCACCCAAATAGACTGTATGCTCTTTGAGTATAGGGACTATTATATATTTTTTTCTTTTCAGCCCCAGTGCCTACCTAGCACAGTGCCAGATAAATACTAAGTACTCTATATATCCACTTTTGAGTGGATGTGTAAAGCTATACATAAGAGAGGAAATTTAGGAAATAGTGGTGGGAGAGAGGGGAAGGCACAGGAGGTGATGGGGGACAGGCCTAGTGTAGAATATTTGAGTTTGGATCAGTGAAGAATCTTTCTATCAAAGCCTTCTCCCCAAAGCAGAACAATTAAATTTTTGACTTTTTTAAAAATACTATTTTATTTTCCCAAATTACATGTAAAAATAATTTTTCAACATTGATTTTCTAAAATTTTGAGTTCCAAATTTTCCCCTCTCCTTGAGATGGTAAGCAATTTGATATGGTTATACATGTCCAATCATGTCAAACTATTTGCACATTAGCCATGTTGTTAAAGAAAACAGACCCAAGGGGGAAAAACACAAAAAAAAATAGTGAGAAATCATAGGCTATGATCTGCATTCAGAATCCCATTAGTTCTTTCTCTGGAGGGGGTAGCATTTTTCATCATGAATCCTTTGGGATTGTCCTGGATTATTGTATTGCTGAGAATAGCTAAATTATTGACAGTTGATCATCGTATAACATTGCTGTTACTGTGTACAATGATCTGACTCCACTCCCTTCACTTTGGGATCAGTTAATGCAAGTCTGTCCGAGTTTTTCTGAAATCATCCTAGTTGTCATCTCTTAAAGGACAATAGTATCCCACTACAATCATATACCACAACTTGTTCAGCCATTCCCTAGCTGATGGACATAACTTCAAATTTCTAATTCTTTGCCACCACAAAATGAACTGCTATAAAGATATTTCTACAAATAGGTCCTTTTCCCTTTTAAAAAAAATGTTCTTTGTCATTCTATTTACTGGGCAGTGAGGTGGCATAGTGGATAGAGTGCCAGTCCTGGAGTCAGGGAGACACGAGTTAAGTCCTGCCTCAGATACTTACTATCTGTGTGATTCTGGCCAAGTCATTTAACCCTGTTTGCCTCAGTTCCTCATTTGTAAAATGAGCTAGAGAATGAAATGGCAAACTACTCCAGGATTTTTGCCAAGAAAATCCCAAATGGGGTCACAGAGTCAGACACAACTAAAATGACTCAACAAAAATATAGTGTACCCACTCTATTGCACTGTTCTACCACTCCATCTCTTAGTCAATAACCCAATTGTTTTTGATGATAATTGCTTCATAATATAGTTTGAGATCTGGTATGGCTAGGCCACCTTCCTTCACATTTTAAAAATTAATTCTCTTTATATTAACTTTTTGTTCTTCCAGATGAATTTTATTTTTTTTTTCTAGTTCTATAAAATAATTTTTTGGTAGTTTGACTGGTATGGCACCGAATAAGTAAATTAATTTGAGTAGTATTGTCATTTTTATTATATTGGCTCAACCTACCTATGAGCAATTGATATTTTTCTAATTGCTTTGATCTGACATTATCTGAGTGAAAAGCATTATGTAATTATGTTTATGTAGTTCCTGGGTTTGTAGTCTTGACAGGTAGACTCCCAAGTATTATATATTATTTACAGTTATTTTAAATGGAATTTATCTCTTGCTTCTGACTTTGTTGGTAATATATAGAAATGCTGATGATTTGTGTAGGTTTATTTTAATATCCTACTACATTGTTCAAGTTATTTCAATTGTTCAATTTCAATAAAAAATATTCAATTTTTAGTTTATTCTCTAAGTATATCATCATATTATCTGCAAAAAGTAATAGTTTTGCTTCCTTGTTGTCTATTCTAATTCCTTCAATTTCTTTTTCTTTTATTGTGATAGCTAACATTTCCAGTAAAATATTAAATAATAGTTGAGATAATGGGCATCTTTTCTTCACTCCTGATCTTATTGGGAAGGCTTCTGGCTTATCCCCATTACAGATAATACTTGCTGATGGTTTTAGATAGTCACTACTTATTTTAAGGAAAACTCCATTTATTCCTATGGTTTCTAGTGTTTTTAATAGGAATGGATGTTGTATTTTATCAAAAGCTTTTTCAACATTCATTGAGATAATAATATAATTTCCATTGGTTTTGTTACTGATATGGTCAATTATGCTGATAATTTTCCTAATATTGAACCAGCCCTGCATTCCCAGCATACATCCCACCTCATCATAGTATATGATCCTTGTGATATATCGATGTAATTAATCTCCTTGCTAGTATTTTATTTAAAATTTTTGCATCAATATTCATTAGGGAAATTGGTCTATAATTTTCTTTCTCTATTTTAACTCTTTCTGGTTTAGATATCAGCACCATATTTGTGTCATAGAAGAATTTGGTAGAACTCTTTCTTTGCCTATTTTTCTAAATAGTTTATATAGTATTGGAATTGTTCTTTAAACATTTGATAGAATTCACTTGTGAATGCATGTGGCCCTGGGGATTTTTTTCTTAGGGAATTCACTGATGACTTGTTCAATTTCTTTTTCTAAAATGGGATTATTTAAGTATTCCCTCTTCTGTTAATCTGGGCAATTTACATTTTTTGTAAATATTCATCCATTTCTCATCCAATCATCCATGATTGTCAAATTTTTTTGGCATATACTCGGGCAAAATAGCTTCTAGTAATTGCTTTAATTTTCTCTTCATTGGTATGAATTCACTCTTTTCATATTTGATACTGGTAATTTGGTTTTCTTTTAAAAAAGTCAAATTAACCAGTGATTTATCTATTTTATTCTTCCCTCTCCTCCATAAATCAGCCCTCAATTTTATTAGTTCAATGGTTTTCTTAACTTTTGATTTTATTAATCTCTCCTTTGATTTTCAGGATCTCCAATTTGGTGTTTAATTAGGGCCTTTTAATTTGTTTCTAGTTGCATGGCCGGTTCATTGCTCTGTTTTTTTTTGCTATTTTATTGATTTAGAGATGTAAACTTTCCCCTAAGTCCTGCTTTTGACTCATTTTTGTCATTCTCTTTAATGAAATTGTATTTGTGGTTTGTTCTTAGATGCATTCATTATTCAGGATTATTTGGTTTCCAATTAATTTTTAATCTACCTTTTCATGGTGCTTTATTAAATTTTTATTGCATCATGATCTTAAAAAAGTATACATTGGAGCACCAGACCTGGAGTCAGGAGGACCTGAGTTCAAATCTGGCCTCAGACATTTGATACACTTACTAGCCATGTGACTTTGGGCAAGTCACTTAACCCTAATTGCCCTCCAAAAAGCAAAAAAAATTAAATTAAAAAGGATACATTTAATATCTCTGCTTTTCTGCATTTGGTTGTTTTTTATGCCCTAAAACATGGTGAATTTTTGTGTAAGTGCCATGTACTTCTGAGAAAAAATTCTATTCCTTTCTATTCTCATTCAGTTTTCTCCAGAAGTCTAGGATATCTAACTTTTCTAAGATTCTATTCACCATCTTCTTGTTTATTTTTTGGTTAGATTTATCTAGTTCTGAGAGGAGAAAGTTGAGCTTCCCCACTAGTATGGTTTTATTGCCTATTTCCTCCTGTAATTCAAAAGACTATCTCCCTAAAATTGCCATACATCAGTCTTAATTCTCCCCATTAGGGCTAAGTTCCATTTGCTCTTTTATTTATTGGTGGAAATGCCAGAATAGTCTTGTTCTAGATATGACACTTAAAAAGAAATTATTTTATCATTTTGGGCATTTGAATAACCAGTGACTAAAAAATTAATTACCTGGTAGAAAATCTCCTGGTCAAGATTCTTCAAAATTAGCTAGCTTAACCTTTGGATGACAGTTGCACTTTTCAAGTATTTATTAAGATGATATATTGTACAAAGATTACTATGGAAGACTCTTGAGGAAGTTAAAAAGTTCATCTTGCATGATGTAGTGGTAAGAGTAATGAATTTGGAACTGGTAAATCTTAACTCTGTTACTCAGCAAGTTACTTTATGTCTGTGAGTTTCATGGACACAATGAGGATTGGGCTGGATGGAACTAATTTTTTTTTTGGAGGGGAAATTGGGGTTAAGTGACTTGTCCAAAATCACATGGCTAGTGAGTGTTAAGTATCTGAGGCCAGATTTGAACTCGGGTCCTCCTGACTCCAGGGCTGATGTTCTATTCACTGCACCTAGCCTCCTCTGGATGGAATTCTTAATTCCATAATACTAGAAAAGACATGGTTTCCTGCCTTCATAGCACTTATAGTCTGGTAGGAAATATTTTATTACACTTTTTGAAAAACCTCATTTATTAATACTATTTTTCCCCAAACCATTAATTTTTTAACATCCTTTTCTTTTTAAATTGAGTTCTAAATTCTCTCTGTCCCTCTATCACCCTGTTCCCCTCTCACTAAGGCAAGCAATATAACAATTATACCTGTGAAATCATGCAAAACATTTCCACATTAGCCCCACATTTTTTTTTTTGAAGCAAGAAAAGTGAGAAAATTATTCTTCAATTTGCACAGTTCATCACTTCTCTCTCTGGAGGTGAACAGCTTTTTTTTTTCATCATGAAGTCATTTGGAATTGTCTCAGATCACTGTAGTAATAATATCTGTAACTAACTTGAAGTGGCTAGAAAATTGTCTAACCCAAAAGCATACTATAGAGATAAAGCTGACCTCAGAGATGCTCTCAGGGAAACTTTACAGCTGCAGGGAATGCATGGATCCTACCCAGCTGTTTGTTTGGGGTTCGACAAATTTGAATGTTTGTGCTATGTATCTCAATGGACCTTGCCAGAGGAAACTGCCCTCTCACCAAAAATTGCTTAACTACCAAGTGAAATACCAGCTCTTATGCTGGTATTCTTCTCTGAAACCCTATATAATGTAAACCTTGAAGAGACTGGACAGGCAGTCTTCTGTCAGCTTCCCTCTTCTACCAAGGACAATCTTTCTAAAACTATTTTCAGATTTTGGGGTTTGTTCTCATGACTAATAGTGCCAGAGCATACCCATAAATTTCCTGATTGAAAAAAAAGAAAGGAATTTTTGAGGCATTGCAGTGGGGTAGTGAATAGAGCACTAGCCTTGAAGTCAGGAGTTTTTGAGTTCAAATCCAACCTCAGACACTTGATACTTGTGTGACCTTGGGCAAGTCACTTAACCCCAATTGCCCTGCCTTCCCCCTTCTAAAAAAATTTTTTTTTCACTGCATTAGCATTTTGTTTATACTTTTTCTATGTGAAAGTCATGTCAGATTGTAAGGGAGGGCAATTATTCACTGGAAACTTCCTAGAAGTGCAGTTGAACTAAGCCTTTAGAGGATGGATAGGAATTCAACAAATAAAGGAGATATAATCAATTACTTTTATCTGAAGTCTTCCATTTTCCAGAGCCCTGCATCTAACATAGCCTTCAAGAACCCAAGGTCATCTCCATGCTACAATGAAGAGTTAAAGTAGAACTTTAGCGGAAGTCTTTCTTTAAAAGCAGTATAAAACTAAGAGAAAATTTGTGGTGAGGTAGCCATGCCATCTGGAAGTTTGAACCATTTAACAATAGCTGCACTGTTTGATTTTTACTCCATCATCAGCATGTCATGTCACTCCCCACAATAGTCCTTTCCCATTCCAAGATAAGCTCAAGACCAAAAAACTCATCAACATGGAGATTGCTTCAGTTTTGCTTCTCCCCCCTCTAATTGGAGGGTAAAGCAAAAAATCCCTCCTCCTATAGTTTCCCTTTGTAGAGGACTCAAAATCCTAGCCATTTCTTCATTTGCCACCAACTGTTTTGCCTGGTTTTAGTCCGCCACTTCAATGCTCCCCTCTTCCCCCAGCTTCCTTTTACATATGGTCTTTCTCCATTAGATTGGCTGTACTTTTTCTCCTTCGTACACTCCTTAGCATAGTGCCCCATACCTAGTAGGCCCTCAATAAATGTTTCCTACATTTTATCAGAGAGAGCCTTGGGTAAATTTCTCAAAATTATTTCTAAGCCTTCTATCAAATGAGAATGTTCATCTCTTCTTTTTTAAATGCTGAGAAAAGCTCTATATTTTTTGAGTTCCCCCAGATTCTTCCATATTTTAAATGACCAACAATGCTTCTATTATGGGCAAAGAAGTAAAAGAAACTATATTAAAATTCTATTTTTCAGATTCTTGAAAATGAGCAACAGTATAAAACAAGCTCAGAACACCACAGTTCTCTGTACTGCAGAGTATATTGTTTTTCACTTTAGTTTTCCTTCCCTTCTCCCCCTTTTTTGGAAACACAGGTAACAAATAGATGTTTTACATGACTTCATATGTATGATGGATATCACTGTTTATCTTCTCAATGGGTGGAGGAGAGGGGGAGAAATCAGAACTCAAAAAGAATTTGGAATTCAGAATTTTAAAAAATGAAATGCTATAAGTAAATAAACAAACAAAAAGAACTGGCTTAAAACTGGCCTGATGAGAGGGAACATTTCATATAACTCTTACACCCTTCCATTTCTCCTCTAATGTAATCCAGACTTCAGCTACTGAATTCGAAAGGGCTGCCAAGTTACTTCCCCACCTCCCCCCATAGGCCAGAAAGTAGAGGACTAATAACTATATGGATTGAGCTGGATTGTTATTTCTAATTTAAAGGAGGTAGAAATAAATCAGGAACAAAGCAGATTAAAAAAAAAATTTTAAAGGAGCCAACATGAATCTCAGAAACAACAAAATACCTTTTCCAATGAAATGGTTTTATTTGGTTAGTTTATTAAACACTTTTAAGACAATTCATTTTGGTCTGTACCCTTCTAAAAATATTTCAAGTTTTAAATGAACCTCCAATAAACAAAAGAAAATTACCATGCACAAATTTAAGATCAAAATACAACACTCTGATTTCTCACAATTATAAAATCCAGTCAGTACAAACTACATTAAAAAAGATAAAACACTTTCACCGATCCTTGGTACAATATTACAAGACAATGGCAATAAAGTCCCCAAAGCACAGTTTAAGTGCTTAACTAAAGGGAATAATTTTCCCTTAGTTACCCAACTTTATACTGAACATGTAAACAAAATAAATGCTACATAATCCAAGAAAGTGAACATATCCGTTTTGCATCAGTGTTACTTGTAAACCATAAAGCAATTTGTTAAGAAAGATTATAGATAAAAAACGCTTCTGATTTTGAACAATTCTATACTAGTAAAGGAATAGACAATTATTCCATGAATAAAACTAATTTGGACCTCAGATGTGAAACATGGCATTTAATTAAAGCCCAGTAATACAATTGTTCCAACAGATTAGAAATTCTTGAGACAAGTATCCTACTAAATTTGGAGACTGTCACTTCAGCCATTACTTTTTATTTTTTTAAGCTTTTTAACTCTACATAATAGTTTCAAAAAACTAACCTTACTATAATTATTTCTGCTGTAAATCAGTTTTCAGTAGGTCACAAAGTACCATTAGAATTGCACATTTTCTTTAAATATTATTTTCATCATGCATAATGTAACTTCATCTGAAGACAGGCTTAACTATGCCTTATAACTTGGAAATCTGTTAGTTTATGAAAGCTGCAAATCCTTTAGAAAGCCAGTATTCACTCAGCTGTCCCATATCAGAAAATATCCACATTATGATTAAACTACGTAAGGCTTATTTGTGCTTGACAGAATGAAATCCGTTAGAAATTTATATTAGCAAATATCATCCTCGTGGCATTATTAAAAGAAATATTGTTACAGAACAGAAAGATCTGAGAAGTTACGGATTTTTAAAGAGTCAAACTGAATTAACAACTGTTTTAGAAGACAAGAGTAGGTTGTCTTATTTGTGGAAAAGATTATACAGCAACTTTACACATTTCAAGTCTCATGTATGGTTCTCATTCACAAACTGCAATAGTCTCTACAGGTCACAATTAATATACCACAAGAAAGGAAGCCTTTCTATCTGCCAAAGGTGCTACAGTAACCAACTCCACTGCAGGGATGGGACAATGTTTGGGGAACATTATGACTGTTTCTCAAACACAATTCAAAACACTACATGAGTTTCTCAGCAACTGGTTTAACATTCCTGCTATCAGTTCTACTGAGCTGCATGTATACTTATACCATAACTAACAAATACATGATTTTTAAAAACACTGAAATCACTTCTGTTGGTAACTAGAAACAAGAGTAAGGAAAGGGACAGACTGAATGACTTGCAATAAATAGAATGGGCTAAAATGTGAAAAAAAGAGAAAACTGATATACCCTATGGATTAAAAAAACAAAACCTAATTGTATAATACATGCCTGTTGAGTGACTAAGCAATTATAATGTGCTCTTCTGTGCTCACCCCTACCAAAGGTCACTTATACACTTCCTGGTGTTACTAAATCTAAATATGAAGTTTAATTCTCTTATATTTTGAATCTTGTGGTATTTAATAGCTTAAAAGGTGACAAACACTTATGTCACGTAATAGTTTGAGTTTAGGACACCTTGACCCCACATTCCCAAACTTAAACACTTCAAAAAGTGTTATATATGTGCTAGAATCAGAGCTTCCAAATGTTATTCTAGAGATGCTTCTGAAGCAAAAACCCCCTGCCCCCAAAACCCCTTACTTTCACATATGTTGTAATGTAATCTCTTATTGTTGTAAAGAAGAGATTATAATTTCATACTCAATTCAAAGTTTGGATTCAGGCTTATTACTTAGAATTAAATGTGAATTATGAAACTGATTGCTTAAGACAAATCTTAGCTAAAATAGTGATAAAAATTCATAAATCGGGGCGGCTAGGTGGCATAGTGAGTAGAGTGCTGGCCCTGGAGTCAGGATGACCTGAGTTCAGATCCGACATCAGACACTTAACACACACAAACAAAAAACCTAGCCGTGTGACCTTGGACAAGTTACTTAAACCCAATTGCCCTCCAAAAAGAAAAAAAAAAAAGTAAATGCATACTATACAGCGTCTGTTGTCCACACACATCAAGGGCAATTTTCATGCATTAAGCAGGTGACAATCTAGTGTACCCAAGGAACATTAGATCTTCCAAGGATCTGGCCACTTGGCTGCTTGCTGAGGTAGCTAGCCAACAGGCTGACAAGGAAGAATGCTTACCTAATTAGAAGGCAGTAATGGGTTTTGGATTATTCCCTATTGTCCCACTCTCAAAAATAGCCCCAAGGGCTTCCCAGATTATACTTGGTGTATGGGAACAGGACTGGGGAACAAGAGATTCTATTATAAACTCAAAAGGCCTAAGACATCTAAAAGATGTCTGGGTAAATAGTTTGGGTTTTCTCAGGGTTTCATTCAATTCTTGGACTGGTCCCTGCAGAGAACATGGATGAGCTATCAGCTCTTAAAACCTAATCTGGTGTCCAGGTATATAGATAGCAGCCCCTCCAAGACCAGCTAACTATGGTCATTAAAAGTGTCTCTCTAAGGTATTTATGAGCCACATCAGTCTTAAAAGAGTGCCTTTTTGATACTTCACAAACAATTAAGAGAAATGGATACAGAATCAGAGTATAGGGGCAGGGATTTGGGGAATAGATGAATCCGACATGAAAAGTGGCCAAGAGAATTCTTTTTCATCTCTAAAAAGGCCCCTTAAACATCTTAAGGGGAAAAAAAGCACATCTTTTGAGGGAAGGGCTAATTCTCCTTTAGGAATAGCTCTGGTTAATGAAACTTGAATAGCAAAACCAGCAACAGATCAGACAAAAGATGAATGTAGACAAATGAAAAACACACTAAAATAGAAAGGCAGCTAAGCCCTAGTAAATTACCTCCAGATAAATGTATTTCCAAGTTAGTGAATTTACCATCTCAATGATCAAGCTAAGTTCTTAGCAAAGCCTGTCAAGGACAGTGGCTTAAGTAGAAAATGCTATACAGCTCCTTAATTATAAAATTTTAAAATTGAACAATGAGATTCATCATGAAAAATTAAAGACAAGGCACAGGATCGCAGAAACTATTCCAAAGATTCTAGAAAAAATTATCAAAGGATGATATAATTTACAATCCATTCATCAATTCCCAAGGATCCCAAAGAAATAAGTAGATTTGCAAATGTTCAAATCTGTGAGGCATTAGATCAGAAAAGACAGAAGCATAAATTATTATTCAAGGTACCTTCAAAAACAACTATCAAAACTCTCATCCTTTTGTGGTTGTTCACCAGTTCTGATAGGCAAACATTAGGATCACTTGGTTGAGATCTAGGAGGAATTTATAGATCATTAGTCCAACTCATATGAAAAAACTGAAGCACAGAGACTTGCCCAAGGTGATAAGTCTTTGAGTATCACAACTGAGATTTTAAATGTGGCTTATCTAAAGCCAAATGCAATGTTCTTAGACATTTGACAGTTAGGAAGGAAGACCTGTCAGAATTTGACTGAAAATCATGGTAGTTAGAGATAACATTTTGAGAATCACTTTTGTACACTAAAGATTAAAGGTTGCTTTGTTTAGTAAAACCAGGAAGAAAAATTACACAGAGAATAATCGAAATTCTAAACAGCAAATGAAGTTCTTAATTCAAGCATTCTCCATCCCTTCCTCTCCCCTGCAGAATAATTTCCCTCAAAAAATGGTTCATGTTGGTTTTGTTGATTTTTCTCTTCTTCCTCTTTTTTCCTAAAAGAAAATTTTCTTTGTCATAAGGGATGGCTCTCTGGAAGATAAGGGGCTTAACTCTATGATGGTGTAAAAACAAAAGATAATCAATACAGATCTACTAAAAAAAAAAAAACCCACAAAAAGAGAACTGGTTTATATATTAAATTTGACCATGAACCTAATGCAAAAATCCCTACATTTGAAAGCTTCTGTGGTGGTAAGGATGGGAAGAAAAGTTTATTACTTAGGAAGCTGACTGATGTGGACAATTTTGTCAGAAAAATCTTTATGCTGAGCTGTAATCAGTCTCCCATCTATATAAATGATCCAGAATTTTAAAAATACTATTTTGTTTTTTCAACCTTCAAATCAATACTTTCTGAGTCAATCATTAACTTGGATCTGAATATTACAAGTATAAAAGGGATGGCACCAGATTTCTAACTTTCTTCTGTAGAGGAAGGAGGACGACAAATTTATCCTTTCTCATAAGATCATAGATCTAGGATTTAAAGGAGACCTTGGAGACTATCTAGTCAAATCCCCTTATTTTATAAACTAAGACCCAGGGAAGGTCACACAGATGGTAAAATCTGGGATTCGAACACGAATTCTCTGATTTCAGAGCCATTGCTTCTTCTATTGTATCATGCCAATTGAACATTTTGCCAAATTTCTAAATCCTGATATTTTCCAGAAATCTAATAACTAGCTCTTTGTGTGGGCATGGATAACAATAAAGGAAATCTAACTTTGTGTATACAATGAGACCAATCATATGACCAAAACACTAGAGGCATCACAGATTTGCTGTTGTTCAGAGACTTATAAACCTTTAGCCTCTTTTGAGGTAAATAATTTCTGAGCTAAATAATAATTGCTCAGTAAGAGTTTCAGAAACAAGATATTTTAATGTTCTAGTCTTCAAATAATTTTTTGGATATAATTCAGCCTCTTCTCCCCAGCAACCAAAAAAACCCCTATCACCTTTTAATTTTTAAACCTTTAATTTCATATGACTTCATGTATAGGAAAAAGCTAGCACTTCTGGTCAATAAAACTTTCAGAATTTGAAAATATACTTAATATTTTTAGAGTATTAAACCAGGCATTTTTTTGTGTAAGTTTTCAACCCATTATTTTAAAAAGGAAGAAATTGAAGCCCAGTGAGTTTAAGTGACTTGCTAAGGTAACACAGGTAGAAAGCAGCAGTTAGGATGCAAATCCAGGTCCTCTAACACACTTGTCTTTCCACCTGGATATTAATTTACTTTTGAACAGAAAGGACCAGAGGAAAATCTCACAGCTCTCATCTTCAAGCCACCTACTTACCCAAACACCTGTAAAATATGAAGAAAAGCTCATGGCTGACAAAACTAACACCACAAAGTCCATGATCTAAAGCTCAAGCATTTTACTCCCAGAGAAACTGTTCACACTGAAACAATATACTTTTTATGAGACAATTAAAAGCATAAAACCAGAAGAGGAATGACAGTGACTAGTTGGAAACACAAAAACTGCTCACACAGAAACGATTTACTCTTTATGAGATTAAAAGCATAAAACTAGAAAAGCAATGAGGGTGACTAGTTAGAAACACAAAGACTGCACTGACAAGCCAGTGGAGAACAAAGGAGACAGAAAAATGCAGACACGATAGCTCAAAAAAGCCAAGCAGCCAGGAGCAATTTAATGCAACCAATAGTTCTATAAACTCTAATAGTGTCTGAAGGCATCACTATATAGGGTCTATTACTGAGTATTAAGAGCAGGTTAAATTATGTTCATGTTAACAGTTTAAGAGTAATGGGACAGACCAAGTGGTGATATTTTTGTTTTGTAATCCCAGATTCAGAGAGGCTGAAGCTGGTCTCCAGAGTTCAGAAATTCCGAGCTGCAGTGGGCTAAGGGACGGAGTGTCCATAGTATGTCTGGTATCAATCTAGTGAGTTCTAGAAAAAGGGAAGGGAGTCAAAAGGTTGCCTAAAGATAGGACTCATGAGTAGCCCCTCTACTTTCAACCTCTGTTGGAAACAGAGACCAAGTCTAGTCTTAAAAAAAAAAAATTTAGGGAAGTATATAAAAGATGAGAAAATTTTCGATCAAAATCATTAAAAATAAAGTATTGGCACCAAAAGGAAAAGATTTAGTTATTTAGAAAGTTTATTTTATGTGGGGAGGAATTATGGTACAGTGGTTTGAAGTCACAGGACTTGGATTATAAATCAGAGCTCTGTACTACCTGTGTGACTGAGATCAAATTTGTAAAGCACTTAGCACAGTGCTTGGCACAAAATGGGTTTTTAATAAATACTTCTTCCCTTTCCCCTTTTTGCCCCCTCTCCCCCATAATCCTATAGCTCAACCCATAATCTCTGTGACCTCTATGTTCCTTAATATCTGTTGTATTCCTAACAGAACACAAACAACTTGAAAGCAGAAATTTTCACTTTTATATTTGTATCCTCGACACTTAGCCTAGGGCCTGGTACAAAGGAGGTGCTTAATAAGTGCTATTTGACTGATTAGTACTTTGAGAGGGGAGAAGGCATTAACTCTTTTCAACCACTGAGGGATCTTTAACATTCCAAATAACTGGTCCAAGTTACATGAAAAGTTCCCCTAGTGGCCTAGAAAAGTTAACAAACCTTTTTAAGCACCAAACTTATAATTAAGATAAATTGACAGACACTAGGAAGATAAAGCCCAGATAATTTCCTCAGAATATAAAAAAAAAATTGTAGTAAATTAGTCCTACTGCCATGAAAACCAATGGGAATATTTAGAGATATATCAATCAATAAACATTTTCTTAAGCGCCTTACCATGTGCCAGGTGCTGAGTGTTAAGTGCATAATTTTTAAAATAAAGAGAAACTAGATAATTCAGCAGTTTTCAGTATGAGATGCCTAAAACAGACAACTATCCAAATGTCTTGGAAGCCATTTTTGACATAATTCTGAATATTCTAATGGTTTCATTTAAAAACTTTAATTTGATGTATTTATCAAAATTAAAGATGAATGAGACAACAAATTTATTTTAAGTGCTTAAGCTACCATTTATGAACTGCTTTTCTCCACAGAAACAGCACTTCAGAGGAAATAAAAAGAGAATACAAAAAAATAAGTCTTAAAGAAATAATAGTAAAATCTGTTCACTGTGGTTCTAGACCTGTGTTGAAGGAGTCTAAGTTGGCAGAATATGAAGTAAGATATAATTTTTAAAATGAAGTACACAGGAACAGATTTTCTAATAAAGAAACAAGGGATAAATACATCTATGTCTCAGCCAAATTAACAGGAAAAATGATAAAGAATTTCTCTCTACATATATATCTATGTTAAGATTGTCTATATGTAGCTCTAATTATTATTTAGGAAAATGAAGTTGTTGGAATGATTTTAATAAACTTAACCCAAAGCTTTAAGTTCCATATAATTTGCTGAAAAAAGATGGAAAAGACTAATGAAATAAAAGATATTTTTTAAAGACCATTATGTGTACTGAAATATTTCAAAAAATATTTTATTAAATAATGTCATGACACAAATCAATCTTTTGGGGGGAAAGCATGGATTATCCTGAGTCATTTCTATTAATTCAATTAACTGCCTAGCTGCCAAATAAAGCCTTCATAGTGCCTATTTTCTCAACATATCTAATTCATTCTGTGACAATAAAAATGGCCACAGTAAGTCTCAAAATATATCAGACCATGAGTGATTTACTATTAATGAGGAAATTAGAGGTCAAATTCTAGCTGAGCACTACATATTTTAGAAGAAATAAAAAAGCAAAATTTCAACCTCAAAATAAGCTTTATAGAACACTCTAAATGATTCTACAATGAAGTTTCATTTGTTGACTTACATATGATCTTATAAAATAATCAGAATAAGTTTTTAAAAATTAGGTAATTTAGAAAACCTCAATTGTTGAGAAGAATCCAGCTTTTTAGCTTATTGTGCTAAAATGCATGCTAGCTTTACAAATTGACAATCATGACGTACCAAAATATAAAAAACAAAACAAAACAAAACCAAACCCACCAAAAACTAAAACCTGTAGCAAGAGGAGTACTTTAAATAGAAATATTGTTAGAAAGTATATCCCCTTTAAACAAATAAAATGTATAAACGCTTTGAATAGTTGAGTTGCTAAAAAACTATGGCAGATGTGGTTAAGTCCTACTTTGGTTGACTCTTCATAGCATGCAAAATATCTGTATCTCCAGTTCAGCCTTCTTAAATACAACCTACTATTAACCATGCCTCACTATCAACATAAAACTAAGTAAACTAAGTTATTATCATCATTGTAATGGCTTAATCTCCCTTTATTTGTGACTAATGTTTTTAAAGGATGTTAGAAAACATGCAAAATAATTTCCCTAACTGAAGATATAATTTTCTTTCCCTTATGGAGTACAGCAACTGAAGATGGTCCTTCCCCCCAAAAAATACCCCCAAACATTTTTCCTTTGTAAATTCTAAAGTTTCCTAAAATTATAAAGAGATCTTTTGTAAACATCTGGGAAACTTGGCAATATACATATGTGAGTAGCCAAACTCTTTACAACAGAAATGTTTACCTTATAATTATATATTTTTTAAAAAGCAGCAGGGTATAATAAAAAAAGCACTGGACTTATATTTAGGAGACGTGGGTTCAATTCCTGGCTCTTTAACAAAAAATGTCTATCTCTGAAGATCTGATTCTCCATTTCCTCATTGGTAAAATAAGGTAGTTGGACTAGATGAGCTCTCAGGCCCCCTTCAGTGCTAAAATGCTATGGTTCTCTTACCAGGTCAGTGAACTGGAAATTTAAAGACCTAGTTTCTTCTACAGAATCACAACACTTCTTTTTGTAATTTTTGGCAGGTCACCTCTTTAGGGCCTGAAAGACCTCTCAAATGTGCACAATGGTGATAACCTTATCCCCTTCAGAAACAATGAGAATATCTGTGATCAACACTCTTAGGTTTAATGTATTATCTCTTACATCCTATGTTACAGAATGGATGCCATTAAGTTGTGAAGGAGAATACAACAGGCACTTCAAAATTTTTATTTTATATTATTTTTCCTACATTCCTACACTCCTTCCATACAGAAAACAAAACCACTTATCTAGGGTCCTGCAGTATGAGCCACTCATTTGCAATAAACACATATTTCTTTCAGGATACTTTAGGAACCCTCAATTAGACTTTAAGTTTCCTGTAGCAAAAAACTTGTCTTTTATCTCTACAATCCCTACAACTCCCAGAACACCACATGAAGTAAGTGCTCAATATGTGGTTAGTTAGATGATTTAGTGCAGGGATGTCTGCTGACTTTGCCTTTTCTGGATGCTATATGAACCTTTAGTTACCCACTTAATAGCTGGCTATTACTCCATAGTGTTCAGAGGCAGCTAATTAAAGAGAAAAGGATCTGCTTAGTCCTAGGGTCCTCACTTCATGGTGGTTTTCAACAGGCCCTGTGGTTCTGATAGGTGACAGCTCCTTTTCAATGGTCAAAAGCCGTGTGTCAGTTTATTTCTTTCAATCCAAGAGGGTACAAAAACTGGCCACAACCAAGTTCCCATCCCTCCCAGATACCAACACACTAAAAGGAATTAATACAATCTTTTTCAGCATCCTCCTGAAAACGGTTTTAGATTATGGTTTTTATATGCTACAACAGAAATGTACCAAATATTCTAATGAAGCAAAAAGAGTTAATGGAATTCCCTAAATGCCTAATCTATTAATAGTGGATCTCTTGGGCACTAGGGAGGAGAGTCCTCTTTGTGTGTCACACAAATGACAAAAAAAGTTGATGTTGTTACTTCTACATGGGTATTTTTGCCCCTCCACCTCATCCAACACAGCATTTGTCCTTGTTGACAAGACCAACTTATAAATTAAGATAATGATACTTTCAAGTTGAACACATCACCAAAAAACGTACCACTAATAAGACTATAATGTAACACGGCAAAATACTTAAAAATACATATTTTAAAGTTCCCTTATTTCCAACACATTTCAGAAAATTTTTACCTTGTTGCAACCTAGAGAATAAGGCCTATTTCTAGATACTAATTCTCCATGCCTGTTTGCCACTAAATTAAATTTTACTCCTAGACATTTCCTAAGTAGTATGTCTTTGTACAGCACAAAACATATCATCAACAATTACTTGGTAAACAAGGCTTTTTAATTCGACTAATGAAAACACAAAAACCTAGCAAACTCATTAAAAGCTATCAGTGCTCAATATTTATACTCAATATGGATTTTATTGCCTAATTATTCATTAACACAGCAGTTTAAAACTGAAGATCAGCAGGTTCTACAGTAAATCTGAAGCACCAAAAGTTGGTAACATATATAGACCAGAGCTAAAATTTAAAAAAGCAAATACATATTAACAAACATTCTAAAACACATACCAAACAATTCGTAAGCATGCACACAACTACCTACACATACATACATAAACTCACTCTCTTCACAGGATATAAGCATCCTCAAAAATTAAAAAGTATCTTCATCCTAATTTTTAGATTTCCTTTGAAAATTCATTCTGGGAGAGACTCATCTTTTTAGGTCATCTAGTCCAATCTCTTTCCCTCATTACCATCACTAAAACATAAATATCTTCTACAATACCCCCAGAGCACGTGTCCATAGGAAAAATAGAACTAATTTATGTCATAGCCTAAGGGAGAGCTGTTTAGTACGTCCACTTGCTCTGACAACCTGAGATAGCTCTCCTTCTACAAGTGAGATTATGAAAATGAATTGCACTTTTACCCGAAGGTGTTTATTTATATTTAAAACTTTAAGACCTATTATCAGCTGCCAATCACTATATACATGACTGGAACAAGTGATCTAATTAAAAAGGACTTTGAAAAATACATCCATCATGATATGATGTTTCAAGGCATAAGTGGAGTGTTGAACACAAACCTGCATAAAACAAGTTAAAATTATTTTCCAATACTGAAGTAGCTCTAATTTTAACCCCCCCACACACACACTATTTATTTTAGAACATAATGAAATTAAACACATACATCCCTGCACTTCAACACAAGAATCTGTAGTACTTGTAAATACAGCTAAAATAATAGTTTGGCACTTAGCAGCTTTTGTTGGTTATTGCATACTTGATCATGTAGCAAGTCTATTTCACAAACATTACATAATTTGAGTAGCTACACTGTAAACTGATTTTTAAAAAATCATTTTTATTACGATCGATTTACTGAATTATATAGGTATAGAAATATTCCAAGTAGGAATCTATTAACTAAAAAAAAAAAAATCCTGTGAATTTTCTCCTTTGAAGGGATTCTTCCCCTCAAACATGAGCTGCTATTGTTATTCCTACCATTATTTGGAGAAGCATTATAAAATCTTGAGAAAAATCACACACGCACATAAAATAAACACAGTGGCTTTAACAAAGATACCAAAGTCTTCTTTCAAACAAATCTCAACTACTATTTTTGAAAATCACTTGCCAAACACTGCATTTCTAGGTGAGAACACCTGGCACAAGATATTGCAGCCTGGAAATCATCTTTGGAGAATTTTTTTCTTCTGTAACTAGTAACCTAATTTTAAAAGTAATTTCTACTCCTTCACTGTGGCATCTTCTTGGCTTTACTTGAAATGTGTCTTCATTGTTGACTTGCTTTGATTAAAAAATAACATCATTATGAAAATTTGCACAGAACAACTGTTGTTGGGATACACCAAGAGGAAAAAAATGTGGTTTAATTTAAACAATTATCTAACATTATTGTCAAGCAAAGCCAGCCCAATGGCTTCAGTGCAGCATATAAATTTCCAGTGTGAAATACAAAACCTGGTAACTTCACACACAAACATCTCAGGGCCAGAAGGGAAAGATACTGTGCTATATGCAGCCTTCTTCAGGATTCTTTTGGCACAGTCTTTATAGTGCACACCTGGTCAGAAAGTACATATACTTGAATCCATTTCAGTAAAACTGTTATCTTCTGACAGGCATGGGAGGAGGAAAAAAAAAGCACATCAATCACCTTTTACTTTTTGCTAGTTGGTAGACAAACATGATGGAAAAATTTTTATATGCATGATGACAGCATATAAATATTTCACACAAAAAGTTTCTACAAGAAACTCTTGCTTTTAATTTTATAACCAAAGTGTACCATTTATTAAATGTTGAGATAGATCCTGCTAATTGGGTTGGACACTAGCAGAATTTGCAACCATATACTAAGAGAAATAAATGGTTAAAAAAAGTAATAAAAACTAAACATATCAAGCCAGTCAGAAAGTCTGATATTGCATAAAGGTCAGATTATGAAGCAATCATAAAGCCCCTGATTTCAAACAGAGAATGTCAGAGTTATGAGTGGAAAACAGAACATATTAAAATAAAGGTTCTGCTAAACTGAAGGGTCTTATTTGCTAGGGAAGAGGTAGGGTTTTTAGGTGTGACAGGAGGAGAGAAAAGGGAGGAGGATTTGTTTTTTCCCCAACCATGATATGTAAGCTTAGTTTGTTATATTATCGACAGAATAAAATTAAGTTGAGGTAGGTAATTTATTCTACCAGCCAATCTTTACTCACACCACCATAGTTTGACTAAGAAGTCCCACTGGTGAACAATACTGGGAAGAGTCTACTGCTTAGAAAAAAATGCATTCTTAATAGTGTTCAAACCAAACAGTAGTAAACAAGACTTCATGTGCTTTAGAATAAAGATTTCCTTAAAAACATGGTTTTTAAATCCAAGATATGTTGCCTGGACAATTTCCTTTAGAACTTAGCAGCCTTAAATTTTGTTTATCTGATACAGCTTTTTTTGTCAATATTTTTCTTGCTTATTAAAATCCTCAGACCTATCAAACCAATAAATTTTGGTCAACTGATGATGGAAGAAGGGTATTTCCTAAGATCCTTCATGACTCCAAATATGCTAACCCAGAAATAAAAATCACACGAAAGATGTTCATCATTTCACGTCTTTGAGAGGAATCTGGGAAGATGGTGGAGTAGGTCAGAAAACTTTTGGTTCTCCAAATTTCCTCCACAAAAAAGACAGAAATGACCTCAGCAGGAATGTAGAGCAGAGGAAATAAACAAAAGTCAGGGTAGAACAGTAGCTCCCCTAAGACAACTTGAGAAGACCCCAGGAAAGATGCAACCTCCAAGGGTGTTCCAGGGGCATAGGTTCAGCCAGAATGAAGTGCAAACACCTCCAGGCCAACTCTGTGGAATCAACAAACAACAAGCCCTGGAGGCAGCTGGGGTTGGTAGGCAGTCATAGCCTTAGAAACTTTCATCTCACAGACAGTGTGGGGGTCCAACTGCTGAGTAGGAGATAATTGAAGGACCCTCTACTGTCAAGGGACTCCAAGCACAGCTGTGCTAACCAGATACCTCCAGGGCTGGGCTGCTGCTGTGGAAGAGGAGAAGCCAGCACCCACCTGGTGAGTACAGTAGCAGAAGGGTGAGGACCCTGCAGGCTGTGGGCACTTCCAGGAGAGAAGAGTTCCTGGTTTCAGTTCCAAGGCAGAGAGGACAACCGCAGTTTGCAGCCACCGGAGGGACCACAGGAAGCAAGATCATTTGTGGGACAGCATGGCTGGGGGCCCTAGTTGTGGTTTAGAAGTGGAGAGGAGAGCCCAAGGTTGGACCCTAAGAAAGACCTCAGAAAATAACAGTAAGAAGGAGGGGCATCATTCCCCATATCTTGGGACTAGAACTTGATTACACTAATAGCTGCTAAAAATAAAACAAAATTAAATAAATAAAAATGATAAGCAAGGGAGAAAGAACATAACCATAGATAGCTACTATGGGGATAGAGAAGATCTGGGTTCATATTCAGAGGAAGATAATGGAACATAATTTCAAGTCTTCTCTTGGCATAAGAGAGGAGTCAGCAGCTTCTTTAAATTCATGAGCGCTGCCTCCTGAATCATGTATTTGCTGAATCTTTAGACTATTCAGATGGAGTGCTTAAAAAAGATAGAATTCTATTATTACTTTAGTTGCAACTGATCATAATATATTATATATATGTTTAAATATATATATTTAGGTTCTCCTGACAGAGCACTAGTAACCAATAGACCTGGGTCCACATTCACCCTCTCAGGCATAAGCAAAGACCTTAAGTAGTAGGGCAGAGCTGGGCACGACTGCTGTAGAAAAGCATTCATTGTATGCTTAGAGACATTGGTTTATATACAGATTTTCTGTATACCAAAGCCACCTACTTTAATAAAGCAGACTTAGTAAAAAGGAGTCCCCTTTGGGGAAAATGCACCTTAGTGTTTTAGTTTTAACATTCTATTAATCCCCATTTCCCTTCTGTTTCCTGGTACTGATGATTCTCCATCAGTCCAAAAACTTCTGACTATAAAAGTTCATTCATTCACCTAAGGTTGTTCTGGAATAGCTACTTTCTCTCCCAACAAGAGCTAAAGCTCTAGCTTTTAAGCATTACAAAACCCCAAGAGTTACCACACCAAATCACAGTGTAGAGAGTTAAGTTTTAGTTGTTCTCTCTGTTCTGCCTTATCTAAAGCTAGGTTCTGGTGCATTGTGTCAGGTTCTTGCTTCTATCCCATTTCCACGAGTGCATTCAAGGGGAAGGAACACGGATGCGGAATAGTCCTTGCTGAAGTTGCAGTCGGAAAAGCTTGCAATTTGCAATTCGCAAGGCAGCACAGCCAGTGCGGCGAAGGTCTGATGGAAAGAGTGGTTTTGTATGGTGCCAAGTGCCTGTGCTTCTTTTAAACTCACGAACATAGTCATAATTGGTACCTAAATATAAATGAACAAATGTAAATAAATATTTTAAAAATCATTCAGGAAGAGGTTCAACAAAATGCATGATAACATTCTAACCTGTATCAAGATCTCCAATCACATAGATACTGGCCCCGATAGGAACAGCTCCATAAACAAAGGAAGAACTTGCTGGGATGCACAAATTTTGGTCAGTAAGATAAATCCATCTGAAAGAAAATACATTTCTTTTTAGAAAGGTCAAAAGAAGAGGCATGACAGTCATACAGGTATTGGAAAAGTCTAAGTCCACCCAAGATTTGCACAAGCAATTGTCAAAAAATTACTGGTTACATTTTGAAGCCTTTCCAAAAAGTATGTTGGATGAGAGATCAAGTTAGATAACCTCAGGTCTAGTCTAACACTAGATTTCAATGATTCTAATGGAAAAGGAAAAATAGGCATATTTTTACCCAACTTCCCTTTCAAAACTTCAAAACTCATGTGATGACTAACTTTGATACACCTAACTCTTCCCAGCAATGCAAGGATCTAAGACAACTCTAAAAGACTCATGATGGAAAATGCTATCTACATCTTAGAGAAAGATCTATGAAGTCTGAATGCAGTTCATAGCATAGTATTTGCTCTCTCTTTTTTGTTTTGTTTTTTATTTCTCATGGTTTCTCCCATTCATTTTAATTCTTCTTTACAACATGACTAATGTGAAAATATGTTTAATAAGAATATATATGTAGAGCCTGTATCAAATTGTACATTATCTAGGGGAGAAAAGAAGAGAAATTTTAAACTGAAAAGCTTAAAGAAGTGAATGCAGAAAACTAAAATAAAATTAATTTAAAAAAATAAAATGAAAAAAAAACCCATCAAAACTGTTAACATATTTTTCATAATTCCACTCAAAATTTAAATATTGCTTCTACACATTACAATAAATAAATCACTTAAAAGTTTATCTCCCATCTCTGAATCTGACCTGTAATGTCATGACCCTTCCTTCTCTTCTTGCCTAAACGCTATCCATCCTCCAAAGCCAAGCTCAAGTCCCACCTGTTCTGTAAATTCAGTCAGTCAAGCAATATATTTGTTTAGCACCTATGTGACAAGCATTATGGTAAAAGTATTTGGGGATACAAAGAAACATAAAAAACAGTTCAAGCTCAGAGTCTAATGGGGGAGACAAGATGAAGACAACTATGTACAAACCAGTTATATACAGAATAAATTGGAAATAATTAACAGAGGGAAGGCATATTATGCTTTACATTAGAATTAAGAGGGGCTAGAAAAGGCTTCATGCAGAAGGTAGGATTTTAGCTGGGACTTGAAGGAAGCCAGGGGAACTAAGAAGCACAGATTCTTAAGGAGAGAATTCCATATAAGGGTATGGAAGGAAAATATTCAAGAACACAGAGCCAGTGATTTGTGGAGTACTAGCAAGAAAGCCAGTGTCAATGGATGGAACAGTATGTTGGGGAGTGAGGAAGGGTGTAAAATATCAAAAAAGTGAGGGGGAAGTTATGAAGGTCTTTCAATGCCAAACAGAATTTTTTTTTTAGCAGATTTGAATATGATAGCGAGTTTAAGGAGTAAGGGGTGACATGGTCAAACCTGTACTTTAGGAAGACCATTCTGACAGCTGAGTAGAGGATGAATAAGAGTGGGTTAACTTGAGGCAGGGAGAACAAGCAGCAGTCTACTGAAGTAGCACAGGTGTGAGCTGATGAGGGCCTACAAAGAGGGACAAACTAGGAAGTGGCAATGTGAAGCACGGAGCATTCCAACACCTTGCCAGTGAGTTGGGGGAAATGAGTTTAAGTGTCTTCAGTGCTGGAAAGAATAGCCAGAGAGGCTGTCATCAGGACAGAGCCAGATCTTAGTGATGGTCAGAAGACAAAAGGGTGGGAAAGGAAGAGATTTAAGATGAAAGCAAGTTTGTTTTCTATGAAGCAGATATTTCAGAAAGTAGGGTGGAAAGGGTACGTAACTTTAGAATGGGATGTTGGGGGCAAAGGGGAATGGGAATAAGGGATCAAGCAGTATGGGTTGAGTGTAATCTCTTTTAGTAATTCAGAGAATTTTTTTCATATTGCTGTTGATAGCCTGGATTTCTTCCTTTGAAAATTGCTGTTCATTTCCTTTAATCACTTATCAACTGGAGAACGGCTATTACTCCAATAAATCCAATTCCTTGGAAATGAGACATCAAGGAAATTTGCTGCCAAGATTTTCCCCTAATTAAATGTTTCCCTACTAATTTTAGTTGTACTGAATTTGTCAAAACTTTTTTTAAAAAATTAGGTAATCAAAACTATCCATTTTATTTTCTGTGATCCTCTCCATTCCTTATTTGGTTATGAACTCTTCTCTTAGCCTTAGATCCAAAAGGAAATTTCTTCCTTACTCCTCTGATTTATTAAATAATCTTTTATATCTTTAAAATTTTTAAAATATTTTTTTTCCTTTTATATATTAACCCCCCCCAAACCAAATGTATTATTTTTAACATAAATTAAATTTTTTTTTAAGTTATGGATTCTCTTTGTCCCTCCCACTCCTCTCCCATTCATTGAGAAGGTAAGCAATGTAATATCAATTATACATGTGAAAAAATGCAAAGCATATTTCCATATTAGTCATGTTGCAAAAAACCCCCCAAGAAAAATAAAGTGAAAAAAAAATGCTTCAACTGGCAAACATTTATACCTAAATCATGTATTGATTTGGAAGTTATAAAACCTATTTTCTTCCAGATAGCTTTCTAGTTTTCCCAGCAAGTTTGGGGAATGGTTGAATACATAATTATGAACAGAATGGAATCCTAGTTGCTGTAAGAAAAGATGCAAGAGATAGTTTCAGAGAAACCTAGGAGAACTGTTATAAAATGATGCAGTTAAGTCAGCAGAACAATTTATACTTTAACAACAATGTAGACATACAACCCTGAAATACTTAAGAATTTTGATCAATGCAATAACCAACCATGACTTCAGAGGAATGATGATGAAGCATGCTATTTATATCTCAACAAAAAGGTGAAGGGCTCAAGAAGGAGAGACATACATTTTTTTAAATGGCTGTGAAAAATATTTTTACTATGTGTCAACTCTAAAGTTCTAGTTCTAATGAAAAAGGTCAACAAAAAGAAAGACGGCAGAAAGCTACATCTTTTCTGACTGTCGAATGAACAATGAAAAAAATGGAATAAGTAAAAATGGAAACAATACATTACATTTATATATCAAGGTGCTAGGAAATTGCAAGGTACCTTGTAAGCTTCATCAGTAAAAGGACCATGCCTTATTTAATCTTTATAATCTCCCCTAACACCTAGCATGCTATTTATGGAATTAAACTATGAAATGAAGGTAAAAGCTAAAAGTTGGAAGGATGGTAGTTTAAGAATAATAATGAAAAGCATAATAAATGGTAGAAAGAATTTATGGTAGAGCTATTAATGAAACTGGTTAAATTAAAAACAAACTAGCACACAGTTCCTTGAAGGGCCAACCAACCTAAGTAATATATGAGTGATTCTAAAAGCAAAGTGGTACAGATGTAACCCTGTCATTGATGGACATGGATTACACATATAGCTATTATATGAATAATAGTCACTTACTATCTCATTACTATGAGCAGAAATGCAAAATTTGAGTTCTTTTATATGAATATACCCTTTTGGCACTTAGGACACAAACATTCTTTACATTACTCTATAGAAAAGGGGTGCAGAACACACTACTAACAGGAACAACATGACTAGAATATCCTATTATTGTTAGAAGACAAGGTTTTTACAATAAAAAATTATAATGGAGGAATATTGAGAGAAGCAAGGAGGAATTAACTGTGTGTGGTAGGAGCTGGTCAACAAGATAAAAATATGATGAAGCTCAATGTGTAAGAATGAGAAACAATAGCAGAACCTTTAAGAATCTAGGCAAGGGGGCCTTATCCTGGGC
Organism: Petaurus breviceps papuanus; assembly: GCF_028583685.1. Lineage (NCBI taxonomy): Eukaryota > Metazoa > Chordata > Mammalia > Diprotodontia > Petauridae > Petaurus > Petaurus breviceps. Next base: position 21,991,155 of record NW_027187359.1, on the reverse strand, counting down.
TCCATAAATTTGTTTTAAAAACATTTTTGTTAATGTATTTTAATCTAATTGGTTTTCTTGGTGATTCTATAAATTTTATTTTATGTACTTAAAAATATTGTTAACATCCCTAGGTTTCATCAGATTGTCATGAGGGTCTATGACAGAAAGAAATTAAGAACCCTTGTTCTAGATACATGCCAGTAATAGTATGGACATGTTATTGCACGACCATGTAGAAATTGCTATATTAGATATTTTATCTACTTAGTAGGGTATGAAAACTTGATTTACCATTGTTTGCTACTGTAATTATCTTGGAAGTATTCAGGAAACAATCCAAGTATCATTTTATACACTTGGCTAGTAGGTATAATGCTCTGGGTATAAGGCATATTAGGAGTTTAAGATTTCAGTGCCCTTTTCAAATCCCCTAAAACAGGTATAAACCACTCTAAAATAATACTCTATTTCCTTTCCAATGTGGTTTCACAGTCATAGTGGAGAAAAATGGTTTAAAACTATTAAAATGAAATCTCCCCCAAATACATTACGACTTTTGTACCTTTAATGAATGATTCTGAAACAGCCACAATAACTTACTTTTGTCCCCTCTCCTAAGGATATGGAGTTCAACTTGGTGCTACAGCACCCCCTTCTGGTAAACTTTAAGATCAAAGTCAAAATTAAAGTGTCGATCAGTCGTGTCTAACTCTTTGTGACCCCATTTAGGGAATTCTTGGCAAAGATACAAGAGCGATTTACCATTTCCTTTCTCCAGCTCATTTTACAGATGAGGAAAAGAGGCAAACAGGGTTAAGTGACTTGCCCAGGGTCACACAGCTATTAAGTATCTGAGGTCACATTTGAACTCAGGAAGATGAGTCTCCCTGACTCCAGGTCTGGCACTCTATTCACTGTGCCAACTAGCTGCCCTTGAATATTTGTAGTCATTGATAGTTTAGGCAAACACACTCTAAGTCCTCCATATATCAGAGACCTGTCAAGTGCGAGTACAGGCACACATAGTCTTTCAAAATAAAATACAAAAAGAAAACTACTTATTAAAAAAGACACAGAATAATTAACATTCTAAGATTATAATCTGGACAAATCTTTAGATTTTACTGATAAGGACACCTGGGCTCAAAGAAGCAAATGTTCTGTCCAGTATCACACAAGTAATGATAAAGGCGTTCTTCCAACTTCCAATGTAGTGCTGCCCCTTAACATTCTTAATGAAAGATTATAGTCTAACCATGAATAGATGATTTACCTTTTGAATTCATCATGGTAGAATTCTGACTTGCATGTCACCATCTCATTGTTTTGACTTTCATCACGAGTTCTGACTCCACCAAATACATAGAGCTCCAAGGCAACTCCACAAGCTACAGCCCCAAATCTGATATGCCAAGAATAGTGTGTTAAATACTAGACACACATATTGGTTTACACAATTATCTTATTTTAAGACTCTAACTTGCTCTAATTCTATAAAGTGCTAAGTTTTTGGATGAACACGTGGTTTTCCTTTTTTTTGCGATTATGAACTGAATGAATACTATTCATGTGGTTAGTATTATAGAAAATCAAATGATCAACTTTCAAATATAAAACGTGACCTAAAGTTTATGTGATAGACTAAAAGTACAGGAAAACACTCAAGAGTTTTAGTAAGAATTATTGTCTGAAGTATTCAGAAAATCAGAAATTATCCCTACTCTCCAACTAATTTATTATTTATTAAATACCCAGTGTACAAAGCATTATAGTAATAATATCACAGTTTCCATTATTTTGGTTAAAGTTCCTTGAGACTCAGATAATATATAATTAACAATATAAAACAAGGGTTATCTAAATAAATGAGGAATTTATTTCTCTACATTTTAAAGTGAAACCTGAGTAGGATCAAATAAGATAATACAAAGTTCCTTGGGGGAAAAAAAACTCTACAAATATTAGCTACTATTATTTGAAAGAACTACAGTCAAGAAAAATTTGAGGGTATGAAAGACAGAGTAGAATTAGTGCTGATTAAAGCTTAACATAGGAAAAGTGTTGAATGAAGTAGACTAGGAAGGAGACAGGAGAATAAAGGCAATAAGAATAACAAAGAAGTTTATCTGATTTTAAGTGAAAGGTAAAATGAGGTGTGAACAGGTTATCTAATACTATTCAAATTGTGTGGTAGTTTAATACAAGGTTAAGCAAAGACTTAAAAGGTTATCTACTCCACACAGAACTTTGTATCATTTAAAACATTTACAAGCTATGGTCTTTCCTATGCAGATTTTTAAAAAAGGAAAATCTTATTACTAACTTGCTTTAGCAGCAATGATACTCAAGTTTTTTCTAACCTCATTTATGTTTTTAAAAACTTAAAAAACAAAATTTCTAATTCTAATTTTTAATTCTCTTCTCAGGGAATGTTGACACCAACTGATCATTTTTCTTCACATAAATCTTTTAAGAAATCTAGATCCAATCCCAGCTGGTACAATCCATCCTTATAACCTGACCATTGTATAATGTGAAAGTATCTACAGATCCTATACTTGATTATAAGACGCCATGGGGGGGAGGGGAGGGAGGGGACAAAATGTGAAAATTCAAGGAATTGTGGAATTGAATCCTGTAAATTAAAAGGAAACAAACAAATTAATAAATTAAAGAATTAATAAAAAAAAAAGAAATCTAGATCCTTAAAAACAATTAAGTCTTCACTATAATTTCTCTTCCAGATTCTTTTCCTTTTTAAAATGGTCTTGGAAGATACACATTTTGGTTAGTTATAAGTTCCTCGAGACTCAGATAAAACATAATTAACAATATAAAACAACGGTTATCTAAATATATGAGAAATGTATCTTCTATTCTTTCCACTTTTTCTAACATGTACAAAAGTAAAATTAAATATTTTATGTGAATGTGAAATTAAACATTAAGAAACTTACTCGTAGGTGATTATTTCACAATTCTCACATGTTAAATATGACTTTCATTAAAATAACCATTTACATTAGCCCCTTGTCTCTTGCCTTCTGCCATATGCACTTATTACATTCACTATCATATACATATGGCCTATAATAGTAATGAAGCAAGAAATGGTTCCAAATTCTTAAGCAATCAGTGGCATATTTTATTCTTTAGGAAATATCTGAATCCTATTTTTAAAAAGCAGAAACAAAAATATCTAGAGAAATGGGTAAGCTAAACAAGCTAGCCAACACAAAAAATGTGTATTGATGATAAGAACTCTTTTAAAATGACCAACATAACATAAACTCTGAGATACTTAAATTTTATTTACTAAACAAAGTTTTGAAAAGTTTAAAAAAAAAACCCTTTGCTTACCTGCTTTCTTTTAATGGACAAATAGCAGTCCATTGCTGGGTCCTAGGATCATAACACTCCACAGATTCAAAAAGTTTTCCATATGATCCTCCCCCCATTGCATAGATTTTCTTTTTCATAGCTGCATAGCAGCCAATCTTTAAAAAAAAAAAAAGGAAAACACCATCAAATTTAATACTTGCCGATTTTAAATGGTCTATTAACAAGGAATCATTTCAGAAATGTAGCAGTTTCAAAAAGTAAAGCTATACTGTCTCCATCATTACAATTCAGTAACTTGAAAATATGTTTCAAGAAGTAATGCATAAAATTTTGATCCTCAGAGAGAGAAGAGGTTATGACATAAGCCTCAATGAATATTTAGGACCATTTTATTCAAATAATCAGATATCTGAATACTTGCCTAAAGCAGTCTCATCTAACAAGAACACATGTGCATGCGTGTGTGCTCACACACACACAGCCATTATTTTGGAAAAAAGCAGAAGTGAAGAAATATCACTGGATACACATTATCATAGATAAAAATTGAGAAGTTAACTGAGTCACTGAGTTTACTCAGAATATACTTGCTATCTAATTGTGGCATTATAGATGTAAAAAATCCAATTTCCTTCAGCACTTTTCTCCTTAATCACATCCACATTTGGTTACTAAATGTATATAGAGAAAGTTTACTATCTTATTAGACTAAAACTCTGAAAGGAACAGTCTTCTATTTTGGTTTATACCTATTAAATCCTAAGGCTGGGTTCCAATAAGAAAAGACTTCGTCTACAAGCTATGTCAAAAGAATTATCTGGAGATGAAGAAACAGTAATTTGTTACAAAAGCAGAGACTTCAGAGAAAATGGTTCAATAGTGCTTAATGCAAGGTGTTTTTACCTTTCTAACCATGGTCAAATCAGGCTGTTTTGTCCAGGTTTTAGAATATATATCATAACATTCCATGGAAATCAGTTCTTTCTCACCATCATCACCACCCAAAACGTATAGCATTCCATCTATCTCCACAATTCCAAAATTTTGTCTTGCCTAAAAGGATACCAAACAAATCATTTCATTTTCAAAATAAGTCATATAATTGTGAACTATATACTCAGGGAAGCATTATCGTGTAATAGAACAGGGACTGGCCTTAATGTAAAAAAAGTTGGCTTTGAAACCCATCTCCAAATACTTACTAGTTGAATGACCATGGGCAAAAGCTACAACCTCTCCGATACCTCAGTTTCCTCATATGTAAAATGGGCAAAAAAAATACCTGTAGAACTAACCTTAGAGTTATGGCCTAGAAAAAGGCAATTAATATGCAGAAATACATATACACACACACATATATATAATATAAAAGCATTGTATAAAGATCATCTGGTATTATTATAAGCTCAGAAAACTGATGATGAAAGTTAATCATTACAATATTTATGCAACATCTTTCAAAATTTAATTTTATTCTGTCACAGTGGGGGAGTATCAGTATTAGAAGTCAAAATTCATATTCTATCACTATTCTCTTCTATAGAATCCTCTAAACTATTTCCAACTACTTTGAATCTAAGGATCCATTTAATAAAAAGGAATAAATTCTAGAAGCAGACAATCTCGGGGTAGGAAAAGAGCCTCGGAGTTCATCTAATTCAACCTGTACTTAAATAAAAATCTTCTCTACAACATCCCAATAAGAAGTTATCTTATTTCTGTCAGAAAATCTCCAGTGATGGGAAACCCACCACCAGCACCACCATAAAGGTTAGATCATTCCATTTTTGGACAGCTCTTGTTTTATCTGAAACTTTTCTTTATATTCAACCTAAATGTGGAAAAGAATTCTTAACAACTAGAGCTGGTCCTTCTGGAAAGTAATTTTGACATTCCTCAAAAGTTACTAAACATTCCCATTACTAAAAGCATACCATCTGAACCAGCTATATCACTACTACCAAAAACAGAGGGAAAGGATCCATATGCACAAAAATATTTATAGCAGGGGGGCAGAGCCAAGATGGCAGAGTAAAAACATTTACAGCAGTTCTTTTTGTGGTAGCAAAGAACTGAAAACTAAGAGGTTGCCCATCAATTTAGGAATGGTTGAACAAATTATGGTATATGAATGTAACAGAATGCTACTGTACTACAAGAAATTTTTCAAGGTATAGTTTCACAGAAACCTGTGAAGACTTGTGCAGAGTGAAATGACCAGATCTAAGAGAATAATTTATATTATAGTAACAACATCTATGAAGACAAACAAAGGAAATACTTATGAACTCTGGACAGTGCAATCATCAATCACAATTTTGGAAGAATGATGAAGCATGTTACTTATCTCTAGAGGGTAATGGACTCAAGATGCAGAAAGAAACATAATTTTAGACATGGCCAGTGTGAAAATTTGTTTTGCTTCACTATGCATGGTTGAATTTTTTTCTTTAAAAAAAAATTTTTTTTTGCTTTTTGGAGGGCAATTGGGGTTAAGTGACTTGCCCAAGGTCACACAGCTAGTTTTTGTGTTAAGTGTCTGAGGCTGGATTTGAACTCAGTTCCTCCTGACTCCAGGGCTGGTGCTCTGTTCACTGTGCCACCTAGCTGCCCCCAATTTTTTTTTCTTTTTCAATTGGGATGAGGGATAAAAAAAGATTTTTATTTGAAAAAATTAGAGCTGTTCAAAAATGGAATGACATCACTGGACGTTAAGTGGATGTCGAATCATCATTTCATAGGGATGTTGTAGAACAGACACATTTCAGGTATATGTTGGAAGTTATGGTCCCTTTTCAGTTCTATGAGTCTATGATTTATTACAGACAGATGGGGACTCAAGTGCAATGGTTTCTCAAGAGAACATGATTAAGTATTAATCTTGGATAATTCATTAGCTGAGGGAGAAGACAAGCATTCTAGCTAGAAAAAGTTTTGACAGTATTACTACCAACTTAGTAAAGGAACCTGAAGGCTGATTTGTTGGACTGGAAAGAGCTATGTCCACAGGTACTATCCAGACCTAAGAGCAGCACCAGTAAGGACCACATTCAAGCTCTTGTGGCTAGAGTACTGACTGGAAGTCAGGAAAATCTGGGGCTCAAGTCCACTCTCTTGACACTTAGTATGTAACTATGGGTAAGTCTTATTTAACCATTCTTTACTCAGTCTCATCTGTAAAATGGGGATAATACCTATAGTACCTACTTAAGAGAGTTGTTTTGAGGCTCAAAAGAAATAACATATGAAGAGTAGCTTGCTAAACTTTAAGTATTAAAATAAATTTCAGCTATTATTTCCCATTGAATTTGACAGGAAATTAATTGGTGGTAGCATAAGCCTGGAGGTTTTGTTGGCTGGGTTTTTGCTTGCTTATTACTGTCGTATAGTAATTTACTGGAAAAGCATTATAAATTCAACCAAGGGAAAGAAAAGATCTAGAAAAATTCATTGAGAAATAGTAAATTATTTTACCTCATTCATTGGTGGTAATGCACTCCATGAATTAGAATCTGGATCATATTTTTCACCTGAGCTCAGGATCTTCTTATTTTCATCTTGGCCCCCAAATACAAACAAAAATCCTTCTGTAAAACCAAAATAGAAGTCTCAAAATTTAGATGTTTGATAAAAATCTGCAACCTAAATCTTCCAATAACATTTTTTGATTTTAGTCCTAGCTGACATAACACAAACTACATATTTCTCATGTGGACAATCACATACCCCCATACATATGTTGCTGAATGAAGCTGGAGAAAAATCACAAAACTGGGGCTGACTGGGTCCACTACAAATTTGTCATGTAACCTCAACTGGGCTCTCAATATGGCAAGGCAATCCCTTTATACCTCTTTTAAATTTTTTTAAATTTTCACTTTTTTGCTTTTTGGAGGGGGAAGGCAGGGCAACTTCAGGTAGAATGTGATTTGGGTTACCTTACAACACAGTGATTTGCCTAAGGTCACACAGCTAGTAAGTGTTAAGTGTCTGAGACCAGATTTGAACTCAGGTTATCCTGACTCCAGAGCCAGTTCTCAACTCACTGCCCCACCTAGCCGCCCCTCCTTTTATACCTCTTTAATTAACTCACTATCCCACTCATTACAGCAGCTTTTCCCAATTCTTTTGTCCCTCCTTAAATTTCTCCAGGTCTCCTCTATCCCCACCCTCTCAGCTGAGAACTTGCCTCATATCTTACTAAAAAAACAGAGGCCACAATTTGCTAAGAGTTCCCTTTTCCTCATCTCACATCATTTAGATACCTTCTGCCACTATCTATCCCTTCACTCTCATCTCATAAGAAGAGGTGGCACTTCTTACCAAGACAAAACCCTCTACTTATACAGGTAAATCCCATCTTTTCTAAAAGGTTCTCCCATCTTTTCTAAAAGGCTCCCCCATACCCCCATTCTCACTTATCTTTGATCTCTCCCTGTCTATTGGCTACTTCCATACTGCCTACAAATACACCCATGTCACCTCATCCTCAAAAACCCCTCATCTGATTCATCCAGACCTGATAGCCATTATCCTATCTCTCTTCTTCATTTTTATGACTAAACTCCTTGAGAAGGCTGTTTACAATGTGTCTCTACTTTTTTTCTTCTCACTTGTTTTTTAATACTGTCTTAACTCTCTTAACAGTCTGGCTTTTGGTCTCACCATTTAGATGGCACTGCTTCCTTCAAAGTTATTGAGATGATCTTTTTTTTTTTTTAACTTTCACATTATACATTAGTCAGGTTACAAAGACAGATCATATCAGATGGAATGAAAAAAGGTAAAGAGGACATAAAACCAAACAAGAAAAGGAAAAAGATCAGGTAGTTTGCTTCAATCTGGATATAAACTCAGTTCTTTCTAGTTCTTTCTCTGGATGTACACATTTCTCTCCATCATGAGTCTTTTGGAATTGACTTATATCACTGCACTGCTGAGAAGAGTCCAGTCTACCAAAGTTGGTCATCACACATATGTTGTGTCTGTAATTGTGTACAAATTTCTCCTGGTTCTACTCTTCTCACTCAGCATCAGTTTGTATAAGCCTCTCTAGGTAAATATGAAGTCCATCTGCTCCTCATTTCCTATAGCACAATAGTATTCCATAACATGCATATACCACAACTTGTTCAGCCATTCCCCAATTGATGGGCACCCCCTCAATTTCCAATTCTTTGCCACCACAAAAAGAGCTGCTATAAACATTTTTGTACATATGGGTCTTTTTTCTTCTATACTTTTTCACTTGGTGATCTCATCAGTTTCTATAATTTTGATTATCATTTCTATGCTGATTGATGATCTTCAAATCTACTTATCTAGCTCTAAATTTTCTCCTGACCTCTGGTCTCCCATCTCCAACTGCCTACTGGATCTCTCAAATTGGATATCCTGTAGACATCTTAAACTCAAACATGTCCAAAACTGAACTCATCTTTTCTTCCAAACTCTATCCCTTTCCAAATGTTCCCATTAATAACAAAGGTACAGCCATCCTCCCAATCACTCAGACTTGCAATCTACATTTATCCTCAACTCCCCATATTCAATCTGTTGCCAAGGCTTGCCAATTCTACCTGTGTAATATCTCTCCTATCTATATTCCCTTTTCTCCTCTGATATTCCTACAACTCTTGGTGAAGATCCGCATCACTTCACATCTGTGTTATTATAACAGCCTGCTAGTTGGACTGCCAGCTTAAAGTCTCTCCCCATTCTAGTCCATCCTCCATTCAGCTGTCAAAGTCTGATCATCCCATGCTCACCCCCTAGAAATCAGCTCTTTCTTATCATCTTTACCACCCAAAATGTATAGCACACTGACCCCCTCCACCTGTGGGGGATGCACCATTCAATAAACTCTGGGGACTCTCTCACCTCCAGGATTGAAAGTGAAATCCTGTTTGGCATTTAAAGCCCTTTATAACCCATTCCCCTCACTTTCACAGTCTTCTTACATTTTATATACCTCACCCTGGTACTCTAGTGAAACTGGCTTCCTTGATGCTCTTTGCATAAGACACTCTCATCTCTGTACTCCAGGAATTTTGTCAGTTCCCCATGTCTGGAATCCCCCCCTCATTTCTGTCTCCCAGCTTCGTTCAAGTAGAAGCTAAAATCCCACCTTCTACAGGAAGTCTTTTCTAATCTCCCTTAATTCTACTGTCTTCCCTTTTGATTATCTCCAATCTATCCTGTATGTATCTTGCTTGTACGTAGTTTTTTGCATGTTATCTCCCCCATTAAACTGTTAGCTCCTTGACAGTAAGAATTGTCTTTTACTTTTCATATCTCTAGCATCCAGCACAGTGCTTGACACGTAACAGGTGCTCAACAAATGCTTATTGATGGACAATCAACAATGTTGCACACTCTGGCTCCCTCACTAAGTCTTCAACATTACCATTTCTTTCTCCAATTGCTGATCGTTTCAGCAGCACTCAAAGCCCAGAGATGGAGACCAAGATTCAAATGCATACCACTAGGCAACTCAAGAGCAGTAGTTCTCAAACTTTTGTCTCAGGACTCCTTTAGACTCTTAAAAAAATTATTCAGGACCTGTCAGAGTTTTAGTTTATATGGCCTATATCTATCAATACTCTTCATATCAGAAATTAAAATGTCTTAGTATTATTATAAAAATAGTTTTGACCTCATGGATCCCTTGAAAGGGTCTCAGGGATCCCTGGATCCTATTTTGAGAATTATTGCTCAAGAGAATATTATTTCACATGTATCTTCCCATGATCTCTACTCATGGTGCTAAATTCCTTTCATGCATATCTGTTCCATTTCCCCCCCCAAATTATAAACATTATATTTTTATTTTTAAGTTATAACCTATGTCTTGTCCCAATTTGCTTTTTCTCTCCTTTTCTATCTTTCAGACAGTTCTTACAAAACCAACTCCTCCAGGAAACTGTCTCTAATTTATAGAGGAATGATGTCAGAGACCTCTGTCAGGAAGGTATCCAACAAGAATAAAGATATATAGATTAAAGATATAAATTATAGATATAAAGCTTGAAGGAGAATGCACCATTATGATCCTTCTATTTTGAATCAATAAGCATTTGCTAAATGACTATATGCCAGGCAGATAAGCTTTGTTTCAAAACTTAGGTTAGTGTGGAGAAAACAACCAAGGAAACAAATGTCTGTTGGCTATTGTTACTCCAAAGTTTCCAAGGCCTTCAATACTGGATTTCAACATAATTCAACTTTAGGAGATTGAATTTGAGATAAAGACTTTTCAAAATCATGAAAACATGTGAACTTACATGTAAATTCAAATAGCATGTACAATCTTATCTTAATATCATAGATCTATGATGTTACTGGAGGTCTGTGATATTTTTTTCTTTTAAAGTTTTGGTAACTATAGTTAAATACAATTGTTTTCCCTTTTAATACTATGTAATTTATTTTATGTATTCAAAATCATTATTCTGGGGCGGAGTCAAGATGGCGGAGTAAAAATAGGACTTCTGCACAGCTTGGGCTTCCACCTCCTCCAATTCATGTGAAAAATGACTCTAAACAAACTTTGTAGCTACAGAACTCACAAAATGACAGAGAGAAGCTAACTTCCCACTGAAGACAGCCCAACAGGCTGGCAGGAAGGGGCCAGCGCTACACTCTGGGAGTTAAGCCCAGACCCAGGTGAGTCAGAGGTTTCAGCCTAAGGACGACCACAAGCAGTCACCGGCTGGAGGGACTTCAGTTCACCAGCAGCTGTGGTGGCTTCCAGAATCATCAACCCTTAGATGCTAAGGACAAAGTGAGAGGTCAGAGCAGTGTAGACTTTGGGATCTGGTAGTTAGGGAGTGTGGTCCGGCCTTTGCCCCATGGAGGGAGCAGCGGCTGAGACATAGCGGCCATGCAGCTGCTGCTATGTGGCTGCTTCAGCTCCTGGACTACAGATTGTAGGGGAACCAAGTGACCAGTCTGAGGGATAATCGCTCTTGCTTTAAGCTGCTTGGATCTGGATTGTGGGCTAGGGTGGAGGTCCTGGAGTGTGTGACCAATTTGCCAGAGCCTATGGGAGCTTCAGAGAGGGCACCCAACTTGTAGCTTCAGAAGCTGAGAAAAACCCCAGCGACTGGGACAAACCTCCCCTCTCCTGTGGCAAAAAGCTCAAAAGTCAAGTAATTGAGTGGCAACATGAGCAAGGAAATGAAACAGAACAATCTGACATTAGACTCCTATTTTGGGGACAAAAAGAATCAAAACATGGAACAGGAGGAATACAGAGAAATCAGAACTCCTACACCAAAAGCTTCCAAGAAAAATATGAACTGGTTACAGGCTATAGAGGAGCTTAAGAAGGATTTTGTAAACCAAATAAGAGAAGTGGAGGAAAAATTGGGAAGAGAAATGAGAATGATGCAAGAAAATTATGAAATGAGACTGAAGAAAATAACACCTTAAAAAATAGACTAACTCAAATGGCAAAAGAGGCTCAAAAAGCCAATGAGGGGAAGAATGCCTTAAAAAGTCAAATTTGCCAGGTGGAAAAAGAATGTCAAAAGCTCACTTGAAGAGAATCATTCCTTCAGAGTTAGACTGGAGCAAATGGAAGCTAGTGATTTTATGAGAAATCAAGATACTATTAAACAGATCCAAACAAATGAAAAAATAGAAGGCAATGTGAAATATCTCATTGGAAAAACCACTGATCTGGAAAATAGATCCAGGAGAGATAATTTAAAAATTATTGGACTACCTGAAAGCCATGATCAAAAAGAGAATCTAGAAATCATCCTTCAAGAAATTCTCAAGGAAAACTGCCCTGTTGTTTTAGAACCAGAGGGCAAAATAGAGGTTGAAAGAATCCACTGAACACCTCCTGAAAAAGATCCCCAAAAGAAAATTCCTAGGAATATTATAGCCAAGTTCTGGAGTTCCCAGATCAAGGAGAAAATATTACAAGCAGCCAGGAAGAAACAATTTGAATACTGTGGAAACACAATCAAGATAACACAGGATCTGGCACCTTCTACACTGAGGGATCAAAGGGTCTGGAATGTGATATTCTAGAGGTCAAAGGAGCTGGGATTAAAACCAAGAATCACCTACCCAGCAAAACTGAGTATCATGTTTCCAGGGAAAATATGGTCATTCAGTGGAATAGAGGACTTTCAAGCATTCTTGATGAAAAAACTTGACCTGAACAGAAAATTTGACATTCAGATACAAGAAGCAAGAGAAGCATGAGAAGGCAAACAGGGAAAAGAAATCATAAGAAACTTTTCAAAGTTGAACTACTTACATTCCTACATGGAAAAACGATTATTGTAACTTATGAAACTTTTCTCAGTATGAGAATAGTTGAAGGGAATAGAAATGTGCACATACATATGTATACATACACATATATGTATTTATATATGTATACATACATATATATGTCTATGGTATATGGGCATATGAATACATAAGTGAATATATGTATATATGTGTACAGGTATACATAGACAGAGGGTACAGGACCAATTTAACAGGAAGGGATGATACTTAAAAGATGAAATTAAGAGGTGAGAGAGGAATATAATGAGAGGAGATGGGGAGAGATAGAATGGGGTAAATTATCTCATATAGAAGAGGCAAGAGAAAACTGTTACAATGGAGGGGAAGAACAGGAAGGCAAAAGGGAATGAGTCAACCTTATTCTCAATGAATTTGGCTTAGGGAGGGAATGACATACACACTAAATAGGGTATCTCACTCTACAGGAGAGTAGGGGCTTAAGGGCATGAGAGGGGGGATAATGGAAGGGAGGGCAGGCTGCGGGGGAGGGAAGTTGGAAGCACCCACTTTTGAAAAGGGACAGGATCAAAGTAGAGAATAGAACAAGTGAGGGGTGGGATAGGATGGAGGGAAATATAGTCAGTCTTTCACAATATATCCACTATGGAAATGTTTTGCTTAGCTATGTACAACATGTACAACCTATATTGAATTGCTTATCTTCCGAGTAAGGGTGGGTGACAAGGAAGGAAGGGAAAGAATCTGGAATTCAAAGGTTTAAAATCAAATGTTAAAAAAAAAATATACATACATATATATATATATATATATATATATATACTCTATTATTACTATTATTTTACATGTAACTGGGAAATAAGATATACAGGCACTGGGGCATAGAGATCTACCATGCACTACTGGAAACTCAGAGAAGGAATGGGGGAAGATATGGAAGAGAGCAGATTGTGGGAGGGGATATTCAGTGGGATCGCTATTTTGCGGTGGTGGGTAGGGGAAAAAAATGGAGAAAATTTGTAACTCAAAATTTTGTGGAAATGAAAGATATAAACTAAAAAAAAAATTTTAAAAAGAGAGAAAACAAAACAAACAAAAAAACCAAAATCACTATTCTGAGATGTCCATAGGCTCCACCAGGCTACCATAAAGAGAGCTGGCAACCAGTTGGGCTGTGTTAGCATCAACTTTACTCATTAGTATATATAAGAAAGGGCTTGACAATATGTAGAGCAGGATCACTTTTTTTTTTTTTGCTTTTTGGAGGGCAATTGGGGTTAAGTGACTTGCCCAAGGTCACATGGCTAGTTTTTGTGTAAGTGTCAGAGGCCAGATCCGAACCCAGGTCCTCCTGATTCCAGGGTCAGTGCCACCTAGCCACCCCACAGCAGGATCACTTTCATATACACATGAGCCAAGAAATAGATAACATATGTGCTCTATTAGCTGCTATTAATTTTGGGATCTCATTTCAAAGAAAACGATATAAAATGTCTTCCATTTAAAGAATATTTATTTCTAAAATACTTTCATATTTTTCCTTATAAAAACTTTGTAAATTATTGTAGGGTTTCAGACAAAGATAGTGAGAGGCAGCATGGTAAAGTGGATAAAGAGCAGTTCTCAATGTCAGAAAGACTTGGGTCCAAATCCCATCTCCACCACATATACACCCAGGTAATTCCCAATTTCTCAGTGTCTCTTGAAATTTTTTAAGTCTATATACCTTATAAAAGAGGTGCCAATCTGCATTAGTGGAGCAAGTTTCTCCCAGGGAACTCCCTACAATAGGAAGCAGTGTGGTACAATGCAAAGAGTATTGGGTTTGGAGCCTAACCCCAGTTGTCATTTACTAGCTATGTGACCTTGGCTAAATCTAAAATCTCTGGGTTTCACTTCCCTCATTTATAAACAACCACTAAGGTCCTTTCTGGCTCTACATCCATGATCCTACACAAGTTTTATGACTTAGATATTATTATGCAGATAGTGATGAAAATACCCAATTCTAAGTGAAAAACCTAGTATCAGTGATATGATAGAAAGGGTTCTTTCAGATCAAAGAGACATACTCTCCCCTCCCCAGCTGTATCTATGATATTTAATGAGTACTGGGTCCTTATTTCCTTATCTTCATTTTAAAAGCTAGAATTATATAATTAGATGTTGTATAACCAAGTCTACCCTATACTTTTTTTCTTCTCTACATGGAGAACAGGCTATATCTCTTATTAAAGTTAAAGGAAAGGGTTTTATTTTTTCTTTAAATTACTATTTTATTAAATATTTCCCAATTACATGTTAAAAAATTTTAACACTCATTTTTTAAAAATTCTGAATTCCAAATTATCTCCCTTCCCTTTCTCCCTCCTTTTTGAGAAGACAAGCAATCTGATATTACTTATACATGTGAAGTCCCCCCATTCTTAAAAAAAGTTTTACTTGACTCTACTATCCCCTCAACCTGTAGTCCTATATCTTTCTTTTCTTTCTCCATCCTAGAAAAAAGCCATTTGTACTTTTTGCCTCTACTTCCTTTCTTTTCATTCATTTCTCAAACTTTGCAATCTGGCTATCTCAACAGTAACTCTTCTCTCCACATTTACCAATAATCTCTTAAAACTGATAAATCTGATAATCCTTTCTCAGTCCTTATCCTTCTCATAGTAACTGCATTTGATACTGCCCACCCTTTTCTCTTTTGGATATTTTCAATTATGTGTCAAGTCTCCTTTTTTGGCTCATTAGTCATGTCATAATCCCTCACTGTGGATATATCCCAAGGTTCTTTTTTTTTTTTTAAAATAAGCAATCAGGGTTAAGTAACTTGCTCAAGGTTACACAGTCAGTTATTTTTGTGTGGGTGCCAAGTATCTGAGGCCGGAACCGATCCCAGGTCTCCTGATGCTGGGGCCAGCCCTCTTACTCACTGGGCCACCTGGCCGCCCCTAAGCAATTGGGGTTAAGTAACTTGCTCAAGGTTACATGGCCAGTTATTTTGTGTGGGTGTTAAGTATCTGAGCCTGGAACTGATCCCAGGTCTCCTGACTCTGGGGCTGGTGCTCTTACTCACTGTGCCACCTGGCCACCCCACCAAGGTTCTAACCATGGTCCTCTTCTCTACTTTTTTTTTTTTTGGTGATCTCATCAACTAATTCCCATGAGTTCATTATCATTTTTATGCAGAGAGTTCACTGATCTATATATTCTGTGCCAGTTCTTTAAGCTTCAGTTCAAAAATCATCTTCAAAAGCGATATACTGAAGAAATCGCAAACTCAAAATGTTTAAAATGTAATTAACTGTCCCCTCAAATGCTCCCTTCTTCCAAGTTTCCTATTTCTATTGAAGGCACCACTATTTTTCCAGTATATCAGTTTTATAGTCTTAGTCTCATCTACTGATTCTTCACTTTTCCTAACCCCATATAGCTAATCAATTGACAATCTTGCCATTTTTGATTTTACAATAGCTCTTGCATCTGACCCCCTCCTCTGTATTCATTTAGCCATCACCCTAGTTAAGGTCTTCATCACTTCTTGTTTATCTTATTACAACAGCCTTCTAATTGGTCCCCCTGTCTCAAATCTCTTCCCACACTGGTCCATACTCCACACAGCTTCGAAAATTATCCTTGAGCACAGATTTGACCTTGTCACTACCCTAATTCAATCAACTTTAATAGCCTTCTATTGCCTCAAGGGTCAGGTAAAAAGTACTCTGTTTAGCTTTAATGCCCTTTAGAACTTGGCCTCAAACTGTCTTTCCAACTTCGATGGACATCATTCCCCCTCCTGCCCACACTCATTGATCTACCCAAACTTACTTTTTCTCTGATCCTCACCCATGACACTCCATTTTCCATCTTTGTGCCTTTGCAATGGCCATCCCTATACCTAGACTGTTCTTCTTCCTCATCTCCAAACTTTTCTTTTATGATGAAGCTCAAGCATCATCTTTTACATGAAACCATTCCTAATTCATATGCTTGTACCCTTTATCACAAACTACTCTGTATTAATTACCTAATAGTTACAGGTAGTAATTTTCTTTACCTTAATTTTTTATACTTAATATGTATTTGTTGTCTCCCCCTTTAGAATGTCAGCCCCTTAAGAATAAGGATTGTTTTACTCATTCTATCTGTATCCTCAGTGCTTGCATATAATAGGTATTGATACTTACTGAGAATATTACATTTTATAATGCTGCATCATACTAAACAATTAAAGTGCAACTGCACACCATTTTATCTTGTGCCAAAGTAACATTTAATAGAATATAGATACCTGCTGAGAGTACTCCATGGTTAAGTCTGGGAACACTTAACGGGGCCAGTTCAATCCAGAGCTGTCTATTAGGGTCATAAAGAGGGCACATACAACGCATCACTGCTGTTGGTTTCCTTGAGCTAAAAAACACATTTAGAAATTAATTCATTTGCATTTATTTTCTCCTTTAGACCATAGCATTATAACCAAATTTCGTATCTTCAAAGAACATTACTAGAAAACTGTTAAGTACTACATATTTTAGAAATTCAAATTGAAAAATAAACATTTTGCATTCTATTTTACACAGGAAAATATTAGTCTTTAAGTCACTTTTCAGGCAACTGATACCAATTACTTACACTCTTTCTTCACCACCAACAGTTACTATGCATTCAGAATAACCCCTGGGTTTGAAAGATGCTAGCATTGCTTCTCCTTGTTGTGGTTGGCTGAGTGGTATATTGCTACATTCTTTGACGATCTCCCGTACTAATGGTTCACTCAACATCTGTTCCCGTAAATAACTGGAGTCTAACCCTGAAACCCATAGAGCTGACATAACATCCTTCATGTGGACCTGAAGAACAAGAATATGAGATTCAGGATAATGTAGGTGGGAGAAAAGGAAGGAAAAAGTAAATAAATATTTTTAAAAATACATAATTTTCTTATAATTCACTACCTCACTGACCAATTCCCCACCTCCCCAAAATCTAAAATGTACTGACAGTTAAGGTCAGATTGTTAGTAAGTATTTACTAAAGACCAGTACTGTATTCTTAGACACACATCCCCAAAAGTTGCTGAACTACAATCATAAATATGCTTTTTCCTATCCTGCTAAACTGTATTCCTTCTATTAATTAACATCTACTCCTCATTCTTTGTGTTTCTTGTCACCCTTTGCTCTATTTTCAATGGATCACCACCATCAGTTCAGAAGTAGAAGGGGGTCCACATAAATTTTCTATTTTAGCTTTTTCAAGGGTCATTATGGCCAAAAGACTTCACATACAACGATTAACCTGATGGTGAGGAGTCTCAGGTTAGTCCTCAGATAGCAGGTGAAGTCTGTTACTGGGGATGCATCTGAAGCCTCTCCAGCTCTGCAGAACATGCTAGGGCTTGCACTCTAGGATCATCCCCCTCTACCCCCGCCTTCCCCTCCCACCCTCCATGACATACCAAAGTAGAACACAGGATTTTGGAGTTGGAAGAGTTTTTACAAATCATTTAGTACAATCCTTTCATTTTACAAAAAGGGAAACAAGAGTCCAAGAAAAGCCAAGTGACTTGCTCAAGGTCATACATAGAGACAATCAGAATTGAGATTCAAATATAGGCCTTCTAACTCCAAAACCAGTAATCTTAACCACAGCATCATTCAGAGGAGAATCTTGTTATATATATTATGGCCTATATTTCATATATATGGACATACAAGAGGTCAACTGATCTAAATTATAATGAACATATCCTTCTTCCCTAAGAAAAATATTACATGCAGAAATAGCTTAATACAGCATATTTGGCCTAGAAAATAGTGTCAGTTCCATCTTTTAACATCAGACTTATAAAGAAACACAGGAAATCAAAAGTTCAAAGACATCCTCAGAATACTATGAAGTTTTTGTTTACCCTTAATGTTTACCTAAAAATACGTAATATACAAATATGCATAATTATTTAATGGTTTATATAGTTAATTTTGAACTAAATCACTTTTAATTGCACCTAAGACCTAATTTTTTTTTATATTTTCATAGTTCACTAATTGGCATATTCAAATCCTTGAATTCATATAGTCTACTTCAAAATCTCTTTCTATGCTGAAAAATAAATATTAGAACTATTTATAAGCATTATAGATTAACTAAGAGGCAGCACAGTATGGTAGAAAGCTGTCCTCAGAGCCAAAAAATCCCACCTCTTACACATTCCACAGTCCAGGCTCTTCTAGTGGCCAATTCTCTAAGACTCTAAATTACAGAGAAGGTACTGACCAGCAGAGACAGAGTTTCCTCATCAGAGTTAATTCCCTTTAATCAAAGGAAATACAATTCCAGGCTTTAGCTCTATGTTACAGATTAACAAAGAAATAAAAAGCTGTCTTCAGTATCCTCAACATCTAGTGAAGCTCTGGCACAAAGTTGAAGAAAAAGGGAGCCAGAGCATTCTAGTCATGGGGAACAGTCAGTGAAAAGGCAGAGCTGGATGGTGGAGTATCAGGTTCAAGGATTAGTAACAAGGCCACTGTTGCTGGACTATAGAATGTTTGGAGGAGAGTAAAGTGTCAGAAGCCTAGAAAGGTAAGAATGGGTTAGGTTTTGAAGGGCTTTAAAATCCAAACGGCACAGTGAAACTGGAGGTAATAGGGAGTCACTGGAGTTTGCTGAGTAGGGAGGGAATAACATGTTCAAATCTGTACTTTAGGAAAATCACGTTAGCAGCTGATTGGAGGATAGATTAGATTGAATGAGATTGGAATGGGGAGAGACTTTAGACAGGGAGAGTAATTAGATGACTACTGTAATAGTCCAGGTGAGAAGTGATTATTGCCTGTTCAAAGGTTGTGGTTTCATGAGAAGAGAACATATATGAGATACTATGAAGGTAAAAAAAACCAAGATCTGACACTGGAATGAGTATGTGGGGTGAGGGTGAGAAGTAGAAGATAACATTGGGAGTGCCCGGGATGATGGTGTCCTCTACAGAAATAGGGAAGTTTGGAAAGAGATAGATTTGGGGGGAAATTTAATGAGTTCTGTTTTGAACATGCTGAGTTTCATCCCAAGACAACCAGTGAGAGATGTCTGATAAGCAGATGGTGATGTGAATATGGAGATCAGGAGAAATGTTATCAGGGGTGGGGAACCTACAGTCTCATGGCCATATGTGGCCCTCTAGGTCCTCAAGTGTGGCCCTTTGAATGAATCCAAACTTCACAAAACAAATCTCCTTAACCTAGCATAACCCATCCCTCTCTTGGTTTCCTGTTCTGATTTTTCAAAGCTCACCAGGTCACAGCCGTCTCCAATAGCTCATAATCTAAAGGCATTAAGGAGATACACAATAACGACTGAAAGCAGCAGTTGGACCATGCACTCATGGGTACAATAAGTGACCCCTTAATAAAAGGATCTGTTCTGTAAAACTTGAACTCAGTGAAAAGACCATACCTAAAGACCTAGAAGGTCATATATGGCCTTGAGGCCACAGGTTCCCACTTCTATCATGGATAAATAAATCTGGGAATTATATGCACAGATATAATCAACTAGAGCTAATGAAATCACCAAGATATACAGATACAAGATATATAGAGGGAGAAGAAAAAGGGTCTAGGACAGACCCTTGGGAAGTCTGGAGGAAGATCAAAGAGAGGAGACTGAGAAGTCAGGTAGGAGGAAAATCAAGAAAGAAGTATGTCATAAAAACAGGGAGAAGAAAATACCGTGGAGAAGACAATGTCATAGTTTGAAAAGAGGTCAAGAAGGATGAGGATTAAGGAAAGGGCATTAAATTTGGAAATTAAGAAATCACTGGTAACTTAGAAGAGAGTAGTATTAGTTGAATGAAGTCAGAATCCAGACAGCAGCAAGACTTAGAAATGAGTATGAAGGAAAAAAATTGTGGGACTAATTGTAGACCTCTTTCTTAAGGAGTTTAGCCACTTCAAAAGGGAAGAAAGAAAAAGGATGATAACTAGCAAGGATGGTCAGATCAAATGATTTTTTTAAGAATGAGGCATATATGGGTTTATTTGTTGGCAGTGGAGAAGCAGACAGTAGACAGAAACTGAAGATGAGTTGGCATGTATCTGATAAAGGGAACTACAATACTGGAAAAGATAGGATGGAATAGGATCACTTGTACACATAAAGGTGGGTGTCTTAGCAAGCAGAAGGGCCACTTCTTTATGTGAGACAGGGGTGGAGTATATATATGTAGTTGGGGAAGACACCTGAGTGATGTGAGATGAGAAAGGGAGAAGGAGCTCTTAGTGAGCTCTCACAATTTTTTCAATTAGGTATAAGGCAAAGTACTCCCCAGCAAGGCATCAAAAGAAGGGTGCCAAGAGAGGACCGAGGAGTGAAAAGGTCTGGTAGAGTCACTGTGGCAAGAAGTATAGTGAATTGATTAGGGAGATGCAATTGGCATACTGCAACAGAGGAGGCCTAGTTAAGATTATGTAATATGAATTTGTAATTGACACAGTCAGCACATTTTTTTTTCTTTTTGGAGGGCAATTGGGGTTAAGTGATTTGCCCAAGGTCACATGGCTAGTTTTTGTGATAAGTGTCTGAGGCTGGATTTGAACTCTGGTACTCCTGACTCCAGGGCTGGTGCTCTATTCACTGCACCACCTAGCTGCCCCCAGTCAGCACAGTTTTATGACTTTTCTCTAGTTCTGTTCAGCAGTAAGTGAATAGGAGTAGAGGGAGTAGATAGTGGAAAGTTGGGGCTTGACAATACATGACTACAGATAGGATGAGGAGGAAAGAGACTTGAATATGGAGTTGAACTGGTTCATCAAATGGTCAAAATAGGGAAATGAGAAGAGTGTAGCTTATACAGTGGTAATTTCTTGGGAAAGAATTGGAGGGTAAAAGACTCATGCCTATTTGACAAAAACTACTGGGAAAACTGGAAAACAATAAGCAGAAACTAGGTATAGACCAACATCTTACACTGTATACTGAGATAAGGTCCAAATGGGTACATGATTAACACAAAGGGTGGTATATAAACAAATCAGGAGAGCAAGGAATAGTTTATCTGTCAGATCTACAGAGAAGGGAAGAATTTATGACCAAACAAGAAACAGCATTATGAGATACAAAATGGATAATTTTGATTATATTAAATTAAAAAGTTTCTGCATAAATAAAACCAATGCAACCAAGATTAGAAGGAAAGCAGAAAGCTAGGGAAAGTTTTTTTTTTACATCAAGTGTGATAAAATGTCTCATTTCTCAAGCATCTAGAGAACTGAGTCAAATTTATAAGAATATGAATCATTCCTTAATTGATAAGTGGTTAAATGATATGAACAGGAAGTTTTCAGATGAAGAAATCAAAGCTATCTGTAGTCATATGAAAAAATGCTCTAATTCACTACTGATCAGAGAAGTGCAAATTAAAACAACTCTGAGGTACCACCTCACACCTATCAGATTGGCTAATATGACAGAAAAGGAAATGATAAATGTTGGAGGGGACATGGGAACATTAAAAAGTGTGCACATTCTTTCATCCACAATACTACTACTATGTCTGTATCCCGAAGAGCTTGAAAAAAAATAAGAGGAAAAGGACCTAAATATAAAATTATTTATAGCAGTTCTTTTTGTGGTGGCAAAGAACTGGAAATTGAGGGGATGTCCATTGGTTGGGGAATGGCTGAATAAGCTGTGCTCTATGACTGTGATGGAATACTACTGTACTATAAGAAATACTGAGTAGGATGGCTTCAGAAAAACCTGGATTTACATGAGTAATGCAAAGTGAAGTGCATAGAACCAGGAGAACACTGTACATAATAACAGCAATTTTGTGTGATGATGAACTGTGAGTGACTGAATGTGAATTCGCAGGTGAACTGTGAATATACTGTCAGTAATACAATAACCCTAGACGATTCCAAAGGACTCATGATAAAAAAAATGCTATTCCCCTCCAGAGAAAGAGCTGATGGAGTCTGAATGCAGATCAGAGTATACTATTTTTTACTTTTTTTGTTTTGTTTTCTTTCACAATATGACTAATATGGAAATATGTTTTGCATGACTACATGTGTATAACCTATATCAAAGTGCTTAACATCTAAGGAAGGGGAAGGGGAGAAAGGGAGAGAATGTGGAACTCAACATTTCAAAAAAGGAATGTTAAAAGTTGTTTTTACATGTAACTAGGAAAAAATAAAATATTTTTTTAAAAAGAAAGAATTGGTGGGTGAAAGACAAAAGGGTTTAAAGGTAGAGGGAATGATAAAAGATTATGATCTGATAAAGGAATTTCAGAGTTCATGAACATGGAAGTGGAACACTTGTGGATGATAACTAAATCAATGTTTGTTAATTAAGGTAAGGTGGAGGACTATGTCATTAAAACTGAACAGCTTGATGAACTGGGAAGTTAGGGAGGTTGCCCCCCCCCCCCCCCCGTCAATCATTTATTTATTTCCCCCTTTTAATTAGGGAGTTCTGAAGGAATTTCAATAGCTTTGTTGAATAACACTAGTATGAGAACAATAAATTGCAATGATATGCAAAATACTTTGATGCATATGTATATGAAGAAAAATTAGCACCACAACCCTAAAATATACTAAGAGAAATTATCAATTTGATAGCTAAAATTCAAAATAACTTAAGGGTCTTATTCACAATGGGAACATCTGACTTAGAAAATTTACATAAGGGGACAGCCACTGAAGGCTCACTCTTCTCCTGCCTCTCCATCGCTACACCTTGAGCCCCTTTTCTACAGATTACACTCACTGGACCTAAAACTGTGAATTTCTTTCTGTGTTTCAGTTTCATCATATGTAACAAGACAGTTTTGGACTAGATTAGGGATTCTTAACCTGGGGTATACAAAGTTTTTAAAAAAATTTTTGATAGCTCCATTTCAATGTAACTGACTTCCTTTGTAACTTTATGTGTTCTATTTTATTTTAAAACACTATTATGAGAAAGTAATCAAAGGCTTTACTGACTTCCAAAAGGGCCAAAAACAAACAAAAAAGGTTAAGAAGCTATGGACTAGATCATACCTAAAGTAACTTTCATCTTAAGACAGTCTATGGTTCTATATTGTTGAACAAGATTTTTAAAAAAATTAACTTCTCTCTAGAAAAATTATTATTTTTAACATTCATTTTAAAACAAATTTTGAGTCCCAAATTCTTTCTTCTCCCTTCCTCTCCCCCACCTATTAAGGCAGCAAGCAATGTGATATGCAAAACACATTTCCATATTAATAATGTTGCAAAAAAGAAAAGTAACAAAAAGAAAGTGAAAAAATTATGTTTCAATCTGTACTCAGACTCCATCAGTTACTTCTCTGGAGGTGAATTGGCATTTTCAACATGAATCCTTTGGAATTGTCTTGGATCACTGTATTGATAAGAGTAGCTAAATCTTTCAGTTAATCATCATTACATCATTGCTGTTACTGTGTACAAATGAACTATATTTTTTTTTTTTGCCTTTTCGAGGGCAATTGGGGTTAAATAACTTGCTCAAAGTTACATGACTAGTTTTTTCGTGTGTTGTGTGAGTGTTGTCTGAGGCTGGAACCGAACTCAGGACCTCTTGACTCCAAGGCCGGTGCTTTACTCACTGCACCACCTAGCCATCCCCATGAGCTATATTTCTTAAGCAACTCTCCTGACTGCCACACAAAGGAGCTGAACAAAACCCTCCTAATCAAAATCTCTTTGCCCAAAGCAAACAATAATACCTAATAATAAATACCTAAAATAAAACCTAAAAGACTTCGGGTTAGTCCTAACAAGAACTTTTAAAGTCCCTGCTTCTTGCTATGTAATTGACCTTTTCTTTCTCTGCCTATGAGTTCTATTCTAGTACCTCCCACCCTTATCTGAGGATCTCAACAAAAGCTAGATAATGAAAGAGGGAAACCTCAAATGGTTGGAGTAGGCATATCACCAGTAGCCTACTTGAAATTTATAATGCATGTCCCCTTAAGTACAATGTGCCAAAGAATGGTTGGATTCCATAGTATAGTTAGGACTTGAGGACAATAACAGTTTGTTTTAAATAGACTTTTGTGGACTGGCATGGGAATTTATTCACATTTTATATAGCACCATTTCTAAGGGGAAAAGAGTTCAGAGTTCCAAACAACCAACTTACTAAGAAAATGCATTCCAAAAACTGATCAACTATAAAACAGGAATCATATCTCTAACACCTATTACAAATGGGTTGCTATGAGGTTCAAATGAAGTAATGTATATCAAGTCTTTGAAAACCTCAAAATACTACATTCATGTCAGTTATTATTCTTGCTTTTTTTTTTTGGGTGGGGGAAAGGTAGGGCAGTTGGGGTTAAGTGACTTGCCCAAGGTCACATGGCTAGTAATTGTTAAGTGGTTAAGTGTCTGAGTCCACATTTGAACTCAGGTCCTCCTGACTCCAGGAATGGTGCTCTATTCACTGTGCCACCTAGCCATCTCTAGTTATTATTCTTAATCTAAGTATTGTTTGAGTTACTTTTTGAACAGGATGAAACCTTCCTCAGAGCACAGATGGTTTCATTTTGTCTTTGTACCTCCAGTGCTTCTTAGCTTGCTGAATTAAGTTCAATTTGTAAGTTGCTTATTACAATAGGATAAAGCAAAACAGGCAAAAAACTAAAATAAATACTCAGAAAGACAAATTAGAACACAAATGCCTCTACAATACCTTTCTTATTTCTGAATCATGGGATATCCATCGAATAACTGCTTCAAATACATATCTTTCATTGCCAACATTTAACTTCTCAAGAGAAATCACTTCTTTCAGCTTTTGAGGATTTAGTTCTAAGAATTCTTCAGTGCTGCTGACATCTCGGAAGTGAGTCTCCAGGTATTCCGTAGCAAGATAATGTACATGATGCAAACAATAATGCAGTGCAAAGTCTCGAATGCCAATGCAGTTCTCAGCAGCAATACAACCTTCCAAAAATTCGCAGCAGAGAGTTTTCAGATCTGTCAGCAGCAACAAGTCTGCTGCTTGAACAACATCTTGTATTGTATCTTCATTTAGCCTGATCTGTAAGAATTTTATATACATATTTTATATTCAAAACTAAATTCCAAACACTTGAAACCAAAAGTACTGACAATTTTTTTTTTAAGCAAATGTTAAAGGCACACTGAGCAAGAAAAGTTGGAAAAGAAGAACTGATAATGTATGCCCTTTGTGGATAGCTTCCTTCAATATTCAGCTCAAACATAACTTTCTGTTGGGGATTTTTCATGGTCATAGAAGCTTGTACTACTTTACCCTCTACAATTACCTTGTAGCTACACTATATATGTGTGTGTGTGTGTGTGTGTGTGTGTATCTCCTGACTATACCACTACATGTACAAGTCTCCTCTATTAAAACATATGCTCACTAAGGTAAGAGACTGTCTTTATTTAAAAAAAAAATTTTTTTACATCATTCATTTCCACAAAATTTTGAGATACAAATTTTCTCCCCATTTTTCCCCTACCCACTACCGAGAAACAGAGATCCCACTGAATACCCCCTCCCCCAATTTGCTCTCTCCTATATCTTCCCCCATCCCCCCTCTGACTTTCCATGGTAGATCTCTATGTCCCAGTGCCTGTATATCTTATTTCCCAGTTACATGTAAAATAATAATAATTATATAAATATATATAACATTTGATTTTAAACCTTTGAATTCCAGACTTTTTCCCTGCCTACCTCGTCATCCACCCTTACTAGGAAGATAAGCAGTTCAATATAGGTTGTACATGTGTAGCTATGCAAAACATTTCCATAGTGGACATATTGTGAAAGACTGACTATATTTCCTTCCATCCCATCTGTAATGGGAATGCAAATTTGGAAGATCTTCCCTGCCCCTAGGCTAAAATGCACCTGAAGCCTGGGGAGGGAGGCTTGTTTTTCAGTAGATACTTCTTGATTGGCCAGTGAGTCAATAAGGTTGTTACATTCTCTGAGCCAGGAGGCTATATAAGCCCTGATGTGTAGCTTTGTTTTGGGACTCACTTTGAGAAGTGTTCTGTGATTTGATCTGAATTCTGGGAAGCCGTTGTTGAGAGTCCCCTGGCTTTGAAAAACCCAGATGTGGAAACCCAGATGTTGACTGGGTATGGATGTAATGGTTGGACAGTTTGGAAATCTGTCTACTTGATCTGTTTCTGTCTTGATGATTCTGCCTGTATGCTTTGAAGTTCGGGGTGCTGACCTTTTTCCCCTGAACAAGGTAAACGATATATGTCTGACTGATTAAAGTAAGCTTGTTAACCCATTTTGAGTTGCTTTCCTTTAACAAAGCAGATCCAAGAACCTGTATGGGCAGCAAACCCTGAGGACGCTCGGGGTGCTTGCCGCTACACCATCCCACCCTCGCTTGTTCTATTCTCTACTTTGATCCTGTCCCTTTTCAAAAGTGGGTGCTTCCAACTTCTCTCCCCCCCAGCCTGCTCTCCCTTCCATCATCCCCCCTCATTCTCTTTCCCCCCCTACTCTCCTGTAGGGTGAGATACCCTATTTAGTGTGTATATCATTCCCTCTCTAAGCCAAATTCATTGAGAATAAGGTTGACTCATTCCCTTTTGCCTTCCTGTTCTTCCCCTCCATTGTAACAATTTTCCCTTGCTTCTTCTTTATGAGATAATTTACCCCATTCTATCTCTCCCCATCTCCTCTCATTATATTCCTCTCTCACCTCTTAATTTCACCTTTTAAGTATCATCCCTTCCTATTCAAGTGGTCCTGTACCCTCTATCTATGTATACCTGTACACATATATACACACTCACATATGTATTCATATGCCCATATACCCTTCTATATAGACATATATATGTATGTGTGTGTGATACACATACACACACAAACACATTTCTATTCCCTTCAACTATCTCATACTGAGAAAAGTTTCATAATTTAAAATTATTGTTTTACCATGTAGGAATGTAAATAGTTCAACTTTGTGAAGTTCCTTATGATTTCTTTTCCCTGTTTACCTTCTCATACTTCTCTTGCTTCTTGTGTCTGAATGTCAAATTTTCTGTTCAGCTCAGGTTTTTTTCTATCAAGAATGCTTGAAAGTCCTCTATTCCACTGAATGACCATATTTTCCCCTGAAACATGATACTCAGTTTTGCTGGGTAGGTGATTCTTGGTTTTACTCCTAGCTCTTTTGAGCTCTGGAATATCACATTCCAAGCCCTTCGATCCCTCAGTGTAGAAGCTGCCAGATCCTGGGTTATCTTGATTGTGTTTCCACAGTATTTATTTAAAAAAAATTTTTTTTTTTTTGCTTTTTGGAGAGCAATCGGGTTAAGTGACTTGCCCAAGGTCACATGGCTAGTTTTTGTGTTAAGTATCTGAAGCCAGATGGTCCTCCTGACTATAGGGCCAGTGTTGTTTTCACAGTATTTAAATTGTTTCTTTCCGGCTGCATGTAATATTTTCTCCTTGATCTGGGAACTCCAGAACCTGGCTATAATATTCCTAGGAGTTTTCTTTTTGGGATCTTTTTCAGGAGGTGA
Source organism: Petaurus breviceps papuanus (assembly GCF_028583685.1). Lineage (NCBI taxonomy): Eukaryota > Metazoa > Chordata > Mammalia > Diprotodontia > Petauridae > Petaurus > Petaurus breviceps. Next base: position 21,963,016 of record NW_027187359.1, on the reverse strand, counting down.
TCTGTGAATTCTTTCAACCTCTATTTTGCCCTCTGGTTCTAAAACATCAGGGCAATTTTCCTTGAGAATTCCTTGAAGGATGATTTCTAGGTTCTTTTTTTGATCATGGCTTTCAGGTAGTCCAATAATTTTTAAATTATTTCTCCTGGATCTATTTTCAGATCAGTGGCTTTTCCAATGAGATATTTCACACTGCTTTCTATTTTTTCACTTGTTTGGATCTGTTTAATAGCGTCTTGATTCCTCATAAAGTCACTAGCTTCCATTTGCTCCAATCTAATTCTGAAGGAATGGTTCTCTTCAGTGAGCTTTTCAGATTCTTTTTCCATCTGGCAAATTTGGCTTTTTAAGGCATTTTTCTCCTCAATGGCTTTTTGAGCCTCTTTTGCCATTTGAGTTAGTCTATTTTTTAAGGTGTTACTTTCTTCAGTCAGGTTGTTGACTCTCTTTTCATGATTTTCTTGCATCATTCTCATTTCTCTTCCCAATTTTTCCTCCACTTCTCTTATCGGTTATCAAAATCCTTCTTAAGCTCCTCTATGGCCTGTAACCAATTCATATTTTTCTTGGAAGCTTTTGGTGCAGGAGTTCTGACTTCTTTCTCCTGTTCCATGTTTTGATTCTTTTTGTCCCCAAAATAGGAGTCTAATGTCAGATTTCTCTGTTTGCTTTGCTTGCTCATATTGCCACTCAATTACTTGACTTTTGAGCTTTTTGCCACAGTAGAACTCTGCTACCAGGGGGGTGGGTTGGTGGTGGTGGGGGGGGGTTTGTCCCAATCGCTGGGGTTTTCTCAGCTGCTGGAGCTATTAGTTGGGTGCCTTCTCTGAAGCCTCCCTACACTCTGGCAAACTGGTCACACACCCCAGGACCTCCACCCTCTCACTCTGTCCTTAGCATCTATGGGTTGATAATTCTGGAAACCACCACAACTGCTGGTGATCTGAATTCCCTCCAGCTGGTGGCTGGTTGTGGCTGCCCTGAGGCTAAAACCTCCTGCTCACAGGGGACTGCGTTCAGCTCCCAGACCACTACTCTGGCTGATTCCTGCTGGCCTGCCGGGCTTGTCCTCAGTGAAAGGTTAGCTTCTCTGTGTCATTTTGTGGGTTCTGTAGCTCCAAAGTTTGTTCAGAGTCACCTTTTACATGAATTGGAGGAGGTGGGAAGCAGGAGCCTTGAGGAAGTCCTGTTTCTACTCTGCCATCTTGACTCTGCCCTCTGATTCTTGAGACTGTCTTTAATTCTTGAGAATGGCATGTTCTAATTAACTGAATTCTCTGGTTAACAGATCAACCCTTAAAATATTACCATCATTATTGGTAAAAATTTTGTCTGTTTTCTTGCTTTTACTAATGCCAATATATTGAACAAATTTTAAGTTAGGATCTTCTAATATTTTAGTCATTATTTTGAATATCAAGCATCATATAATACTTTAGATCTACAAAGTAAATAGATAGATCTTAATTTATACTAATCTTCAGAACAACTCTCAAAAAGTTGCTTTTCAGAAAGAATTTTTTTTTTATTTTGTACTTTCACCCAATTGACTTACACTTCTAGCCTCAGGACCCCCTACCACCTCTTCACTTTTCTCTGTCACAGTGACCTATGTCACTGTCAAAAGGCCTGTGTAATCTTTCTAGAATTACTTATACATTATTAAGAACATCCCAAAGAGTTAGTAAGTACCTAACCTTTAATTAGAAATGAAAATAAATAATTCCATAGTATATAGTCAAAGCAATTTTTAGTCTGCTTCTCACAGTATAATCAAAATATTGTTGTAATAATCTTAGACAACAGGAGCCCAAAGCTGCTGGACTTGTCTGTCATATGACATGGACTAGAGTATTGCTCAATCCATATCAGTACTTTGTTAATAAGGGGAAGTTTTCTCAAGAAACATACTTGAAAAAGCAAAAATGTATCACACCGAATAAAACTCCTGTCAGGACCTTTTGTATAAATATCTTATTATAGTTAAAACTTTAAATTACATGGGAGAATAAAACAGAGGTTTAAAACAACAAGGCTTTAATATTCAACCTGGAATCTAAAATGTTGCATGAGAACTTTATTTAAAACAAGCTATACAAGTTAAACTAACTTCCAATAATGGCTCTGAGACATCCTGGAATGTCTTTGATTATTTCACAGGAAAGCATAAAATTGTGTTTTCATGGGAAAGCAAAACAAAATTAACTTAATTTCAAGTTTGTCATGAAGCTAAATATAAAATTCATAATGTTTAGTGATCATTGTTTGACTATGGGCAGAATGCACACCTGTAAATGAAAGAATGTACAAGAAGAAAAGGTAAAAAGGGAAGCAAAGAGAAAAGAAAGAATAGTAAAATAAAGGAAGGAGAAAGGATAAGGGACGAAAAGACTACTACTATACATTAGATAGATCAAAGTCTATTCCAGCATAACCAGAGGAGGAAACTCCTTAACTGAATGTAATTCCTCCTTTGAACCCACAGCACCTCAGGTGTAAATCTTTTATGTTCTTAATATTCCATCTTGTGTTCATTGTGTATGGTTTGGCTGCCTTCCTAGATTATAAGACCTTTGAGTATCTTATTGGTAGACCTTTCCTAGTGTTTAACCTAACCCAAGGCCTTGCATATACAGTAGGACCTTAATATTCACTGAATGAAAATATACTAACCTATACTCTTTGGGAAAAGCATGTCCTCATAATATCTTCCAAATTACATCTTGGAGTAGAGAAAATAAGAGTAAAAAAATAGGTTTCAATTACTTTTTTCTCCCTTACTCCAGAGATTTAGGAGACATAGGGGAAGGGGGCTAGATACAGAGTATTGGAATATAAAAGTAGAAAAAATTAAGGCAAGAAAAGGTTGCTCCTGTGACAGTGGTCTTAAATTATTATCAGTGAGACTGAGATAGGTGTAAGGTAAGTGTGTGTGTGTGTGTGTATGTGTATGTATGTATGTAGTGTGTATGTGTGTGTATGTGTACACATACTAGCCACAGTTTGGGGGAAATGGTCACAAAGAACTAGTTCTACAAAATTATTTCTAAAATTCAAGATTCCAGCTTTTATATATAACAGGTTTTCAAGACCAACTGAAACATTGTGAACTCTAACACTTCCAGGGGTTTGAAGGAATAAAAGAAAAGAAAACTTGAAGGCAACAAGGTATCCCTTTTCCTTATATTCCTGGAAATATTCTGGGAGTAGGAAAACAGAATGGCAAACTGTAGAGTCGCAACTTCCCTAGGCCTATGCCTGTAAAATGAATTGTTTGAACAAGATGGCTTTGTCTGTTTACAACTCCATTGCTGTGGTTCACAATGCTGGAGGGATTTTAGGCTGAGCAGAGCTCTGGAAGGATACATCTGTAGTGCTGTCAGTCAGCAAACAATATCTACCAGTCAGTCATATATACAACTTGAAACTAAGATTACAGTTGTTGTGGATCTTTGTTATAAAAGTGAGAAAAGGAAACCCTCCTCCGCCTTGAGAAGTCTTTAGATCTTCCTTCTCTTCTGTTTTACATCATACCTGTCCACTGAAGATGTAATCCAGGATCTCTCGCATAACCATTACTGATATTCCTTCAAGTTCAATTTTATAAGTTGATCCATCATCTTTTGGAGGATTATAGTTTAATTTTGTTCTAGGAAAGGGAATAAAAAATGTTGTTACAGAGGTATCTAAATGTTAAAATACAGAAGCTAATGAATTTTTATGTATAAAATACTCCAGATTATAACTTTTTTTCATCAATAAAGCTATTACCTTTAAATAAATCAATTCAACAACTTTAGGTTTGTAAAACTTTTATAAAGCTTCTGATTTTTTTTATTATTAAACTTTTTTTTTTTTTTTAGAATTTCTGTACTATATATGATACACAGAAATACATAGAAAATCAGTCTCAAGTCAGGAAGACCTATCTGGGTTCAAGTTAAGACTCTAAAACATATTGGTTGTGTGACCCTAGAAAGGTAATTTAATATTTCAGTGCCCCAAGAAATTCTTTAAGACTAAATTGTGGGGTGGCCAGGTAGCACAGCGAGTAAGAGCACCGGCTCCAGTGTTGAGAAGACCTGGAGATCGAATCCCGGGCTCAGACACTTAGCACCCACCCAGAAACACCTGGCCGTGTAACCTTGAGCAAGTTACTTAACCCCAATTGCTTAGGGGCAGCCAGGTGGCTCAGCGAGTAAGAGCACCGGCTCCAGTGTCGGGATGACCTGGATCAAATCCGGGCTCAGATACTTAGCACCACACCCAGAAATAACTGGCCGTGTAACCTTGAGCAAGTTACTTAACCCCAATTGCTTAAAAAAAAAAAAAAAAAGACTAAATTGTGGAGAAGGTGGTGATTGGTAGAGGTCACTTATCAAAGTTACAATTTAATTAGATAAATGAAATAACAGATCCAGTCACAAACTAGAGAGAACCTAAATTCATATATCTAAAACTTAGATTGCTATTTCTGATTCTCTTTGCTTATTGCACCCATCACACACTCAATTCTAAGAGCCTCTTTTGAACATTATGCCAAAATTAATTCAAATTCCATGAACAGCACTACAGATGCTGTCCAAGAATCATTATTTCCAAAAAAGGAACAAAGTCACTGTTTACATGAATACAAGTTTGAAACATCTTATATGTTGTTCTTAAATCCCAATAAAACTAGTCATTAGGTTCTTAAATGGGTTGTTCTTTGTATTTTAAAAGTCAGATAAGAATAACTGTAAAGCATTTAGCCCAAGGCCTGGCACATAACAGACACTATATAAATATATATTGCTAGGTGGCGCAGTGAATAGAGCACTGGCCCTGGAGTCAGGAGGACCTGAGTTCAAATCTTGCCTCAGACACTTAACACAAAAACTAGCTGTGTGACCTTAGGCAAGTCCCTTAACCCCAACTGCCCTCCAAAAAGCAAAATATATATATCCCCTCTTTTTCCTTTTTCCACCTCCCCTAAAATTATACAATTTCAGTTGTCAAGGGAAAGACTGTTGTGAGGCCAGCATCCCTCTGACTATGTAAATACAAAGATACCTCCAGTTTGCAGGCACAGTCATCATCTTCAGAACTTACCTGCAGGCTGTCATATAGGCTTTGAGTTATTATATGCCAGGTATCTCAAGATATTTGACACTTTTATTAAGTGGGATGAGCTGACAGTCAACTCTCAATAAAAAGTAGGAAAGTATTACTGGAAGCATGGATAACCAAATTCATTTGGCTTTAAAAGATAAGTATAATTTTTAGGAACAGACTGTCTTTTTAATAATATTTCAAACTCAGATGAATATTAAAAATTAGTCTGAATCATCTAGGTATATAATACCTGAATGAGAGGCAACCCAAATGTATGGCTGAATTAATTAAATCAGGAACTGACTACCTAGAAAAAAATGTTGATGGAAAGAATTATTTCAGAATCACCAGTAGACGGTAAGAAAGGAATCATAGATGAAATGGTAGAAAGGGATAGTTCACAACTGTAAAATTCACCAATTTATGTCATTGTAAAACCTCAGTTATCTGAACTCTCAAGCAATTAAGACAGTCTGGAAATTGAAGCTTCTAATTAGCTAGGAGCTAAAGGTCTTAACTTTAAATTGTTTTTTTTTTTAAAATAATAATATCTACCATTTACATAATGCTTCATGGTTGCAAAGTGCTTTACAAATATCTCATTTGATACTCGCAACAACCCAGTAAGGTAGGTGCTATTATTATTTCCATTTCAAAGATGAAGAGGCAATCAGAGATTAAGTGACTTGTTCAGGGTTAAACAGCTAGTGTCTGAGACTGGATTTGAACTCAGGTCTTTCTGATTCAAATTCAGCACTCTATCCACTACACCACTTAGCTACAAAATTAAAAAACAAACCCTATATATTATACACTTCTCTCTTCTAAGTTACTATATTATGTTGTAAATGTAATATATCCTGTATGACACAAGACTGTATTAGGCTGACCAACTGCCCTTCTCCAAGCCCCACAGAGAAAGGTAATTCTTTTATCTTTGTCTTGAGGCCCTCTAGCTTTCTTTATTGATGATTAAGTACAAACCATCCACTAAGTATAGCTAAGCAGCAAATTTTTCTTTAACTTCCCAGCAAATTTGGCCATTTCAATCCCTCTTGACCCCACCACCCTCCAACAATCATTGCTTACAGAATAGGTGTGTCAGCTGACCCCTTAAACATCAACTCACCCTCCCAGTGACTTCCCAGACTCAAATTTCCCTTTCTTGGCCCCCACTCCCCTATATTTAATTTGTTTTTCCATATTAAAATGTCCTTAAGGGCAGGGGTTGATTTTGTATTCCTAGCACTTAGCAGAATGTCTGGTACATAGTAAATGCTTAATAAATGCTTAATCATTCAAATGACATTGTGAAGCTTACTACGTGTGTTTGATTTGAGCACCTGTTAGTGCAGATACACACAAAGGTGTTCTCTAAGTCTATAATTCCAAAAGGCATAGTACTAAGGAAGATCAAGTTCACTGAATAACTGTACTGAAAGAGCTCTGCTTAATGTTAAGTAGGATGGAAGTCTGCCACAGAACCTGTTCCTGTCCTGTTCATCTGTTACATAAATTTGGCTGAAGATAAAGGCATTTATTTATCACATTCATGAATAATACTAAGAAAGAACTGAAAATTGAAGACAGAATTTGAAGTTAAAAAAAAATCCAACATATTAGAAAGATGTATTGACAGAATTCAAAACTAAAACTAAATTTAGGTAGAAAAAAAGGCATTTGGTTGGCCCTTATGGTCAAAAATTAATTCTAATTGGATGGAACCTAGTTTAACACACATTCACATGAAAAAGATCTTAGTTGACTACAAGTTCAATGTATGCCAGTGTGACTGCAAAAATAAAAACAACAGCAGCAGCAACAAAACCCTTTCTGGTTTTTAAAGCCTAGCCTCTCTTATGGCAAGAAATAGGATCATAGAATAGTAAGCAGATTTAGAGCTGGAAAGGACCTCAGTGACCAAATCCAACTTTTTACTTTTATTGGTAAGTTAAAAACTAGGGCAGAGAAAAATTAGATGACTGCCAATGTCCTATCACAGAAGGTCAATCAAGCTACCAATATTTCCCTGAAACCTCATAAACCATGGCCTTCACCTGCATCATGGATTGCCTTGGTTGTATCACTTCCCTGGCCTTGATAAGCAGGTATCTGCTGGAGACTTGAGTCTCTAGCTTCCAATAGATTAGACAGAGAGATAGATAGGTAGGCAGGTAGATAGATACACTATACATTATATATATATTCTTACACACACACACACACACACACACACACACACCCTGTCCCTACCACCTATCATGTTCCATTAAGACTCCCCTTGTTCTATTGGGAAAAGAAAAATTGCAGTCAGAATCATACTGGCCAAAATGGACAGCAATGTAGTGCTGCTATCTTTAAAAGTTTAGTTAAAACACTCATATTTCAACTTTAAGGATCAGTGAATCCATTAATATGTGTACTCTTCCCATCGATTCAGATGACAACCTCTTCTCCATGCCTTACAAGACAGATTTTATGAATGCTTGTGCATTAGGGGAAAAAAAATCACCATGGTCAAACTTTTAATGAGGAACCTCTCTGAATTTAGTTAGGCTGAACCTTGATCTGACACCAGGACTGTACAAAATAGCCTTTTCACTGCCCCTCACATCTCCCCCAGCCCTTTTTTCTTTTGGTGACAACTCTATGTGTTCTTGGATTTTATTAGGAGAGACATGGTACCTTGAAAGAAAGAGAAAAGAAAGGAACACTGCTATACTATGTCCTGGTTGGACCATATCTTTAATGTATTCAGTTCTGGGCACCGCATTTTAGTTAGGCCACTGTCATTGGAGAGCACCCAGAGAAAGGTGAAAGGATGGTGAAGAGACTGTGTATTCTGACATATGAGGACTGGGTGAAACAATTAGTCATATTTAGCCAAAAGAAGAGGAGTTAATGGGAGTACATAATAACAGCCTTCAAGTCTTTGAAGGACTGTTATTGGAAAGAGAGATTTGATTTGTTTTGCTTTTTTCTAGCTGATGGACTTCAGAGAAATGTATGGTAGCTGTAAAAAGGCAGATGTCAAATGGATATAATAAAACTCCCCAAGAAACAGAATTTTTAAAAAATATGTTGTCACATTAGTCATGTGTAAAGAATTAGAACCAATGGAAGAAACCACAAGAAACAACAATAGCAAAAAAAGAGAGAGCAAATAGTATGCTTCAATCTGCATTCAGATACCATAATTCTTTGGATGCAGATAGCATTTTCCATTATGAAGCTTCTGGACCTGTCTTAGATCCTTTCATTGCTAAGAAGAGGTTGAATCTATCAAAGTCATGGAACAAAGTAGCTATTACTGTGTACAATGTTCTCCTGGTTTTGCTCACTTCACTCAACATTTGTTCATGCAAATCCTTCCAGGTATTTCTGAAATCCTCCTGTTCCCCATTTCTTATGGAACAGTAGTATTCCATTACATTTATATACCACAACTTGTTCAATCATCCCCCCCCCCCTCCAATCGATGGGTATCCCCTCAGTTTTCAATTCTTGGTCACCACAAAAAGGGCCGCTATAAATATTTTTGTACATGTGGGTCCTTTTCCCATTTTTATGATCTCTTTGGGATACAGACCTATAAGTGGTATTGTTGGGTCAAAAGAGTTATGCATAGTTTTATAGCTCTTTGGACATAGTTTCAAACTGCTTTCCAGAATGGGTTAGATCGATTCACAACTCCACCAACAATGCATTAGTGTTCCAATTTTTCCACATCTTCTCCAATACGGATTATTATTTTACTGTTTTGTTATGTTAGTGAATCTGACAGATGTGATGTGGTACCTCAGAGTTGTTTTGATTTGCATTTCTCTAATCAAAACTGATTTGGAGCATTTTTTTATGTGACTAATGATAGTTTTAATTTCTCCATCTGAAAACTGTTCATATCCTTTGACCATTTATCAACTGAGGGATGATTTGTATTCTTATAAGTTTGACTGTTTTCTATATATTTTAGAAATGAAGCCTTTATCAGAGATGTTGGCTGTAAAAATTGTTTCCCAGATTTTTCTGCTTCCCTTCTAATTTTGGTTGCATTGACTTTGTTCATGCAAAACCTTTTCAATTTAATGTAACCAAATTATGCATTTTGCATTTCATAATGTTCTGTATCTCTCATGATACATCTCTCATGAATTCTTCTGTTCTCCATAAATCTGACAGGTAAACTATTTCTTGCTCTCCTAATGTGCTTATAGTATCAGCTTTTATATCTAAATTGTGTACCCATTTTGACTAGCTTGGCATACATTATATATAAGTGGTTGATCTATGCCTAGTTTCTACAATACTATTTTCCAGTTTTTCCAGCAGTTTTTGTTAAATATTGAGTTCTTATCCCAGAATCTGGAGTCTTTGTAGATTACTATAGTCATTGACTACTGTGTCTCGTGTACCTAACCTATTCCACTGATCTACCACTCTGAAATAGAATTTCTTTAAAGTAGAATGGGTTGCCTATGGAAGTAGTAGGATATTGTCTCCCCCTTTCCCCTGAATTTATTATTTATTTTTAGCATTTTAAAAAAATTGTGAGTTCCAAATTCTCTCCCTCCCTCCAGTCCCTTCCCTACTCACTGAGAAGGCAAGCAATATATCAATTATACATGTGAAATCATTCAAAACATATCTCTGTATTACCCATGTTGCAAAAAAAGGCAAGAAACATTTAAAAAATAAGAAAATTATACTTCAATTCGCACTCAGAGTTCATCAGTTTTCTTTCTAAAAGTGGACAGCATTTTTTAGCATGAGTTCTTTTGAATTGTCTTAGATAATTGTATTGATAATAGCAGCTATCTTTCACAGCAGTTCATCATTACAATACTGCTGTTACTACAATGATCTTCTGATTCTGTGCACTTCACTTCGCATCAGTTCATATAGGGTCTTCCAGTTTTCCTGAACCTATCCCTCTCATTATTTCATAGAGCATAACAGTATTCTGTCACAGTCATATGCCACAACTTGTTTAGTCATGCTCCAATTGATAAGCATCTCCTCAATTTCCAATTCTTTGCCACCACAGAAGGAGCTGCTATTAGTACTTTTGTACATATAGATCCTACTCCTTTTCTTTGATATCTTTGCGATATTGTGGGGATTAAAGTTGACATTTCATCAAGAATGCTTGAAAGTCTATCTCATTAAATATCCATTTTTTCCCTGAAGGGTTATATAGCCAGTTCTCACTTAACTTTAAGTGGATCATTCAGCAGACCTTCCCTTCCCCTGCCCCCAAGGGATTCTGCAGCTCTCTGGTCCCCTATAGCCTGAGTGGTTTTAGTGCCTGGGGTCCCTGAAGTTGGAGTGGCCTCAGTGCTTGAAGCAAAGAACCCCTGGTGCAGAGCTACACTGGCATTTCTGTTGTCCCTGCCAGAAGCTGAACGCTGGGCTTGCATGGGGTCCTGTAGCCTGCTCAGGAGTAAAATTTGAGCAACACAAATTTACATAAAGCAAGAATTGTCTGTACTCAGTTTTGCTAGGTAGGTTGTGATCCTAGTTCCTTTGCCTTTTGGAATATCATATTCTGAGCCCTCTGCTTCTTTAAGACAAAAGCTGCTAAATCTTGTGTTATCCTGACTGTGGCCTCATAATATTTAAACTGTTTCTTTCTGCATGCATCAAATATTTTCTCTTTGACTTGGGAGTTAAGGAATTTGGTTCTAATATTCCTGGGAGTTTTCATTTTGGGATCTCTTACAGAAGGTGATCAGTAGAATCTTTCAATTTCTAGTTTAACCACTGGTTCTAAGAAACGAGGGCAGAAATATGTTTAGAATCTTATTTTGATCAAGGCTTTCAGGTAGTCTAACAATTCTTAAATTATCTCTCCTAGAGCTATTTTTCCAGGTGACTTGTTTTTGATGAAGTATATCACATTTCCTTCTATTTTTTCATTCTTTTGACTTTGCTTTGTTTCTTGATGTCTCATAGAGTTGTTAGCTTCCAATCATCCAATTCTAATTTTAAGGAACTATTTTTGTCAGTGAATTTTTATACTCCCTCCACCCCCCCTACCCAAAAAAAAAAAAGATTTGGCCAATTCTGCTTTTTAAGGAGTTCTTTCCTTTAGTGAATTTTTGTAACTCCTCTCCCATTTGTCCTACTTTTTAAGGTGTTATTTTCTTCATTTTTTCTGCCTCTTTTTACCAAGCTGTTAATTTTCTTTTCATAATTTTCTTGCATCATTCTTATTTCTTTTCCCAATTTTTCCTCCCTGACTCTTACCTCTTTCTTTAACTTCCAGGAATTCTTGTTGGACTTGTGTTCAAGATGTATTTTTTCCTTTGGAGATTTTGTTTATAGCTTTTCACACGGTTTTCTTCTTCTGAATTTGTGTCTTGGTCTTTCCTGCCACGATAGTAGCTTTTTTAGAGTCAATTTTTCTGTTGTTGTTTATTTTTCCAGCCTATTTTTTTGGCTTTGGACTTCATGTTAAATTTGGGCTCTGCTCACCCAAGAGTGGAAAGGCCCTGTACCAAGTTTCATGCTTTTTCATGATGCTGTTTTAAAAATAAATTCTAGGAGGTCTGCGAGGTTTCAGTGCTTCCTAGGTGATGTGGTACAGGAAGAGGTGTGGTCACTGCTCTCCTGGCCTGCGCTCTGGCTTTTGTCCAGGAAGGACCCCAGTTCCCCTGCAGCACATGTTCTAGTGTTTCTCTTGGCTCTGAAACTATAACCACAACGCTTTCTACTTTGTGACTGACCACAAGTGCTCCTCTCTACTTTGAAATTGCTACCCAGAACTGCATATGAGCAATACAGTTACCAATAAGAGCCAGGTCCCATACCCAATGCCAGAAAAGGGTCTCTTGTAATCTCTTTCTGACTGGCTGTCCAATCCCCTTACCATCTCTGGGCTAAGAGCTATGGATATTGCTGCTGTCTGTCTCAGTTGCCGTTATGGTTCACAAAGGTTGTTGCTACTCTGTTGCCTCCCCTCTGGGGTGTTCCCCACCTTGGTGTCACAGACATCTCTTACCAACCTACTTTCTTCATGTGCAAAGTGAGACTGAGATATAAAACCTAAAGTCCCTTCCAGTTATAAAAATTTTATTCCCCTTCTGAAACAGTCTCTGAAAATGCAGCACCTGTATTAGTAGAATTATTTCAAAGACATTGCCTTGAGTAGCACTAGATCATAAACTCCAGAAAAAAATTACCTGGGATCTGCAAATATACACATGCAGATTATGAAGTAAATCTTTTCTTGCCACTTACATACTTTCTGGTTACTTATTACCAACTACATGTAAGGGTGAACAACTAAAAGGTTTAGGGATTAACTAAAATTTTACATTCATATTGTTTTAGTTTTCCATGATCACATTTTACATATATCATAGGATATGGAGCTAGCTGGATGGTAGAATGGTCAGAGTACTAGAGTCAGGAAGACCCCAGTTCAAACACTGCCTCAAATGTGTATTAACTATGTGATCCTGGATAAGTCACACTTACCTTGTCTGCTACAGTTTCCTTATCATCTGTAAAATGGGGATAATAAAAGTACCTACCTTATAGAGTTGCTATACAGATAAAAGGAGACATTTTGCAATCCTTAAAGTGCTATAGAAATGCTACCTATTATACTCGAATAATTCAGTGGATCCTTGGTCCTCCTACCAGTATCAACAGCTTTACTATCCTTCTCATTGATTGAGAGAAAGCAAATTGTTGATTCTTGTCCATAATCCTATATAAATCTTCCCTTGAGGATAATTACGATAGCTAGCATTTATAGAGTGCTTTATGATTTGCAAGTACTTTACAAATATTATATTGTATCCTCACAACCACCCTGTAATGTTAAAAGGTATTATTCTCTCTATTTTGTAGATGAGGAAAATGAGGCAGAGGGTAAGTGACTTGCCCAAGGTCACACAGCTAGTTGTCTGAGATAGGCTTTGACCTCAAGTCTTCTTTATTTCAAGTCCAGGGCTCAATTCACTGTGTGCCACTGAGCTGCTTCATATTCTAATCAACTCAATGAAGACCTACCTTCCTGCAGGTCTTCTAACATCTTGTGGATATGAGTGAAACACTTGAACTGATTGTTCTTCCTCAGTCATGACACTTGCCTACTCTTTTAATTAAGCTCATCTCCATTTTAAATGATACTTAGTGAATAGACATTTCCCAATATAACCCTCTCCATGGAATCCTTTCTTGAAATTATGTAAAACTACCCAGTACTCTAACTAGACATGGCAGGGTTTGCAGCATTCTGAGTCTGTAGTTTCTTCCTCTACACCAAGAAAAAGGAAATGTGTTTCAACCTAATCTCTGGACCCAAGAATACACATTGCAATTAATCAGAGTTCCACTGTCTTTTAATAATATGTTAATTTATACTATGGCTGTCACTACATACCTATTTTTTTTTCTTGGTTTCACTTTCTTCAATAAGTATCACTTCATATAAAAATTTCCTAGTTTATCTGAATTTCTCTGCTGTTTATGGCACAAATATATTCCACTACGTTCATATCACAATTTGCTGAAGCACTCATCACTGTATAACCACTTTGCTTTCCATGTCTTACTACCATAAGTATTATGATGATTTTTGCTACATAGGAGAATTTTCTTTCCTCATGTTGGAAAATAAGAATACTTATTTATATAAAAAACTGTTAAGTATTTATTATTGTATTACTTCTTTATGGTATATGCCCACTTAGGAATAGGATCTCTGAGTCAACAGGTATGAACAATTTAGTAACTTTTCCTACCAACCTGTACAAATAATAAAAAATAATATGTTACTGATAATTTTTACTTCTTATTATGAACAAGTAATCACTGATAGTAAGCCCACTATGCACTTTGCCATTGTCCTTTTCTAGTCAGACATGCCTGGATGATTTTTAAGCTATTTCTTGCACATAAGTCATCAAAATATGTCACTGCCTTAAATCTATGATTCATCTTTTCATTACCTTTTAGTCTCCTGCAATTTCATTTTTTCTGAGATCATGGTGTTTCATAATTCTAAGCCATAATATAACATCAATATAGATGTGACAGCACTCACACTGGGTCAACCTAGGACTTGGAGGCCCCTAGTTTTCTGTCCTTATATTTTTTAAAAGGCCCTGAAAATTCAGGACTTTTACTCCCACATATCTAGGATTACTAATCCCAAATGATAGAAATCAATGTAAGAACTAAGGTGACCCTGGTAGAGACAAAGTATGGCTGACTATCCCAAGTAAAAGTCCAGCATAGTGTGCTATTTGGCCCTAGTACAAAGTCTTGGAACTGTGGAACTAAGGTTGGAGAGAGATAAATAAAGTGAAGATACCAAATTCTATGAAGAATTATTAAAGTTCCACAGATACAAAACAAAACCCACCTACCAAAAAGGAGAGAGTAATGTTATACAACTTGCAAGCAAAGACTCAAAAGAAAAAAATTAATTTCTACAAGTACAACATGAATACCTGGAAGAAATAAAGCAAGACGTTTAAAAAAATGAAATAAAAGCTCTGAAGGAAAGAACTGGAAAGAGAATAAATAGCCCAGAAGAGAGAGTGGTAACCCAATTAACAAGGTCCCTTAAAACAAGAAGAAATGAAACAGGAACTACTGACTCAATGAAATAGCAAGAAATATTAGAATAAAAATAAAAAGATTTACAAAATAGAAGACAATAAAGGCTATCCAAAATAAAAACAACTTATCTAGAAACCATATGAAGACAATTTAATAAACTATGCTTCTTACAAAAAAGGCTTTGAAACCACATTTCAAGACATATATGAAAATTTCCCAAGTCTATTAGAATCAGAATAGGATGGAGGTGAAATGAAGATAGAAATAATCCAATGATCACCTACTGAAAGAAATTTCAAAGGAAGAAATCTCTAGAATATCACTATCAAAATCCAGAGCAAAAAGCTATAAGCAGACAAAAAGAAGTAATTCAAATACCAAGGAATCATAGTTGGGATCACACAAGACCTAACAGGTTATAAGTGAGAGATCTCAGAATCCAATTTTCCCAAAGGCAAAAAGATATTGGCTTATAATAAAAAATAAATTATGATGTCAAACTGAGCATATTCTACAAGAATCTTTAATAGAACAGAGGATTTTAAAGCATTCCTGTTGAAAAGATCAGAGAAGATGAAGAACTCTGAAATGCAAACACAAGAGTCCAATGAAACCTAGAAAGGTAAATTTATTTGAGCAACTAGAAGTGGTTGTATAACGAACATCTTAACAGAACAACTATCCCATCAGAATCTTAATGTCTTCAAAGGGTTTTGTGGGAGTTAAATAGGAAAAACAGAGGACACAGAGATGGATTGGTTATATTTTGAGCAATGCAAGACGGGAAAAAGAAGGGAGAGTAAAAGAAACATACTAGTTTAGAAAGGAAGAAAGGGGTGGAACTTCCTGTCTTTCATTACTGGACTTCCTAGGAAGAATACACAAAAAAAATCAATGGAAAGTGGCAGGAGCAAGCACTAGACGACCCTCATCCTTACATGAACCAGATAAAGAAGGTCTGAATATAGACCCGTTTGGTATAGAAACATACCCAACTCAATAGAGAAACAGGTGAGGATTCAGGGAGAAGGGTTAAGAAGGATAATGCTGAGGAGAGATCCATCATATGCAAAATAAATCTTCCTGATCCTGAAGGATCAAAGGGGGAAAAAATAAAAGAAAAACAACTGGAATCTAAGAGTGTTCATCAATTGGGAAATGGCTGAACAAACTGACTTGTGAATGTGTAATATACTGAGTCATAAGAAATGACAAAAGAATTTCACAAAAGAATATTGGGCAGTAAGAACTAATATATAGTGAAGTGATTAGAACTAAGAAAACAATTTACACAAGGAAAACAACCTCATACAAAAAAACAACTTTGGAAGAATTAGATAGTCTGATCAAAGCAATAACCAACCAGCATGTTATCCACTTCCTAAAAGAGAGATGATGGACTCAAGACGCAAAGACATACATTCTTGGACCTGGCCACTGTGGGGATTTGTTTTGTTTGATACGCTTATTTGTTACAACGTTTGTGGGGTTTTCTTTTCTTATCTGTTTTTACTTTGGAGGTGGTGGTGAGATAGGGGTTAGCAAATGGTGTTACAAAAACTGAAACCTTTAAGAAATGTACCAAAAACAGAAGGAAGTTCAAAAGAAAGCTCAGACAAGCACAACAGCTTTTTATTATAGAGTTTTACACACTTACACACACACACACACACACACAGTAAAATGGAAATTCAGGGTTGTTTATACAATCCTCTTTTTGTGTTCTGACATTTATATGGCAATGCTGTTGGAGGGAGGAAAGAGTCAAAGAAACAAGAGAGTAATGAACAAACATTAAGGTGATGCCAAAACAAGAAAATTATTCTGCACTGACCTGGAAACAGCTGTTATAGATAAACAGAGTAACAAAGGGAAAGAAAGGTCACCATGACAAAGAACCAAAGTCAAGGATCAGTGAAGGCAAGGAAACCAGGGAGTGATGAAGTACAAAACTAAGACAAGATGAAGTAAATCAGGATCTTGCTCTTCACAGGTGCTCTGAGCTGTGTAGCCTGTGTGAGTAGATTTGGGTTAGGGGAAGAATGATACTCTTGATGGTTATTTCTTGGTCTGCAGAAGACTCAGACTGCAGCACAGATCTGGGAGCAATCTACACAGAGATGTTAATTCAAACTATAGGAGTAAATAAAGATAACCAAAGAAAAGAAGGTAGAGAGGCAAAACAACAAGCCAAGGAAAACTTTTTCATTGTACAAGAAAACACACCTTAAGAAGTTAGGAGAGAAAAGCAAAGAATTACAAGCTACCTATCAAGGAGTCTTTGAGTTAGCAGTGTCACAGAAGTCAAAAGAAACAAAAATATCCATGAGGAAAAGCATACTAGGATTATTGTCTTTTTGGTGGACTCTGACCAAGTGTAATGCATCTATAATTTTTCCTTTTAAAGTTCTTCATTTCAGAAACAATTTTGTAGAAATGAAAATGAGGACATTTCTGAAGACAAATTAAACGTGTGTAGTCATGTTAGTGATTTTCAAAACGATTAACAAAAAGATCAATAAAAGATTATTACTTCTTTGAAAAAAGCCAAAGACATTTAGGATAGAGAAAAGATCTGTGATTCCACTGATATAGGGAACCTCAAATAAGGAAGCATCCTCTCTCAATGCAGATCAGAATCTTATCTATAACTCATAGTCTTAGAGACTTGTTTAGAGTTCTGATAGGTTAAGTGGCTTGCCTATGGTCCCATAGCCATGTCAGAAGTGCAACTAGAAGAGTTTTCCTTTTTCTGAGACCAGTTTTCTTATACTGTACACTGTCACTATGTCTCTAAAGAACATTTACAAAAGAAGGAAGAGCCAAAATAGCAGAGTAAAGGTGGGGACTCACCTAAGCTCTCCCAAATTCCCCTCACAACAACTTTAAATTAACACCTCAAATCTGGAGTGGCAGGACCAACGAAAGGTTCAGATGAAATAATTTATAGGCCCTCCAAAATTTAGGAAGTCAACAGGAAAGGTCTGTCTCAGCAAAGTGGCAGTCGGATCTGGAGGCCAGCACAGACCTCAATGTGCAGGCCATGCCAGGGCGGCTTGGAGGCAGTTCACTAGTGACTGCAGCAACTTCAGGGGCTCTCAACTCACAGATACTAAGGGGGTCAGACAACTGACTGAGGAAATTACAGGAAACCATTTACTGGTACTGGGTACAGGACTCTGCAACATTACCCATATGCAGTTCTGGGCAGCAATCCTAGAGCTAAGAGGAATAGCTCCCTAGTGCTTTGTTCGCAGGTGCGCAGAGGCCCTAGTTACAGTTTCAGAGTGGAAAACTGTGCTTGTAGTCACTCAAAGACCAGAGCACAGGCAAAGAAAGCAATGACCATACCTCTCCTTAGATCATACAACCTTGGAAGAACCAAAACTCTCCTAACCCTCAGAGCTAGCTTTGAAGACAGCAGGAAAAAAGGCCTGAAGCTTGGGGCTGTGGCTCCTCTACCCTGGGAGCAGAGTCCAACTGAAAATTTTAAGTCAAGAAATAAGCTGGAAAAATAAGCAAACAAGAAAAAACTTGACTATAGAAAGTTACTATGGTAACAAGGAAGATCAAGGCATAAACTCAAAAGACAATGAAGTTGAAAGAACTACATTAAAAAAAAAGAAATACATTAAAAGAAAAATGTGAATTGGTCACAGGTCCCAAAAGAAATCCTGGAAGAGCTCAAAAAAGATTAAATAAAATGAGATAAAGAAAAGTTGGGGAAAAAATTAAAGTGATGTAAGAAAATTATGAAAAGAGAATCAACAGTTTGGTAAAGGGGTAAAAAAAAAAACAACAACAAAACCTGAAGAAAGTAATACATTAGGGGCAGCTAGGTGGTGCATTGAGTAAAGCGCCAGCCCTGGACTCAGGAGGACCCGAGTTCAGATCCAGCCTGAGACACGTAACACAAAAAAAACTAGCTGTGTAACCTTGGGCAAGTTACTTAACCCCAATTGCCCTGTAAAAGGAAAGGAAAGGAAGGAAGGAAGGAAGGAAGGAAGGAAGGAAGGAAGGAAGGAAAAGAAAGAAAGAAAGAAAGAAAGGAAGGAAGAAGGAAAGGAAGAAAGAAAGAAAGAAAGAAAGAAAGAAAGAAAGAAAGAAAGAAAG
>NW_027187359.1:21896313-21944223 GCF_028583685.1 Petaurus breviceps papuanus | reverse complement strand
GAAAGAAAGAAAGAAAGAAAGAAAGAAAGAAAGAAAGAAAGAAAGAAGAAAGAAAATCACACATTAATAGATTTGGCCAAATAGTAAAAGAGACACAAAAATCCAGTGAAGAAAAGAAATCTTTAAAATGTAGAATTGACCCAATGGAAAAGGAGGTGCAAAAGCTTACTGATGAACATCATTCCTTAAAAATTAGAATTGGGCAACTAGAAGCTAATGATTCTACGAGACATCAAGAAACAATAAAACCAAGTCAAAAGAATGAAAAAAACATTAGAAGAAAATGTGAAATATCTCACTGGAAAAATAACTAACACAGAAAATAGACTGAGGAGAGAAAATTTAAAAATCAACAGATTACCTGAAAGCCATGATCTACAAACAATCCTAAACATCATATTTCAATTAATTATCAAAAAATACCTGCCCTAACTATCTTAGAACCAGAGGATAAAATAGAAATAGAAAGAATCCACCAAGAAATCTATTTTTTTTAAATTTTTTTTTGCTTTTGGGAGGGCAATTGGGGTTAAGTGACTTGCCCAAGGTCACATGGCTAGTTTTTGTGTGTGTGTGTGTTAAGTGTCTCAGGCTGGATTTGAACTCAGGTCCTCCCGACTCCAGAGCCGGTGCTCTATTCAACTGTGCCAACTAGCCTCCCTTTAAAAAAATCTATCTTACCCTACAGAGAAAGTAGGAGGGGAGAAAGATAAGAGACAGAGGAGTCCAGCACAAGGGAGGACAGATTGGGGGGAGGTGGTGATAAAGAATGAAACATTTATGAGGAGAGACAGGACAAAACGTGGGAGAGAGAGTGGAAAAAGGGAGAGAAAGGGAGGGAGAGGAAATACACAGGTAGTAATCATAACTGGGAATGTAAATGTGATGAACTTACCCATAAAAACAGAAGAGGATAGCAAAATGGATTAAAAACCAAAATTCTACAATATGCTGTTAAAAAAAACACATTTAAAGCAAAAAGACATATAGATCAAAGGCAAAAGGCTAGAGAAGAATCTATTATGCTTCAGTTGAAGTACCGATTTTAGACAATGCAAAAGCAAAATAGAATTAATTAAAAGAGATAAGAAAGGAAACTCTTATGTTGCTAAAAGGTACCATAGACAATGAAGTAATATCAATACTAAACACCAAATGGTATAGCTTCCAAATTTTTAAAGGAAAGGTTAGATAAGTTACAGGAGAAAAACTGTAAAACTATACTATTGGGGGACCTCAACTTTCCTCTCTCAGAACGAGATACATCTAACCAAAAAATAAACAAGAAAGAAGTTAAGGAGATGAACAGAATTTTAGAAAAATTAGATATGCTAGACCTCTGGAGAAAAGTGAGAATAGAAAGGTATGTACCTTTTCTTCAGCAGTACCAACACAATAGCACCAACACAAAAATTAGAGCATAAAAACTTCATGATCAAAACCAGAAATATTAAATGCATTCTTTCCAGATCATAATGTAATAAAAATCACATTCAATACAGGGCCATGGAAAAAAAGATTGAAATTGGAAAAAAAAATCTAATCCTAAAGAATGACTGGATCAAAGAGCAAATCATAGAACTCATAATTTTATTAAAGAGAAAGACAACAATGAGACAACATACCAAAATTTATGGAATGCAGCCAAAGAAGTACTTATGGAAAATTTTCATTTATTTATTTGTAAATAATGTGCTTTTTCCAATTACATGTACAGATAGTTTTCAACATTCAACTTTTTTTTCCCATTTTTCAAATGCTTTATTAACTTCTGATTTACATCATTCATTTCCACCAGATTTTGAGTTACAAAGTTTCTTCCCATTTTCCCCCTACCCACAGCCCCAAAATAGCAATACCACAGGATATCTCCTCCTCCAATCTGCTCTCTTCCATATTTAATCCCACACCCCTTTTGACTTTTCCAGTAGGGCCTGGGAGATCTCTATACTCCAGTGCCTATATATCTTATTTCCCAATTACATGTAAAATAGTATTAATAATAGTACATATATATATATATATATATATATATATAAACATTTGATTTTAAAACTTTGAATTAAAGATTCATTCCCTTCCTCCCTTGTCACCCACCCTTACTGGGAAGATAAGCAGTTCAGTATAGGCTGTACATGTGTAGCTAATGTAAAACATCAACATAGTAGATATATTGTAAAAGACTGACTATATTTCCCTCCCTCCTATCCCACCTCCCACTTCTTCTGTTCTCTACTTTGATCCTGTCCCTTTTCAAAAGTGGATGCTTCCAACTTCCCTCCCCCCTAGCCTGCCCTCCCTTCCATCATCCCCACTCTGATTCTTCCCCACGCCAAATTCAATGAGAATAAGATTGACCCATTCCCTTTTGCCTTCCTATTCTTCCCCTCCATTGTAACCCTTTTCCATGCCTCTTTATGGGATAGTTTACCCCATTCTGTCTCTCCCCATTCCTACTCAATATATTCCTCTCTCACCTCTTAATTTCACCTTTTAAGTATCATCCCTTCCTGTTAAATTGTTCCTGTACCCTCTATGTATATCTGTACACATATATACACATATTCACTTATGTATTCATATGCCCATATACCCTCATATATATGTGTATATATATATATATATATATATATATATATATATATATATATATATTTCTATTCCCTTAAACTATTTTCATACTGAGAAAAGTTTCATCAGTTACAATTATTGTTTTTTCCATGTAGGAATGTTAATAGTTCAACTTTGATAAGTTCCTTATGACTTCTTTTCCCTGTTTACCTTCCCATGCTTCTTGTATCTTAATGTCAAATTTTCTATTCAACTCTGGCTTTTTTCATCAAAAATGCTTGAAAGTGCTCTATTCCACTGAGTTACATTATTTTCCTCTGAAACATGGTACTCAGTTTTGCTGGGTAGGTGATTCTTGGTTTTAATCCCAGCTCCTTTGACCTCCAGAATATCATATTCCAAGCCCTTCGATCTCTCAGTGTAGAAGCTGCCAGATCCTGGGTTATCTTGATTGTGTTTCCACAATATTCAAATTGTTTCTTCCTGGCTGCTTGTAATATTCTCTCCTTAATCTGGGAATTCCTGAACCTGGCTATAATATTCCTAGGAGTTTTCTTTTTGGGATCTTTTTCAGGAGGTGATCAGTGGATTCTTTCAACCTCTATTTTGCCCTCTGGTTCTAAAACATCAGGGCAGTTTTCTTTGAGAACTTCCTGGAGGATGATTTCTGGGTTCTTACTTTGATCATGGCTTTCAGGTAGTCCAATAATTTTTAAATTATCTCTCCTGGATCTATTTTCCTGGTCAGCGGTTTTTCCCATGAGATATTTTACATTGCCTTCTATTCTTTCATTTGTTTGGATCTGTTTCACAGCATCTTGATTTCTCATAAAGTCATTAGCTTCCATTTGCTCCAGTCTAATGCTGAAGCAATGATTCTCCTCATTGAGCTTTTTTCCATCTGGCAAATTTGGCTTTTTTAGGCATTCTTGTCCTCATTGCCTTTTTGAGCCTCTTTTGCCATTTGAGTTAGTCTATTTTTTAAGGTGTTATTTTCCTCAGTCAGGCTGTTGACTCTCATTTCATAATTTTCTTATATCGTTCTCATTTCTCTTCCCAATTTTTCCTCCACTTCTCTTATCTGCTTCTTAAGGTCCTCTATGGCCTGTAACCAGTTTGTATTTTACTTTGAAGCTTTTGGTGCAAGAGTTCTGACTTCACTGTCTTCCTCCTATTCCATGTTTTGATCCTTTTTGTCCCCAAAACAGAATTCTAATGTTGGATTCTTCTCTCTGCTTTGTTTCCTTTGACTGGTCATGTCAGCCGTCAGTCACTTGACCCCTGGGCTTTTTGCCACAGTAGGACTCTGCCACCAGACAGGGGAGCTTTTGTCCCAAATGCTGGGGTTTTCTCAGCTGCCAGAGGTATTAGATGGGTGCCCTCTCTGAGGTCTCCACACGCTCTGGCAAGCTGGACACATGCCTCAGGACCTCCACCCTAGACTGCAATCCAGATCCAAGCAGGTTAAAGCAAGAGCAATTATCCCTCATACTGGTTGCTTGGTCCCCCTACACTCTGCAGGCCAGGAGCTGAAGCTGCCACATGGTGCTGGCTGTCTCAGAGGCTTCTCGCCCTGGGGGCAAAAGCCAACGCTTAGTAGGTCCCAAAGTCCAGACTGCATTGACCTCTCACTCTGTTCTTCGCATCTATGTGTTGATAATTCTGGAAAGGGCCACACAGCTGCTGCTGACCTGGAGTCCCTCCAGCGTCTGGTCAGGCCCGCCCTGGGGCTAAAACCTCTGGCTCACACCTAGGTTTGGTGTGAGAGAGCGCTGCACTGGCCGATTCCTGCTGGCCTGCTGGGCTGTCCTCAGCGGGAGGTTAGCTTCTCTGTGTCATTTTGTGGGTTCTGCAGCTCCAAAGTTTGTTCAGAGTCCCCTTTGTACATTGATTGGGGAAGGTGGAAGCCGGAGCCACTCGGAGGTAGTGCTTCTACTCCCAACATTCAACTTTTTAAAATAAGATTTTGAATTCTAAAATTTTCACCCCCATCCTCCCCTCCCCAAGACAGCAAGCAGTCTGATATAGGTTATACATGTGCAAACATGTTAAACATATTTTTCCAGATTAGTTATGTTGTGAAAGAACGGAAAAAAAGAGAAAAGCCATGAAAAACAAGAAACAGCGAAAATAGAATGCTTACACATCTGCATTCACATTTCATAGTTCTTCCTCTAGATATAGATAGCATTTTCCATCATGAATTTTTTTGGAATTATCTTGGATCACTGTATTGCTGAGAAGAGCCAAGTCAATCATAGTTGATCACTGCACAATATTGCTGTCACTGTGTACAATGTTCCCCTAGTTCTGCTCACTTCACTCAGCATCAGTTCATGTAAGTCTTTCTGGATTTTTCTGAAATCTCTCTGCTCATCATTTTTTATAGCACAATAATATTCCATTACATTCATATACCATTACTTGTCTGATGGGAATTCCCTCTATTTCCAATTTTTTTGCCACCACAAAAAGAACTCCTATATTTTTGTACATGCAGGTCCTTTCTCCCTTTTTTATTATTTCTTTGAGATACAGAACTAGTTGTGGTATTGCTGGATCAGAGCATGCATGGCTTGATTGCCCTTTGGACATAGTTCCAAATTGCTCTCTAGAATGGTTGGATCAGTTCACAACTCTACCAACAATGCATTAGTGTCCCAATTTTCTTAGGGGAAAATTTATAGAGAATGTACAGATCAGTGAATTGCACATGCAACTAAAAAAAAATAGAAAAAGGATTAAATTAAATTAAAAATACCCACTTAAACACCAAATTGGAAATTCTAAAAATTAAAGGAGAGATTAATAAAATTGGAGGAAAGTCATTGGGGGAGGTGGAACCAAGATGCAGACAAAAGGCAAGGGACCCACATGAGCTCTCCCCTAAACACTTTTAAATAATGCCTGAAAACAAACTGTAGAGCAGCAGAACCCATAAAGGACAGAGTGAAACAATTTTCCAGCCCAAGACAACTTAGAAGGTTGGCAGAAAAGGTCTATTGCACTGGGATGAGAGTGAAGCCAAGCCAGCAAACTAGAAGCAGGCCTTGGGGGTGACTGAATCAGTGGAGGCACTGGAGATTTCCAGACTTCTAAGTCCACAAATAGTAAAGGAGTCAGAAGGGAGTCTGATAATTGGTCAGAAGGAGATTTCAAAGGTCTCTTTACTGGTACCAGGAGGACTCTGTTGTATTGTACATACTTGAATCTGGGTCACAGTTCCAGGTAAAGGAGAAGCACTAGCATACCAGAGCTTGCAGCTGGAGGGTAGAAGGGACCCTAGTCACAGTCTCAGGGAGGATAAGAGTGCTCACAGACCAGTGCACAGTACAGGAAAGTAGTAAACATACCTCTCCCTAAATCATACCACGTTGGATAAACCAAAAGCTTACAGTCCCCAAAATTACCTCTGAAAACAGCTGCACAAAAAACCTGAAGTATACATCTACCCTACAAGGAGAACCCCACTTAAGCATAGAATTAAAAGTTAAGAAATAGGTTGGAAAATGAGCAAATAGCAGAGATCCTGACTACAAAAAGTTACTATGGTGACAAGGAAAATCAAAACAGAAACTCAGAAGAAGACAACAAAGTAAAAACTCCTACATTCCAAAGAATCAAAGAAAAATTTGAATTGGTCCCGGATCATGGAAGAGCTCAAAAAGGGTTTTAAAAATCAAATAGGAGAGGTAGAAGAAAAATTGGGAAGAGAAATGAGAATGATACAAGAAAAATCATGAAAGAAAAGTCAACAGTTTGGTAAGAGAGGCACAAAAAAAAAATACAAAAGAAAACAGCTCAAAAAACAGAATAGGCCAAATGGTAAAGGAGACACAAAAATCCAATGAAGAGAAGAATGTCCTGAAAACAGAATTGGCCAAACAGAAAAAGAAGTTAAAAAAAAAAAAAAACCTCACTGAAGAAAATAATTCTTTTTTTTTTTTTTTAAAGCAATTGGGGTTAAGTAACTTGCTCAAGGTTACACGGCCAGTTATTATTTCTGGGTGTGGTGCTGAGTATCTGAGCCCGGATTTGATCCAGGTCATCCCGACACTGGAGCCAGTGCTCTTACTCACTGAGTCACCTGGCCGCCCCTAAGCAATTGGGGTTAAGTAACTTGCTCAAGGTTACACAGCCAGGTGTTTCTGGGTAGGTGCTAAGTGTCTGAGCCTGGGATTCGATCTCCAGGTGTTCTCAACACTGGAGCCGGTGCTCTTACTCGCTGTGCTACCTGGCCGCCCCGAAAATAATTCTTTAAAAATTAGAATTGGGCAAGTGGAAGCTAGTGACTTTATGAGACATCAAGAAACAATAAAAGAAAACCAAAAGACTGAAAAAATAGAAGAAAATGTGAAATATTTCATTGGAAAAACAACTGATGTGGAAACAGATCCAAGAGAGATAACATTATAGCCAAATTCAAGAGTTCCCAGGTCAAGGAGAAAATATTTCAAACAGCCAAAAAGAAACAATTCAAATATCGTGGAGCCACAGTAAGGATAACAAAAGATTTATCAGTTTCTATTTTATCTACATTAAAGGATGAGAGGGCTTGAAATCTGATATTCCAGAGGGCAAAAAATCTAGAATTATAACCAAGAATCACCTACCCAGCAAAATTGAATATACTCCCCTTCAGGGGAAGAAATGAATATTCAACAAAATAGAAGACTTTGAAGCATTCCTGATGAACAGACTAGAGCTGAATAGAAAAATATGACTTTCAAATACAAGATTATTCAAAAGAAGCATAAAAAGGTAAACAGGAAAAAGAAAGAATAAGTAATTGAATAAGATCAAACTGTTTATATTCCTACATGGGAAAATGATACTTGTAACTCCTAAAAAGCCTACTCATTATTAGGGCAGTTAGAAGGAGTATACATAGTCAGAAAGCACATGTGAACATGATGGAATGATTATTTAACAAATAAGGGGTGAGAAAGAAGAATGCACTGGGAGAAGGGGAAAGGGAGGTATAGAATAGGGTAAATTATCTGGCATGGAAGAGATTTTACAGTGGAGGGGAAGATAGGGGAAAAAGGGAGGGGAGCATGTGAATCCTACTCTCATAGGAATTGGCTCAAAGAGGGAATAACATACACACTCAGCTGGATGTAGAAATCTATCTTACCATACAGGAAAGTAGGAAGGGAAGGGGATAAGAGAAGGAGGCAGGCCAAATAGAAGGAAGGGCAGATTGGGGGAGGTAAAAGTCATAAGTAAACTACTTTTGAGAATAGACAGGGTGAAAAGAGAAGGAGAGAAGGGAAGAGGGGGGACAAAGAGGAAGAGGGAGAGAGACAGAGAGATACAAAGAGACAGAGAAAAAGGATAAACAGGGAAAACAGGATAGAAGGAAATACATAGTTGGAAATGATTACTGTGAAAAAAATTTTTACAGCAAGTTTCTCTGATAAGAATCTCATTTCTCAAACATGGAAAACTGAGTTAAATTTCTAGAAATAATGGCCATTCCTCAAATGATAAATGATACGAACAGGCAGATTTCAGACAAAGTAATCAAAGCTATCTATAATTATATTTTTAAAATACTCTAAATCACTATTGACTAGAGAAATGCAAATTAAAACAACTCTGAGCCACCACCACACACCAATCAGATTGGCTAATATGCAGAAAAGTTGCAGAAAAGAAAATATGCAGACAAATGTTGGAGGGGATGTAGGAAAATTAAAATACTAATGCTCTGTTGGTGAAGTTGTATACTGGAATTGTACACTAGAACAACCTGGAACCATAGTTCAAAGGGCATAATTGATCAAGCAACATAGCTACTAGGTCTGTATTCCAAAGAGATAAAAAACAAAAAGAGAAAGGACCTATATGTACAAAAATACTTATAGCAGCTCTTTTAGTGGTGGCAAAGAATTGGAAATTGAGGAATGTCTATCAATTGGGAAATGGCGGAACAAATTGCTGTATATGATTGTGATGGTATACTACTGTGCTATAAGAAATGACAAGTAGGATACTCTCAGAAAAACCTGTTTTTTTTGTACATCCAGGTCCTTTCCCCTGATGCAAAGTTAAATGATCAGAACCAGGACTACACTGCACACAGTAATAGCAATATTGTATCATGATCTATTATGAATAACTTAGCTATTCTCAGCAATATAATGATCTAAGATAGTTCTGAAGAACTTATGGTGAAAGGTGTTGTCCATCTTCAGAGAAAGAATTGGTGGATCTTGAATGCAGGTTGAAAATAACTTTTTCTTTACTTTCTTGGGTTTTTTTCTTCATGTTTTCTTTAAGAGCATGACCTACATGGAAATGCGTTTTGTATGACTTCACATGTATAACCTGTGTCAAATTGCTTACCTTCTCAATGAAGGAGGGGAGGGAGAGAGAGAATCTGGAACTCAAAATTCGAAAAAGTAAAGAATGTTAAAATTGTTTTTACATGTAATTGGGAATCATATTAAATGAAAACGCCACTGAACTAATAAAAAAACAACAACAAAAATAGATAAGCAATTAGTTAATTTGATTTTTAGAAAGAAAAACAAATTACCAGTATAAAAAATGAAAAGGGCGAATTCACCACCAACGAAGAGGAAATTAAAGCAATTATTAGGTGCTATTTTGCCCAATTATATGCCAATAAATCTGACAATCTAAAAGAAAGAGATGAATGTTTACATAATAGAAGAGGGATCAGAATACTTAAATAACTCTATCTTAGGGAGAAAAAATTCATCAATGAATTCCCTAAGAAAAAATTCCCAGGGTCAGATGCATTCAGAAGTGAATTCTACCAAACATTTAAAGAACAATTAATTCTAATACTAAACAAACTATATGGAAAAATATGTAAAAAAGGAGTCCTACTAAATTCCTTTTATGGCACAAATATGGTACTGATATACCTAGACCAGGAAGAGCTAAAGCAGAGAAAGAAAACTATAGACCAATTTCCCTAATGAATATGGATGCAAAAATTTTAAATAAAATACCAGCAATGATCTTATCAATATATCACAAGGATCATACACTATGACCAGGTGGCATTTATGCCAGGAATGCAATGCTGGCTCAATATTAGGAAAACAACAAGCATAAATGACCATATCAATAACAAAAGCAGCAAAAATCACTATTATCTCAATAGATGCAGAAAATGCTTCAGGGTTCTGTGAAGCAAGGATGTCCATTATCACCACAATCATTCAATATTGTACTAGAAATGCTAGCTATAGCAAGAAGAGAAGAAAAAGAAATGAAAGGAATTAGAATAGACAATGTGGAAACAAAACTATCACTCTTTCAGATGATATGATGATATGCTTAAAGACTCCTAGGGAATTAACTAAAAATCTAGTTGAAATATTTAACAACTTCAGCAAAGTTTCAGGATATAAAATAAACAGCATTTCTACATGTTACTAACAAAATCCAGCTAAAAAAAAAACCCCAAACCCAAGATTCACTTGAAAGAACAAAAGGTCAAGAACACCAGAGGGAATCAATGCAAAATAAAATGCAAAGAAAGGTGGCCTAGCAGTACCAGATCTCAAACTGTATTAAAAAGTGGTAATCATCAAAACAATCTGGTACAGACTAAGAATGGTGGACCAATGGAACAGATTAGGTATACAATACACAGTAATAAATGACCACTCTAATCTAGTGTTTGATAATGCAAAGATCCAAACTTTTGGGACAAGAATTCAATATTCTGACATACATTGCTAGGAAAATTAGAAAGCAGTTTGTCAGAAACTAGGTACAGAATAACATCGTACACTGTATATATGAAGATAAGATCAAAATAGGAACATGATATACCTAAAGCGTGATGGCATAATAAATTAGAGGAGCAAGGAATAGTTTACCTGTCAGATCTATGAAGAAGGGAAGAATTTATAACCAAACAAGAAATAGAGGGCATTATGAGATGTATAGTGGATAATTTTGATTCATTAAAGTTTTTGCATAAACATATCCAATGTAGCCAAGAGATTAGAACGAAAACAGAAACCTGGGGGAAAACTTCCACAGCAAGTTTCTCTGATAAAAGTCTAATTTCTTAAATATATAGGGAACTGAGTCAAATTTATTTGTTTTTATTAATTTATTTTTAGTTTTTAATATTTACTTCCATAAATTTTAAATTTTCTCCCCATCCCTCTCACCTCCCTCCCAAGACAGCATGTAATCTAATAGAGGCTCTACACATACATTACTATTAAACACAGTTTCACATTAGTCATGTTGCATAGAAGAATTATAATGAATGGGAAAAACCATGAGAAAGAAACAAAACAGAACAAAAACAGTCTGCTTTGCCCTGCATTCTGGTTCCACAGTTCTTTCTCTGATTGTGGATAGCATTTTCTATCATGAGTCCTTTGGCATTGTTTTAGGTCCCTGCATTGCTGAGAGTAGCTCAATCTATCAAAATCAGTTATCGTACATTGTGGCTGTTACCGTGGTGCATGTTCTCCTGGTTCTGCTAACTTTACTCAGCATCAGTTCATGTATGTCTTTCCATGTTTGTCTGACATCTGCCTGTTCATCATTTCTTAAAGCAAAATAGTATTCCATTATATTCACATATCACAACTTGTTCAGCCATTCCCCAATTGATGGGCATCCCCTCAATATCCAATTCTTTGTTACCACCATGTGGATCCTTTCCCAATTTTTATGATCTCTTTGGGATAGAGCCCTAGAAATGGTATTACTGGGTCAAAGGGTATGCACATTTTTATAGCCCTTTGGGCATAGTTCCAAATTGCTCTCCAGAATTGTTTAATCAGCTCAACAGTTCCATTAACGATGAATTAGTATGCCAACTTTCCCACAGCTTCTTCAACATTGATCATTTTCCTGTTTTGTTATGTTAGTCAATCTGATAGGTGTGATGTAGTACCTCAGAGTTGTTTTGATTTGCATTTCTCTAATCAATAGTGATTTGGAGCATTTTTTCATATGACTAGATAGCTTTAATTTCTTCCTCTGAAAACCACTGTAATGGGAATATAAATTTTGAAGATCTTCCCTGCCCCTAGGCTAAAGTGCACCTGGAGCCTGGGGTGGGAGGCTTGTTTTTCAGTAGATACTTCTTGATTGGCCAGTGGGTCAATAAGGTTGTTACATTCTCTGAGCCAGGAGAAGGGTATATAAACCCTGATTTGAGGCTTTGTTTTGGGGGCTCACTTTGAGAAGTGTTCTGTGATTTGATATGGATTCTGGGAAGCCGTTGTCTGGAGCCCCCCCCGGCTTTGAAAAAACCCAGATGTTGAAACCCAGATGTTGACTGGGTATGAATGTAATGGTTGAACAGTTTGGAAATCTGTCTACTTAATCTGTTTCTCTTGATAATTCTGCCTGTATACTTTGAAGTTCAGGGTGCTGACCTTTTTCCCCTGAACTAGATAAATGATATATGTTTGACTGATTAAAGTAAGCTTGTTAACCCATTTTGAGTTGCTTTTCTTTATCAAAGCAGATCCAAGAATCCGTGGTGGCAGCAAACCCTGAGGACGCTTGGGGTGCTTGCTGCTACAACCACCTGTTCATATCCTTTGACCATTTATCAATTGGGAAATGACTCGTATTCTTGTAACTGAGTCAAATTTATAAGAATACAAGTTATTCTCCAACTGATAAATGGCCAAAGGATATGCAATTTTCAGAAGAAGGAATCAATGCCGTCTAAAATCATATGAAAAAAAATGCTCCAATTCAGTCCTGAGAAATGCAAAATAAAACAACATTGAGGTAATACCTCACATTTACGAGATTTACTAATAGGAGAGAGTAAAGGGAAATGACAAATGCTGCCAGGACGTAGAAAAACTGGAACACTAGTACACTGCTGGTGGAGTTGTGAACTGATCCAATCATTCTTCAGAGCAATTTAGAGCTACCTTCAAAGGTCTATTAAAATGTGCATACCTTTTCATCCTGCCATACCATTACTAGGCCTGTATCCCCAAGACATTAAAAAAAAAAAAAGGAAAAGAATCTACATTTACAAAAATATTTACAGCAGTTCTTTTTGTAGTGGCTAAGAATTGGAAAATAGCTGAACAAGTTGTGGTTTATGATTGTAATACAATACTATTATGGTATAAGAAATGATAAGCAGGATGATTTCAGAAAAATCTGGAAAGACTTAATTGAACTGATACAAAGTGAAGTGAGTGAAACCAGAACACTGTTCACAGTAACAGCAACATTGTATTATGATCAACTGTTGAATGACTTAGCTATTCTCAGCAATATAATGATCCAAGACAATTCCAAAGGACTTGAATAAAAAATGCTGTCTCTCTTCGGAGCAGGAACTGATGGAGTCTGAATGAAGACTGAAACATACTTCTTTAAACTTTCTTTTCTTGGGGGTGGGCTAGAGGCTTGTTTGTGTTTTCTTTCACAACATAGCTAATATGGAAATGTTTTACATGACTGCACATGTACAATCTTTATCAAATTGTTTGCCTTCTCAAAGAGGGGATGGAGAGAATTTGGAACTCAAAATTTTTAAACATGGAATGTTAAAAATTGTTTTTCCATGTAATTAAAAAACAACACCCAAAATACAAAAATCTTTTTAAAAGGACAGGAATTTTTTCCATTATGCAATTTCTGAAACAAAAAGAGACAAGTATAGATAAAAATGTCTGGTAAATAAGGAATGTAGACTTTAATTGGGGTGATTCGGTGATGCTATATCCTTTATAAGCACATGACTGTTTGCCAAAGCACAAGGTTGTTTCTGTTTTTTACTCAAAGGCTGATACTTAAAGGAAAAGCATTGCTTACCAAGACAGCTGATAGTTGAAGTTAAGCAAGGAACACTTAACTAGTTCCAAACATGAGATTCTTTTTTTTGCTTTTTGGAGGGGGGAAGGCAGGGCAATTGGGGTTAAGTGAGTTGTCCAAGGTCACATGGCTAGTAAGTGTTAAGTGTTAAATGTCTGAGGCTTCATTTGAACTCAGGTCCTCCCTGACTCCCGGGCCAATGCTCTATTGACTGCTCCACCTAGCCACCCCAAAGAGATTCTTTTTTTTACTTCCAAGATATTTAAAAGCCTCTTTATAAATTTTTACATAACTGACAGTTATTTTGAAAGATTTAATGATTTGCAAGTAATTTTTTCCCATCTGCACAACTCCTTTTCTGTACTGCAACTTCTACTCCATGTTCAAATCCTAACACAAGATTATTTGCCTAACTATTCAATAAAAGTTTCAGTAGTTATTAAAAAGTCCAAAGGCTGAGTACATGCAATATCAGTTCTGTTGTAAATTGGCTTTACCAAGGGAAATGTTTTTGTTGAAGTCTAGAAGCTTTTCTCATCTGCCACCAAGCTGAGCTCAATAATTCAGCAAAAAGTAGGCTGTAAGACATTAATATTACTGATTTTTCTAACTAATGTTTTCATCATTTGTGAGATGGTCAGAGAATTAATAGATGGGTCAGTGTTGGAAAAAAGTTGTGACGATTATGATTATTTTAGATACAAAGCTATTATCGTGGACTATCAGCCTAAATGAAATTAGCTCCTAATAATTCTGGAAAGTAAAAGCTAAGAACTGAAATAATATACATTGGGCATATGGGCACATATTATTTTAGATAATTTTAGCAAATTCTTTTTAAAAGCTTAAGACTTACTTTTGATATGCAAAATTCACCCTTTGTTTTTCTGTTTTTATGTCACTCTAAGGATATATTGCACAGTGAATTATAAATGACTTTACCTGCTGAATCCATGCTTTCTCATTCATTATGATATAAAAAATTACCAAGCATTCCACCTGACTGTTTAAAGAGGCAGGAAATAAGTTCAAATAGCAGTTGTGAATGAACTCTTGAGAATATTCTTAGAGAAAATTCTATTCACTGGGAAGGGAATGAGGGAAAAGTTAAAGAAGAACTCCCCTAGAAGTCACTTAGAATTCACTTAACTGTCACTGAGTCTGGCATCTTAATTTCTCTGCCTCTTTAAAGCCTAAACACATTAATTAGTTAATACCTAAAAGGGTGCAATATTTGTAGGATGGTTTTATTTTTAAGAAGTCTTACTTAAAAAGCCTTATTGAGTGTGAGCTAATACTTGAGTCAGGCTTTTTTGTATTCTACTTCTGTATTCTCAGGCTTTTCATGTTTCATGAGTTTATGGATTAAAATTATTGTGTTTTAAAGAAATACAAATTTTGTTTTTTTAAAACAAAGAGGTGATCTTTAAGTAACTGGAATGGTAAAGATTTCAGGGACTGAGAAGGGAATGAGCTGAGAAAAAGTGGAAGCAACATCTATGAGGATACATAAATGACTCTTTCTAATAGTTTATCAGTAAAGGAGAAGCCAATGAACCATAGTTCGAGGACAAAGTTGAGGGAAGGTTTTCTTAGTTCTAGCAGATGACAGAGAAAAAGATTAACTTAAAATTAAAAGTATTGACATAATGACTCCAGTTAAAGCAGAAATGTATGTGATTAAAAAACCATACAATAATAATAAAAAAAACCCCATACAATAACTGGGAAAGAATAGAAGGTGTTAGAATCATATAGTCCAACACATTTCATTTTACATGAGGAATATGTAGTTAAGAGATTCATCAACACTTCAAAAGATCTGTGCTTTCATCACCAACATAGATCAAAGCCCATAAAAGAATTTCATAAACTGCCCATAGGCAAAAACAAACAAACAAAACAAAACCATCTGGTAGCCAAACTTCTTTTGTTAAGTCCCTCCTAACTGCTAGGTTGGTTAGTCTTTGGATTACTCTTTTGTGGAGTTTATACTGAAATTTCCAAATCAGTAGGACTCAGGAGAGCTTGTACTCTGTTGAAACAGCCTTCAAAGACCCAGCGTCATCTCTATGTCACGATGAGGCACTAAACAGGGATTTAATGGAAGGTATTTAATATAAAACAAAAAAAAAAACCCTCTAGACTTTTGGATTGTGTGGGGAGCTATTTTTGTTTGGTGGCAGAGTGAATGAATCTGTCATTTCAATGTGAACACTTCTTCAGTCTTAGAGATTTCTGGAAAACTTTAAGTGACTTGTCCATGGCCACAGAGTATGCGTCAGAATCTAGGTCTCCCTTATTTTAAGGGCAACCCCTCCATCCACTATACCAAGTTGTCTCTTAGTTCTTTTTTTATAAGTTGCTCTTTTGACATTCAATATAAAGTATTATGTAATAAAATACAATATAAACAACTGGGTCCCTTAGTCTATAATGGAGAGGATTTTAAAATGCAAACTAAATTTTAAGACATAAAAGACAGGATCAAAGCCACAAAATCATGATGCAGCAGTTTATGAAGCAAAGAATTCTAGAGTAAAAACAAGTCTGATTCCTTCTGGTCACACCCTGGCCTTTTGGAAATATACATGAAAGTTAAGCATTCATGCCACAACCTGCATATAGTTCCAGCTTCTCCACCTATGGAGATGCTTCTTAGGTGCTCTTTAAATGAGGTTACCTGTACAACCTTGGAACCTCAGGCAGAGGCTCTAACAAATCATAAGAGCAAGCAATCTTTGTTTTTGGCAGTGTCAAAAGCTTTTCCTTATTTTAATTAAAACTGGTCGATCAAGTTCTTAACTATTATAGGAAACAATTGTTTCAGTAAAATAGCACCAAATATTATCATATCTTCCATGTTTTCCAGCTATAGTTATGGAAATTTAATTCAATAATCTCTTTTATTTATATATCTAGTCTTTTAAAGTTCATAGGATCACGAGCTTTAGAGCTAGGAAGAACCTTTCAAATCATCTAGTCCACCCTTCTCATTTTACAGTGAATTAGAGCCCAGGTAGGTAAAATGACTTGTCCAAAGACAAGCTTTAGAGCTAGGAAGAACCTTTCAGATCATCTAGTCCACCCTTCTCATTTTACAGGGAATGACTTGTCCAAAGACACAGGATTAAAACCCAGGTCTTTTAAACGAAAAATCTAGCACTCATTCCACTAATTATGCCATGTGGTATTTATAAAAGAGAATATCTAATTTATAGTTTTACAGTTTACAAAGAAGAGTGTCCTACTTAACTTTTTGGAGTAGATAATTCAAACATCATCACTATTTTTCTGATAAGGAAACTGAGGTTCAATCAAGTTAAATGACTGCTTCATGGTCACTCCTGGTTTCAGGGCTCTATGTACTATATATATCATGCTACCTCAATGGCTTAAGTATCTACTATGTATGACATACTATTCTGAGCAGGTTTTACCCTCAAGGAGCTGACAATACAACCTATTCCCTAGCCCTTCTCTTTTCTAATCCAAAGAGATAAAGAACACTTTATGTTTTCCAAAGACAGATTAGGCCCATATCTAGAGGAAGATTTTAAAGTGCAGTATTTAAACCTTTCAGGAATTTTGTTTCAAATGTTATCTTTTTGATTCATACCATAAAATATTTCCATCTGAGTTATTAAACTATTTTAAAAGAAAAAAAAGGGGTAGGGGAAAAGCTTCCTCCTCATAAATAAAATTCTGACTCCCCTGTAACAAACCGGAGTTTCCTCCATCATAAATTTTCATTTAAGCTTCGATTAACCTCAATGCCATTCTATCTTTCAAAAAGTTCTTGGCACTGCCTACATTTCAAATCTTCCAAACAAATCCAAGCTGAAAACGCTTTCACAATGTTGCCAAGAGAGTCAATTCTTCACAATTAGTGTTCCAGTCATGTTGGAACAGAAACTTCCTACCTTGTATTATAATTCTTTTTTTTTTTTAAAGTAATCAGGGTTAAGTAACTTGCTCAAGGTTACATGGCCAGTTATTCCTGGGTGTGGTGCTAAGTATCTGAGCCTGGATTTGATCCCCAGGTCATCCCGACACTGGAGCCTGTGCTCTTACTCGTTGAGCCACCTGGCTGCCCTTTGTATTATAATTCTTAAGACAAAAGAACTAGCCCCTTTTGTCTGGCTTCTTTACATCAAAAGTTAAGCTAATAAAATTGCCTCCCTTATTCACTAGTACAGTAGAGAAGCTAAGAAATATATGTGAACAACTATAGGACAAAGTATAATGCAATTGCATTAAAGATCTCTTCACTATGTAGAGGTAACCAAGGTTTCTCAAACACTAAGCTGCTGAAGCACAAAATATGGCAACTACTAGCATTTATATCCAGCACTTTACAAATACTATCTCATTTTATCTTCACAACAACCCTGAAAGATAGATGCTACTATTATTCCCATTTTACAGTACAGAGAACTGAGGCTGACAGAGGTTAAGTGACTTGCTAGGGTCACATAGCCATAAAATGTCTGAAGTCATATTTTAACTCATCTTCTTGACTCTAGAACCAGTGTCCTATCCACTGGGCAACCTGGCTTAAAGTTTTAAGTTCAGAGAAGCCCATCATCAGGCAAGCCACTACGTGATTTTTTCCCCCAAGCAATTCATTAATACTAAGATACTGCATGAGTATTCACATAACATAATATAATAACGTATTTTTTTAAGTTCTGAAGTAGGTACACGTGTAAAGGGACAACATACAACAGAAGTCAAAACTGTTAAAGATTGTTTAGTGGAGATGGAGAAAAGAAAAGATCAAGGCAGGCAAACCAAGAAGGTTTGACTGAGGTATGATTTAGGAGGGGAATATTCCTGGTAGTCAGAATAGTGAAAGAAAAAACATAAAGGTAGAATAATTTAGGATCCTTCAGGGGGGAAAAAAGGTAGTAGGTTCCATCTGAGGAGAGCATTGGGATACTCAAAGTAGTAGTAAGATAAGATGAAAGGTAGGTTGGGGTTAAACCATGAAGGACTTTGAGTGTCAGGTCTAAGAATTAGTATTTTATTACCTGTTTATGTCTCTCTTAAAAAATAAAAACAAATAGACAAAAAAACACCCTTAATCATTAGTTTATGCTTTCTCCACCACACTGGTATAGAGATACATAAAACATATCTATTATATAAAAAAGACCAGAGGGCCTGAATAATCAACCCAAAGAATTATCAAAGAATCCATAAGTTCCCAATATTATGAATGGTGTACCACGGGAAAAATAAAAGGCACCTGTTATAGCTGAGACCTTTTAGACCAAATCAAATATTGCATAATAGTTCATGCAACTCACTTAGTAAAAGTTCACAAAGCAAAGAGGTTGCTTGATCACAGTTGTCTTTCTAATACAGAGAGCATTATCTGAGTGGTATCACAAGAATATTGTCACATAGTACCTACCCCTATCTATAAAGAAAGCTGACAGTAAGGGATGGTAGGCAGCCAACAGTAGAAGTAATGCTAAATGATTTCACTCTTCCTTCAGTCAACATTAAGGATCATGGTCTTAGGCAGCAAGGAGGAGGGAGAAGACAAGATTCTAAGGACACATAACAGAGATCTCTGATCTTCAAGTCAAATGTTCTTCATATTTGTTTTGTAGCAGGGGCAAAAAAATAACCCCAACCAAAAAGCAAGTAGAATCAATATTTATTTCCCACCAGAGAATTCCAAGGTCTACAAAGAAGTCTGCTAACAACCAATCCTAAAATAAAACAGAATATTTTCAAAAAAAAGTGAAAGGAGAAGTATTGTGTTTTTTATATATATACATACATACACACATATATATGTATATACATACACACCCATATATGCATATACATATATATATTTGCTATCTCTTTAATGTCTGGTTTAATAGAAGACAGCTGGATTCTTATATCTGCTTCTGTATTCAATTGGTTGTGATGTTGTTTTCACTGAAGTATATGAAGAAAATTCAGCCTCACACATTAATGTTGTTAGAAAAGGGAGGGAAAATTTAATAGGCAAATGATGGGTTTCTTATTATTATTAAAATAATTTTAACATCACAGATCTCCTGAAAGGGTCTCAGGGACCCCCTAGGATACCTCAGACCACACTTTGAGAACTGCCATTGCAGACAATAGGAATCTAAAGGTAAAAGCTAAATGGGACAAGGACATTCCCCAAGGGAGAAAAAATGGTTCCCAAAAGATCAAGGGAAATACAGTTACAACTCCTATCATGACAGGTATAGCCTGCCAACTGGGCCAACAGCAGGTATAAAGCAATTCCAGATCCAAATAATTCTCCAATTCTTCCTAGAAGTGGGGCATATAACATGTGGTTGTTCTGAAATGAGTTCCATAACAAGATAATCAAGAGTTGATTGCATACTGCATTCTCTTTATTGCAGAGGAAGAAGGACTATAGTTATGGAATGATGCATATAAGACAGACTCTAGGGGCAGCGAGGTGGCGCAGTGAGTAAAGTGCTGGCCTGGAGTCAGGAAGACCTGAGTTTGGTTCTGGCCTCAGACACTTAACACCCACACAAAAAAAACTAGCCATGTAACCTTGGGCAAGTTACTTATTCCCAATTGCCCTCTTAAAAAAAAAAAAAAAAGACAGACTCTACTGATGTGTTTAGTTACTGAATTATGCCCCTCTTTTCTTTTTTGTTATAAGAGATGACTGATGGGGCAGCGGAGGGATCAAGATGGCAGAGTAGAAAAGGAAATTCCATGGGCTCCTGCCACAACCACCTCAAATACTTGTAAAATATGACTAAACAAATTTTAGAGCTACAGAACCCACAAAGTGACAGAGAGAAACAAATCTCCCACTGAAGGCACCCTGGCAGGCTGGCAGGAAGGGTCTATTGCACCAAGCTGGGAGCTGAGCGCAGCCAGGCATGAGCTGCATGGTCTGAGACCTGGGATGGCCAACCAGTGGCACAGACTGGCCAGAGCAGACTTCAGGAGAGTTAATCACCAGCAGCTGTGATGGTTTCCAGACTTCTCAACATATAAATGCCAAAGACAAAGTAAGAGGTCAGTGGGGAACTCTGTTGGAACTGAGTGATAGAAGAGTGCAGTCTAGCCCCTGCCCCCAGGACAAGAGGTGGCAGAGGTGGTGGATGCAACTGCAGCCCCATGGCTGCCTCTAGAGCTCCTGGCCTGCAGATCACAGGGGGACCAAGCAACCAATCAGAGGGTAATCGCTCTTGCTTTGACCTGCTTGGATCTTGTGGTCTTGGGTGGTGGTCCTGGGGTGTGTGGCCACTGTGCCAGAGCTAGGGGTAGCTGTAGAGAGGGCGCCTTCCTCAGACCTCTGACAACATTTGTGAAAATCCCAGTGTTTTGGGACAAAGCTCTCCACTCTGGAAGCAGAGTTCTACCGTGGCAAATAGCTCAAAAGTCAAGTAATTGGTTGGTAAGATGAGCAAGCTGAGAAAATGCAATCATACCATAGAATCCTTTTTTTGGGGACAAAAAAGATCAAAACATGGAACCAGAAGAAGTCAGCAAAGGCAAAACTCCTGCATCAAAAACTTCCATGAAAAATATGAACTGGTTATAGGCCATAGAGGAGCTAAAGAAAGATTTTGAAAATCAAGTAAGAGAATTGGAGGAAAAATTGTGAAGAGAAATGAGAATGATGCAAGAAAATCATGAAAAGCAAATCAACAGCCTGCTAAAGGAGACCCAAAATAATACTGAAGAAAATAACACCTTAAAAAACAGATTAATTCAAATGGCAAAAGAGGCCCAAAAAGCCAATGAGGAGAAGAATGCCTTAAAAAGCTGAATTACTCAGATGGAAGAGTAATTTTAAAAACTCACTGAAGAGAATGATTCCTTCAAAATTAGACTGAAGCAAACAGAAGTTAATGACTTTATGAGAAATCAAGATACTATAAAACAGATGCAAACAAATGAGAGAATAGAAGGTAATGTGAAATATCTCATTGGAAAAACCACTGATCTGGAAAACAGATCCAGAAGAGATAATTTAAAAATTATTGGACTACCTGAAAGCCATGATCAAAATTGCCCTGATAGTCTAGAACCCAAGGACAAAATAGAAATTTAAAGAATTCACTGACTGCCTCTTGAAAAAGATTCCAAAAACAAAACTCCTAGGAATGTTATAGCTAAATTCCAGAGTTCCCAGGTCAAGGAGAAAATACTGCAAGCAGTCAGGAAGAAATAATTTGAGTATTGTGGAAACATAATCAGGATAACACAAGACCTAGCAGCTTCTACACTAAGGGATCAAAGGGCTTAGAATATGATATTCTGGAGATCAAAGGAGCTAAGATTAAAACCAAGAATCATCTACCCAGCAAAACTGAGTATAATTCTACAGGGGAAAATATGGTCATTCAATGAAATAGAGAACTTTTAAGCATTCCTGATGATATTTACATTCCTACATGGATAAATGATAATTGTAACTCATGAGACTTTTCTCAGTATGAGGATAGTTGAAGGGAATATATACATATATATGTATACTTACATATATATTCATATAAGAGGGTATATGTGTATATAAATATATATATGAGTGTGTGTATATATGTGAACATGTATACATAGACAGAGGGCACAGGATGAACTGAATAGGAAGGTATGATATCTAAAAAATAAAATTAAGAGGTGAGAGAGGAATATGAGAGAAGGAGATAGGGGGAGATAGAATAGGGTAAATTATCTCATACAAAAAAGGCAAGAGAAAACCATTACAATGGAGAGGAAGAGCAGGAAGGTGAAAGGGAATAGGTCAACCTTACTCTCCCTGAATTTGGCTTAAGGAAGGAATAACATACACACTCATTTGGGTATCTTACCCTACAGGAAAGTAGGGAGGAAGGGAATAAGAGGGGGGAATGATAGAAGGGAGGGCAGATTGGGGGAGAGGGTAGTTAGAAGCACATACTTTTGAAAGGGACAGGATCAAAGTAGAAAACAGAATAAGTGGGTGGAGGGATAGGATGGAGGGAAATATAGTTAAGTCTTTCACAATATATTTACTATGGAAATGTTTTGCATAACTATATATGTACAACCTATATTGAATTGCTTATCTTCACAGTTGGGGTGGGTGAGGAGGGAAGAAGGAAAAGAATCTGGAAATCAAAGTTTCAAAAACAAATGTTAAAAAAAAATTGTTTGTTTTTTTTACATGCAACTGGGAAATAAGATATACAGGCAACGAGGTATAAAAATCCATCTTGCTCTACTAGAAAATTAGAGGAGGAATGGGGGAGGATATAAAAGAGAGAAGATTGGGGGAAGGGGTATTCATTCAGTAGGCTTGCTATTTTGGGGTAGGGGTAGGTGAAAGATGAGGAGGAAATTTGAAACTCAAAATCTTGTGGAAATGTTGAAAACTAAAAATAAACAAATTTAAAAAAAAAGAAAATAGCACTAAGAAACAGGACCTGCAATTTAAATATGATTTTGTTGTTCAATAGTGTCTGACTCTTTATGATTCCATGCCATCCATGGAGTTTTCTTAGCAAAGAAAACTGGAGTTGCTTTCCATTTCATTCTCCAGCAAATTAAGGGAAAAAGAGGTTAAATAACTTGTCCACAGTCACACCACTAGTAAGTTTCTGAGCCTGGGTTTGAACTCAAGTCTTTCTGACTCCAGGCCCAGTGTTCCATCCACTAAGCCATTTAGCTGCTTCTTCAGTATGATATAGGAGAGTGTTCATTTGCAAGGGGGTCAGGGGAAGAAGATGATTAGTACTCCAGTCTCACAATGACTTTTAATTAAGTGAAATTTTCTGACTTGGAATAAACCAATATTAGAACCAGAATGACAACAAATGAAAATAGACTAAAATAGAGAGCTGCCCAGAGGTATTTAAAGTTTTCTTTCAGTTTAAACTCTATCTCTTTATTGTACCCTAAAGCAATTGTAAATTTAGTATTAAAGAGATGGTTTCTTTTGTTTAAAAATAAATAAATAAAAATAAATTAAAAAAGATAACTGAGCATAGAAAAAGGGGAAGGCTTCTATTTGGAAATGAAGGCAATTTCACAACAAAAGGTATCAATATCTTTTTAAAAAGATAATTGTATAGGGGCAGCCAGGTGGCACAGTGAGTAAAAGC
Organism: Petaurus breviceps papuanus; assembly: GCF_028583685.1. NCBI lineage: Eukaryota > Metazoa > Chordata > Mammalia > Diprotodontia > Petauridae > Petaurus > Petaurus breviceps. Next base: position 21,920,737 of record NW_027187359.1, on the reverse strand, counting down.
ACTGGCCCCAGGGTCAGGATGACCTGGGATCAAATCCAGGCTCTCATACTTAGCACCATACCCAGAAATAACTGGCCGTGTAACCCTGAGCAAGTTACTTAACCCCAATTGCTTAAAAAAAAAAAAGTTAATTGTATAACAAAATTGTTTAAATATTTCTGAAGAATTTCTATTATCCTCTCGTTAGTAAATCACATAGAATCATATACATAAATGTGGATAATTTTAACTGTTTATAAGCAACATGTGGTGCAAATGGCTTACAAAGTAATTAAATGGCAGTATTACTTTAGAGTTGAGAAAATCTAGTTATAAGTCTATGCTTAAAGCAAACTGTCACTTAATATATCCAAAACTACTTTTAAAACATTTTTTCACTACACTACTTTCTATATCTAACAGACTTAAAAAAGAATAATTTCTGTGATAGTTTTCTCAATTCCACAAGCATTTATTAAGCTTCTTCTATATTAAAGGCATTGGGCTTACAAAGACAAAAAGCAACAGTCCCTCAGTCTCCAAGGAACTGAAGTTTATAGAGGGATACGAATAAATAGATGTGTACAAACAAGGATAACTGAGCAGGAAGAAATATGCAATAAGTGGGAGGATATGGGAAGACTTCCCAGGTTACACCTGAGCTAAGTCTGGAAAAGATGTAAGAGATACAGGGTCTGGCAGTCTTCAGGTCCCAAACATCTTTTTTACAAGCTTTACTAACTTTAAGATGATGTTTTAATTAGGTTCTGCTTCCTTTCTGTCCCATTTAAAGCATGTAAATTAAACATCAGGCTTTAAAAAAATGTATTTCACTGGTCGGGGGGAGAAGTTCATAAATTCTTATGCCACTGTATAAATATCATTCTGCATTGATACAGCATTTATCATGATATGATATTGCCAAAACAGGCTTGTCTTTAACGTCTGCCTTCTTCACTGTTTATTCAGACACTAGGAGAACCTGAGGTATACTAGTTACATGACCATTATAAAGCAAATCAACTTGTTAGAGATCGTCGGTGTCTGAGCCACAGTAGTCACTCAGTTTGTTGTCTGGGAGTACAGAGACCTAGATTACATGATGGCGCGTGCTCTTTCCACTGAAGGACACTATATTTACACCAAAAATGTTAATATAAATCTTATGCCCATGGTTTATACCCAATCTGACTGATTTTTTTGTATAAAAAGTTTTTATAAATCATTCTTAGATCACAGGTTTGGCCTATGGGCCATGGATGCTGATCCCTGTCGTAAAACAACATTTTCTACAGATTAAGTTCCCTTCAACTGCTATATAAAGATCTCCATGTGACAAAGTCTGCACATTTCCAAAAATCCACAAACTTCTACTCTGAAATAAACTGAAGCAAATTAAATACTTTGTGTTAAATCTGAAGTGGTTGGTTTGGATGAATCATTTTGATGGTAGTTTTCCTAGAAGCACAGATTCCATACTGTCTTTTATTTATGAAACACTTTAGTCACTTTTTAAAAAAATTAATCTTTCAGGAGTAGTTTCCAGATTAAAGTTAAAATATGTAACTCTACAAAAAAGGTTGTAACTATTGAAGATCATTTCAGACCCCCAAAAAGCAACAATACATTCTGAAACATCTGAACACAGGAAAACTGAAATAGGTTTCATACTGAAATAAACAGCTCCAGAGAAAGAACTGAAGGACTCAGAATGTAGATCAAAGCATAATATTTTCACTTTTTTTAATGGTTTTTTCCCTTTTGTTCTGTATCTTCTATGTCTAATATGTTTTACATGATTGCACATATATAATCTTTTTCAAATTGCCTACCATTTTAGGAAGAGGGAGGGGAGAGAAGGAAGGAGAGGGAAAAATTGGAAACTCAAAATTTTGTAAAAAGCGAATGTTAAAATATAAATAATAATATAAATATAAGTAAAATACCATTAAAGAAGCGAGGGGCGGGAGAAAAATAAAGAAAACTTCCACAGATGCCTATATTAAGAGAAAACCACACTGGGCCAGGTTCTATTAAGAGCCCTTTTGGGTCCCTTGTTCACAACAGAGTGAAATAAAGTAACTATACAATCTCTTTTTATGCAGTATCAACAACAGATCTAGAACCAGGTGGTAGAATATTCACTGGTTCTCTGGCAACCTTTCATCCCAACAGGTTACCAGCACTATTAAAAGTTCTTACTTAAGGGGTGGCAAGGTGGTCCAGTGAATAGAGCACCATCCCTGGAGTCAGCAGGCCCTGAGCTCAAATCCGGCCTCAGACACTTGACATACTTACTAGCTTTGTGACTTTGGGCAAGTCACTTTAGCCCCAATTGTCCTCCAAAATAAAAAAGCAAAAAAAATATATTAAAAAAAAAAGTCCTTACTTAAGACAATTACTCAGGAGTAGCTAGCTAAAAGCTAAAGACTGACATGGGCAGCCAGGTGGCAGAGTAGATAAAGCACTAGGCCTGCAGTAAAGAAGACCTGAGTTCAAATATGAACTCAGACACTTACTAGCTGTGTGACCCTGGACAAGTCACTTATTCTGTTTGATTAAATCCATTGCAAAAGTAAATAGCAAACAATTCTGGTATCTGTGCCAAGAAAACCCCATTGACAGTACTGGGATATTATGGTCCAAGGAGTCACAAAGAGTCAGACGTGACTAAACAACAATGACCAAATCCTCAAAGCATACAGGAAAGATAAAAAAAAAAAAAAAAGACTCTTCAGAGTGAATTAAATGCTATTAACTGAAGTCAGTTTGAGCCAGGGAAAACTTTTAAAAGCAATACAGAATTGAAAGTCACTGATCCCTACCTATATACCATCACATTAAAATAAATCACAAGAAGATATTATTGATTTGGTTTGATCTTACTTATACATACCTAGTTTGGTTTGATCTTACTTATATATACCTTGCAGTTATGCACAAAGAATGTATTCAACTAATTAATTACAGTGTCAAGATCATATGTAAGAGCCACCAAGTGAGAAATGACAAATTCCTCTATACTGCTGAATTTGAACCTATTCTAGAAATGTTTCCAGAAGTAATTTCACCAGAATCACTTCTGAGCCAAACATCATTGGAATGGTAAAATGGGCTTTTTAGTATTAATGATAGCTAACATTACATAGTGCTTTAAGATTTACAAAACACGAGGCCTTAGAATATTAGCAGTATTAAATACTTTGCATGTACATCAGGATACTTTCAAAAAACAGCTATTTGAGAGAGAGGAAGGGTAAGGACCAGTCCTGTGTGCGCAAGGTCAGTTTTACTCTCCTGGTCCCCAGAAGTCTGGTTGGGAAAGGCGAGCAACCCAAGGGCAGGGGCTGAGTCAGTTCTGGACACACTGCACAATGGGACTCTTGCTGTGCCTTCTGTGCCCAGGGCTGGCTTTGCATGTTCCTTGATTATTGACAAATGGACTTAGGACCCTTTCAACAGTTAAAGTAACAAGCCATTCAAATGCTACTCAATCAGAAGAACCCACAAAGCCTATTGGTTGTTATCCTGTTCCTTATAAAAAGGAACTACCTTTTGATACAGGAGAGCTCATGGAAGAGGTAGAAAAAAAGACTGGATTTTTACCCAATATCTTTAAGGCATTAGTGCATTGATCAGGGGAATTCAGAGCATTTTTTTGCATACTACACTGCCATTATCAACAAAGAAACAGGATATCTCAGCAAAGCTGATAAAGAACTCATCATCGTAGCTACAAGTGCTAGTAACAGGTGCCCCTACTGTGTAATTGCCCATAGTGCTCTACACAGAATATATTCCAAAAATTCCATTCTGGCTGATCAGGTTATTGTTAATTGGAGAAAGGCTGACTTATCACCTCAAGAGTTAGCTATGCTAGAATTTGTTCTTGTGTTAGTCGTGATGCCATAACACAACATTTTAAAAAGCTGGAATTGCAGGGTTTTGATCCAGAAGATGCCAGAGACATAGCCTCCATTTCTGCTTTCTTTTGCATGTCTAACCGTATTTCTCATTTTATTGACTTGATGCCCAACAAAGAATTTTATTCATTGGGTAGAAAAAATGATCAAGATATGTAAGAGTACATCCAACACAGAAGCACCATAAAATGTGGATATTTATTTTATTTGTGTGAGTTATGGTATGTCTAAATAGGTTTTCCCTTAATATTTAGCTTATGTACACAATGGGAAATAAACTAATTTACTATTCTACCTGGTAGTACTGCTTTTGCTAAGTTCATCACAATTAATGGTAAGAGTTGAAACTTGATGAAATTTAGCACTTGTGTAAGCACTGATAATTCAGAAGGCCTTTTACCCATTAAGGAGGCTATCTTCAATAGTTCCATTATGAAAAAAAAATTATCTTCATTTCCATACTTACCCCTTTCTATAACATTCTCTTATAAAAAAAAAATTAAAAAAGACAAATTAACAGTCTAGCAAACAATACATCGACTGGGTCTGACAGTGTATGCAACATTCCACATCTTCTATGAAGGGAGGGAGGTACATTTTCTGAACTCCTTTCTGGGGCTAAGCTTGGATTGACCTTGCTGTCATCATGCCTATTTTGCTGATTCTGCTACCTTCACTCATCAGTCTTCCTAGGTTTCTTGGAATTCTTTTTTTTTTTTTTGGTGGTGTAGTAATAATATTCCATTATGTTCATGTACTACATTATATTGAGCCATTTCCTAATAATTATGTTGGTACACTGTTACTTTTTTTTTTTTTTTGGCATTTTGGAGGGCACTTGAGGTTAAGTAACTTGCTCAAGGTTACACGGCTAGTATTTTTGTGTGGGTGTTATATCTGAGGCTGGAACTGAACTCGGGTGCTCCCAACTCCAGGGCCAACGCTTTACTCACTGCGCCACCTAGAGGCCCCAACACTATTACTTTTAGGGGACCCTAAAAGAGCATTTGGAGGAAAGGGAAGCAGAGATGAGACTTAGGGAAATTCTAAGACTTGATACCCAACTATATCAGATTAGCCATTTAATTTAAACCCTTAGGGTTTAAGACTTTGTCATTTTCCAACAGCTCTTTTGCTATTAAATGAAAACTGAGTCTTTTCAAACAAAATATAAACATGATTTGAAACTAATTCTTTTCTGAAGTAGATTTAGGGACTTTTAAACTTCGTATCAGTATGAGCAGATCCATTTTGTTTGGACATTTTATGACACCTCCTCCTGTCCCTTTTTTTCTTAAACCTTTAAATGAGTACCTGAAAGACAGGTGTACTGGGATGCCTTCTTTCTCAATTGTCCAATGACTAGTGACTTTTACTAATGAACTGTGAAATCAGTCATTTAAATAGGATTTTAATCCATAAGTAACTATTCTCTTTTAAGTTTAAATGAGGGAGATCTGAGAGGCTCATATCATAGGCCAATAGGTACCCTCTTAACTGAAGTAAGAGCAGAAGAAATACAAAACTTGAAAGCAATTTCTTGTATTCTTTCAAGATTCATTTTACAGGGGAATTGGTTCTAGGTACTTGTACTGTTTCTTCCTTAAATTTGTATGATTCTCTTTGACTTTTTAAAGTGCTTTCATAGCTTTTATGTGGTTATTAGAATTATATACAAGCCTACAGAGTATTTTCTCTATTCATGTCTTTTCTCAATGTCTTCTGAATTAGTAAACAAATCATAATCAACTTTGAGAGCTGAGATACATTAACACTTGGTTTGATTTCACTGTGAAAAAAGGATTAACTTGAGTCTGTAAGCAAAATGTTAAATATGAAGGAATTGTTATGACTATACCTCAAATACTATACCTCATGAAATATAACCTTTTTAAGTAGGGTAAGTTTAATTTCACTAATAAAGCTAATTAAAATTTTAAAATAACAGCTATTTGATAGTTACTGCAGGTAACAAACAGGTTGGGCAAAAGAAACACTTTAAATGTTAAACTACAATATAAGTATAAGAAACAGCAACAGATCTAGAGCAGTGAGAAAAGGATGGTCGTAAGACATGAAATGGACCTTCATCACAGGATTTGAGAGCTGGAAAGAATCTCAGCAAGACATCCAGTCAGCTCAACCCATATACCACAGAATGAATCCCCACTATCACCTACCCACTAAGACCTCCAAGAAGGCTGAACTCAGCCTTTGCACTTTTGAAAAAAGTTCTAATTGTTATGAAGTTGCTGTTGGCATCAAGCTTACATTAGACTCTTTGCAGCTTCCACAAACTGCTCCTGATCCTGTCTTCTAGTAATAAGAACTAACATTTATACAGTACTCTTTATAGAGATAGTATTTATAGGTATTATTTGATTCTTTAAAAATAAAAAAACAACCCCGAGGTAGGTGTTTGCAAAGGGTCACACAACTAGTGTCCTAAGCCAACATTTGAACTCATGTCTTCCCCACTCTAGGTTCAGTACTCTAGAACACCTAGTTGCCTCTAGCTTGCCAAGATACTTTTGGATCCCAACTCTGTTCCTCCCAGCTTTCTGTCACCTGCAAAACTGATGAGCATAATGTCATCATGCCTTTAATCCAACTCATCCACTGATAAAAATGTTAAACCACACAGATCCCTGTGGCACTCCTTTGGTGAGCCTCTGTCAAGTTGACAAGGAAGCACTAAGAATTATTCTTTTCTTCTACTTCTAGTGAACACCAAATGGCAGACGATGCCAGTGCTGCAGGAGGTACGGGAGGCCCTGGAGTTGGAGGGTGGGGAGGCTTCCACAGTGGCTTCAGCGGTGGGGGCCGAAGTTGAGGCCAGGGCCCAGGGAAGAAAGGCCGAAGACAAGGAGTGGGTTCCTGTCACTAAGCTAGGACAGCTAGTCAATGATGTGAAGATCAAGTCTTTGGAAGAGATCTTTTCTCCCTCCTATCAAGGAATCTGAGATCACAGATTTCTTCCTGGGATCTTCATTGAAAGATGAGGTTCTGAAGATCATGCCTGTTCAGAAACAAACTAGAGCTGGACAACGTACTAGGTTCGAGGCTTTTGTGGCCATTGGTGACTACAATGGCCATGTTGGTCTGGGTGTCAAGTGCTCCAAGGAAGTGGCCACAGCTATTTGTGGTGCTATCATTCTGGCCAAGCTGTCCATCGTTCCTGTGAGACGTGGCTACTGGGAGAACAAGATTGGCAAGCCTCACACAGTACCCTGCAAGGTCACTGTGGGTTGGTTCTGGTGCACCTGATCCCTGCCCCTAGAGGTACTGGCATTGTCTCAGCTCCTGTGCCTAAGAAGCTCCTGATTATGGCTGGCATTGATGACTGCTACACTTCTGCAAGAGGCTGTACTGCCATTCTGGGCAACTTTGCTAAAGCTACCTTTGATGTCATCTTCAAAACATACAGCTATCTAACCCCAGACCTGTGGAAGGAGACTGTGTTCACTAAGTCTCCTTATCAGGAATTCACCGACCATCTTGTAAAGACTCACACTCGAGTGTCTGTCCAGAGGACCCAGGCAGCTGCTGTGGTAACCACATAGATGTTTTTTATAAACAAATAAATTAAACAATGCCTGCTTAAAAAAAAAAGAATTATTCTTTTATGGGGCAGGTAGGTGGCTCAGTTAGTAGAGTGCCAGCCCTGGAGTCAGGAGGACCTGAGTTTGGATCCGACCTCAGACACTTAACACACACACACACACACACACACACACACACATACTAGCCGTGTGACCTTGGCCAAGTTACTTAGCCCCAATTGCCCTCCAAATAAAAAAGAATTATTCTTTTATTTATCTATAGTTATATGAAAAAATGCTCTAAATCACAATTAGAGAAATGCAAATGAAAACAACTTTGAGGTACCACACACACCTATCAGATTAGATGTGACAAAACAAGAAAATTATAAATGTTGGAGAAGACATGGGAAAATTGGAACACATTGTTGGTAGAGTTGTGACCTGATCCAACCATTCTGGAAAGCAATTTGGAACTATGCCAAAAGGGCTATAAAACTATATATACCCTTTGACCCAGCAATACCACTTCTAGGTCTGTATCCCAAAGAGGTCATTAAAAATGGGAAATATACATGTACAAAAATATTTATAGCAGCTCTTTTTGTGGTAGCCAAGAATTGGAAACTGAAGGGATGTCCATCAATTGGGGAAAGGCTGAACAAGTTTTGGTATATGAATGTAATGGAATACTATTGTTCCACAAGAAATGATGAGCAGGTGGATTTCAGAAAAACCTGGAAAGACTTACTTGAACTGATGCTGAGTGAAGTGAGTAGAACCAGATAACACTGTACACAGTAACAACAACATTGTATAATGACTAACTTTGATAAACTTAGCTCTTCTCATGGACCCCTTTAGCAGTCTGCTGAATCCTGTCTTTAAGTGCATAAAATAAGCTATATGGGATTACAAAGGAAAACAATTATATTGAAATAGTTTTATACATGTGTCTATATGTGTCTACATACAGTTCACAGGCACTGGGTTAAAAACCCTATATGTAGGAGGATATACATATTTCAATTTCAAAAGTAAGGACTAAAGATAAGGTTTGTGAGTCTTCATAGTGGTGGGGTGGCAGTTGAAACTGAAATTGAATGGGCTTGTCTTTTCCCTGTCTTCCTTCTCCCATCTACAAGTTGGATAAACAACCATGTATCTGTGATATAAAGTGATTTATACTAAAGTAAGGGTTGGACTATGTAGTCTTAGCAATGCAAGGATCTGAGACAATTCCAAAACACTCACAATGGAAAATGCCATCCACATCCAGAGAAAGAAGCATGGAGTCTAAATGTAGATTGAAGCACTCTATTTTCTCTCTCTTTTTTTTGTTTCTTCTTTGTCATGGTTTTTCCCTTTGGTTCTAATTCTTCTTTACAACATGACAATGTGGAAATATGTTTAATATGACTGTACATGTGTAGCCTACATCAGATTGCATGATATCTTAGGGTGGAGAAAATTTAGAACTCAAAATCTTATAGAAGTGAATGCTGAAAACTAAAAACAAATAAATAAATAAAATCTAAAAAAAATTCTCTTTCAGTCAAAGCCATTCAACCAATTCTGTATTCACCTGATTGTATTATTGTCTAATCCCCATATCTCTCCATCTTCTCTACAAGAAATACAAGAGATTAATTATCAAAAACTTAGATAAACTATATGCATAGTATTCCCCTCATTTACTGGTTCAGCAATCCTGTCAAAAGAGGAAATGAGGTTACTCTGGCATGTCTTTGATAACAACATGCTAGATCTTTGTAATCACTACTTCCCTTTCTAGTTCATCAATTATCTTTTTAATGATTTATTGTATAATTTTCCCAGGAATCTTAAGTCAAGTTCCCTAGTTGAACTTGTAGATACTTATTTTTTTTTTAAATATCAAGATATTTGCTCTCTACCAATATTCCCTGTATTCTATGATCTTTCGGTTATCACAATGGCTCACTAATCACATCTGCCAGCTCTTCAAAAACAAAGTACAGTTCAACTATGCTAGGTGACTTGAATTAATCAAGGGCAGGTTTAAGTGAGGTACATTAATATCATCTTACTTTTTTTTTTTTTTGCTTTTTAGAGGGGGTAAGGTAGGACAATTGGGGTTAAGTGACTTGCCCAAGGTCACACAGCTAGTTTTTGTGTTAGGTGTCTGAGGCTGGATTTGAACTCAGGTCCTCCTGACTCCAGGGCCAGTGCTCTATTTACTGCGCCATCTAGCCACCCCTACTGTCTTATACTGGATATCAATTCTTGTTAGTCAGTTTTGTGCTATCATTTTCTCAAATCATCTAGTCATAGAGTTGAATTGGAAGAAACATGAAATACTACATAGTCCAACCCTTACTTTAGTATAAATCACTTTATATCACAGACACATGGTTGTTTATCCAACTTGTAGATGGGAGAAGGAAGACAGGGCAAAGACAAGCCCATTCAATTTCAGTTTCAACTGCCACCCCACCACTATACTCATAAACCTTATCTTTAGTCCTTACTTTTGAGATTCAAATGTGTATATCCTCCTACATATAGGGTTTTTAACCCAGTGCCTGTGAACTGTGTGTAGACACATATAGACACATGATAAAACTATTTCAATATAATTGTTTTCCTTTGTAATCCCATATAGCTTATTTTATGCACTTAAAGACAGGATTCAGCAGACTGCTAAAGGGGTCTATGAACACAAAAAGGTTAAGAATCTCCAAACCAAGTTAAACTATGCTCTTGAGTTGACTATAACTTCCATGTTTTTACCTGTGGCACCAGAGTCCTCCTATGCATGTAATCTCACAGTTATCTTTGATCTCTGTTCCCAAACCATTTGCCTTGGTTGGTCAAGACCTGTTAAGTTGACTTCTAATACCTCTAATTTCCACAGCCTTCTTGTTATTCCCATGCATTCAAACCAGTATAGGTCTTCTGTCTCCTACTCCAATCTGTCCTTTACACTTTCAGAAAAATCTTTTCCATGGAGACGTGGTTTTAACCTGATCAAAAATATTTAGTGGCTCTTTTGGCTGTAAAAGTTCAAATTCCTTTGCATAACATTCAAGACACTCTACTTTTCAAGCACCCTCTACCTGTCTAGCTTTATCCAAAATTATTCTGACTCGCCATATGACTCATCCAAATCAGACTATTTTCTGCTATTTTTCTCACGTCATTTCTTATAACCTATTCCATGAAGCCTTTTCTGGTCTCCTGGGTCTGATCTTTCCCCTTTGACCTCATCTACTACTGTTTCCTACTCCTCTAATATACTTAGGTATTACTTGTGTTGTATGCCACAAATAAATATACTGTATAATCTCCAGGACTGCATGTACATGGTGCACTATATTATCTTAACTTTCTTTTATTTTCTCCAGCACCTAGAACACTGCTCTGCATACAGAAGGTGCTAAAATTCACTGATGGACATTAGGACAATTTAGGACAATGAGGAATTCTTTTACTGTAGTCCCACTTATATTAGTTTTAAATTCTCTTGATCTGTTCTGTTCTCTCTAGTTTAATCTTGGCATCATTTTCCTTGATAGGGAAAAACAGACAAAATAGAAGTCAAGGACTCATTCTAACTACAATGACTCAGTAAAGCACTCTTCTGACCTGATGGGAAAGGAAAAATGTCTTATCATTTAGAGAGATAACACTATGGCCCATTCAATCTATGGTAATTTCACAATTAATTTAAAATGTCAGCTATGCTTAAATTTATTATGGAAATGTAAGGATAAAGTCCTCTTGGAGTTCAAAGACAAACATTATGAAAACTGAAAATCTTTATTACCATCCATCATCTTTGAGAGAAAAAGCATCCTTCTCCACTTACACACACACACTTTGAAACTAGTATGCTATATTTCCTGAGAATGCATAATATGCTATTTAGATTGCAAAGCAGTCTGTTGCCTTCAAGACTTTATGACATGTACTAGCCCAAACCACATTAGAAATGCTACACAAATGCACACTAATCACTTTTTAAAATTAAATTTAATTTTTCTGGGTTTTTTATTTCTCTGTTTACTTTTCTTCCATGACAGATTTGAAGATAACATCATGAGGGAAAAAAAAGTGCTACAAGAAAATTTTGATATAATGGTTAACATTTATATAGTGCCTGTTATGTGTCAGGCACCGTACTAAGTGCTTTACAATTATCTCATTTAATCCTCACAACCCTGGGAGATAGGTGCTATTATCATTCCCATTTTTTATACAAAGAAACTAAGGCAAACACAGGTTAAGCGATTTGCCCAGTCACTGGGACTAGATTTGAACTCAGGTCTTCCTAACTCCAGGCTAGTGGTGTACCTGATGTCACCAAACTGCCCCATTTTCACCATTCTAGTTTTGCTAGCTTTCCTGTGTGAAGTTTAAAAAAAAACATTCTGGTATAAGGAGTCAGGGCAAGACCACATGGAGTGGGGTGGGTCAGCAGCCCAAGGTTTAAGCCAGGATTCTGCAATTTACTATGTGACCTTGGGCAAGTCACATAACCTGTTTGGGCTTCAGTTTCCTCACCCCCAAAACGAGGAGGTTGGACTAGTTAGCCCCAGAGGTCCCTTCTGGCTCTGGATCTATGATCTTGTGATATCTTGTGTAATCAGACTATCTCTAAGGTACCTTCCAGCTTTAGATCTATAATCCTAAATTGTCTTGTATGGAAGCTTAGCCTACAGCATTGTTTATCAGTTCCACCAGACACTATGAGAAATTGACACGTATAGGAAATGTTGCACAGCAATGCTACTAAGTATAATACTATGTTGCTTTTATCAGTAAGAGGTCTGGATAGTTTGCAACAGTTATGAAAAATAGCTCAAGCTAAAAGTGAAGTTATATTTGTAGATCTCTGAAAAAAAAAATGGCACGACAATGCTTATTCAACTTCCAGGCCATGAATAATATTAACTATATGGCATTTAACATTTGTTTTGAACAGCTTAAAAAGTTCTTTAATTTTTAAATTAAGATGTTTAGTTTCTTAGAATCATAAGAATGTTCAAGAAGGTCATATATTTTGTTATTTAAGGTGCCAAAAAAATAGTGCTTTAGGTAGAGTGTCAGTAGTTTTGAATCAAAAGATAGTTTGAAAAAATATCCCAAGAATATCTGAACATTCTACCAGAAACAAAGTTTGATACTGAAAAGATGTTTTATTATAGACCTAAAAGTACTATATTGAGTATAAAAGTACTCATATTGAGGTTTAAAACAAACAAGAAAAAACTATCAAGTAAATACTTTAAGTATTAATTAGGGCAGCAACATGAGAGAGTTCAAGGAAACCTGGTTTTAGAATCAGCAAATGAATCTGAATCCAGATTCTATTTCTTTGGCTCTTAATGAATTTCACCTCTCTAAAATGAGGGTCTGGATGAGGTGTCTCTTCTGCTGCTATATGAATGGTGTAATCAATATAGATAGATGATTTAGTTGTTTGTCCAACAAATTGGAAAATAACCCTTATACATGAACAATACTATACATCAAATGGACAGATTACTTTGCTACATTCTAAACTTCTTAAGAGCAAAATAATACAGACCTCAAGAGTTGTACTCAAGTACTTCCAGACCATATTTAGTTCTTTCTAGTGTCAAGAAAAGATGGGTATATCTTTCCCCACTGGACAACAACATGCATCAAAAAAAAAAAAAAACCAGGTGGTTAATACCTTGCTATCAGGGAATAACATATCAAGTTAAATGGGTCTTAACTCAAATCTGAAATGTGTATTTCAGGCCTCTTAACTATCTATCTTCAGGAAGCTTTCTTATCAGCAAAATCAATTATCCTGGCATTCAAGGTCGTACACAATCTATTGTTGCCCTACCTTTCCAATCCATTGTCATGCTATTCACCTGTCCTTGGCTTACAAACTCTACTCAAGTTAAACAGTTAAGTGAAGTTTCAATAAGTTAACATTAGTCATCACATACATTGATTCCAGTCAACAAAAAAAACCTTTAAAGATTATAAAAGTAACATAGCTAATGGTATGACAGTGCAATAAGGACAGGACATGATCTTGCTTTCCTGCTTTGTCATTATAAAATGAATTTCCATCTATTAACCAATATTTAATTGGCTCATTGGACAATATATTTTCCTAAATGCTGCTTTTGGGATTTAAGTTTGTCAAAACAACTGAGTAAGGATAGGAAAGTTGAAGCAAGAAAAGATAACAAGGGGGGAGACGGTGGTATAAGTTTGTATAAACAGCTACATCTATCTTTAACTAGCCAGTTTTGTAGAGATGGTAAATCAGGTTAAACTTTGTTCTAAGATGTTCATTTAGTCACCAGCGCGTAATGGCTCCTGGGGGCTGCAACTACACATAGAAACAAGTCTTTTCTATTTTATTAGCTCTCACTTCTAGTAACACAAAAGCTAGAATATCTGAATATCTCATAAAGGGGATGGGAAGAAAAGCATCGCTGGGGCCAACTGCTAGTTACCTACAGTAACAAACTAGACAGAACAGCTCAAAGGTGACTTTCCTCTCAATAAGTCCCGAAGAAGTAGTTGGTAAGTGGATTCTAAGTCGGGGACCCGCCCTCCCCTCCGCTCTCCCCCGCCCTGCGAGCCCTGGGGAGGGGAGGCACCCCTAGCAAGTGGCCTCTTAAGGCCGAGAAGGGGTAGTGGGGGGGGGGGAAAGATGATGCTCTCCAAGGGCAGCTTCCAAGGAGGCAGTCCAGGTCTGGGGCAATTCTGCCCCCTTCCCCCTCCCCCCGGGACGTCTTGGCCCCTCTCCGGCTGCGCCCCACCCAGGCCCCGGCCCGGCCGGAGGGCGGTGGAGGAAAGGCTCGGACGGATGGTGGCGGGCTCACCGGATGTAGGGCGAGGCGGCCGCCAGGATGTTCTTCTGCACCGGGATCTCCTCGCCCTCCAGCACCAGGTGCGCGTCGCAGAAGCGGGCCTCCTCTCGGAACGAGCTCAGAGCGCGGAGAAGCCGGGCGGCGTGCTGAGGATCCGACACGGCGCTGCCCTCCGCCATCCTGCCGCCCGCTTTGCTTGCCCCTTCTATACCCCTTCTCCTGGGGGCCGCAGCCTCAATGTCCCCCCAACGCCTCCTGCACTGGCGCTCTTGGCCGTCACTCTTCGCGCGCGCTCCTTCCTCCGTTCACTCACAGGCAGGAAAACAACGGAAGAAGCGCGAGGCGAAATAGGCTGTGCCCCAGCTGCGCCATTAGCAATGCGTTCAGGAGGTTAGGTGGGGGCCGGCCCCCCCTCAGGCTCTTTTAACGGATCCAAGACTAGGGCGTCATCATTCCGCGACTGCCCCGCCTTCCGCGTGCTCCCGACAGCGTATCACAGGCTTCCCCCAGAACTCCGCCCCTTCTCTCTAGCGTAGAGACTAAGCTGGGTATCCCTAATTAGTAGTAGGAGGGAGTGAAGCGGCTGGGAATGGTTAAGGGGGTGTCCTCCCAAGTCCTTCTCACCCCTGGGTGAGGGCGGAGCTCGACCAGGTCCATCTCTTTCTCGGAAGGGGGGCGGTACCAGCCAACTCACTTTGAGAGGTGGGCAGAGCTTGGGCCTGCCCACCTCATTGGGGGGCGGTCTCAGTCTGGCTCTACTCGCACCGTTGAGGGCGGAGCTTGGAACCTCAAGGGAGCTCGGGAGGTCTCCCTTTGTATTTGAGATGGGTGGCTCTCCTGCGCTGGGGCAGTGAGTGGCCTGAGGATGGACGCGGGCCGGTGGGCCTCCTTAACTGGAGTGAACTTTTATCTCTAATTTGTGAGAGGGGCGCTCCTCTTTAGAAGCACCAGCCCGTCTCGTTAGAGGTAGGGGCTTGCTCCGCCCACCTCCCTCGTAGGAGGCGGGGCTCGGGCCACGTTCACCAGTGGGGGGTGGAGGGATGTCGGTATTTGGCTCTTACCTACAGACTGGACTCCTCCTCCGCCCGCGAAGACACTGGCTCGCTCCCGAGGCTAATTCCTAGTCGTGGGAGGGGCCTGGAGTCGGGGCCTTTTGGGCTGTAGGAGCGCAGGGCGACCTCTCAGAGGTGATCTCGTTGTCTTGCTGAGGACTGACCTAGTGACGAAGGCCTGGTGGACTGACCTACCCCACTGTTTGACCGACTAACCGAGGCGAGAATGACCGACCCACTGGCTAAGTGGATCCCACTTTGGCTGGCTGCTCGAGGGAGGACAGCTTGAACACTGAGGAATGGAGACCCGGGCAGTGGAAAGAAAGCACCTAGTTTGGAAGCAGCGGTCCTGGATTCCAATATGGACTCTACTGTTTACTGCCTATGTGAGCTTGGACAAGTCACTTCACGTTTCCGGGCCTCATTTTCTCTATCTGTAAAAGGAGGGTTAGATGACCCTTCTAGCTCTAAATATGGCCTCAGGCATTTACTAGCTGTGTCTCCCTGGGCAAGTCAATGTCTGGCTATCCCATTTTCCTCAACTATAAAATGGGATAGCACCTACAGGATTGTTGGGACCGACTGAGGTAATAGTCATAAAGCACTTATCACAGTGCCTGGTACATAGTAGGTGCTTAATAAATGCTTGTTCCCTAAATCCTAGATCTTGTTACTGACTGAGGAGGGAGGTGATGCTGGAGTAAGAGTTATGAGGCACGTATATCAGAGTAGTAGGGGACTCAGAGGTCTACTGTTGTTCCTTCACCTCCGGGCTTGGTGCAGGAAACCCTTCCACAACATCCTGTAGCAGCTGGTAAAGGGCCAGGCTCCACTTGTATTCTTCTAAGTCAAGGGTGGGGGACTTGTGACCTCAAGACCACACGTCTTTTTAGGTCCATGGGTGTGGTGGCCTTTTGATTGAGTCCAAATGTTACAGAACAAATCCTTTTATTAGGACCTAGAGGGCCATGCTGACCTTGCAGCCAGCCGCAGCTTCCCTGCTCCTGTTCTAAGTGATACTGAGCAGAGGGATTGATCATTGTCAAAACTTTGGAGAACAATGATGGGAGCAGGGCAGACCTCTCTCTGGTCACTATGGCTTGCAACACTCCTTTGGTCCCTTCTAGGCATTAGCTGAAATTCTGTAAATAATAATCTAGTGCTTTCCATACAGTTAATAAAGAAAGAAAGGGAATCCTATGTCAGAACTAGAAAAGTCCTCATAGACCATCTAGTACTGCCTTCTTATTTTAGAAGGAGGAATTTAAGGCCCATAGAAGAGAAGTGATTTGCCTAAGGTCACACAGGTAGTTAATGGCAGAGTCCAGAATTAGAATTCAGGTTTTCCTCGTCCTGATCAGGGCACACTCAACTATACTCCTGTAATAGGTTCCTTGTTTATAGGATGCCATTTGTGTTGTCTTGTAGTGGTTTTTGACAAGGTTTAATAATCTTCCCAAATGAGCCATAGACTGCTTAAAGGTTAGACCCATATCTTATACTTCTTTCTATTCCCATCAGTCTTGACTATGTAGTAGACACTCAATAAATAGTTATTGTTTGGTAGGAATGATTACTGTGTACCAAAAGCTCCCAGAAAACTAAAGCTCAAACAACAGAAACACTAACATAGATCCAGTTACTTGATGGTGACAATGAATCATACAAAGGGGCTGCTAGTGTGACTGGGAAGACTGTAAAGTGTGAGAGTTAGGAAGGCTTCTTTATAAAGATGGATCGTGGGTACTGCCATAAAGGAGTTGGGGAAGGAAATATGTTTTTATAGAAAAGAGAAAATGGGGGTGGCTAGGTGGCAAAGTGAATAGAGCACCAGCCCTGGAGTCAGGAGGACTTGAGTTCAAATTCGGCCTCAGATACTTAGCACAAAAACTAGCTATGTGACCTTGAACAAGTCACTTAACCCCAATTGCCCTGCCCTCGCCCTTCCAAAAAGAAAAAAAAAAGAGAGAGAAAATATTTAGGAATGTGTGTAATAGAGGATAACTTATGAGAGAAATAGCCAGTTTATCTGACCCAAGTTTTTGACGAATCACTTAGGATCATAATTGTATGAGATCATAGATTTTGAGCTGAAAGGAACCTAATAAGCTATGAATGGTCCAGATTCTCACAAGTAGTGAGTGGAAGGCCTGTGTTTCAATTCAGACCTAACTCCAAATCCATTCCTATTTTACCTAAGGAAACCCAATGCTTCCTTGCCATCCCTGAACCTCAATTTAATACTCTGTAAAATGAAGGGTTGAATCAAGTGAGGTCAGAGGTTCCTTATAGCTATGACATACTATTCTGCCCATTTTGTTCTTGTGTGGCAGCAATGAATTGGGTCCCAAAAGGAGTTAGGAAGTATTTGAAGATGGCAATTTAGGTAAAACAAAGTCCAGTGGTTCCGGGCATTCAAGCCTGTGATTAGAAACTTAAATATATTTCTAAAAGCTTTTGGGAACCATTATAAGCTTTTGAGAAGGCAGCAACAAGTACAATGACATAATTCTTATATGGACTTGAACTGAATTGAAAATTGCTGCTGGTGAGGGAATTCAATTAAAATAAAACATCATGGGGTGGCCAGGTAGCACAGTGAGTAAGAGCACCAGCTCCAGTGTCTGGATGACCTGGGGATCGAATCTGGGCTCACACACTTAGCACCCACCCAGAAACACCTGGCCGTGTAACCTTGAGCAAGTTACTTAATCCTAATTGCTTTAAAATAAAAAAATAAAAAATCATCATGAACTTACTATATGTAGTCCATTATTATAGGTGCTAGAGATACAAAAATGAAAAATAGTATGGTCATTGGCCTGAAGAAGCTTATAGCCTAATTGTGGGGATAAGATATGTAGACAAATAGCAATGACAACAACTAGAAAGAATGTGATGAAAAGAACAGAGCATAGGTCCAGATAAAAAGAAACCTGAAGTTGACAAAAGTAGTTTTCAGCTAAGAGATCAGGGAAGATTGTATGAAAGGAAATGACATCTGCATGGGACCTTGAAGAAGAGAATTTCAGTGCATGGAGATATAGAAACAGTATGTTCCCAGCTATTGAGAATACTTTGCTTGAATGTTGAAGAGGGCAGGCCAAGAACTGGAAACACTTAGTTGTACAATTTGGCTAGAACAAAGTGCATAGACAGGAGCAGAATGAAATAAAAATGGAAAGGAAAGGGGCTGCTAAGTGGCACAGTGAACAGATCACCTGCCCTGGAGTCAGGAGAACCTGAATTAAAATCTGACCTCAGACACTTAACACTTAATAGCCGTGTGACCTTGGGCAAGTCACTTAACCCCAAATGCCCTGTCCTCCCCTCCAAAAAGCAAAAAAAAAAAAAAAAGGAAAGGAAATCATAAAAGTGATGTTGGAAGGGACCTCAAAGGTCATTTAGTTTAACCCCCTCCAGGGTTTATCACAGATGAGGAAACTAAATTCTAGGGAGATTGAGAGATTTGCTCCAAACTATACAAATAGTAAGGGGGCAGAGATACTGGGATTCAAATTCAGGTCTTTTAATTCCCAGTCTAGTTGGGTTTTTTTTTCTCTTTGCCATATACCACTTATCTTTTGGGGAACCTGATTGTAAAGGGCCTCAAATACCAAGCCAAGAAGTTTTTGTTTTATATTGACAATGGGGATCCACTAAAGGTTTCTGAACAGAAAATACTACTGACCAAATAAGACAATATTTGTGTGACAGCAGTCTTTTTTTCAGTACACCTGTGTATATAAAAACTATTCTTCAGTTTACTGAAGATGTAGCAGTAGTATATTGGATTTAGAATGGGAAGATCCAAGTTTGTTTCATTTCCACTACTTACTAGTTTTGTGAGCTTAAGTAAACCTTAATTACCTCATCTGTAAAATGAGAACAATAATGCTACTGTTACATAACTTGTAAGGTTGTTGTGGAGATCAAATGACAGAATGTAAATGAAAGTGCTTCAGATTCCCAAAGTACAATGTAAATGGGAACTACTAAACTCTTCTAAGGGTTTATGTGAAATATACTATCTTCTGGGATATTAGGGCTTAAACTTCTGCAAATAAGCATATTTTAAAATAGTCATTTCTCATAGAAGTTTTGAACATTAAAAATGCATGTCCAACATTGGGGGAGATTCTAGGAGACTTGAAGAGGCAGAGCCATTATACAGGCAGGATCTATATTATACTCAAATCCACCAGGGGAATTTGTCAGAAAGGAGTGGGTAACCAGTGATCAATTTAATTTTTAAATCTGAAATTGCCTAGGTAGATTCACAGGAAGGACTGAGACCCACCTCCCATGTAATAACATGGCTATGTTTTCATCTTTCCCTCTTGCTCAGAACAGTAAACAATGACAGTTTCAACATCAGTAATTTGTAGGTTGAGAATATAAGGTGTGCTCTGTAATTGATACAATGCAATCTTTCCAGAGGAACAGGTTGTCACTTTTTAAAAAATTTGTCCCATTTAATGAGTTCCTTGAGGGCCGGGACTATGTTTTGTGAGTTCTGGGTTCTTCATAGTATCTAGCACAGAACTTTTTACATAGTAGATCCTCAATATTTGTTAAATACATTAATGAATGATTATACATTTTTAGCGGTATTTCACCTTCAATACTATTATCGAAAGATGATTAAGAATCTCTTCTTGTCTCCCTGGCTGTGCATGGGAAGCATCTGGGAGTCCTCTGGCTCAGCCTGTGCTCTCCACACAAGGATCACTGAGGCCACTGAGATGGTCCAGGGGACATATATTTTCACTAGGAAGACTTCTGGTCAGTAGTATTTCCCTCCTTAATCTAACCCTAGTGTAAACCTTCAGAGACCTTAACTTAGGTCAGAATCTGAGTTTCTGAATCATTTCTTCAAAGGTTGCATCAAGTCCTATATTTAAGTCATTTATAGCAAATCAGAAATTGAATGAGTTATTGAATTATATGGGGTGGGATTATTTTAAGGACCAATCTGATTATCTAGTAAGAGTAAATTTTTCTAGTGACCCTTAGTTTATTTTGGAAACTTGAGCCAACACAGATTTAAGCCAACAAATTCATTATTGTTTATTGCTTATTTTTTAAAACTTGAAATATTTAGCACAGAGTATCTATCATGAATTCCTGTAAAAACAGTAGAGGAAACAATGTCATTACAATAAAAGAAAACTTCAATTAGAGGTCATTTGCCATCATGATACTTTATTTTAATTTTAAAGGTTCATCCTCAGGTTATTTTTATTTATTTATTTATTTATTATATATTTTTTTGCTTTTTGGAGGGCAATTGGGGTTAAGTAATTTGCCCAAGGTCACATGGCTAGGTTTGTGTGTGTGTGTGTGTGTGTGTGTGTGTTCTGAGGATGGATCCGAACTCAGGTCCTTCTGACACCAGGCCAGCACTCTACTCATTGCGCCACCTAGTTGCCCCTAGATATGAAATTCTATATATATTTTTTTGCTTTTTGGAGGGCAATTGGGGTTAAGTGACTTGCCCAAGGTCACACAGCTAGTTTTTGTGTTAAGTGTCTGAGGTCGGATTTGAACTCAGGTCCTCCTGACTCCAGGGCTGGTGCTCTATTCACTGCGCCACTTAGCTGCCCTTCTCAGGGAGACAAAGGAATTTATTGTGAGGGAATGTTTGCTTACTAGGACTCAGCTCTACAAGAGAAGCCTCAGGAATAGTCTATCAGACACCCAGCCCATCTATTAGAGAATTCTCTGGCCATTTGCATTGCCTTAACACTTATTTGATAGTGATCTTCCATTGTCAGCTTCAGTTAGGCATACACCCCCCACCTCATTTCCCCTCCCCCCCACCCAGTTCAGCCTCATCCAAAGATGTAAAAAACAGGATGTACCCTATTGCACCCAGGGTTTCTGCCTTCTAAGAGTATACACACAGTACATTCTGCACTGGAGTCCATACCTAGTGGCAAATGCTCTCAGGGAAACACAGAGAATTCAATACAATGGATAAATATAAAATTCCAAGATGGCTGGCATTCCCTGGGTTCACAACTCTGAGTGAACAACATTTAGTTGCCAAATGCCCAGCAATTGCTCATGGTAATACCCCAGGTGTTATCTGTAGGCCAAGAGGAATAATCCAAAGTAATTGACAGGTAAACAGTGAAGATCTGCATCATTTTCTGACTTTTAATCCTCGATTTTTAGTTCATTTGCCCAGGGGAAGGAGTAGAAGTAAGAGCAGCTATACTATGAGAAGGGAGCTACTGGGGCTATTCATACAGTGTCTTCTTTCCCCTAATGACAGTATTGGCCACCTGGTTATATGTGGAGAGTATATATCTGCTTGTGACCTTGTTAATGTCTCCCCTGCTAAACAATTTGTAGTGACACTATTTATGATATTTGTTTGCCTACCTGTTTCCTGAGCCTTGATCAAAATGGGAATAGTAATACTCTATATTTTGTAGAGACCAAAATTACCGATGTGGATGTAAGTTGATGGATGGGGTGGGGCTCACTGTATGATTAACTTAGCTATTTGAAATCCTTTCTTTTTATTGAAGGAAGAAATATATACCAGAGTTAGGAGAAGGACCAAACCAGATTTTAAAAACCACATGCATTGCATTGAAATCATTGTAAAGTAAGTACCAGAATTACAAGGAAGATATTGACTGTGACACCTCTAAAAAGGAAGTTGGGGGCTGGTTAAACGACAATAGAAGATTAATGACATATTATGCACTGTCTTCCATGAACCCTTCTGTGGTCTGCTAGGGTTGGTAATGACTTTCTTTGTGGACCTCACATAGCAACATATTTGCACTTTTCAAAAATACACTTAACAGCAAAATTATATATTAGAATTATATATGTTTTTACCTTATCCCCTTACCAGATTATGAGGCCCTGAAAGTCAGGTATCATATTATGATCAAATAACATATTTTCTAGTATCTAGCTGGGTCTTGAAAAGTCAGAGAGGAAGGGAGAAAATTGAATAAGGACAGTAATAATAAAGATAGCTTATTTTTCTAGAGAACCTTCACAACAACTTTGTGAAATAAAAAGTACAAGTATTATTACCTCTATTTTACGGGTAAGGAAACTGAGGCTCAGAGACGTTAAGTACTTATCCATGAGGACACATCTATCTAGTAAGTATTGGAAATGGAATTGAAACTCAGGTCTTTTAACTTCAGGTTTTCCATGACTTCTTAGGAGACTTCTGGCTGTCTTTTTTAACTTGGAAGAAGCCCATAGAGCGCAACAACTCTCAGCACTTTTGTGTGGAGTCAAAAGTTTAATCTAATAACAAGGAAATCAAAATGGTTAAATGTCTAATTCAGTTGCCTTTTTCATCTATTTTCAGTGATGACATTGTCATTTTCTTTCTGCTTTCTTCTTGGGGCTGTTTGTTTGAATCAATGTTGTTTATTATCTTAGGTTGTCCCATTAATTTTATAGTTGACCTTTTCAGAGTTTTATCAACAATTTACCTCTTAAGATATCAAAATATATGAACAATATGGGCAAAGGCATATGTTAACTGGCTGAGTAACCAGGGATATAGATCAATAGATGAGAGAGCTATAGACTGACAAATATAAACAAGGACTGGTACATGAAGATCAGATGAATAGAATAGGACAGGAAAAAAAAAAAGTAGGCGAATAAGACCTTAAGAGTTGCAATTAGAGGAAATGGGAACTGTGAGCCAACTCTTCTTCCCCTAGGGAAATAATTTTTTTAAAAAAGTACAGCAGAAGAGAGTTGGAGCTACTTAGTTGACACTTTATTGGATTAAGAACTGGAAGAGATTTTAGACTCTGATCCAATGCCTTATGTTTGCAGAAAAGGAAATAGGTCCAGAGGGGGCAAGTGCTCAATGTCATAGAGGCAGTGGGATTGAGACCTAAGTTTTCTGATTCCAAAGCCAGCATTCTATTATACCACAACTGTCACCAGGCCAGGAACCTTTAGATAACTCAAAACAAGTGATATATTGAAGACAGGACAAAATATCAGGACAAACAGCACATTAGAACACTTAGAAACTACCAAAACTCACCCATGGATTTGTACCACTGAATTGTCCCTGTTAAGAGGTAAATTGTTGATAAAACTCTGAAAAGGTGAACTATAAAATTAATGGGACAACCTAAGATAATAAACAGCATTGATTCAAAGAGCGCCAAGAAGAAAGCAGAAAGAAAATGATAATGTCATCACTGAAAGTAGATGAAAAAGGCAACTGAATTAGACATTTAACCATTTTGATTTCCTTGTTATTAGATTAAACTTTTGACCCCCCACAAAAGTGCTGAGAGTTGTTGTGCTCTATGGGCTTCTTCCAAGTAAAAGAAGACAGCCAAAAATCTCCTAAGAAGTCATGGAAAATCTAACCTACAGAGTTTGATCAATGAATCAATGAATGACTATCACAAATATATAGTTAATACAACTATTCGTGAATGTATCATTTGTTTTTTTGATTGTCAGAATTTATGCTGAGCATTATTCCCAAACTTGGCTTGGTCCTGGGCTTCCAGATTCTATTTCAGTAGGGAATCATCTTCCCTCCCACCCCAATTTCCTCATTTGCTTTGCTTTCCCTCCATGCCACCGACCAACCCCATTAATATTTCCAAGCAAGTTTATCCCAATCTTTTGCTCAATCAACTCATTCCCACCTCTAAACATTCTTCTAAGGTTCACCCTCTCCTTAGCATAGCCTCCCCCTACTTTGCCAAATTCATTTCCTTTCATCACTGAAATTCTACTTCTTCCACTCTGCCTTTCCAGATTAACCAGAAGAGAGGTACTTTCCTTCCCCACCCAATCTAACCACGCAACTCCCACAACTCTTTTCATTCACTATTCTGCTAAACATATTTTGTTCTTTTGCTAAGACATAATTTCAATGTCCTATGCCTGTACTTTTAAAATTGGAGTATATGTGGTATGGCCTAGGTGAGTGCCACCTCTCTGGAATATAATCTGGAAGACAATGGAGGTTTCCATTTAATTTTTGATAGGACTCAAGATAGTTTATGGCTGTGTGTGTGTGTGTGTGTGTGTGTGTGTGTGTGTGTGTGTGTGTGTGT
>NW_027187359.1:21726763-21896303 GCF_028583685.1 Petaurus breviceps papuanus | reverse complement strand
TGTGTGTGTGTGTGTGTGTGTGTGTGTGTGTGTGTGTGTGTGTGTGTAGGGGAGGATGATGATAGTAATGATGATAATAGGGATAAGGACTGAACCTGTGATTTCATTATAGGGAACTCCCAAATGAAGAAATTACCTCTCCTAAGGTAGGTTGGTACCTTCTCTGCAGCTTATAGTCTTACACTCTTGGAAAAGAACACTGAGAGGTTAAATGATTTGTTCAGGGTCACACATCCATTGTATGTCAGAGGCAAGACTTGAACCTAGGTCTTGCTGGCTCTGAGGCTGTCTGCTGCACTATACTGACATTTCTGTAGCACTTGAAGGTTTGTAAAATGTGTTTCATATGTTATATCATTGGTGGTGACTTCCAGTTTGAATATCATACTTGTCAAGGAAAGAGAATATGTTTAGTGCCAGTTTTTAAATTGTCAAAAACCATCTTTTATAATCTACTATTGTAGATAACAGTCTACAATGGAGGTGTTCACCAGTAACGTGGAATAATCAGTTGCCTGGACAACTGAACATGGAATGATTTTGCAGTTAGTTCATGGCTTGAATATATAACTTTGTACATAAGAACTCTTCTAAATTTCCTGAATTCAAAGAAAAATCTCCAAGAGATTAAACTTGCAAAGAACTTGGGCATAAAGTTAGGGCTTGTGAAGTATAGGTGTCTATTACTAAAGCAGTAAACATAAAGAATTATTATGCTGTATGACTTCATTGTCACATAGTGAACCTACATGGTATGATAACAAAGCAGGTTTGAAGGAAGCCACCTACATTCTTCAGAAGATAAGACTGCTGTAATAATAAAAATTCCCATTTCTATAATGTTTTAATATTTACAAGGTATTTTTCACACAACCACCCTACATAAAATAGGGAAAATAGTACTTCTGCTGTTTTACAGATAGGCAAATGGAGACTGAGAAACAGTGACTTGTCTAGATCACATAGCTTATAAATGTCAGAAATAGGATTCAATTTCAGACCTTTCTTGATTCCAAGTTCAGAATTATTTGTACTAACCCTCTTCCTACTGCTGTACAATGTTTATGGCTCCTTGAATAACAGTATATTTATCTTAATTACTGACTTCATCTCAGACCCTGTAGAGAAATGAATAAAAAACTGAACATGAACCAAGGAGTACACTATTCTAGAAGAAGTCACATATACATTGTGGTGTTCCTTGTCCTTGGTTCATATTCAGTTTAGCACTCACATCTATACAGTGAATAATGTGAAATGTAATCAGTGGTTAAGGTAAAGTTAACCTCAGTAGCCCTGGCTATCAAGAATAATGTTTAGCTACCAAATCTGGTGGCTTATAGGTATACTATTTGCTATGTAACCTTAAATACAGCAAATAATCTCCAAGCATGTTTGTTTTCCTGAACAAAACTCTTACTCTTTTCAGACCTCCTAAGCAAGGGTTTTAATACCTGAATAAGAATAGGTATTGGAGAAGTTTTTATTTCTTTCCTTCCTCAGGAAATTTCTTCAGTCTTAAATCTGACAAGCGATTAGGAAAAAGAATGTTTATTGCTCAGTGTCCTCATTTCTTTTTCCACTGTCATTATCCTAGTTTCGGCCCTCATTATCTCCTGTTTGGATTATTGTGGGAGCCCCCTAACTGTAGTCTCAGCTCCTGTTCCTCTCAGCTCATATCCATTTTGTTACTCTTGTTCAGATGCTACATACATTTGACCACTTTACTTTGTCTTCTCAAAACCCTTCAGTTATTCTCTAAGGCCTACTGGATAAAGTTATAAATTCATATTCAATCAAGATTAGAAGGCAAATTAGAGAGTTCAGTCCCCTAATTTTACAGATGATAACATAGAGGTCGAGAAAGGAAAAGTGATTTGGAGGTGACTAATTAGTAGCAAAACTGAGATTCAAAAAACCCTGGATACTTAACTCTTATGTAGTCTGTTTTTTTCCCCACTGCACCACACTCCCATCTACGAAGTCCAAACTCAGGCAGGCATTAAAAGCCTTCTGCAGTTTGGTTCCAATCTTCCTGTCTAGTCTGATCTCCCATTACTCCCTGACACAAACCATATATTACAGCCATACTAGTTTCCTTATACTTCCCCAAATACACTAGTAGTTTTGTGTTTCAGTCTTTTTGTTCATGCTGTTCCCTCCACCTGGAATGCCATTCCTTCCCTCTTTCTATTTATGGAAATCTCTTAAGGCTCAGATCAAATATTACCTTCCCAACAAAGTCTTCCTTGATCAACCCAGTTAGAAGTCATCTTTCCCTCATCGTATAATTTTTTGTAGTTATCTCTGTACATAATAGCTATAGAACCTATGTCACAGGATTCTTGGGAGGTCAAGTGAAAATAATGTATATCATTTCATTTTATTAAATTATTTCACATTACAAAAGCACTATATAAATGTCAGTTTTTATCATTACATGTATTACCTTATAGATTATAAACTCCTTAAGGTCAGATACTATAACTTATTCATCTTTGTGTCCCCTACATAGCCTACTACAATACCCTATACATGTACACATTAAAGCCTATTGAATGAATAAATGTTGTGAGTAATGAACTTCTCTTGATTTATTTTACTACCTCCCTTTGGGCAGTGTTCTCACAGAGACTGGGAGACCAGATCTTCATTCTGTGCCTTTTCCAGTCCTTGAAGCCAAAGTAAGATGATTATGAAGTAAATTATAAACAAAAAGGACACATAAAATTACATGCAAGTCTATTGCTGGTTGAAATGTTTTGCTAGAGCACAGAATAAGTTAGAAGTTCCTAAATATGAATACAGCTTAGCGACAATCTTTGGAAATAATTTGTTTTCTTTTTTCAATCTTTTATTTTGTTTTAATGTTTTTTGGTTATCTTGTAGAGTCATTAATTTCTGTTTAGTCCATTCTAATTTTCAGGGATTCCATTTCCTGGGTAAGGTTTTGTACCTCTTGTGCTAAATTGTTGATTCTCTTTCCAAGTCTATTTCATGGTTTGCATTCCTTTTCCAATTCTTTTCTTTAGCACTCTCATTTCATTTTAAATATTTTAAACTTTTTTTAAAATCTGGCTTCACTTCTTCTAGGAATTCTAATTGATGTTGTAAGGATTTACTTGTAGGTGTTTTGGAGTAATTTTCCTCTTCTGGGTTTCAGTCTTGATCATCCTTAAGGTCATAATAGCTCTTTATCCTTTTTAAATTTGTTCATTCTCCTAGCCTCACTTCCCAGATTGGGACTTTGTGTTAGGGTCAAATTCTTCATACTTCTGATGGAATTGTCATGGCCTTGTATGGACCTAGCTTGTCTTATCTATGTCACTATACTATATAAGTATTATATGTTATGTTCTTCAATCAAAATGGGGTGGCTTAGGTTATAAAATTTCTGTGGATCCCATTATTATTATTTCTTTAAGTTACTGTAATTGCATAATGGGCTTTACATGTGATCAGTATAAAATGTCAAAGGTAATAAGATTAATGATTTTCTATATAAGGTAATTTGGAAATGCATTTAGCTGAATTTATGTCATCTGACTGGTATGTTTTGTTTCATATTTTAAATGCATGATACTGTGCATGTTATTATTATATTTCTAAATTCTCTTGTGATATTTGGGAAATTGTATCAGAAATGTTATTAGAAAAAACAACTTTAAAAAAATCTAGATGATGTTAGATTATGAATTGATCTGTTAAAAGAATATGATAAAAAAATTTAGATTTTTGAAAACTTAAATATTTAATGGGACATACATATTTTGTTTTAAAACATAATTTTACTATAATAAAGTGAATTTTCATTAAAAAATTCTTGGCTATCACTTATAAAAATTATGAAAACACAAAGGATGATTTAAAGATGTAACTTCATTAATGAATCAACTCTCAGGTATTTGCTATATATCTGAAACCCCAGAATGTGGTTATTTTTAATTTATAATTAAGTTATAAATTAATTTATAAATGAAGGATAAATAAAATGTAACTGTTAGGGAAACATGAGGAAATTAATAATATTCAAATAATATTCACTAAACTGTGGTTAGTGAAATTTTGTTATTTAAGGTAAAACCTCTTGGGACTATAATTTTGTTTTTCAGTTTTGATCACAGGAATGGTTTATGAATTGCTATGAAGCCAGTAGTAAAAAATGGTATGTGCTACAGTCTGGGAACTGCTACAGGTGGATATCTGTCCCTGGGAAAAGTTGAAGGGATGACCTTGGTATGGCCTAAGTTAGATCCTTTTGTCTTAGTTTCCCCATGATGTATTTCCTTTCTGAACAGGAAATTTCCCCACCTGGTTAATCCTGAGCCTGGCTTTTGATATCTTGTGACTGTTTGGCTATCAGATATAACTCATGTCTGGAACCATACAGAGCTAAAGGCCCCTCCCCCCGAACACCTCCCTCCCCACCCAGTATGACATTGTTATCACCATATCCCTCCTTTTTCTTTCATAGCAAATTTCTATAATCAGGGCAGGTGAAAAGTAGAGGTTTTTTTAAAGTACAAAACTAAATCTGTTAATTAATGGATTAATACTAGAACATCTCTGAGGTACTATAATAGTATGCAAGAATAATAAAACTTATAATTTTAATCTGTATTTGTGGTCAAATTATAATATATGGATGATATCTTCCAAAAGGGAGAGTTAGATAAAGTAATAAGACAAAGATATGATATGAAAGTTCTAATTAAGTGCAACAGTACATTTTGAGAAAACAACAGGATTAGACTATTTTCTCTAAGAAACATATCTATGTTTATGACTGGCTTCCAAAGGTATCCAGCATGGAAATTCAGGCTTTGATTATGTTTTAGTAATAAATTCTCAAAATTGGATTAAGGATTTTACATATAAAATTGTATTGAGAAAGTGAATTGTATAAAGAAAGCAAATTATTTTCCCATTTTTAAAGTATCTAATAATTGTAAAAGATAGATGATATTTTACAAATGTTAGACCCTCATGAATTTTTTTTAAGGTTGTTATATCAAGTACAGGGTTTAGATAAAGAAAGAAACAGCAAGTGAAATTCTCTGAAGTTTCAGGTTTGGAAAACCAAATTTAAGAGATTGTAGTAAATTGTTTTAAGTCTTGTTACGGGTAGATTTTAGCAGAATCATCTAGGAACCTCTGCAAATGATTTGGAATCAGAAAAGCAAAACCCCTTTCAGAATTGCCTTGAGAATTTTCCAAGATGTCCAAGAGAAGATATCCATGGCCCAGATGACTTAGGTGAAACATCTGCGATTCAAAATGTGTTGATTAGATGGACTTTGGGAGTGGATTACTAGGATATGTGGAGGCTTGATGTTAGTTAATATTGATGATCATTATTGTATTGCTTTGGCAGTTTGGTTTATTTTTGCTTTTTGGAGGGCAATTGGGGTTAAGTGACTTGCCCAAGGTCACATGGCTAGTAAGTGTTAAGTTACTGAGGCCGGATTTGAACTCAGGTCCTCCTGACTCCAGGGTCAGTGCTCTATTCACTGCGCTACCTAGCCACCCCTGCTTTGGCATTTTTAAAAATGGTGTTCATGTTTTTCCAGATTTCTTGGTTACCTTATGTGATAGTAATGGCAATTAAAGATTCCCCTGTATTGGCTTGGTTTTCAAATTGATTGTGTTAAAATCCAGAGCTTGTTAATCCCACCTGTGGGATGGACTTGTTGATGTGAAAAGAAAGTCCTGAACTGGGAGGAGCTGGTGACATAGATTTGGAGAGACAAGAGAGAGGCAGAAGAATTTTTTTGGAAGCAGCACCTCGTGGAGGGAGAGAGACTAAGAGAATTTCTGGTAGCCACTTTGAATTGCCCTGGACTTTTGAGACCTACCCCCTGAGCTGCCAAGGACTGAGGAGACATGGCTGTTTTGCTGGTACTTTGTCTGTCTGTTTTGATGTTCTTTTGCCAGATTTGTCCACTGGTGAAAGACAGTCCTGTTGTTGAAGAAGTCCCGGAACCTGGCTTTTGGTTAAGAAGCCCTGAGAGTGTCCTGCAGACAGAGAGTGAATACTGTCCACTGGTGAAGGACAGTGCTGTTGTTGCAGGGGTCTGGAGACTGTCCTGCCTCTCTCTTGTCTCTCCAAATCTATGTCACCAGCTCCTCCCAGTTCAGGACTTTCTTTTCACATCAACAAGTCCATCCCACAGGTGGGATTAACAAGCTCTGGATTTTAACACAATCAATATGAAAACCAAGCCAATACAGGGGAATCTTTAATTGCCATTACTATCACACCTTAGTGACATGTAAATCTCCCTTCTCAAAATTAGTTCATTGTGAATACTCTAAGTAGTTTTATCAGTTACCTGACTTACATAATTCTGATTATAAATATATGAAAAAAACTTATAGATTTGGTTTATAGATAAGTGATCCATGGAGGGAGTGGGCTTCCCATTTCCCCATGAATCAGAAGGGGTCAATTGAGGGGATTAGGACAGCAAGTGGTTAATTGTGGAAATTGAGTGAACCACACTGACTCCATCTTGTGACTCAATTCTGCAGCTAGCTTAGTTCCCTTTCTGTTCATTCAATTATGGATATAGTCCAACTTCTGTCTTGTGAGAAAAATTTATTCAGTTGTGAGAACTGGGGGAAAATCTTATTTATTGCATGAAACTAGCCATTATGGCTAGGAAGCAGGACCACCACTACATGTTATTTAGAGACCCTTAACTAAGGACCTGAGTTATGCTGACCAGAAACCTGATCAGATCCAAAGACTGATGCAAGGAATTCTCTCACAATTATACAACTCAATGCAACAGGGTGTATGGGGGTGTTCAAGGAAGACTGGCACCTCTGGTGCAAAGGCTTGCTGAGCCCTTTTCAGGGTTGCTTATCTTCCTTTGGTGTCTACCTGTGGCTCCAAGAAAATGCAGCATGTGCAGTGGCCACACCCTGGTAAACTGTCTAGGCAGACAGGCTAAACCAGGTTGAGGGTAACTGATAGATTTCAAACCCATTAGTGAGTTAGTGGGGTGCCTACCCCAAGCATGTAAAGACTTCCCCGGTAGAATGAGCAGATGAAAACAATTTGTTCCAATGGCCAGGGAGGTAGCTGAAGTAGGCACTGTTGAACACTTAGTGCTTGATGAGCCATTAAAGACACCAATTCATCCACTACATTCTGAGCCATCACCAGTTGTCTTGACTTTTGTCTTGCCACTGGACTTTGATAACTCAGGAAGAGAGAATGAGATTAATGACTTTGTGCAACTCTACCTTACTTAAACACAATTCATACACAAGTCAAGACATCATTCCATGATGTCAACTGGCCCTCTCTGAAAATGAAGTACAAACAGCAATGCCTCAAGCAACCCATATGTTTTATCTGAAAACTGGCCCTATGCTGATCATTTAGTTATTGTTTCCATGTTCCTTTGATTGACACTTTGGGGGAACTGAGATACCTTCTTTCCTGATTTCAGGGAGTTGCACCTGTTTGTTTACTCTTCCCCTCTAAACTTGTAAAGTCCCTAATCTTTCCTCCAATTAGAAATTAGATTACCTAATGTATCCTGGTTAATGATTTTCTTTTTTTTTTCCTTTTTCAAATGCTTTAACTTCTGATTTACATCATTCATTTCCACCAGATTTTGAGTTACAAATTTTCTCCCCGTTTTTCCCCTATCCACCACCCCAAAATAGCAATCCCACAGGATCTCCCCTCCTCCAATCTGCTCTCTCCCATATCTTCTCCCATATCCCCTTCGCCTTTTCCAGTAGGGCATGGTGGATCTCTACGCCCCAGGGCCTGTGTATTTTATTTCCCAATTATATGTAAAATAGTACTAATAATAGTATATATACATTTTTTTAAAAAACATTTGATTTTAAAACTTTGAATTCCAGATTCATTCCCTTCTTCCCTTGTTACCCATCCTTACTGGGAAGATAAGCAGTTCATTATAGGTTGTACATGTGTAGCTAATGAAAAACATTAACAGAGTAGATATATTGTAAAAGACTGACTATATTTCTCTCCCTCCTATCCCACCTCCCACTTCTTCTGTTCTCTACTTTGATCCCATCCCTTTTCAAAAGTGGGTGCTTCCAACTTCCCTCCCCCCTAGCCTGCCCTCTCTTCCATCATACCCTTCTCATCCCCTTCCCCCCTACTCTCCTGTAGGGTGAGATACCCTATTTAGTGTGTATTTCATTCCCTCCCTAAGCCAAATTCAATGAGAATAAGGTTGACCCATTCCCTTTTGCTTTCCTGTTCTTCCCCTCCATTGTAACCCTTTTCCCTTGCCTCTTCTAAATGAGATAGTTTACCCCATTCTGTCTCTCCCCATTTCCTCTCATTATATTACTCTCTCACCTCTTGATTTTATCTTTTAAGTATCATCCCTTCCTATTAAATTGGTCCTGTGCCCTCTATCTATGTATACCTGTAAACATATATATATACACATTCACATAAGTATTTGTATGCCCATATACCCTCCGTTATACAAACACACATATATATGTTAAATATATAATATATATTATGCATATATATATATTATATATATTTCTATTCCCTTAAATTATTTTCATACTGAGAAAAGTTTCATCAGTTACAGTTATTGTTTTTCCATTTAGGAATTTTAATAGTTCAACTCTGATAAGTTCCTTATGATTTCTTTTCCCTGTTTACCTTCTCATGCTTCTCTTGCTTCTTGTGTCTGAATGTCATATTTTCTATTCAACTCTGGTTTTTTTCATCAAGAATGCTTGAAAGTCCTCTATTCTACTGAATGACCATATTTTCCCCTGAAACATGATACTCAGTTTTGCTGGGTAGGTGATTCTTTGTTTTAATCCCACCTCTTTTGACCTCTGGAATATCACATTCCAAGCCCTTTGATCCCTCAGTGTAGAAGCTGCCAGATCCTGGGTTATCCTGATTGTGTTTCCAAAATATTCAAATTGTTTCTTCCTGGCTGCTTGTAATATTCTCTCCTTGATCTGGGAATTTCAGAACCTGGCTATAATATTCCTAGGAGTTTTCTTTTTGGGATCTTTTTCAGGAGGTGATTAGTAGATTCTTTCAACCTCTCATTTGCCCTCTGGTTCTAAAAGGGCAATTTTCCTTGAGAATTTCTTGGAGGATGATTTCTAGGTTTTTTTTTTGATCATGGCTTTCAGGTAGTCCAATAATTTTTAAATTATCTCTCCTGGATCTATTTTCCAGGTCAGTGGTTTTCCCAGTGAGATATTTCACATTGCCTTCTATTCTTTCATTTGTTTGGATCTGTTTAACAGCATCTCATAAAGTCATTAGCTTCCATTGGCTCCAATCTAATTCTGAAGCAATGATTCTCCTCAGTGAGCTTTTGAGATTCTTTTTTCCATCTGGCAAATTTGGCTTTTTAAGGCATTCTTGTCCTCATTGCCTTTTTGAGCCTCTTTTGCCATTTGAGTCAGTCTGTTTTTTAAGGTATTATTTTCCTCAGTCAGGCTGTTGACTCTCATTTCATAATTTTCTTGCATTGTTCTCATTTCTCTTCCCAATTTTTCCTCCACTTCTCTTATCTGCTTCTTAAGGTCCTCTATGGCCTGTAACCAGCTTGTATTTTCCTTTTGAAGCTTTTGGTGCAAGAGTTCTGACTTCACTGTCTTCCTCCTGTTCCATGCTTTGATCCTTTTTGTCCCCCAAATAGAAGTCTAATGTGGGATTCTTCTGTTTGCTTTGTTTCCTTTGCCTGGTCATATTGCCACTCAATTACTTGACCCCTGGGCTTTTTGCCACAGTAGGACTCTGCCACCAGACAGGGGAGCTTTGTACCAAACTTGCCAGAAGTACTCGTTGGTTGCCCTTTCTGAAGCCTCCACACATTCTGGCAAGCTGGACACACACCCAGGACCTCCACCCTAGACCACAATCCAGATCCAAGCAGGTTAAAGCAAGAGCGATTACCCTGCAGACTGGTTGCTTGGTCCCCCTACACTCTGCAGGCCAGGAGCTGAAGCTGCCACATGGGGGCGGCTGCACAGCCACAGCTCCTCAGCAGCTTCTTGCCCTGGGGGCAAAAGCCAATGTACTCCCAACTAGTGGGTCCCAAAGTCCACACTGCACTGACCTCTCACTTTGTCCTTAGCATCTATGTGTTGATAATTCTGGACCACCACAGCTGCTCATGATCTGGGGTCCCTCTAGCTGGCAGCTGGTCAGACCCACCCTGGGGCTAAAACCTCAGCCTGGGGCTCCTGCACCCTGGCTGATTCCTGCCGGCCTGCCGGGCTATCCTCAGCAGGAGGTTAGCTTCTCTGTGTCATTTTGTGGGTTCTGTAGCTCCAAAGTTTGTTCAGAGTCCCCTTTTACATGAATTGGGAGGTGGAAGCAGGAGCCTCGGGGAGGTCCTGTTTCTACACCATCTTGACTCTGCCCCTGGTTAATGATTTTCTTTTAATTAATTGGTCTTATTTGATGATTTGTTTTCAATGTATAAAAATCTGTCTCCCTCTGTATTTAGGGTCTATCCCTAAGGTGCAGAAATGACTGGTCCCAATTTGTTATGCAATTGGCATGCACTACTTAATAAATTCATATGTTTGGAAGCTCCAACTTTTGTTTTCTCAGTCTTTCACTTACCATAACCCTATGTGTCTGATTGAGAGGACAGTCTGATTTGTCCTCCTGGGCTTTCCAGGTTTCAGACCCTAATTTGGGTCTACCGTGTTTCCCCAATAATAAGACCTATCCCGAAAATAAGCCCTCCCCTTACTGTGTAAGATTCCTCTAAAATAAGCCCTCCCCCAAAAATAAGCCCTATTGAGATTGCTACTGTAGTGAAGGTGATCCCCTGTGCTACACGCTACATTTCGGTACCCTCTGTATGCACCGTCCCCCCCCATGAAACGCACGCTGCGCTCCGAGCTGCATCCAATCAGAGCTGCAGCAGTGAGTGTGTCATCCTGTTCTTCCCCAGTGATTTGCTTGCTGGCGCCATTGAGAGCAGTGCCGCAGAGGAGAGCTGAGGCAGGACAACATAAGCCCTCCCCTGAAAATAAGCCCTCTGGTGTTTTTCTTTCCAAAAAAAATTAATAAGACAGTGTCTTATTATCGGGGAAACACGGTAGGCAACACACCTGTAGAATTACCTTTCGGCGGCACTCCAGTAGAAAGTTGCTGGCTTCCCCCTTATCAACTAGCTGGAGAGTTCTTCAAGTTCAGAATAAAAGTGCTGTATGATTATCTCTGTTCTTCACCCTGGGACTGATTTAGAGATCTCTTCCAAGAGGGACAGTACCTGTCCTGGTGCTGGGGCTGTTTGCCCTCTCCACACTGGGAGTGAGGGATAAGGCCCAATTCTCTACCCAGTGTCTAATTCCTCAATCCCTGACCACATCTTTTCTATAATTACTGGTTGCTTGCCTGTGTGCTAATGGTGATCTGAGGCAGCTAGGTGGTACATTGTATAGCATGCTGGGCCTGAAATCAGAAAGACTAGAGTTCAAATCTAGCCTCAGACACTTAGTAGCTGTTTGAACCTGGGCAAGACACTTATCCTTTATCTGCTTCAGTTTCATCATCTATAAAATTAGGATAATCATATCACCTACCTCCCAGGATTATTGTGAAGATCAAATGGGATATTTGTAAATCATTCTACAAACCTTAAAGCACTACACAAATGCTAACTATTATTATTAGAATTATCTTATTGTGAAAGATGGCCCACTGTGGTTTACTACTCAGTCTGGTATTCTTCTTGGATCTTTGTTGGAATAGTTGTGGGAGAAGCTGGCTTTTACTTCTTTTTTCCTACTCTAGTATCTGGGCTTGTCTCTTCTATTTCCTTTTTTCTTTAATTACTTAAAATTCTTTAGTTTCTACATGGATTGAAGCTGTATTTTCTAATATTTGGTGGGTAAATAGAAAGTAAATACTTATATCTCTGGCATACTCAGTCAGTCATCTGGTATTGTCATCAGGTATTTATCAAGTGCTTACCATGTACCCAGCACTGTCTTTCCCTCTAGGATTTCATATTCTAATGAGGAGATAAAATGCAAGCAGCTTTGTATGTACATACAAGATATATACTAAGTAAGTGGGAAATAGTGTTTGAGGGAAAGCCTTAATAGTGGGAGCCTCTTATGGAAGGTGGATTTTAGCTGAATGCTCAAGAAAGCCATGAAAACCAGGAGATAAGCATATGGAGAGCATTCCAGGAATAGAGAACAGCCAGTGAAAAGGCACAGAATCAGTAGAAGAACTTCAAGTAGGACACTGTTTCTAGATTGTAGAATATGCAAAGGGGAATAAAAATATAAGACTGGTAGAAAGGGACTAGTTTGAGAAAGTTTTTAAAAGTCAAATAAAAGATTTTTTTTTTACTTAATCCTGTAGGCAATAAAGAGCAAATGAAGTTGATTGAGTAGGGAAGTGACTTGGTCACTAGCAACATTAGCAACATTACTTTGGCAGCTAAGTAGAGCATAGACTGGAATGGGCAGAGACTGCAGCAGGGAGACCAACTAGATGGCTAATGTAGGCATGAGGTAATGAGGGCCTGCTCTAGGGTGGTGGCTATGTGAGTACAGTAGTAGACATATATAAGATACATTTTTATGAATGGCAGTGGGTTAGCTAAAGTGGATAGAGTACCAGGCTCGAGTTCAAATACAGCTTCAGACACTAACAAGCTGTGTAGTCCTGGGCAAGTTACTTTATCATGTTTGCCTCCGTTTCTTCCTCTATAAAATGAGCTGGAGAAGGAAATGGCAAAGCACTTCTTTGCCAAGAAAACCTCAAATGGGGTCATGAAGGGTTGGACACAACTAATTGATTTAAAAAAAAATAACAGCACTTGGCAATAGATTGGATATATAGAGTAAGTGCAAATGAGGAGTCAAGGATGACATGGAAGTATCTAGCCTAGGTAGTGATAGGGTGATGGGACCTGGACCCATACAGACCCAGGATTTTTCCATACATTCCAGCAGCTCAGATCATTGGCCCACCCCTACTACTTGATCAACTAATTAACTTAGTTGAAATTCCTTTCACTATTGAACCTGGCGCACCCCAGACTACTTACCACTCCTTAATCCCATCCAGATCCTTTCACTATCTCTTTTGTGTATAAACATCTGTCAAGTCTAGGTTCACTAGGAACCCTGCCCTTTTTCATTGACATTACAATAAAATTTGTCCCTTGCCTAGAAGATGGTTTGAGTGTGTGCATTCATTCCAGGTAGAGGCTGCCCTGTACCCTGACATTTCAGGGTTCCCGGAAATCCTAAACCACATCAATAGTATGTTGTTGTTCAATCATTTCATTTGTGTTTGTTTGCCATTTCTCCAGCTTATTTTGCAGAGGAGGGACGGAAGCAAATAGGCTTAAGTGACTTGCCCAGGGTAACACAACTAGCAAAACAAGTGTCTGAGGATGGATTTGAACTCATGAAGATGAATATTCCTGACTCCAGGCTCAGCACTCTATCCACCTAGCTGTCAAAACTGATGCTATACCCAATAGTAATAGGGAAATTGGGAAGAGGGGAAAGGATTAGGAGAAAAGAAAATGAATTCTGTTTTACACATGTTGAGTTTGAGATGTTCACCAGGCAGTTGGTTATATGAGAATGAAGGTTAGGAGAGATTAGGGCTATAAGATAAATAGATATGAAGCTTTCTTCATAGAAATGGTAATTAAACCCTTAGGGCTGATACAATCACCAAATGAGATAGTATAAAGGGAGAAGAGGGTCTGGGACAGAAACTTGGGGGATATCCACAGTTAATGGGCATGAGCTGGAGGAAGATACATGTAGTAAAGGAGCAGGAGAGGGGGGTAGAGGGAGAACCAAGAGGGAGCAGCGTCATGAAAACCTAAAAGAGAGTAAGTATCAAAGAGGAGAAGAGGATTGACAGTATCAAAAACTGCAGGAAGTTCAAGAGGGATAAAGACTGAGAAAAGGCCATTAGATTTGGCAATTAAAATTAAAATTAAAAGGTTTTTTTTTGTGATTCTGGAGATAGCAATTTCAGTTAAGTGATGAGATCAAAAACCAGATTGCAAAGAGTTTAGAGACAAGTAAGAAAAAGGCAAGTGGAGGCACCTAGTACAAATAGATTTCTTTAAGAAATTTAGCCAAGAAAGAGGGTTAGGGGAGAGAAATATAAGTTGAGAAGGGAGGGTTTTTTTTTTTAAGGATGGGGAAAGCATGGCATATTTGTAGGCAGCAGAAAAGAAGTCAATAGATAAGGAAAGACAAGATTAGAGAGAGGTTAGGATGATAGTGGTAGTAATCTTCTGGAGAAGATGGGAGGGGATGGATCAAGGAAGCATGTAGAAGAGTTTGCCTTGGCAAGGAGAAGGGCCAGCTGTTCATGTAAGACAGAGGTAAAAAAAGAAGATATTAGGGGAAGATGTCTGATGAGGTATGGGCTCTGGGAGCCCCCTCTAGCTCTCCTTGAGTCCTTGAGGTACAGGCCCTTGAACTCTGATTAAATCATCTCATTTGATGAGGCACTTGCATGAGGCAAGTCTGTTACTAGACTTCCCACCCTCTGTTACTAGACTTACTAGACTTCCCACCCTATGGATCTATCCTAGAACTGGCCTAGCCCACCATTGTTTGTGGTTTCCAGGTGGCCTCCAGCAACTTCCCACCCTTAATCATTCATTGACCTCACTAACTCTTCCTTCAGGAAGATCCTCCCCAAACTCCTCCCCTAGACCACCCTTAGAGTCCTCCCACAACCTTCTGTATATAAGACCCCATCCTGTCTTCATGTTTGTGGG
This sequence comes from Petaurus breviceps papuanus, assembly GCF_028583685.1. Taxonomy (NCBI): domain Eukaryota; kingdom Metazoa; phylum Chordata; class Mammalia; order Diprotodontia; family Petauridae; genus Petaurus; species Petaurus breviceps. The sequence goes on along the minus strand of NW_027187359.1, from coordinate 21,881,529 downwards.
AGTGCCATAGAATGATCTAGCACAGACTTACTCTCTGTCTAATACAAGCGAACTTTTAATAAACTTTTCTTTGGCTGAGAGAAGACTCAAGAGTCAAATTCATTTGGCAGGACCCGGCGTGTTGGTATTTTGGGGTCTCCAGAACAACCCTAACCCTCTTTATCAGGGAACCATAAAAATGAAGAGGTTACCCACTAACTGGAAAAAAAGGCAGATGGTGGGAGTAATTCAAAATTGAGGTTTGGCAAAGTATGATTAATGATAGGATAAGGATAATACACAATTATGTAATTAAGTCAAATATGGGGCAAGTGATCATGAATAATTTTGCAAGGTCTACCAGATCAGCAAGGATGTGATAAAGTGCTACTCGTGATTATGTGCAAAGGAAAAATATTGGCCTTAGTTTAACATGCAGCCTAAATATTGAGAAAGCAGATTTCAAGAGGTTAAGGAAAAGTTTAGGTAGGATCCCATAGATGAAAATTAAAGAGAGGAAGGCAACCTGGGAGGAATGGGAAAATCTTACAGATTAAATTTTGAAGACACAAAAGGAAACAATTTCAGTGAGAAGAAACAAAAACAGTAATTGTCTGAAGAAATTGATAAAGATACATACAGAACACAAAACAAACTTAGATTTTTAACATACATACAGAAAATATATACAGAAGATAGAATCAAAGACAACTGAGAATGAATGTAAGAGTGTAGCATAGTCCTATAAAAACAATAACAAAAGTGCTAAAGTTCAGAATGACCTAAGGCTAAGGAGAAGAGCTATCGGTCAATATAAATTGATTAAGCCCTACCTTACATACATGTTAGCAATGGGAAATTGTCCCTCAAGGATTGTACAAGGAAGACAATGTGCACATATATAGCTATATATAAAACACTTTGAAAGCAGATACATTGTAAAGGGATAGGATGTACCAGCAGCTGGGGGAGGTAGAGCAGAATCTAGGAAAGGCCTCATGTAAAAGATGGAATTTTACCTAAATCTTAAAGCAAAGCAGGGATTCTGAGTGATAAAGGTAAGGCAGGAGTACTTTCCAGGCATGGGGGATAGCCAATGCAAAGGTGTAGAAAAAGATGTGTGTGAGGAATAGTAAGAAGGCTAGTTTGGCTAGCCCAGTTTGTAGAAGAGATTAATATATAATAAGACTGGAAAGGCAGACTTGGGACCAGGTTTTGAAAAGCATTAAATGCAAAAGACTTTCTTTTTGATCCTAGAGGGAATTGGGAGACCTGTGCTTTAGGAAAATCATTCTGGTAGCAATATGGAGGATAGATTAGTATGAAGAGAGACCAATTGGAATGATACTGTAATAGTTCATGTGAGAGGTAATAGAGCTCCAGGTGAGGAGAAAGAAGGGGATAAATAAAAGGGATGTTGTAGAAAAAGAAATGGGGGTGGCTAGGTGGCGCAGTGAATAGAGCACTGGCCCTAGAGTCAGGAGGACCTGAGTTCAAATCCAGCCTTATTTGCCCTACCTTCCCCCTTTCCAAAAAGCAAAAAAAAGATACAATTTTAAATTGAATGGAGATATGAGTTGAGTGAAAGTGAGGAGTCAAGGATAATATAGGTTATGAAACTGTGACTTGAAAGATGGTGGTGCATATGATAATAATAGGGTAGTTTGGAAGAGGATTTGGTTTGGGGGAATAAAGTTCTGTTTTGGACATATTGAGTTTAAGATTCCCACAGGATATCCAGTTTGAAATGCCAGTTGGGGATATGACACCAGAGCTCAGGAAAGTGGTTAAGAATGGATATATAGATCCAAGAGTCATCTAAATAGCAATGATAATTGAATCCATGGGAATAGAGATCAATAAGTGAGTACAGAAAAGTAAAAAGGAAAAACTTTCCAGAACAGTGTGGGAGTATAACAGTTAGAGGGAGTGACATAGTTGATGACCTAGCAAAGAAGAATGAAGAGTGGTCAGACAGGAAGGAGAAGAAACCAGGAGAGAGTGTCATGAAAATTTAAGAGAGGAAATTGTATTCAGGATTGGATGGTGGTTAACAGGAATGATAACTGAGAAAAGGCCAATTTAGATTTGACAGTTGAGATCATTTGAGAGAGCAGTTTGACAACTGAGGGCAGCTTTGGAGAGAACAGTTTCAAATGAGTTCAGAAATCAGATAGGAGCTAGTGTAGAAGAAGTGAAGAGGAGAGGAAGTGGAGACATTTGATGTAGACTGCTTTTTTAAGGAATTTGACTGAAAAAAAAAATAGAGGATAAATATAATACAATAATAGCTAGTTAAGATGGCAGGACATAGTGTAGGGGTTTGTTTTTTGTTTTTATTTTTAGGATGAGGGAGATTCGAGTGTATTTGTAGGCATCAGGGAAGGAGTCAGTATATAAGGAAATAATGAAGACTAAAGAGATGGAATATAGGAGAAAATGGGATCAGCTGGAGGGTTGGTCTTGGTGAGAAGGAGGACCATTTCTTTAGCATTTATTATTATTTTTTTAGCTATATGGGGGAAAAGAGGAAGATCCAAGAAAAGTCAGGACTGAGCTGAGGGAGGATGAGATAATGATCACTGACAATAGAGGTAAGATAGAGCTGTTCAGTTTTTTGTTTTCTTTTTCAAGGAGAATGACTCTCACACTGGAAAAGACAAAACAAAAAATGACTTACAATAAACTCACACCCAAGATAAATAAAGAGATAGTAATAAAAGAACACTTAACTGACCTTAATGAATTCAAGTTACCTGGCCCAGACAAAGTGCAAATATTGTCTAATCATCATGAAAACAAAGATAATATAGTCAGCATATTATAGACAAGGAAGCTTGACCTCAATTTCTTACAAAATTTCTTTTTGAAAAAGCATTATTTATTTATTTTTAACATTCTTTTCTTTTTAAATTTTGAATTCTAAATTCTCTCCCTCTCTCCCACCCCCTCCCACACCTACTGAGAAGGCAAGCAATATAATACCAATTATACATGTGAAATAGCCATATTTTTTTTTAAAAGCAAGAAAAATAAACAAAGTTAGAAAATTATACTTCATTTTGCTCTCAGAGCTCATCTGTTCTCTCTTTGGAGATGGATAGCATTTTTCTTTTTTATCATGAATACTTTAGAATTGTCTTTTTTTTTGTTTTGTTTTGTTTTTTGCTTTTTGAAGGGCAATTAGGGTTAAGTGACTTGCCCAAAGTCATGCGGCTAATTTTTGTGTTAAGTGTTTGAGGTCAGATCCGAACCCAGGTCCTCCTGACTCCAGGGCTGGTGCTAGAATTGTCTTGAATAGGGGTGGCTACGTGGTACAGTGAATAGAGCACCGGCCCTGGAGTCAGGAGGACCTGAGTTCAAATTTGACCTCAGATACTTGACATACTAGCCATGTGACTTTGGGAAAGTCACAACCTCAATTACCCTCCAAAAAGCAAAAAAAAAAAAATTGTCTTGGATCATTGTATTGATCAGAGTAGCCAAGTCTTTCACAGTTGATCATTATTACAGCATTGCTATTTTTTTTTTTTTTTTGCCTTTTGGAGGGCAATTGGGGTTAAGTAACTTGCCCAAGGTTATATGGCTAGTTTTGTGTGTGTGTGGGTGTTAAGAGTCTGAGGCCGGAACCAAACTCAGGTCCTCTCGACTCCGGGGCCAGCGCTTTACTCACTGCGCCACCTAGCTGCCCCTACAGCATTGCTATTACCATGCACAATGATCACCCAATTCTTCTCACTTCACTTTGCATCAGTTCATATAGGGTTTGACATATTTTTCTAAAACTACCCCCTCATCATTTCTTATAGCACAATAGTACTCCAATGTAATCATATGCCACAAGTTGTTCAGCCATTCCCTATTTGATGAGCATCCCCTCAATTTCCTGTTTGTCCTGTAGGTAGTTTGTATAAATATATACATATGTATAAATATGTGTGTATGTGTATTTGTTAGTTCCCCTTTCCAATTAGATTGTGAGTTCCTTAAGGGCTGGGACTGTCTTTTGTCTCTTTTTGTATCCTCAGAGCTTAGCACAGTGTTTGGCACAAAGAAGGCACTTAGTAGATTTTTTTTTAGTTTTTTTTTTTTTTAGTTTATTGATTGATAAACATCTAGAAAAGGAAGTCGTGATTACAAAGAAACCAAATCACTCCATCAAGAAAAGGTCATGCCAAGTTAATTTTATTTGTTTTGTTGACAAGGTTATTAAACTAGTAGTTCAGGGAAATTTTATAGTCTGCCAAATTTTAAAACTAAGCATTTCATAAAATACTTCATACTTTTCATGTGAAAAAGATGGAGAAATATAGACTAGATGATAATACAATTAGACAGATTCCAAACTGGTTGATTGACAAGACATAAAAGCTTTTCATTAATGCTTTTCTATCAACTTCTCCGGAGGTCTTTAGTAGAGTACCCTAGGAATCTGTTCTTTGCCCTGTGTTGTTTAACATTTTTAAACATTTCATTGGATTGGACTGGATAAAGACATAGATGGTGAATCTGCATATGATGCAAAGCTGGCAGGAATAGCTAACACATCAGATGACCAAGGTAAGATCCAAAAAGATCTTTTGGAGGCTAGAATATTGGTTCAAATCTAATTAAGTAAAATTCAACAGATAAATGTAAAGGCTTACATTTGGGTTCAAAAAATAAAATGATAAGTTTGAAAAATACTTGGGTTTAGTAAATTCCAAGTTCAACATGAATCAGCAATATAAAGAAACATTAAAAAATGATAATTTGATCTTGGGCTATATTAATGAATAAGGAGATAATAGTCCTGTTGTACTCTTCTCTGGTCAAATCACATATGGAATATTGTATTCAAATCTGGGTGCCACAGAAGGACATTGATAAACTGGACAGTCCAGAGAAAGGTAAAGAGTCTTGAGACCATATCACATGAGGTTGAGAGGTTGAAGGAACTGGGCATGTTTATCTTAGAGAAGATCAAGACAGGGGATGGGGAAGTAGTGGACATGATCGTTGTTTTCAGTTATTTGAAGGTGACTGTCACATGGAAGAGAAATTAGACTTGTTCTGCTTGATCCTACTAGACAGAACCAGAAGCAGTGGGTGGAAGCTGTAAAAAGGCAAATGTAGATTTGAATTAAAGAACAGTTTTCTAACAATTATAGCTGTCCAAAAGTGGAATGGAATGCTTTAGGAATGTTTAGAGGTCTTCAAGAAGGAGTTGGATGACCACTTATCCAGTGTGTTGTAGTCTAAACCCTTTTAGACATGCATTGGACTAGAAGATCAATATGGTCCCTTCTAGCTCCAAAATTCTTTGAGTCTTTTACAAACTAAAGTTTTAGAGGTGAAAAATGAACATTTTTATTGAGGTATAGCTGAACAAATTATGGCATATTATTTAGTGGAATACTGGTGGTAGTTGTCCTTTGTCCTTAAAGAGAACCAAAATGACATCACTGTGTTAGAGTTAAATTACAGTATGTCTGACTGTGGCTGATCAGACCAATACAGGCTCGGAATGCTCTACCACAAGTCAGGCACAAACAGTCCATGTGAACATTTGGGATGGATTCTCTAAATTTGCACATCTTACATTTCTTTTGAGTTATTTCATTTCTGCTTTGCTTATAGAGAACAGCACCTTCTCTGATTAGGGCACATCATGCTGGGCGGTCCTGTGCCAGTGTATCCCATGTCATACAATTCCAAAGTTCTTTAGAGAGAAGAATACTACTGTATTATAAGAAATTATGAAAGGGCCAGATTCAGAGTAATTCAGGAAGACTTGTAGGAACTAATGCAGAGTGAAGTAAGCAGAGCCAGGAGAACAATGTATATTCTAAAAACAACATTCTAAAGACAACCTCTTTTTTTTTTTAATTTAATATAATACTGTCCCTTTTCAAAAGTGGGTGCTTCCAACTTCCCTCCCCCTCAGCCTGCCCTCCCTTCCATCATCCCCCCTCACATCCCCTTCCCCCCCTATTCTCCTGGAGGGTGAGATCCCCTATTTAGTGTGTATTTCCCTCCCTCCTCAAGCCAGATTCAATAGGAATAAGGTTGACCCATTCCCTTTTGCCTTCCTATTCTTCCCCTCCATCGTAACCATTTCCCCTTGCTTCTTCTGTATGAGATAGTTTGCCCCACTCTGTCTCTCCCCATCTCCTCTCATTATATTCCTCTCACCTCTTAATTTCACCTTTTAAGTATCATCCATTCCTGTTAAATTGGTCCCGTGCCCTCTATCTATGTATACCTGTAAACGCATGTACACACATTCACATATGTATTCATATGCCCGCATACCCTCATATAAAGACATATATATATTTCTAATCCCTTCAACTACTGAGAAAAGTTTCATAAGTTACAAATATTGTTTTTCCATGTAGGAATGTTAATAGTTCAACTTTGGCCAGGTGGCTCAGCGAGCAAGAGCACCGGCCCCAGTGCCGGGACGACCCGGATCAAATCCAGGCCCAGACACTCAGCACCACACCCAGAAACAACAACTGGCCGTGCAACCCTGAGCAAGCCACTCAACCCCGATTGCTTTAAAAAAAAAATAGTTCAACTTTGATAAGTTCCTTATGATTTCTTTTCCCTGTTTACCTTCTCATGCTTCTCTTGCTTCTTGTATCTGAATGTCAAATTTTCTATTCAACTCTGGTTTTTTCAGCAAGAATGCTTGAAAGTCCTCTATTCCACTGAATGACCATATTTTCCCCTGAAACATGATACTCAGTTTTGCTGGGTAGGTGACACTTGGTTTTAATCCCAGCTCCCTTGACCTCTGGAATATCACATTCCAGGCCCTTCGATCCCTCAGTGTAGAAGCTGCCAAATCCTGGGTTATCCTGATTGTGTTTCCACAATATTCAAATTGTTTCTTCCTGGCTGCTTGTAATATTCTCTCCTTAATCTGGGAATTCTGTAACCTGGCTATGATATTCCTAGGAGTTTTCTTTTTGGGATCTTTTTCAGGAGGTGATCGGTGGATTCTTTCAACCTCTATTTTGCCCTCTTGTTCTAAAACATCAGGGCAATTTTCTTTGAGAACTTCCTGGAGGATGCTTTCCAGGCTCTTACTTTGGTCATGGCTCTCAGGCAGTCCAAAAATTTTTAAATTATCTCTCCTGGATCTATTTTCCAGGTCAGTGGTTTTTCCCATGAGATATTTCACATTGCCTTCTATTCTTTCATTTGTTTGGATCTGTTTAACAGCATCTTGATTTCTCATAAAGTCATTAGCTTCCATTTGCTCCAATCTAATTCGGAAGCAATGATTCTCCTCAGTGAGCTTTTGAGATTCTTTTTTCCATCTGGCAAATTTGGCTTTTTAAGGCATTCTTGTCCTCATTGCCTTTTTGAGTTTCCTTTGCCATTTGAGTCAGTCTGTTTTTTAAGGTATTATTTTCTTCAGTCAGGCTGTTGACTCTCATTTCATAATTTTCTTGCATTGTTCTCATTTCTCTTCCCAATTTTTCCTCCACTTCTCTTATCTGCTTCTTAAGGTCCTCTATGGCCTGTAACCAGCTTGTATTTTCCTTTGAAGCTTTTGGTGCAGGAGTTCTGACTTCACTGATTTCCTCCTGGTCCATGCCTTGCTCCTTCTTATCCCCAAAATAGGAGTGTAATGTTGGAATCTTCTGTCTGCTTTGTTTCCTTTGCCTGCTCATTTTGCCACTCAATGATTTGACTTTTGGGCTTTTTGACCCAGTAGGACTCTGCCACCAGACAGGGGAGTTTTCGTCCCAAATGCTGGGGTTTTCTCAGCTGCCGGAGGTATTAGATGGGTGCCCTCTCTGAGGTCTCCACACACTCTGGCAAGCTGGACACACACCCCAGGACCTCCACCCTAGACTGCAATCCAGATCCAAGCAGGTTAAAGCAAGAGCGATGACCCCTCAGACTGGTGCTTGGTCCCCCTACACTCTGCAGGCCAGGAGCTGAAGCCGCCACGAGGCACTGGTAGGCTGTGCTGGCGTCTCAGCAGTTTCTCGCCCCAGGGGTAAAAGCCACACACTCCCACTTACTGGGTCCCAAAGTCCAGACTGCACTGGCCTCTCACCTTGTCCTTCGCATCTATGTATTGATAAATCTGGAAACGGCCACAGCTGCTGCTGATCTGGAGTCCCTCTGGCTGTGGCTGGTCAGGCCCGCCCTGGGGCTAAAGCCTCGTGTGGTGCTGGGCTCGGCTCCCAGAGCGCTGCGCTGGCCGATTCCTGCCGGCCTGCCGGGCTGTCCTCAGCGGGAGGTTAGCTTCTCTGTGTCATTTTGTGGGTTCTGCAGCTCCAAAGTTTGTTTAGAGTCCCCTTTTTACATGGATTGGGGAGGGTGGAAGCCGGAGCCGCGGGAGAGTAGTGCTTCTACTCCGCCATCTTGGTTCCGCTCCCCCCCCCCCAAGACAACCTCTTAAAGACTTAAGAACTCTGGTTAATGTGTGACTCCAGAGGACCAATGGTGCATGCTACACACACTCTAACAAAGATTTCAGATGGATTTCAGATGCAGACTGAGATATTAAAAAAAAAATTATGGCCTATGTGGGGATGTCTTAATTATGCATATTTGTTATAAAGAGGTTTTTTAAAAAAAATGTTTTCAGTGGCAGGGGAGTGGGGAGAGGTGAGGGTGGGTGGAGTAGGTGGAAAGGAAAGGAAACAAACTCTTGCTATTTGAAAAAATACAGAAAAATTCTCCAAGCCCATGTTTAAGTTTAATGCTTCCAATAAAAAAGTCACAGACCAAAGACATTTTTTTTAAATTGGCAATTAAACACTAAGGCAGTTCTAGTCATTTATTCTGTCTTCTGAGACAATAAATTTGGCCTTATAGTGTAAGCTAAATTAGGAATGACCTGAGATTTCTATATAACTTTGATGTGATTATTGTTTCTATGTAAATTTGAATTCAGTTGAGTGATATCATTACCTTATGAAGTAATAGAATTTTACAGTTTTAGAAGCATTATTATGTATTTCACAGTGGGGGGCTTTGTTTACCATTTAGCACCCTTATGATGTGTGCTCATATTCATGATTTAGATCCCTAGAAGGCAGCTACCACCCTCAGGTTCTGGGATAACCTTTCTGACTGCAGTACTAAAACTATAGTTCTTAGGTAAGATGTTCTAGTCAATGTTTAACAACTGACTCAAAATAAATGTACACATGACACCCTTTTAAATTTAATTTGCAACATAAACATTTTCATCATCACAGTCTTTTTTTTTTATTAATATGTTTAATCAGTTTTTAGTTGTAAACTTTTAGTTTACAAGATTCAATTCCACAATTCCTTGAGTTTCAAATTCTGTCCTCCCCCCTCCCCACCATGGCGGCATACAGTCAAGTATAGAATCTGTAAATACTTTCACATTAGACATTAGTCAGGTTATAAAGACAGATTGTATCAGATGGAATGAAAAATGGTAAAGAGGAAATAAAACCAAACAAGAAAAAGGAAAAGATCAGGTAGTGTGCTTCAATCTGGATTCAAACTCAGTTCTTTCTAGTTCTTTCTCTGGATGTAGACATCTCTCTCCATCATGAGTCTTTTGGGATTGACTTATATCACTGCATTGCTGAGAAGAGTCCAGTCTATCACACATATGTTGTGTCTGTAATTGTGAACAAATTTCTCCTGGTTCTACTCTTCTCACTCAGCGTCAGTTTGTATAGTCCTCTCCAGGTAATATGAAGTCCATCTGCTCCTCATTTCTTATGGCACAATAGTATTCCATAACATGCATATACCACAACTTGTTCAGCCATTCCCCAATTGATGGGTACCCCCTTAATTTCCAATTTTTTGCTACCACAAAAAGAGCTGCTATAAATATTTTTGTACATATAGGTCTTTCTCCCACTTCTATGATCTCTTTGGGATATAACCCTAGAAGTGGTATTACTGGGTCAAAGGGAATGAAATTATTTATAGCCCTTTGGGCATAATTCCAGATTGCTCTCCAAAAAGGTTGTATCAGTTCACAACTCCACCAGCAATGCATTAGTGTTCCAATTTGCCCACATCCTCTCCAGCATTTGTCATTTTCCTGTTTTGTCATCTTAGCCAATCTGACTGGTGAGATGTGGTACCTCAGAGTTGTTTTGATTTGCATTTCTCTAATCAATAGTGATTTAGAGCATTTCTTCATGTGCTTATAGATATCTTTAATTTCTTTCTCTGAAAACTGCCTGTTCATATCCTTTGACCATCTATCAATTGGGGAATGACTTGTATTCTTACAGATTTGACTCAATTCTCTGTATATTTTAGAAATGAGTCCTTTATCAGAGACATAGGTTGTAAAAATTCTTTCCTAATTTCCCACCTCCCTCTTAATCTTGGTTACATTGGCTTTGTACAGTAGCTTTTCAATTTAATGCAATCAAAATTATCCATTTAGCATTTTATAATGATCTCTAATTCTTGTTTAGTCATAAAGTCTTTCCCTCTCCACAAATCTGACAGGTAAATTATTCCTTGTTTTCCAAGATTGCTTACAGTATCAACCTTTATATCTAGATCATGCACCCATTTAGACTTGATTTTGGTATATGGTGTTAGATAATGATCTATGCACAGTTTCTGCCATACTATATTCCAGTTTTCCCAGCAGTTTTTGTCAAATAGTGAGCTCTTACCCCAAAAACTGGGGTCTTTGGGTTTATCAAACAATAGATTACTATAGTAATTGACTTCTGAATCTTGTGTGCTTAATCTGTTCCACTGATCCACTACTCTATTCCTCAGCCAGTATCAAGTAGTTTTGATGACTGCTGTTTTATAACACAGATTGAAATCTGGTATAGCTAGGACACCTTCCCTAGCATTTCTTTTCATTAATTCCCTTGATGTTCTGAACCATTTGTTCTTCCAAATGAATTTTGTTACTATTTTTTCTAGCTCTATAAAGTAGTTTTTTGGTAAATTGATTGGTATGGCACTAAATATATAATTTAATTTAGGTAAAATTGTCATTTTTATTATATTAGCTCGACCCAGCCATGAGCAATTGATATTTTTTCCAATGAGTTAGATCTGACTTTATTTGAATGAAAAGTGTTTTGTAGTTGTGGTCATATAGGTCCTGGGTCATCACAGTCTTAAATCAATAAAACAATAAATCAAGCCCAGTTTGTAGTTTGCTGATTTTTGAGGTGTGAATACTCTGAAATTTTAACAATTTTCAATTGGCTCCAGCACACCTTGTTCATAAGCCTCTACTTAGATCCTTAGCTCAGTCAATAGACACAAGTAGCTCAAAGCCAAGGCTTTAACTAAAATGGAATTATAAGAAAAGTAAAACATTTCCTTCCAGAAACCTGGGGTGCAGTGTTCCTCAAACACATCAGTGCCTTTAGGAAGAGTAGGCACACATTTGGAGTATGATAGTAGTGAGATAACAATGGAGGGAACGTATGGGCCGAAACAACTCACATCTCAAGAGCTGAAAGGCCTCAATATCCTTTATTTCATCACGGAGCTCTTCAGCAGGTTCCCCCCGGGCACAGTGTCTCTGCTGGTAGGTTGCTTCTCTGGGTCCCATCATCTACCCCTTTTCATAGTTCAGTTCTTTACTGCTACAGCTAACTCCCTCTGAAGTACATATCCAGCTCTCTTTGCTATCAGAGGTCCCTCTCCTGAAAACTGTTTGAATACTGCCTTTCTGTTTCTGTGTCTGCCTGGAAAATGTTATTTCCCACTTGTCACCCTCTTAGGGCCTGAATTCTTTCTCAGCTGTTGGTTCCTGCCTTAATTGTGTCCAGGATTGTGACCAATTTTCATGCAATCAATACTAAACTTGCTTACTAATTTCACTAAACAGATAACAAGGTATTAACGAATTTGTACTCATGATCTGTGATTACATCCTATGGGGGAAATCAGTTGGTAAGGATCCAATTTCCCCTCTTACAATAAAAATATTAATATTTAAATAAGAAAAATTTTAGTTCTGTTGTTTAATAGCTATTGGACCTTAAGCAAATCATTTAATCTCTTTGGGCCTTTATCTTAAAATGAGGGTGTTGAACTAGTTTATCTCTAAGGTCCTACTTCAAGATCTTATGTTTCTGTATCTAAAGGAAAGCAAACTGCCTTTAAACAGAAGATATCAAATAATTCTGCTGTATCAATTAAATAAATTTCAATCAACATTCTTTAAATGCCTCCTAAGTACAAAGTCCTATGTTTCAGGGTTGGGGACATAGAGATAAATTATAGTACCTGCCCTCAAAGAGGAGATACATACACATGCAGATAAGTGTGATACATTGGAAAACTGTGATAGGGACAAGGAAAAATCTAAGCAAACCATTGTTGGAAAATCTGAGGAGGAGAAACGCTTTCAGTAGTGTCCAACTCCACTATTCTCCAGCACAAGACCATAAGCATCTCTTCACTTTCTCCAGGCCTCAAGGTGAATGTGGAAGATGCTGGCTTTTAATAATTAAGAAATTGGGTATAAATACAAGTGAGATACAAACCTAATTGAGACAGAGCTTTTAAAATGCAATTATAACTAAACAAATGGGAGCACATTTACTAAAAAACCATTATCAGTGTATGGAGTTTGTAGGAATTCATTTACTGAAACTGAGGGTTGAAGGTACCTGGAAATGCTGCTAATGAAATTCTTAAGTGACAGTATACAAGTTTCCTAATTGTGTAGTTTTATAAAAGGAAACCTAACTAAAAATACCAGGCCAGGATTTAGGAAAGAGAGAAACTCTATTTAGCCAAGTCCTTTTTTAACAAATAAAAACATTTTCTTTCTGATAAATATTTGCATGTTCCTAATGGGTAAACCCTTCCCTGCTATAATAAGTAGCATTACAATATTGCTTTAATAGAGTATATAATTTATTTTAATGAAAATTTTTATATAATGGCTGCTCAAAATAAAAAGTTTTCTTTTTTCTTCAGTACTAAGTACATAGTATTCACTCAATAAATATTTGTTGATTAATTTCAAAACAAGACAAAAGAGAGGCAGCATGATATATTTGAAAGAGTTGGAAAGTTGAAAGAATTGGACTGTCAGAAGAGAGCTACATTCAAATCCCATCTCTGATACCCGCTTCCTATGTGAACATGGATAAGTCATTGAACCTAAACCTCTCTGAGGCCTTAGTTTCCTCATCTGTAAAATAAAGATCATAATAGTACCTACTTCTCAGAGTAGTTATAAAGATCAAATGAGATAATGTACATAAGTGCTTAACAATTTTTAAAGTATTATCTAAATTCAGCTATTAGCATTACTATTTTTTTTAACCAGACTTGTAATTTCATTGGTATGAGAATCCCCTGCACCAGTGCTGGTTAGCAATTCACCCATGAATTATAGTCTTATAGAGTTTCCCTGGGCATTAAAACTTAAGTGTCTTGCTCATGGTTACTTAACCACTACGTGTCAGAAGCAGATCTTACAAGCCTTCTTGACTCCAAGGCTGACCCTCTGTATACCATACCATGCTGACTCTAAATGTTATTATGATTTAAATGAAATGAAATAAAAGGCATTGAATGTACCATCCCTAGAATAAAAATCAAATAAAACTGTACCAGGCAAAGAAAATATTTCCAGGCTTATGGTCCTATAAGATCCCACTCAGTTTGTCTATTCCCAACTATCAAAGTAGCATCACTATAGACTAGTCTACTAGATTATTTCTTAAACTCATTGTCCTCTGGCTCTTCAGGAGAACCCACAGAGGGAATGAATAGCCCATGCAGATCCAGGTGTATCTCTGTATCAACTGATGCCCGAGCTAATTCTGTAAATTGTTTTGCATCCAGTATGAGCAGAAAAGGTGGTTTCTTGGGATCAGTGGAGACAATCACAGACAATATAATACCTTTAAAAGGAAAAAGCGAACAAGTTTGAAAAATGGAGGGGCATTTTTTTTTTTATATTTCCAAGATGAAAAGAATCTTTATTGATGCTAAAAATCTAAGCCTGAGAAAAATAATATGGTTTGGGTAACCAAGACTTAAATCCAAAGAAGAAAATTTGTAGGCAAAACTTAGACTTTTCCTATTCTGATCTTCAAAATTCAAAGCAGAAGAACGGCCTTTAGCTTGGGCCATCTTGGCAGTTGCCTCTTTAATATGAGGCAGGGACATAACAATACTATCTAGTGTAACTTTGGAATACTTTGGGGAGTTCTGATTGTAATTGGCTTAGAATAGTTGCAAATGTGACTTTCCTTATGTGTCAAAACCCCTACTGCTGCTAGTATATGCTTCTTCATTGTCTGCCTATTAGGAGAAAAACCCAAAGTATCTAAGACATTCCACACAAATGATTAGAGAAGTAGGCCAATGGCTAGAGATCTATGCTTCAGGCCCAATGTCCAAGACAGAGCCCCCTGGAGGAGGCTTCCTAGCATCTGTTCTGGAAATATGTGTAACTGGATAGAAGGAAGTTTGTGATGTAGTTCTACTCTTGTAAATGAGGAGGTATTAGCACTGTATACTGGACTTGGAGTTAGGAAGACCCGGGTTCAAATCCTGCCTCTGACCCTTACTAGTACGTCATAGGAAAGTCCTCAATTACAGTGTGCCTCAATTTCCTCATTTGCTACACAGGGATTATAATATCTGTAGTGACTACTTCATAATATTGTTGTAAGGCACAAATGAGATTAAAATAATGTTAAAGTAACCTACAAATGTCAACTATTATTATTAATGCTGAAGTAAAGTTGAATCTGAGAAATAAGAATTAGCGGTGGTATGCTGTGTGGGTCTATGGACCAACCTGACGACTTAGAAAGATGAGCCATGGGAGCTGTTGTGACTCATAATTTGTTAAATACCCTTCTTAGTGAAATAGATTTCATTTTTTGAATCTTCATGTCACTTTTTTACATTTTCTCCTTGCCAGTGTCACGTGATGGAAAGAACAATGAATTTTTATTCAGAGGACCTGAATTTGAATCCTGTCTCTGCTACTTTTTAATTGTGATTTGGAGCAAATATGAGTGGTCCTCAGTTTTGTTTATTTTTGTGAAATGAGGAGGTTAGACTAGTTGATCTCCAGCTTGTTGGAAGGCCAGTGACTGGACTGTTCAGATAAATATATTGGCATGTTAGAGAAATAGCACAGAAGCCAAGAATCAAAGCCTGAGCTTTCAGTGATGAGACCCTAGGTTTCTTTCTGTACCCCCATGAAGGCTTTACAATGCTTTCCTCACTGTGTGTGGTAGCTAGTAGGAACATTCTTATCCCTGTTTTACATGGAACTGAGGCCCGGAGCAATGATCCCTAACATCACCCTACCACCACACACATACATCTATAAGGGACTTTATCCCTATGAAGGGTCATGGCCTTTTCAACCTAGATCCACTTAGGGTTACATAGGCAGGAAGTAAATGTCAAAACTAGGTCTCAAACTCAAGTTTCTGGACTCAAGTCCAGAAAACTTCCTATTACAGTCTAAGGGTTCTTAACTGGGGTCTGTGAACTTGTTCATCTATCTATCACTGCTTTTCAATATAATAGATCACCTTTGTGATTCTACACATTTCTTTTTGTTCATTTAGAAACTATTCTGAGGAGGGGTCCATAGGCCTCTCTAGACTGTCATTGGGGTTCATGACACGAAAAAAGTTAAGGACCCCTGCACTACACCATGCTCCCTTTTCATGGATTCCCTCCATCTGCCTGCATGCTGTGTGTACCCCTGGAGTATATATATGTATATATGTTCTTTCCTCCTCCCCTTCCCAACCCAGTAAAATGTAAGTTTCTTAGGGCCAGGGACAGTGTCCATTTTTAATCTTTGTATTTATTCCCAGCACCAAACATCTTACACATGAAAAGCTTAGAGACAGGGACAGAACCTGTGATTAAATTGGTGTAGGAAGCTCCTGGATGAGGATTCATCTTCTATCAATGCAGGTTGGCACCTTCTCTGCCATTTACAATCTTACTGAATTGCTTAGAGAGTCAGGGCTGAAGTGACTTGCCTGGGGTCTGTCATAACTAGTCTGTCAGAGATGGAACTTGAAACCCAGTTTTCCTGGTTTAGAGACCAGTTCTTTATCCACTAGGATGCACTGCCTCTTAGTAAGTCAATGTGGATTGAATTGAATAGGTTTGACAGGGAAACAATTACATTTTCTGACCCTGCCAAATTAGTTGCTTTGGAAGCTAATTCCATGGCTTACTATGAAAATAGAGCAGAGTATTCATAAGGCCAAAAGCTCTTACCATCATCTTCTTCTTGTGCATTAGGTGCAGGCACAAACACAGGCTCAGCAGGCCAACAATGCTCCTCCCCCCATTTTAATGATGACTTTGTCAGAATATCAAATTTTGTTATCTGTGTGTTTAAAAGAAAGACAAATAGTGACTAAATTTTTGTGATATTGTGTTTTCTATATGGCATGCAATCAAACTTTCAAACTAACACAATGAAACCTTGGTATGTGGAATAAACATTTATGGAACATTTGAGCATCTGTATAATGTTGACAGAAGAGCCACAGGTCTGCTTTCTATTACCTATGAGCTTTACAGTAGAAATCTATCTCATAAGGAAAATAAAATCCTAACGTCTGAAAAGGTTTTGCTTGCTTCTCCAAATAAAACTTAACATTAGCTTTCTCAGGTTCTATACTAATTTACAGTTATGTCCATAGAGAAGCAAGGCCAAGAAACCAATTAGATTAGCTCTACACCTGGCAGAAAGGAGCTGATACACAGTTCTCTATCATCATTGACAAGCTTGGACATTTTTGGCTTTGATAAGCCCCAATGTTCCTCCATCCAGTTATGGCTCAATGTTTATTTCAGCTAAAAGCCTTTGTAATAAGGTTGCTGTTCATTCATTTTTCATCTTCCCTTCTTCTATGACACCAAGAAAGAACCATTTTGCCCATTCTACCTCCATATTAACTCTAGAGGATTGATTGTTTTTCTCTCTATATATTTATAATTCCTTTGCATGAATTCAGAAGAGTATTCTCTCCTTCATTTAATGTCTTCTTCACCTTACCATATCTGTTTTTATTGTGATCTTCTCAAACTTCCCCCAAGTGTCATAGAAAGAGGTGTTGCTTTTTTTTTTTTTGAGTTGCTCCATGGTATTAAGAACCAGATAATTTTGCAGCTGAGGCAAGAATATAAAATTATGTCACCTAACCTAAAAGTATGGCATACTTGGGAGAGTAGATGCAAATTCCATATATTTTCTTCTCCTATCAATTTTATGCAGCCAAAGCAACTGCTTCTCTTGCCTCACCTTTGTTATGACTCTGCCAAGAACCTGTACCTTCTTGACTCAGAGTTGAAAGTAACTTCAGAGGTCATCTACTCTGTTCTATACCTGAATAAGAATCCGTTCATTGGGGGTGGCCAGGTAGCACAGCGAGTAAGAGCACCGGCTCCACTGTCGGGATGACTTGTAGATCGAATCCTGGCTCAGACACTTAGCACCCACCTAGAAACACTTGGCCTTGTAACCTTGAGCAAGTTACTTAACCCCAATTGCTTAGGGGTGGCCAGGTGGCTCAGCGAGTAAGTGCACCGGCTCCAGTGTCGGGAAGACCTAGGGTTCAAATTCAGGCTCAGATACTTAGCACCACACCCAGAAATAACTGGCCGTGTAACCTTGAGCAAGTTACTTAACACCCATTGCTTTAAAAAAAAAAAAAGAATCCACTCATTAACATACAGCTTTTTTCTTGACAACTTCATGTCCCAGCTCAAAGTGGCCTTGCTTCCTCATATATCTTCTCTCTTTCATCTTCCACATTTCATTGACTCCTTCCCCTCTGCTTTATAACATCCCTAGTTCTCTTCAACTTTGAAAAACTCATTATTTTTCTCTATTCTTTAGCATGCACAAATGATACTAAAGGAGAACATAATAGCTCTCTAAAAGTATTTGAAGGATTGTTTTGGAAGAGGGATTAAACTTGTTCTCCTTGGCCCCAGTGGTAGAATTAGAGACAATGGGTAGAGGCTTCAGAGATTCAGGCTTGATATTGATTGGGGGGGAGTGATGGAATAAAACCCTTCCTAACAATTAGAAGTATTCAAAAGAATGAGCTCATTCACAAGTTAATAGGATACCTTTCAGTGGAGATCTTCAGTTGGTTAAATAGTCACTTGAAGATTTTTAGATCACATGCAGGTTGGATTAGATGAGATTCCTTCCAACTTTAAGCTTTTTTCACTTTATGCTGACCACTCTAGATACTGAACTATTTTTTTTTTCTTTCCTTTCCTTGTTAAACTGTCTCCTGTGAGTGGTTTCTATGTACTGCCTTCATTTCTTCAAACAAGGAAACATTATTTTGTCTTTTTGGGTCTTCCCCATCTGATGTAGATCAAAAGTTTTCTGGGTCTTTGTGAGTTCTAGTAGCCAAAACATTCATCACCCATGTGGCCAACTGGGTGATGAGTTTCTTCACACAGTAGTAAGCTAGGGGTCTTCACTTGACAGACAATATTGTCCCTAACCAATCCATCACTCAAAACCTTTACAGAGCTTGTGCTTTACTGGCATAGCCTTCAAAAAGCCCAGAATCAATTCCACACTATGAGGAAGAATTAGAGTTAAGACCTTAGTAGATGATTCCTTATTGAAAACTCCCTGTAATATAGCTTCCTCCCCTAGCACTGAAACTACTGTCTTAAAGTTCACCAATAACCTTATACTTGTCAAATTGGAGAATCTTAGCATCTAGAATTAGAAGGATCCTTAGTAGCTATCTAGACTAAACAACAACCAAAAGAAATCACAGATACAACATAACAAACAATGGTTTTCCAGCCACTATTCAAAGACCTTCAGTGACAGGGAATCTGCCACCTTCCAAGGCAGCCTGTTTCAATTTATTGTGACATCAAGCCTGTATTTGCCTATTTGTAATTTGTATTCACTATTCTTGATTCTGCCCTGTGAAGCAAAGCAGAACAAAGTATTATCCCTTTCCCACAGCAGCCCTTCAAATACTATCATGTTCTCCCCTGAGTCTTTTTTTTCTCCAGGCTAAAATTAACCAGCTTCTTCCAATCAATCCTCATATGACATCAAGATTTGGGAGGGCTAGCTAACAGACTGGATGATAGAGTTTATTTCTTTTATTTCTTTCTGTATTTGTCTCCCTCTCCAATCTAACCCTTCCCCAATTAGTTTTTCCTCAAAGGACTCAAGGTCCTTCATCATCTTGGTTTCTCTTTTCTGGATACTCTGGATACAGCTTATAGATGGTGCCTACCTATATGTACAAAACTATTTATATGGCAAAGAATTGAAATTGAGTAGATCTTCATCAACTGAGGAATGGCTCAACAAGTTGTAGTCTATGATTGTGATGGAATACTATTGTGCGATAAGAAATGATGAACAGGATACTTTAGGAAAACCTGAAAGGAGTTATGTGAACTGATACAGTGAAATGAGCAGAACCAGGAGAACACTGTACATAGTGACAGCAATATTATACAATGATCAGCTGTGGATGATTTAGTTATCAAAGATCCAAGACAATTCTGAAGGACCTATGAGGTAGATGTTACCTACCTCAAGAGAAAGAACTGATGGAATTTGAACATAGATCAAAGCATACTGTTTGGGTTTTTTTTAAAGCTTTCTTTCTTTTTTTTTTTTTGTTGTCTGCATTTTCTTTCACAACATGACTTACATGGAAATATGTTTTGCATGACTGCACACATATGACCATTAAAAACTGCTTGCCTTTAGAGGGAGAGGGAGGGGAGGAAGAAGGGAGAGAATTTGGAATTCAAAATTATTTTTTTAATGAAGGCTAAAAATTATTTTTACATGTAATTGGAAAACATAAAATATTAAAAAAATTTTAAATAAAGTTATGGTGCCTAGAACTGAATACAATATTCTATCTACAGATAGAGTCTGACTAGAACAGAATATGAAAAGATTATCACTTCTTTATTTCTGGAAGCTATACCTACCTTTTATGGTTGCCACATCATACTGCTGATTGATCCAACTGAGCTTATGGCCCACTCAAACCTGAAGATCTTCTTCACATAAGTTGTTATTCTTCCTCAGTCCTATACTTGTTAGGTTATTTTTTTTAGTCCAGTGGATATTTTATGATTATCTTAATTGAAATTCCTTTTAGATTCACCCCAATACTTTAGCTCATCAAGATCCTTTTGAATCCCAACTCTATCATCCAATCTGTTAGCTAGCCCTTCCAGCCTTGTGTCACCTGTAAATTTGAGAGCAGACAATCTCTGCTTTTAGCCAAATATTGATAAAAAATCTTAAATAGAATGGGGCCAAGCACAGATCCCATAGGGCACTCTCCCAGAAACCTTTTAAGTTGACACTGGATCATTAAATGACTGCTCTTAGTGTTAGGCCATTCAATCAGTTACGAATCCACGCAATTGTTTTATCATCCTGTCCAGATCTCTCCATCTTTTGCAGGATAGAGTTTTGGGCCTGCAGTTTGGAAAACCTCAGTTCAAATACTGACTCAAATCCTTAATGCCTGTATGACCCTAGCCAAATCACTTAACTTCTTTCAGGCTCAGTTTCTTCATCTATAATTTAGGAATAATATTATCCATATCATAAGATTGATGTGAGAACCAAGTGCATATGTAAAGCACTTTGTAAACTGTATACCACTCTATAAATGCTAGCTATCATTATTACTATTACAAATGCTTTGTAAATTATATCTATATTATGTCCCTATTCTATTAGTTAAGCAATTTTCTCAAAAAAAAAAAGAAATAAGGAAGTCCAATGACTTTTTCTCAGGCCTCATATTCCTTGAAATTTCTGCCACATTTGATGCTTCCTCTTTCTTGCAACTCTTTCTTAATATGTGACACTAAAGTATTCTTGGGGGCAGCTAGGTGGCTCAGTGGATAGAGTTCTGGGCCTGGAGTCAGGAAGATCAGAGTTCAAATCTGTCCTCAGACACCTACAAGCTGTGTGACCCTGGGGAAGTCACTTGACTCTGCCTCAATTTCCTCACCTGTCAAATGAGCTAGAAAAGGATATGTTAAACGATTCCAGTATCTTTGCTAAGAAAACCCCAAATAGGGTAACAGAGAGTCAGACATAACATTGAAATGACTGAACAATAACAGAAACACAGTATACGATTTCTCCTCTTGCCTTTCTGATTACTCTTCTATCTCCTTCACTAGTTTTTCTTCTTCTTTATTATCCTTTCAATATGGGCATTTCTGAAGGCTTGGTATTGACCTGCTTCTCTTCCTTTTCAACACTACCTCCCATTGAGAATTCTACCATTTTCATGATTTTAGCTATTGCCTATATGCTAATGACTTGGAAATGATCTCTCTTCTAAATTTTAGTCAAGTACTCTACGAGATATTTGGATATCCTGTTACCTCAAATTCAGAGCATTCAAAACATCACCAGCCTTTCTCCTTTGAATTGGCACCTCTTCCCAGCTTGCCTATTTTTGTTACTGACACCAGATGTTTTCCATTCATTTGGGTGTGTCCAAATTAAAAGCAAATTGATTCATCATCACAGAAACCAGTGTGTGATATTTTAATGACCTTTAAATATGTTACCTTTGTTGGAATTGGATTCCACTGCACTTCTGCTGCATAAATGTATCTGTATTTTTTCCCATTATGAGCATAATTAATTCGGGGCAGCTCAATCCCTAAAAGAAAAGTGATTCATCAAATGAAGAATTAAAATAGATAATCAAGGAGACATCAAAAGGAAGAGGATCATTCACATCTTCATTGGCAAATTCTCCAGCCTTGTCTCTGTTAATAATAATAGCTCACATGTATGTGGGTCTTAATGGTTTTAAAAAGGTGCTTTATGCATTTTATAATCAAAAGAAGCAACAGGACATTAAGTGGAAAGGCACTGGCATTGGAGTCCAAAGAGCCATTCTGATTTCTGACTCTGCTCTTTATTATGAACTGTAACCTTGGGCAGGTGACTTCTTTCTGGGATTCAATTTTCTCATCAATAAAATTTTGGAGTTGAGTTAGAGAGCTCTAATGTGTGTCCAGCTCTGCAAATCTATGTTAATTTGAGCTTTACAACATTCCTGTGAAGTAGATAGAGATTATTATCCCCATTGAAGATGAAAATGAAGGTCAGAGTGATGGAATTGAATTTCCAAAGGCCAGTGGCAGAGCTAAGACTCAAGACAAGATCCTCTGATTCCAATCCTAGCCTTTTTTCCCACTCTCTTTTTTTTTTTTTTAAGCAATCAGGGTTAAGTAACTTGCTCAAGGTTACCTAGCTTTTTTCCATAGCACATCCTGTAAAGCTGATTTATAACTGACCAGGATAAACTCCAGGGAAATGTAATTCATTTAAATATGATACCCAAAGGTAAACAAAACCCTCTCTGTTAATTAATTTGACTACTGAAGACCATTTAATAAATTAGGAAATATATATATATCTTTTAAGTGTATAAAAAATTACATAAGATAAATCCAACAGTTTAATGACTATGAAATCACAACTGTCTTCTTTTAGCTCTTTAGAAAAAAAGGAAGTTCAGATCCTTGTGATTACACACATACATACATATTTTATGTAATTGTGTTTAAATATATACATTAACAAAATCAGCATTAGGTATTAGAATTAAATTGACAATTTTAGGAAATATTTTTAATAAAATGTGGGGAAATACAAATGAAGGCAAGTTGTCAGAGAAAATCAGAAAATCCTTCAGAAGAAACTTTAAAGGGTGAATAATCTTTCCACTTATGTTTCAAAAGAGGAACTTAAGGGTGCACGAGACTATTGGGTGTAGCAGGAAAGGTTTCAGTGGGAGTGGGATATTGATCTGGGGAGGAGTTGCCTTGCCCCATAAATTAGTAATTAAGAACTCTTTCATATACCTAGCTAGCTAGATACCAAGGTGAGAAGCAACTAGGAAAAATTTCTCAAAGCCCTGGGGTGAGGAGATAGTATCTTGGCTCTGATAGAGAGTATTTAGACTGAGATGACCTTCATGAAGCAAACCAGGAAAGATGACATGCTGTTAGGCTACTCTCCTGGCTAGGTTGCTACCTTTTTATAAGCACTGGCCATGGCACAAGTCAGAAATAATTTCCTGGTTTAGAGTGTAATCAGATTTCAAAAGCAGAGCCCATGTTCCATATGCCCTCAAGAAAAGAAGTAAGACTGAGAAAAGGGACCCATCAAACAGGAGATTAATGGGACAGAAGGACTGGGACTCAGGGAGATGAAATGCCAGGGGACAAGGACTTGAGTGGACAAGAACGCAAGGAGAAGGATAGGACATTAATTATGAAATAGGCCTGAGACCACAAAATCAGCTCATTTTTTCTAAGGAATACCATAGCCAGGTTTGACAGAAACTGTCCCAGGTATTGCTATACTTTAGCAGAATAGGGTTTGTTTTTATTGGCAAATTCAAATGTTTTACCAAGTATGAGGCCATTAATGACAGCATCTTATTTTCAGTGACTTCCTGTCTTCCTGGGGAGTGGCCCTGCACCTGCCCACAGATCTGGGTGTTTGGTGCTCCCTAGTACAGAAACTGATAGTGGTTTCTTTAATCATGCAACTTAAGACTTAGGAACTCCAGGCCTCAAATACAATTTCACATTATTTCTAGTCTACATTCCAACCAAATTAGGCTAGCAGCTGTTCAGTGCATGCCATCTCTTGCCTCTGTGTATTTGTACAGGCAGAATCCACCACCCCTGGTATGCACTCCCTTCTTCATTAGGAGAGGCAGTGGGGCATAGCACTAGTCTTGGAGTCAGAATGACCTGGGTTCCAATCCTGTCTCAAATACTGGGCAATTAACTCTCAACCTCAGTTTCCTTATCTGTAAAATGGAGATAATAATGGCAGTATATCATAGGGTTGCTGTGAAGACCAAATAAGATAATGTTTGTAAAACACTCCATAAGTACTTAAAGTATTATATAAATATGAGCTCCTATTATTATTATTTCAACCTTTTGGAATCCTTATCTTAGCCTTAGCTAAGGGGCTACCTTCTTTATTTAATATGCCCTGATCTCTTCAGCTTGAAGTATATTGATCTTCCTATAATTTCCCCAGATATTTGTCTGATCTCTCCTTTGCCACCATCACACCCTACCTTATACAATATTTCTCTGTGCACAGCAATATGTAATTAATGAGGATAGGGATTGTTCATTTTTGTCTTTGTGTCCTCTGGTGCCTAGCACCAGACTTTCCATGTAGCAAGGGCTTCATAAATGTCCAACTGAATTGAAGATCATGTCAGCAGCTAATTCAGACCCAGCTCATTCCTAGGAGCTGAACTGAAGCTTCCTTTTGCAAGGAACCATCTGACACCTGGGAAAATAAACCTCTATGATTATTAGTTTGTTGGGGTTTTTTTGTTGTTGAGGTGTTTAAGGACTGGTTCAAATTGATATCCTAATCTACCGACTTAGGTTCCCTTCAAACTTTATTCAGATAAACTCTTCATTAGCTACATGGTTTTCATCATCTACATCATTTAATTATATTCAGCCTTCTTCCACAGAATAGTTCTGGGACATTATTAATTAATAAAGAATATAAAATATATTCTTAAGAAGCATAAATTAATCTTAATATTTGTCTAAGCAAAGAATAATTATGAAGGGAAACTAATTTCCCAAACTCATCATATATTCCATAGTCAAATAAACAAGAAATGATTTTTTAGTCATTTGTTCAGGCCATTGCTACCTTTTATTAGCACAGATAATTGAGGGTTAATTACTTCATTATCTCTTTTCTCCCCTGTATGCACAGGAAGTAGCATGGAGAGGAGATGAACCAATTCACGTCCTTCTCTTTTTCTCTGTCAATTTCTACCCCTCTTTACAAGGCTATACTTTATTTTACAAGAGTATAGAATCCATCCTCACATCAGTTTTTCATATAAAGCATATAGTAAATGTAGAATTGCTAAATAAGAAAGGGTAAATCTGATTTTCTGAGGTGATGGGAAAATCCAACTTTGCCTTACCAGAACTGTTCAATACCAGAGTAACAATAACAACAACTTCCATTTCTATATTGTTTAAAAGTTTACAAAATATTGCTCATAACAATTCCTTGATGTGGATAGGCAAGTATTATTATCCTTATTTTATAAATAGTTTGAGAGAAATAGAAACAACATATTTAAGAAACCCTGGCTAGTAAGGTGGGTGTCTGAAGCAGGATATGAGCCCCAGTGTCCCAATTGGAAGTTTTGTTTTCATTCTTTTGTAGTTAACCTATGGGAGTTTTTCCTTTTTGTCTTTATCTGGGAGAGGCAGTGTGGTACAGTGACAAGGGCATCTGATTTGGAGTCCAAGGATTTGTGTTCAAATTCTGGCTCTGCCCCTTATTTCTTCCATAGCCTTAGGCAGGTCACTTCCCCTCTCTGGGCCTCAGTTTCCTCATCTCTAAAATGAAGGTTTGGGCTAGATAAACTCTAAATGTTGTGAAACACATTTCAAACCATATATGCCTTCAAGGTAGTATGGCCCAGCTGGGTGATGACACTGCACTGAAAAAGGATGTAGGTTAGAAGTAAGGATGTTTCATGAAACTTTATAAAAATCTGTCCCACTCATTAAATATGAATGAAGAAAATCCATTTACCTTCACATAGCTCTTCTGATTGGCAGTAGACTTGGTCATCTTTTTCCTTCAGTGCAGTTGCAATTGTCGATTCAAGTTTGACTAAATTTTCACCCATTTTTGCATCCTAAAAGAGTTTAATATTTCAAGCCATCTTTTTCTATTAGAATGTTTCTTTTAGATGAAATTTACATGCATAAGAATCAGTTTTCCTTTAAAAAAAATCACGTGATCCAGCTAAAGTCTAGTAGTTGTTACATTTAGAATGATAGAAATGCATTGCTAGATCATCGAATCCAGCTTTCATTTTACATATGAGAACACTGATGTTCAGAGAAAACAAAAACTCTCCTTAACTGGTTAACTGACTCCTACTCTTTCCATTGTACCAGGTAACCTACCCGTTTATGTTGCAATACGAATAATAAAAATAATATTGAAAACTCTACTTCATACATGCTCTGTGCTTATAAAACACCTTTCTCATGGCAATCCTGGGAAGCATCTATAGCAAGTGTTATCATCCCCATTTTACAAATGAGAAAAGGAAGATTCACAGAAGTTAAGTAATTTGCCCATGGTCATACAACTGGTAGATCCTAAGTTCAAACTGAGTTTCCTTGATTCTTTCATTAGTCAATAAGTATTTATTAAATGCCTATTATAGGCCAAGCACTGATCTAATGCTGAGAATACAAAGATATTCCTAAATATGGTCCCTGTCCCCAGGGAGCTCATATTCTAAAGGGGAAGATGACAAAGAAACCACTATGTAC
Organism: Petaurus breviceps papuanus; assembly: GCF_028583685.1. Lineage (NCBI taxonomy): Eukaryota > Metazoa > Chordata > Mammalia > Diprotodontia > Petauridae > Petaurus > Petaurus breviceps. The sequence continues at coordinate 21,855,177 of NW_027187359.1, read as the reverse complement.
ATATAAGATCTATACAATGTAAATGGGAAGTCATCTTATAGGGAAGGTACTAGCCCTCAAGGAACTTATACTTCATAAGGGAACATTCAGCAAGACCTGCCTCTCCCTCAAGAGTCATTTGTATCTCCTTTGTATGTTGCATATACTGATATACATACAAGTTTCCCCCATTAGAATGTAAATTCCTTGAAAATAGGGACTTTTTCAATGTTTCTTTGCATCCTCAATTCTTAGCACAGAGGCTGACACATAATGTCTTAATAAATGCTTATTGATGGATCCACTATGTTTATGTCCCTCATTCTTGGTATACTTTAAAGCTAATTTCTAAATTTAAATTAGCCTTGTTCTGACTATGATTCCCATGCTCAAGAAGCTTCAGTGGCTCCCCATTGATTTTAGGTTAAAATACAAATTCCTCTGTTAGGCATTAAAACCCTTCAACAATCTGGCTCTAACTTTGCTTTCCAGGCTTACACATCTCTTCCCTTCATGTACTATATTATGTTCCACCCAAACATGCTGTTTCCTGTACATGACATCCTATCTCCTGCCTTCCTGTCTTTGCAGGCTGTCCCTGTGCCTTGAATGCTCTCTTCACCTCTGCCTCCTGGAATCCTTACCTTCTTTGGGAGATCTTTCTTGATTTCCCCCAGCTGTTAGGACCACCCTCAACATCACTATGTGTGTGTATACACACATACACACACATATGCACACACACACATTCACATTTTTATATGTACTTGTATCTGCAAACTTGTTGAATTTCCCTTGTGAAATGTAAGCTCCTTGAGGGCAGGGACTGTCTTGTTTTTGTATTTGTATTCCCTAGCAAAATGTCTGGTACCTAGTAGGAACTTAATAAATACTTGTTAATTGATTTATCTGGTATAAGCTGTACAATACTGCACACAAGAATTACTATTGATCCTAGAGGTTCCTGTGTCATGTCCATTGAAGAGTCTGAGAAAATACCAACTATAAATCTCATGATAATCTACCCTTCCTTACCCCAATCCCTCCACTCATTATCATCTTGAAAAATTCCTTGCTCTCCCCTAAAATCTCTCAGATTCTGGTAGAAACAAGAAATGACTTCCCAGAGATCTATAAATTAGATCATTATGTGTGAGCCCTTTATTTATTGCTCAATTCATTTCAATAAAAATTTGTGACTAGGTATCCCCTGGGTGCTTCAAAGTAAGCTCAGTGTATTATAGTCACAGACCTCCAGTTGCATTTCCCAAGCTTGATTTTCAAGGTGTAGGCCTACATAGTCATATTGGAACCACAGCTTAAAACCAGTCAGGCAACTTATGGGACAAAATGGGACTTTTCTATATAAGCAACAATAAAAATAACTTGGGCTCTTTCTGATGGTAATAGGTGGTAAGTGGCTTGGTCAAGCCCTAATAAACACAAAAAAGTCTCTTGCATTTTTCTTAGGATAGCAGTGGAAGGATAAAGGTTCCAGATCTTTATGCTGAACTCATATGAAAAAGTGGATGTGATTTCCTTAATATTTTAAACAGGACTACTTGAAAGTGTCTATGTTTTTACATTTGAAAAAAGTCACCAAATATGCTGAGTTCATTTTCTTGTATTTGAGTTCAAGTGGGCCCCTTCTTGTAATTCTGCCTTGAAGGGGATGGGAGGATCCCCCAGGCAGCTGCCAGGATTTTGGCCTAGTTATAACCCCACTTCACAATGAGCCCTTCAGTAGGAGTGTAGACAAGCCAGTTCTGTGGAGTGTCTGTACATGTCTGCCCTGCCCTGCCTCTCCCCTGCTCAGCCTCAGCTTGGCTCTACCCTGCCCTGGACACCTCCACACATCCACATGTAAACATGTTCAAGGGTGTCAAGGGTATCCGTCCTTCTACACCTTTATTCTGACCTCAGTTGGTCTGTACATTCAGGGGATCCAGGACAATGAGTAATTGTGTGTGTGTGTGTGTGTGTGTGTGTGTATGTGTGTTGCCCAATTTTTCTAAGAAATATTCCACTGTGAAAATGTTTCTTTGGCAAAAGCATAGCTAATTATTATTTTCAGAGATCCAGTCCCCAAATGGGCAAGTTCCCCTTCCTTTCTCTGATCTTCATCTCAGTTTCCTGATCTATAAAAAATGAGAGGGTTAGACTTGACAGCTTGCCCAATTCTTTCATTCTTAAATCCTATGACCGTATAAAATATTTTTGAGAGAGGACGATAGATATGTCTATCATCATTCAACCAAGATGCCTTTAGATAGAATTGAGTCATGCAAACTTTGTTTGGCAAAGTAAGGCCAAGTACATGACTTATGCATTCTATTTTAAGTTGCAGACTGAGCTATTCTTTGACAGGAAAAAAAAAGTTTGAGAAGACACTTTTATCAGAAGACAAACATCATTCCAAAATGATCAAGGCAACTCTCTTTTCAGAATTTTTTCCTCTTTGAACTAGAAATAACATTTTCTGTTTCATTAACCATCAAAGACAAAGAATTTATACTCTGTTATCAAGCCTCTCAGTACTTAGCTAGATTGGTCCTTGGTTAATAATTTAGCTCTGGCTTCATATTTGAAACTTTTCTAACTTAGAAGGACCTGTCAAGTCTTTTCCTCAGGTGGCATAGCCTTCAAGAACCCAAGCTCACCTCCACACTACAATGAGGCATAGAAAGAGGACTTTTGTGGAGATAGGAATTTACTTACTTTTAAAAATCCATTTCACTAGGTTTTTTGTTTTTTAATCACACACCTTGTCTACCTGAAGAGGAATGACAAATCTCTTGAGGGATGGTATGGAAGCAAGTTTAGAGTTCTGCTCAAAGTCCTGATTCAAGTTTGCCAAGTAGAAGAGCTGATAAAGACTATGGTCCTTGTAGGAAATGACATCAAACACGATATGGCCATTTTCTTCATAGGCATTTACATGATGGAAGACAACCATGGGATCAGCATAAAACTTGGTCAACAAGGTCCGTTTTGTCCTTCGGTCAATGATGTGAATGTAAGTCTGAAAGAAGATGGACATAAAACATTCATCAGCAAAAGACATGGGTTTTTTGGTGATCCCATGAATCTAGGTGGCAAGTGATATCTGTTAAATTTCCATGTTGCACCACCCCCAAACTTCCCTTTGAAGATGATTTTAGAGTAGTGTTTGCTTTCATGCTGGACATGATGACTCCATACCTATAAGAAGACACTGAGCAGAATTTCCACTTCATTATAGCACTCTTGCCTTGCCCCCACCTTCAGGTCACTGGAGTCACTCCACACATTTCTTGTCTCTCTCATCTCTGCATCTCAATCCCACACTTGACATTTCCTACTTATCAAGTGATATATCAGGGGAAGGAATTCTAATACTTTGAAAAGTCTACTTTTGGAATTTCCTCATAGGTCATTTGAACATGCTTGCACATGGGTGTTGTCTCATATATTTGTTTATTCTTCATGTTTTTACTTTTCACTAGCCTCCTTGCCTGACTATCCTGGATTAACCAAAAAGCTTGAGGTGGGAGAAGTGGTAGTTTTGTTTTCTCACAGGCTAGTTCTAGACTGTCCTTCCATCCCCACCTCCTCTTCCCTTTCCCCTTTTCCTCCCTACTTTGTTGTTTTTCTCTTCCCTTTTCTTTCTCTATCCTCAGAACCAAGCAATGCGCAAAGGAGTATGTATATATATGGTTGGGGGGAGGGTTAAGCTGGGGAGAGTGTGGTCAGATTTGTCAGTAGCTATGACAGGAAACAGTTTTAGTTCCTTTTATGTTCCATGTCATGACCTCATGATCTGGGTTTACCCAAGTAATTTGAGAAACATTTTTTCTTCCCTTATATAGTCAGCCTTTAGGCCCCCTCTGATGCTCTCTGTTTGATATGGATGCTTAAGCTGAGTAACTTCTGCCCATTTCTATAGCAATTTGATTCATTTATTAAGTGATGTTTATTGAAATGAATTGAATTGCAAGGTGCTGCAGAAAGATGAAAATGGCATGATCTCTGCCCTCAGGGAACTTATGTTCAACTGTATGCAGGAAGACAGAAGTCAAGGAAGACAGGGTCCACATTCTAACTTCCCATTCCCTACTGAAAGTAGGTGGATGGGGAAGTGCCTCAGCCCTTCAGGGACTCTACTTGGTAAACACCTGCTGTGGACACATTCATATTTTATTTGGCTTCCTTCCCTTCTCAGCTTTAGTCACATCCTGCCTTCTACTTAGTCTGCCAGACCAAAGGCCTGGGTTGAAGGGGCCAGTGGGTAGACTAGAATGTGTTGGGAAAGCTGAAGTGGCAAAGGGGACAGAAGGAAGGAAGGAAGAAAGCACATTTACCAAATGCCTACTCTGTGCCAGGTACTTTACAAATATGATCTCATTTGGTCCTTACAACAACCTTGGGAAGCAGGTGCTATTATTATCATTTCACAGATGAGGAAACTGAGGGAGACAGGTTAAGTGACTTGTCCAGGGTTACCCAGCTAGGAAGTGTCTGAGAGGCTGGATTTGAATTCAAGTCTTTCTTATTCCAGGCCCAGTGCTCTATCCACTGTGCCACCTCACTGGCCTGGCTCTCTTTGGAATGTCTGCTGGGATTGCTGATGCCCACCAGCAGGTGCCTATAATCATAGAATGTGATGTACCTTGTCTTCTTCATGGAATGTAATGCAGGAAGCCCAGTTTGTGCCTCGAATGTAGGCAGTGGCCATCTTTAGAATATCCAATTTAAAGGGCTGCTCTAGAAAAATGATGTAGTTTTCAGTAACTCCAAAACTGTGGTAGTAGCTTGGGTTGAGAAGAGAGCGGGATGGGATGGAGCAGATGACTTCCAGGTGTTTTAAGTTGTTTTTCTTTTTTTTCTCTAAAGAAAAGTTCCCAAAATGTCAGTCAACATTCATAGCACACTACATAATTAGAACACATGCATAGGGTCACATGGGGTGTTAGTTTCCCCACTGTCTCCATTGTAAAGGAAATTAGGCTGAGAATCCTAATACTTCTGCTACAAATAGAACCACAGAATTTCAGTGTGGTCTAGAAGAAGTCCCTTCCCCCTCTCACTCTTGGTTCCCTCCTCTGTGGAGGGAAATGAAGGTGTTAAACTCTGAATTGCTGAGGTGGTCTCTTCTCAGTCTAGAGTCAATGATTCTAAGTGTCTACGGTATTTTTTTCAGCTCTAGTCAGGTAAGTTCACAACTCACCCCATTCCAGGGGAGGACCAGGACACATCTCTGCAAGGAAGCCTCAGACTTAGCACAGAAAATGTCTATGCTTGGCAATGAAACTCACAGATATGTTCAAGGACCCTGACAGAAGAGGGGCTGAGAGGGTAGGGATGGTTTCTGTAGTGAGGTCATGAAGGGGCCTCTGAGCTTCTTTAGGTACTCTCAGGGAGCAATGCTACTATATAACCAGGAGTCAGGCTTCAGGCAGTGGCTAAGGCATGTTTGTTTAATCATACCCAGGTATCAGTGAAAAGTGGGGCTGGGGACAATTTAGTGAAAGAAAACTTTTCTTCCTTTCGCACCCAGATGTTGGTTCCAGAACTGTCCCTGCTATCATAATGCTATTGTAGGATCATTAAGATTTAGGCCTGGAGAGGACCTGAGAAAGCACCTGGTTGAGGCTAATAAGGCCCAATATATCATAGAATCTCAGAATCACAGCGTTAAAGGGGACCTCTGAGGTCACTAAGTCCATATCAAAACAAGGAAAAGAACTTCCAGTTATTAGAGGAGGAAAATGATGAAACATTCTGATTGAGTGTCACCTGCCAATAAAATCCTCAGAAAATAATTCTAGGGCAGATTTTTCACTCCTGATTATTAGTGATGGAAGAGAAGATGCTCATCAGGAATCCATACCTGGTATTGTGGGAGGTATTTTAAACACCAAATATTTAGTTTTTCCCTTGTCAACTATGGATGTGCCCATGTTGAGAACATTTCCTTGAGCATCATAATGAGGATGAGAAGTTGCCACATTTATGGCTGCATAATTACGGTAATCAACCTGCAAAATACCACACAACATGTTGGTCAACAGAATGAACATTCATATACAATCTGGGTCAAATGACCTCCTGGGAAATAGAAATAAAAACTGATGCAGCAAAACCCTGATAAACCAGAAGAGGCTTGGAAATAGGCATTAGTCCTGCCACCCAGCATGAGTTTTATAAAGGGTGAAAGTACTGAGAAACAGGTCACTTCTTGATATTTTACTATTCTCAATTATCTGACTGAATCAGGAATAGTGGCAGGTAGCTCACTGGTCTCAGCAACTTACTGAGGATTATTGTGTTTAATTCCCAATCAACTGGGCTTTGTGATTCTGGTTAATTTTTGCCAACTGAGTTTCCTGGAGGCATAAATCTTAAGGTTCTTCTCATAGGCTGACAGAGAAGTAAAGACATGCAGATGTCAGTTCAGTAAAACTGTTGAATCAGAAACACTGATGTTGTCCCCACAGGAAGACCCTCGATTGATGGCTATGGGGCAGAAGAGACTGAACTAGAATGTCTCAACTTCCTGCAAATTATAATAGTTGCTTACCAAGGCCACATGACCCTCCCAAAGGGAAGACCTCATTCTTTAAATTAGGACCAACGACTTAGAGTTGAAAAAGAACCTTAAAGGCCATTTAGTCTAGCCCCCTCATTTTACTGATAAGGAAATTGAGGCTTAAAGAGATTAAGTAATTTGTCCCATAATCTAGAAATCAGTAGAAAATGTGACATTTTTAGATTTGAACCCAGATCTTCCTGACTGCAAGTCTAGAGAAGAGGAACAACATTCAATGATAAAAATCCACTCCCTTTAAGCGACCTTCCAGGTGCAGTGTAGAAGCATCAGAGCTTGGAGCTGGTCCTGGAGAACATGATGAAACATCTGTCTATGGGTCACAGGAACTGTGTGATTGCTCTTATACTGGCTAGAAAGTTGGCTTGGCTTCCCTACCACACTCGTGCTCATTACTCAGATGCATAGACTTTCAGAGCTGGAAGAGACCTTGGAGATCATCTTGTCTAACTCTCTCTTTTGATAAAGGAGGAATTGATCAAAGAGTACAGTGATTTGACTAAGGTTTTTATGAGTTAATGGCAGAACCAGAATTTGATCTCAGGTCTCCTGTAATCTATTCCAACAGACTAGACCAATGCCTTCAGGCCATATGCATCTGGAGACCAGGCTGCAGGGCCATGGAGTCATATCTGGAAGGTCATGGTTAGTCTCTTCAGGCCCAAGGAATTTTAATCAGAACACTTTCTTATTGAATTAGAGCTTGGAGAGCAAAGACAAGCATTGCTGCTGATTTGAAATTCACAGCTACCTTCTCCAGGGTCTCCAGAGTTTCTGGATTGATTTTCCTAATGTAATTTGTCTCTGTAGTAGCATAGAAGTCCTCCCCACATTTCATGATGTTGATTAGGCAGTTATCAGTGAAGTCCGGAATAGTGTGGGACAAGTAGGAAAAAGCTCTGAGGAGAGAAAGAAGAAATAATTTCATTCTACAAATCCTGCTCTGCTTTAACCATTTAGTACAGAGAAGAGATTTCAGAGTCTGCTGTAACTGCTGTGTGCAGGAAAGTAGTCTCCTGAGACATTTTGCTAGTTAACAATTTGGTCTGATGGGTGGCTGCTTGAAAGCACAGTGCCTCTCACAAAGCTGAGAAAAGCTAAAGAGGTATCAAGGAGCACAAGGTACTAAGAAATCACAGAATTCTACTCTCCACTGCTTGTAGAAAAACAGTATGGTACAGTGGAAATTGTACAGGATTTAGAACCAGAAATTTAGAGCTGGATGGAACTTTAGTGGCCATCTGGTCCCATGCTTATAACTTTAAGGTCATGGAGCTGCAGTGTGGAGAGTGGAAATGACTTGACCAAGGTCACATAAAGGTTGTGAGGATTTAACTCATCATGCCTTTTGGCTCCAAATCCAAGGCTCTTTCCACTTATACTATTAGAGGAACTGGATTTGAATCCTAGGTCTGGAAGGGCATATCCTCTTGAGTTTTAGTTTCCTCCTCTTATAAAATGAGGGGGTTGAACTAGATGAGTTCTAAGGTCTCTAGCTCTGTGACATGAGGACAATGAGTACTATGTGTGTTTCAGGTTTTAATCCTTCTACTAGTAAAGACTGTAACAAAAGTCACCTAACCATGAGAGGTAGTTTAGTACATTTGAAAGAATGATGACTTAAAATCAGAGGACTGGGTTTTTAATTATGTCATTGCCACTTATTATTTGTTTGGCTTTGGGCATCTCTTCACTTCTGGGCTGGGTTGTACTAGATTAGCCAAATGTTGCTCCCACCTCTAGATCTATAATCCAATGTCCTTTAATTCAATCCAACAAACATTCATTAAGCACTTACAATGTCAAAAACTGTGTTAGACATAAACAAAAACAGCAACAAAGGAAAAACCCAAAGCTAACCTGGTCCTCAAGGAACTTACATTCTACTGGGGAGGAGGTAGAGAGGAAGCAGGAGAGAATACAACATATACATAAGCAAGTAAATACAAAGTAAGTTCATGAGAGAAAGAATGCTAATTACATTAGATCAGGAAACATTTTTGGAAAGAGGTGACCTTCTTTGAAGCAAAGTAAGGGTTCCATAAAATGAAGATAAGTAAGAAATGTAGGCATGGGGCATTGCATGTGTAAAGGAACAGTGGTAGGAAATGGAACAGCTTGCTGGCCATTGACTGGAATGAAGAGGGCATGTAGGGTAGTAATATTGAAAAGGACTGGAAAGTTGGTGGGAGCCATACTGTGGAGGGCTCTAAATTTTTTTTAAATTAATTTATTTTTAGTTTACAACATTCAATTCCACAAGCTTTTGAGTTTTACATTTTCTCCCCCTCCCTACTCTCCCCTTTCCCCAAGACAGCATGCAATCTATACAGGCTCTTGTGATAGTAATGGCAATTAAAGATTCCCCTGTATTGGCTTGGTTTTCAAATTGATTGTATTAAAACCCAGAGTTTGTTAATCCCACCTGTGGGATGGGCTTGTTGATGTGAAAAGAAAGTCCTGAACTGGGAGGAGCTGGTGATGTAGATTTGGAGAGATAAGAGAGAGGTGGAAGATCTTTTTTGGAAGCAGTACCTCGTGGAGAGAGAGAGACTAAGAGAATTGCTGGTGGCCGCTTTGAATTGCCCTGGACTTTTGAGACCTGCCCCCTGAGCTGCCAAGGACTGAGGAGACATGGCTGTTTTGCTGGTACTTTGTCTGTCTGTTTTGATGTTATTTTGCCAGATTTGTCCACTGGTGAAAGACTGTCCTTTTGTTGAAGAAGTCCTGGAACCTGGCTGTTCGCTAAGAAGCCCTGAGACTGTCCTGCAGACAGAGAGTGAATACTGTCCACTGGTGAGGGACAGTACTGTTGTTGCAGGGGTCTGGAGACTGTCCTGCAGACAGAGTGAATACTGTCCACTGGTGAAGGACAGTGCTGTTGTTGCAGGGGTCTGGGAGCCTTTCTGTTGGTTCAGAAGCCCTGAAGAAGGATTTTCTTGTTGTATGTTTACAGAAATCCTGGGAGAGGGCTTTGCTAATGTGTTCAGGGGTTCTAGGACTGTTCTACAGACAGAGGATGAATTCATGAAGGGACTGGCAATGTATCTTATGGCCTTGCTAAGCCTTGTCTCCCCAGGAACTAAGATTGCTGAGAACTTGCCTCGTGTCAAGATGAAGAAAAGACCTCCATTTGGGTATTAAGTGCTGTGTTTAAACTTGATGTAACTCTGGGGTAGATTCAATTGTGATCCAGGGGTGGGGAACTTTTGACCTTATGTTTGGAAACTAATCTCCATTTGAGAAGAGGGGCTTTGTGGTGGACTTAATTAAGGTATAGCCTAGGGGTGGAGAAGTATTTAGAACGGAGACTTTGTAATTGATTGAATGATTGGAAGGTCCTGGGGTGGGGTAGTACTTAGAGATTATTTAATCACACTTAGTAAATGCTGTATTTTGAATGATGTCATGTTTTGATCTTCTCTGTTCTTGGTTTGTCACTGAATAAAATAGAGAGCACCTATGCTGGTATTTTGAACCTGGGAAGTTGCCTTCTTTTGGCATTACATTACAGCTCTACATATATATTCACATTAAACATATTTTCCCATTAGTCATGTTGTAAAGAAAAACTATAGCCAATGGAATGAACCACAAGAAAGAAGAAACAAAACAAAACAAAAAAGAGAGAGAGCAAATAGTATGCTTCAATGTGCATTCAGACTCTGTAATTCTTTCTCTGGATGTGGATAGCATTTTCCATCATGAGCCTTCTGGAGTTGTCTTGCATTGCTGAGAAGAGCCAGGTCTCTCAAAGTTACTTATCACACAGTGTAGCTGTAACTATGTGCAATGTTCTCCTGGTTCTGCTCCCCTCACTCAGCATCAGTTTATATAAGTCCAGGTTTTTCTGAAGTCTGCCTGCTCATCATTTCTTATAGTACGATAATATTCTATTACATCCATATACCACAACTTGTTCAGTCATTCACCAATTGATTAGCATCCCCTCAATTTCCAATTCTTTGCCACCACAAAAAGAGAACTGCTAGAAATATTTTTGTACATAATGGGTTCCTTTCCCATCTGTATTGCTGGGTCAAAGGGTATGCACATTTTTATAGCCCTTTGCACATAGTTCCAGATTGCTCTCCAGAATGGTTGGATCAGTTTACAACTCCACCAACAATACATTAATGTTCCAATTTTCCCACATCTCCTCCAGCATTTATAACTTTCCTGTTTTGTCATGTTAGACAATCTGACAGATGTGATGTACCTAGGAGTTATTTTGGTTTGCATTTCTCTAATCAATAGGTATTTAGAGCATTTTTTCATGACTACAGATGTCTTTAAATTTCTTCCTCTGAAAACTGCCTGTTCATATCCTTTGACTATTTATCAACTGGGGAATAAATTGTGTTCTTATAAATTTGACTTAGTTCTCTCTATATTTTAGAAATGAGGCCTTTATCAGAGACACTGGTTGTAAAAATTCTTTCCCAGTCTTGTTTCCTCCTAACCTTGGTTGCATTGGCAATGTTTGTAGAAAAACTTTTCAATTTAATGTAATCAAAATTATCCATTTTGCACATAAGTGTTCTCTATTTCTTATTTGGTCATAGATTCTTCCATTCTCCATAAACCTGACTGGTAAACTATTCCTTGCTCTCTCAGTTTGCTTATAGTATCAGTCTTTATATCTAAATTGTGTTCCCTCTTTGACTATTTTGGAATATAGTGTAAGATATTGGTCTGTGCCCAGTTTCTGTCATACTATTTTCCAGTTTTCCCAGCAGTTTTTGTCAAATAGTGAGTTCTTATCCCAGAAGTTGGAGTCTTTGGGTTTATCAAACAGTAGATTACTATAGTCATTGACTACTGTATCTTTGTGTACCTAATCTGTTCCACTGATCCATCACTCTATTTCTTACCCAGTACCAAGCAGTTTTGATGATTGCTGCTTAATAATACAATTTACAATCTGGTATGGCAAGACTACCTTCCCTAGCATTTCTTTTCATTAATTCTCTTGATATTATAGACCTTTTGTTCTTCCAGATGGATTTTGTTATTTTTTTCTAGCTCTATAAAATAATTTTTTGGTAGTTTGGTATGGCCCTGAATAAGTAAATTAATTTAAACTGAATTGTCATTTTTATTATATTAGCTCATCTTACCCTTGAGCAACTAATGTTTTTCCAATATTTAGATCTGACTTTAATTTGTGTGAAGTGTTTTGTAATTATGTTCATATAGTTCCTGGGGTTTGTTTTGGCAGGTAGACTCCCAAATATTTTATGTCTACAGTAACTTTAAATGGAATTTCTCTTTCTATCTCTTGCTGTTGGATTTTGTTAGTAATATATAGAAATGCCAAGGATTTATGTGGGTTTATTTTATATACTGCATCTTTGCTAAAGTTACTTATTATTTCAAGTAGTAGGATTCTAGTATATCATCATATCATCTGCAAGGGATGATAGTTTTGTTTATTCTTTGCCTATCCTAAGTCCTTCAATTTCTTTCTTCTCTTATTGCTACAGCTAACATTTCTAGTAACATATTGAATAATGTGGAGGACTCTAAATTGCAGGTTGAGCAGTTTGTTTATCCTCAAGATATTAAGTATGTATTCATTGGACACTATTGAGTAAGGGATTGACATGGTCAGGACTTTGCTTTTAGGAATATAAATCTGGTGTCTGTGTAGACTAAATTAAAGATTGCTATTGTTTAGTCATTTCAGTCATATCTAACTTTTCATGACCCTATTTGTGGTTTTCTTGGCAAAGATACTGAGGTGGTTTGCCATTTCCTTTTCCAGCTCATTATACAGATGAGGAAATTGAGGCAAACAGGGTTAAGTGACTTGCCCAGGATCACACAGCTAGTAAGTGTCTAAGGTCAGATTTGAACTCAGGAAAATGAATCCTCCCAACTGCAGATCCAGCACTCTGCACTGTGCCACCTAGCTGCTCCTAAACTGAAAACAGGAAAAACTAACAGAAGAGAGAAGAATTGGGGATTTATTGCAATAGACCAAGTGCAAGGTGATGAGAGCCTACACTAGGGGAGAAGATCTGTAAATGGGGAGAAAAGGACAAATTTAAGAGATACTGTGAAGGAAGAATCAACAATAACAACTAGCATTTACATAACACTTTAAGGTTTGCAAAGCACTTGGCAAGTATTATTTCTTTGTATCCTCACAACAGCCCTGCAAGGTAGTGCTCTTATTATTCCCATTTTACAAATTCTTCATCTGAATTGCTCCAACTGAAGCAGACAGAAGTTAAATTACTTCCCCAAGGTCACATAACTAGTAAGAGTCTAAGTCAGGATTTGAACTCTGGTTTTCCTTACTTCAAGTGCAGCACTCTACACATTGAACCACCTACTGCCTCCCAATATATGGCAACTGACTGGATGTGGGGAATGAAAGTTAAGGATGACTCCAAGGTTTCAAAGCTGAATGGAAGAACAACAGTGCCATTAACAGAAGTAAGGAGAACTGGAGTAGGGATGAACTGAGGGGAAAATATAATATGTTCTATTTTGGACATATTGAGTTTAAGATGACTGTGGGGCATGAAGATAGAGATATATCACTGTCCGTTGGTAATGTAAGACTGGAGTTCAGGAAAGAGATGGGGGATAGATATATAGGATTGGGAATCACCTCTATATAGATTGATAACCCTGATGAGTTCACCAAAGGAGAGAGTACAGAGATTGAATAGAAGAGAGCCCAGGATGGAGCCTTGGGTGATATCCACACTTATTGGGAGGGAGGAGGAGGATCCAGCAAAGGTAACTGAGGAGGGACTAGGAAGTCATGTAGGAGAAGAACCCAAAGAGAAAAGTGATAGAGAAGCCAACTGAAGGAAGTGTTCAGGAGGAGGGAGTGATCAGTGGGCTCAAAGGATACAGAGAGGTCAAGTATAATAAGAAGAGAAGAAAGTGATTGCATTTAGAGATTATTGGTAACTTTGGACAGAGCAGTTTCAATTGAATGATGGAACAGAAAGCTAGGTTGTAAGGGATTAAGAAATAACACATGAGTAAATGGAGGCAAAGAATAAAAACCCTGTCTGGTAATTTGGCTGTGAAAGAGAGAGGAGATAAAAGATGATAGTTTAAAAGGGAATGACAGGTCCAAGTGATGGATTATTTTTTTTAAAGGATAGAAGATATCTGATATCTGGTATTGTAATGGGAATGCAAATTTGGAAGATCTTCCCTGCCCCTAGGCTAAAGTGCACCAGAAGCCTGGGGAGGGAGGCTTGTTTTTCAGTAGATACTTTTTGATTGGCCAGTGGGTCAATAAGGTTGTTACATTCTCTGAGCCAGGAGAAGGCTATATAAGCCCTGATGTGTAGCTTTGTTTTGGGACTCACTTTGAGAAGTGTTCTGTGATTTGATCTGAATTATGGGAAGCCGTTGTTGAGAGTCCCCCGGCTTTGAAAAACCCAGATGTGGAAACCCAGATGTTGACTGGGTATGGATGTAATGGTTGGACAGTTTGGAAAGCTGTCTACTTGATCTGTTAATGTCTTGATAATTCTGTCTGTATATTTTGAAGTTCGGGGTGCTGACCTATTTCCCCTGAACAAGGTAAACGATATATGGTCTGACTGATTAAAGTAAGCTTGTTAACCCATTTTGAGTTGCTTTCCTTTAACAAAGCAGATCCAAGAACCTGTATGGGCAGCAAACCCTGAGGACGCGCTTGGGGTGCTTGCTGCTACAGGTATAGGCATAGGCAAAGTAGCCCCTGGGGAGGAGAGATGGAGGACAAGAAAAAGAGAAGGAATAATTGAGGCAAAGATCAAGAGTAAAAGAGTAGTCGGTCTTAATGTTGGAAGAAATATGGGGAAAATGATTCTTTAATGAATTGTTGGTGGAGTTGTAAACTGATTCAACCATTCTGTAGAGTAATTTGGAACTATGCCCAAAGGGCTATAAAACCATGCATACCTTTTGACCTAGCAATACCACTACTAGGTTTGTATGCCAAAAGAGATTTAAAAAAGAGGAAAGGGACCTATATGAACAAAAATATTTATAGCAGGTTTTTTTTTTCCTGGTGATAAAGAATTAGAAGTTATGGGGAAGTCCATCACTATGGGGAATGGCTGAACAAGTTGTGGTATGTGATTATGATGGAATACTATCACACCATAAGAAATGATGAGATGCTCTCAGAAAAACCTGGAAAGACTTACATGGGCTGACGTAAAATGAAATGTCCTACGTACAAAATAACAGCAATATTGTTAAGATGATCAGCTGTGAATGATTTCACTATTCTCAGCAATATAATAACCTGAGACAACTCTGAAGGACTTAGGATAAAAAATGCTATCCATCCCCAGAGAAAGAACTGATGGTGTCTGAATATAAATTAAAGAATAATTTTTTTTAAACTTTGTTTTCCTTTGAGTTTTTTGTGTTTATGTTTTCTTTCACAACATGACTATTATGGATATGTTTTACATGACTACACATGTATAACCTGTATTGAATTGCTTGCCTTCTCAATGGTGGGGGGTGGGGGGAAAGAAAGGGAGGAAATTTGTAACTCAAAGGTTCAAAAACAAATGTTAAAAATTGTTTTTACATGTAACTGGGGAAAAATAAAATACTAAATGAAAGCTAAAACAACAAAAACAAAAAAAAAGAGTAATTGGTTTTGGCAAGAAGACCACCTCTTCATCAAAGAAAGGTGCTCTTTATTACCTGTATGATTATTTACACTCTGAGTCTTTAATTCTTCATCTATGACATAAGTAGCACTTTACTTGGAGTCATAAGATCCAGTTTCAGTTCCCAGGTTAATTCCTATCTGGGTAACCATGTGTAAGTCAACACTCTTTCATCAGGCGTTAGTTTCCTCATGTGCAAAATGGAAGGGGGTGGAACAAAGTGATATTTTTGAACTCTATGAATCTATGCTCCCTGGCTGCTCAAGCTTCCTTCACTGGTGAATATAATTGAGATATCTGTCATATTTACCTCAACTTAAATGTTTGTGGAATTGAATTGACTATTTTCCAGTAGCCCTATTGGCAGTCTCTAGTCTGATAGGTGAGAATTTATCCCATACCTAAAAGGCCCTGGGGCTACAAATCTAAAATATTCCTGTGACAGTGTGGCTTTAATAAATGCAGACAAAGGAAGGACAGAAGACTTATAAAGCAAGAAAGGAAAGAAAAAGCAGAGGAGAAAAAAAGAGTTGTTTTAACAGTGAAAATTTCTGAAGGCAGATCACAATTTAAAAGAGGTAGTTACTTGGAAAATATATTTTTGCAGGGATCTGGATAAGCCATAGTTCCAAACTCTGACACCACAATTCTGTTGGCTTCAATATTGGAATTGTAGGTGTCACTTCGGAGGTATTTACTTCGGTAATGAACTTCACCTGGAACAGAAGCAACAAAATCTTCTCAGACCCAGATTGTTTTCAGTGCTTCAAAATTTGTTTTAGTTATTTCCTTTCCTTTATGCCTTAGTCCAATGTACCAAGAAATGTTCATCTTTGTGTCCTCAGAGCCTAGAATAATAATAATAGCTAACATTTATACAACACCTACTATGTGTCATGTACTGGGTAAAGTGCCTTAAAAATGTTATCTCATTTAATCCTTACAACAACCCTGGGGATACTATGGACTAAGATACTATGAACATTTTACAGATGAGGAAACCGAGGTGGATAGAGGTTAAATGACTCACCCAGAGTCACAGAAATTCTAAGTGCTGGAGGCCAGATTTGAAAGCAAGTCTCACAGACTCCCTTGGCTCTCACTGTGCCAACCTAGCTACCTCTAAGAAGGGTTCCTTGCGTGTAATAGGCATTAATAAATGTTGACTTGTACTAAATTCAATGCTACTCTTGCAGTTTTATGTCCAATTATTCAAACACTGCATGCTCCAGCCAAATTGGTTTATTCTTTGTCCCCAGAACACACCTCCTGCCTTTGCTCCTCTGGAAGCTTCTTAAGCCTGTTCTTAAGCTTTCTCACCCCAAGCTGTTGAATTCTTACCCAACCCAAATCAAAGGCCTCCCCCTCCTGCCTGAGGTTTCTCTGATCCTCCCAGCTGTGATAGGCATAGGTGAGAATCTCCTTTATTGTTTGAAAGATGGGGTCTCCATAGAGTGTGTATGATAATTAACTGGTTAATCTTTAAAGAAGATCAGATCAATCAGGGCCAGCAGCTGCCAGATCCTTCCTTGTGGTTGGTTCTTGGACATTTCTAGTGGGAGAGGTGTCTTTGTTACACAGCCTCTAACCCAGACCCAGACACAGCTTCAAATCCATTCCCAGTCCCCAGCCTAGGTCTCAATCCCCTAGCCCTAACCCTGATTTTTCCTTCATCCCCAACCCCTCTAGGAGAATAAAATTCAGATTTTTGGGGGGAAGTATTCAGTGGAAAGACTATTTTAAAGCAATTTTTGGGTGTTTTTTCCCAACTCCTTTTAGGAGAAATAACTATACTAAAAATTGGGTTGACAACAGGTTAGAATTTGACCAGCTTGGAGATATTTTAATTTAGAAATTGCTTCTTACTGATTATTGTGTTAAGGCTTGTTTTGTGGTTGATTTAATATCGGTATTGATATTCCTAAGACTCATTTATTCAACAAGCATTTACTAGGTGCCTACAATATGTTAGCACAGTACTAGGTAGGCACAAGAGATAATCTCTTTCCTCAAGAAATTTACAATCTATAGGGAGTGGGGGGGGGGAGGCAACAAGAATTAATTAATAATTTTAATTAAGAAGTAAAAACAAAATATTTTCATGTACTGGACCTGTGATTTCATTGGTATGGGAACTTCCAGGAAGTAAACTCCTGCCAAGGCAGATTGGTATCTACCCTTCTGCTTATAGTAGTAGAGTTGCCTTGGGCACCAAGAGATTACTGTGATTTACACAGGATCAAGTAGCCAGCATGTGTCAAATGCCAAATTTGAAGTCAGGTTTTTCTGATTTGACTCAAAAGGCAGCCCTCTAAAGCCATTCTACCTATTAAATACAAACATATACACAGCAAAGCAGTTTCAGAGGGCTGAACATTAGCAACTGGGGTGGGGGGGGGGGATCAGGATAGGCTTGTACTTGAATTTAGCTTTGAAGGAATGATTGCTAATGTTTTGATTGGTGCATGTAACTAGGGGTGTGTTGGTAAATTTTTTAACAACTGGCTCTCAGGGGAAAAAATGAGCCCAGAACAAGCTATTCAGTATAATAAGCATTATTAGCATTTTCTCCATCACTTTCTAAAGTCTAGACAATTAAAACAAAAAATCAAGCTCAGACTTGTAGTATTTGCTAATTTTTGAGGTAGAAATGCTTATACTGAAAAATTAACAATTAGCTCTCCAGAACTAGTAAGAGCTGTCCCCAGTATAACGCTAAGTAAAACTCTTTAGATCAGGGTTGCACCTTCTCAATGCTTTATTTTGGCTTCTGTCCAATTCTATTCAGCAAACATTTCTTGCATTTACAAAGTGCAGAAATGTACTGGGGCACTTAGCAAGAACTACAAGTACAAATAAAGCCAGTTTTATGCCCTCATGGAGCTCACTCCTGAAACACTTTCCCTCCTGATCTTTTTACTTTCAAAATCTTTATCTTCTTTAAAGGTTCAAATCTGATGCTACCCTCTCTTGGGTAAGTATCCATGATTCCCTCATCCAAAAGTTCTCTCCTAACTCAGAATTTCCTGGAACATTCTGTCAGCATCTCTCCTTTTCTCCATCACTACCTAGCTTAGATTATGCCTCTTGGAATACCTGCTGTATCTCACTTTCAGAATGAACTTTGGCAGGGGTTGAGTGGTATTGTGATATTGTTTATCTTTGTGTCCCCAATGCCAAACACAGGCCTTTTCACATAAAAGTTTTTAATAAATGTTCAATTGAACTGAAGACAGGGTATAAACAGTTAAGACTAGGCTCAATCTCCTTGTTCACTAATACACATTTTACTAGGTCACTATGAACTACCACTCCCTCTGTAGTTTCTATATCTTCACCTGAAATCTCTCCTCTTCCAGGAAGCTATTCCAGTCACATATAAAATGGATGACAATGTTTGCCAATTCACTCAGACCACAAAATTCCTCTGGCACCTTCCCCAATCTCATAAATGCATGGATTTGCATTTGATATGAATAAAGAAATATATTTTTGCTTTTGTATATCAGCTGTTTGGTTGCTAAAAGTTTGTTGTTGTATAAAGAAAAAGGATTAAGTCAACATATGAAAAATATAAAGTATCTTTTGTATATGAACCGTCTGGCTGCAGAAAGGGACAGAAAAAGAATTTTTGTTCATAGAAAAATCGCTAAAATCTATATTTAAAGAAATAGATTTTCTGTTAAAATGTGAAGATAGACACAGGAGGACTGGCCCTAGAACTGAAGAGGACTTATATGAGAACATTGAAATGACTTGGCCTGCCAGTATGGTGGTCCCTCAGTTCATTTGCTTGTAATATTTTTAGAGCTTGAGAGGTTAAAATGCATAAAGCACTAAATCAAATAGCTCTTTTGAGATGATGGCATGACTTGGTTTCATAACTGATGGAAAACTGGATTTTTTGAGTTTTACATTATAATAGAAAGAGGAGTCCCTAAGAACCAGGAACTTCTAAACTGAGACATTAAGAGTAGTGAAGAACCTGGCAGTTAGGTGGCACAGTGAGTAAAGCGCTGGCCCCAGAGTCAGGAGGACCGGAGTTCGGATCTGGCCTCAGACACTCAATGCCCACACACAAAAAACTAGCCGTGTAACCTTGGGCAAGTTACTTAGCCCCAATTGCCCTCCAAAAGGCAAAAAAAAAAAAAAATTAGCGAAGGACCAAACAGGAAAAGCTGGGTGAGAGAAATAGCCCAGGGGTTCTTAAACTGGGGTTATGAATCTGTAAGGGATCTGTGAATAGATTCTGGGACTTCTGTAAACTTGAATGGGAAAGACATATTATCTTTGTTTCGATGTAATTGGTTTCCTTTGTAGTCTTGTATATTTTATTTTAGACATTTAAAAACAATATTCTGAAAAGAGGTTCATGGTCACCACACTGCCAAAGGGTTCATGAAACAAAGTAGGTTGCAGCAGAAATATTCAGGTGATAGGATGGCTGTAGCTGCTACACTGGGAGTTGCTAACTGACTGAAAAAAAAAAAAAGACTGAAGTTCATTGGAAGAGAGCTGAATTTCTGCTATTGCCCTTTATTTCCTAGGCACACTCTCTGAATTCCACTTCCTCATCACCTGAGAATGGGACTCCACTCCTGGAGCTACCCTGGGTTTTGATAAGCCAACTTTGGCCTTATATTGTTTGGTTCCAAGACTTCACCAGCCTTTGAAGACATCTCTAGACATACTACTTTCCTTAGCCATTTGCCTCTTCCCCTTTACATGTTGCCTTCCTTAATTGGAATGTAAACTCTTTGAGAGCAGGGACTGTCTTCTATTTGTATCCTGAGCACTTAGTATAGTGCCTGCTCTTAATATCTATCTATCTATCTATCTATCTATCTATCTATCTATCTATCTATCTATCTATCTATCTGTCTGTCTGTCTGTCTGTCTGTCTGTCTGTCTGTCTGTCTGTCTGTCTGTCTGTCTGTCTATCATCTATCTTTAGCTTCATCCATAGTTTGAAAGAGGCAATGCCTCTCAGAAGTGCCTGATAGCTTTCTGTTGTCTTCCTCTGGTTTGAGAGGAAACAGGAGAGGAGAAAGCCAAGCTCTGTACTTTTGTTGTTAGAAGAAGCTAGCAGTATGATGCTGCATCTTGTTGACTGAAGAGTTTCTGTATTTCCCAGAGAACCAACCTGAGGAGCTTTGTAGTTATCTGGCTTATTAAGGGAACTCTTTATAATCACAAAAGCAAAACAAATAATTCAGGACACTTTTAAGAGTGATTATGAGTTAAAAGAACTTATTACTATTTCATCACTTTGAAAGTAGGAAACTTGATTTGCTCAGCAACAGAATACTAATGACCAGTCAAGTGAACAGTTAAGCAGAGAAGCAACTTTGTGTGATTCAGATCATTAATGAAGGGAACAAAGACATCAAGACTGTCAGGCAAAGTAGTTTCCCTGAGCAAATGAGTTGTAATTATTCATGTTTCTCCCTTCTAGATTTCTGTATATATAAATCCATTCTTCTCAGCAGATACTGTTTCCCCTGAAGGGAGAGTGAGATTCAAGTTTACATGAGGCATGTCATGTATTGATTATTCCTGCATTTACTTTCTATTGAGTAGCTGTACTTGATTATTTTTGCTTTTGCCTTATTGCTTAAATAAATGTCCTGTATTTCAGGAATTAATGAGATCATCATTGTGAATGATTTTGTATAGATAGGAAGCATACCTCTGGGGGCTCAGGAGCTATTCAGGGTATCTTTATGTATGTTGGTGTTTGCTTTGACCTTTTTGGGTTTTTTTTCCTTATGAAGGACCTAAATCTGCTTTTCTGCAATTTCTCCCCATTATTCCTAGTTTTGCCTTTGAGACCAAACACAATAAGTCTGATCTTTCTTCTACATTCCACAATCCTTCAAAAATACTTTAAGAGAGCACTTGTGTCCTCTTATCTAAGTATTCTCTATTGAAGGCTAAATATCCATCATAGACATCGGGTGCTGTAGAAAGAGGACTAAACTTATACAGCAGAATTTTGGCTTTGTCCCCACACTATCTATGTGACTTTGGGGAAGTCATTTAAACTTGCTGGGAATCAGTTTCCTTAATGAAGAAGTTGGATTAGAATAATCAGGGGTGGGGAATCTGGACTTAAGGGGACATGTGTCCCTCTAGGTCCTCAAGTGCAGCCTTATTTAATCAAAGAGCCACACTTGAGGACCCCAGAGGGACACACATGGCCTCCAGGCTGCAGGTTTCTCACCCCTGGATTAGATGATCTCTTAGGTCCCTTATAGCTCTAGATCATATATTCCTATAAACATAGAATGTCAGAATTAGAAGGTACTATAGAAATAGTCTAATTCAACCTTCTCATTTAACAAAAGGAGAATCTGAGGTCCAGAGAGGGGAAGTAATTTGCTTAAAGATCATATCAACAGCAAATAGAGCTGAAATTGGGACCCCAAATCCACTGTCTTCAAATCCAGAACTCTGTCCATGGTACCACACAGACCCTAAAATGGAAGTACTGAGTTGTGTGAAGCACAGACTCTGAGAAGATATTGACTTTTTAAAAAATTATCTACCATATGATACCACTGGGCACTAAAAGATAAAACCCAAAGAACCACTGCCAAACAATTAGGTGATGAATCTTAACAGAACACATATCCCTCTAATATTTTAACAAGGAAGATGATAATCTTGCTGCCCTAGTATCTGGTACACAGTAGGCACCTAATAAGTATTTCTTGATTAATTGCTCAAGATCACAGAGATTTTAGGTGGCAGAGCAGAATTTGAATACAGGACCTCTGATTCCAAATCCAACAGTCTTTCCATTATACTATGCTGCTCCCTAATCCTGTGATTGTGTGGCCCTTTCTTCAGTAGGTTTTTACTTCCTAATGGATCACCCCCTTCCTGCTCAGAGACTCAGGAAGGGCCTCAGATCACTGTCAAAGATTTCTGAATATGAATCAGATTTCTGAATCTGAGTCAGACATTAGGATAATACTCATTCTCTCTTCTGGACACATGATATGCCCCTAGACAAAGATACTGTGCTACCTTTACCCATAGCAGAGGCTGGGAGTGTCACTTTGAACCTTGACATTCAACACATCAGAGCTATCAATCAATGACTCTCACCTTGGTTAATTAGAGGGATCATTTTATTATTTAGATAACAGTGAGATAATGCCAATTTGGAAGCTTACCTCATAAAATTGAAACATTAACTTGTTTAAGGCAAAAAATTAATGAGCTCAATTAGGGCAGAGACTATGTCTTATCTCAACATTGTTTTTTCCCTCACAACTAAGAAGAGGGATATTTAAAAAGTATTTGTTGAAATGAATGAAATTAAGAAATTCATGAGAAATATAGACTTTTAAAAGCTGGCTTTTTGGTTCTTAAACTAAGTATCACTGGGAAACAGCAGGACACTTGGAGGGAGAGATAGGAGGCAGCGTGTACCAGGCAAGTCAAGTCCCTACCACCACCATGATCACTGTCTCCCATAAGGTCCTGATGTAGAGGACCCGGAGCCCAAGAGCCTTGGCAATAGCAATGCTTTAAGACCCATACCCTCAGCTCTCATCCTGGGAAGCAACCCCTGCAGAAATGCAGCCTGGCACTACCGTTGCAGATGCTACAAAGTGCCAAAGGCTCAGAATAGCAAGTTCTTGCCACCAAATTCCTTGGCATGGTCAAATGGTTCTGCATTAGAAACTGATGTCATTTTATCAGTTGGAAATTATATCAAAGAAGAAGCATTACCATCTACCTTGCTACTATGGCCTGAGGACCCTAGGACCTTTCCTTCTGACTTGCAGCTGAAACCTTCCCTATGTGTCATCTTCTGCAAAAGACTGTGAGCTTCTAAAGAGCAGGAGATGTCTTACTTTTCTGTTTGTATCATCAGTGCTTATCACAGTGGTTTGCACATAGCCTCAACTTAATAAATGCTTATTCATTCATTCATCTTGTTTTGGAAAGATGTCAGGTTTTGAAATCTCAATCAGATTTCTTGTAACAGTCATATTCGTAAAGGAATGGCATAGATTTTGGATCACTCTGAAGTGAGCCCCACTGTATCTCTTGATAAACATATATAATAGGCTGAATTTTGAAAATAATTTTCAGTTTTTCATTAAAATAAAAAAGTAATAGACAGCTAGATGGCAAAGTGGATAGAACACAGAACTTAGTCAAGAAGGCCTGAGTTCAAATACAGTCTTAGACACTTACTGTGTGATCCTGAGCAAGTCAAGGAAATTAAATGAGATATTTGTAAGCTGCTTAGCATAGTACCTGGCACAAAGTTGGTGCTGTATAACTACTTTTTTTCTTTCCCTTTTCCTTCCCCTTTCAAAGACTATGGAGCAGTAAATCTAGTTCTGCTGCTTACTACCATACAGGGTGACCCAAAAGTCTTTGTGCACTTTTTAGCTATTAATACTTAAATCTCCACTGAGATTTTTGGGACACCCCATACATGGCCTTAGGGATGTCTCTTAATTGCTCTGGGATTTACTTTCATTATCCATAAAATGAAGGGTTTGGCCTAGATAACCTTTAAGATCCCTTTCAGCCCTAAATCTATGGTCCTTCATAGCCGAAATTTAGGGAAGTCAATTTCTGTCTTATAGGATTCTCTTTAATTTGCTTCTATCTCCCTAAGCAAGAACACATATTCCCATAGATAGAAATCCTTAAAGTGTTACCATCAAAGACATTTGGCTGCTTGGTGAATTTGACCAGTGAGCTCTACAAAGCACCTGTACATGCAATTCCTTCAAAATCCCTATGTTCCCATGAATGTCCCTAAGCCTTTAGGCATATAAATCACCCCATGCAAAGCATAAATCACCTAGAGAGGAGCTTCTTGACAAAAAGAAAGAACTCCATGTACATTAAAATATTTACAGCTGCATTTTTGTGATAGCAAATAACTGGAAACAAAGTGAATGTCCATCAATTGGGAAATGGATAAACAAACTTGTGTTAATGGAATATTACTATGCTTTAAGAATTGATGAATATGATATGCACAGAGCAGCTTGGAAAGACATGAATAGATACATAATGAAGTAAGCCAGAGGGAGGGAAACATACATAGTGACTAAAATATCAAAAATAAAACAATTTTTCAAAAGCATAAAAAAGTAAACGTGGCTCCAGAGAAGAGATGAAAAGATACCTCCCCCTTGCTCACTGGCAGAGGTGGGGGTTCATGAGCCTGAAATATTACATATAACAGCATATTTTTCCCCCATGTGTTGATAGGTTTAGCTCAATTAAAAAAAATTTGTTGCAAGGAATAGCTCTCTGGGAGGGCAGAGAGAAGGGCAAAGGGAAATATTTACATAGTGTAAAACAAATTATACCCATAAAAGTATCACAGGAAAAAATAAATGTGGAATCCTGGAAAGGATCATTGAATGAAAGATTCAGAGCTAGACTAGTTCTTAGAGGTCATCTGGTCTAATCCCTTTATTTTACAGATGAGGAAACTGAAGCCAAGAGAGGGTATCTAACTTGCCCAAGGCCTTTCTGGTAGAAAGCAGGAGATCTGGGACACAAAGTCAGGTCAGCTGACTCCAAAACCAGTGTTCTTTTCACTGCACTACAGCTGCCTCTAAGGGGACTGTCAACAATTTCATGGCCATGTGAACAAACGTATAAATAAAATCTACTTTGAAGCTTTTGCTGAGTAATATCTTCGTGCTTTGATTTTCCTGATGAAAGTTATGTTAAGGGTTTAATTTGGTTTAAATGGGATTAAGTAATTTCACCTTTGTCATTTGTGCTCCATAAAATCATGATCCCGACAAATAAAAGTTGTTAAGAGATGAAAAAGAAATAAAACATCTATACATACTGAGAGTTTCTGCCAATAATATATTTATTAGATACTGTGGGCCTCTGATTTGGTCTTTTCCCAAAAAACGAATTCAGTTTGTCCCAAAATGTAAACATGGAATCCAGTTGAGTTGTAAACATGCCAACCACTTCTTATAAATGACTAAGCTATGAGTTCAGTGAACTTGAGGGCTCAGAGGAAATGTCTCTGGAATTCCTCACAGATGGGCCTCAGTCCTGAAATTGTAGAACAAGATTAAAGAGAAGAGACTCCCAAATTCTACTCTCTTGCTCATTATTCAACATAATTAAGTGTATGCCTTTTGAAGGGTAGGGAATAAACAAATAAGTTATGGCATTTACTTTCACAGTCTCTGGCCAAACTTTGGACTAATGAAAACAATCCTTTCACCTAAACCAGGAAGTGGGTTTTTGTTTTTTGTTTTTTATTTTAAAGATAATTTGTGACTCCCACATTAGAAAGAGAGGCTTCTTTGAGACAGCTAAGGACTAGGAATAAGAAATTAATTTTGCTTTTATTCTGGCTGGCAGTCACTTTCCCCTCATGACCATGTTCCCTTAGGAATTCAAAGTCCAAGGAAATTTTTTGAGGCAGTACTCAATATTTCTTCTTGTCTTTGTATTCCCATTGTCTAAGACCCAATATGTAGCAGATACTGTTAAATGTTGCTGGTTTGAATTACAGGTCATGTTTTGGACACTGGCTTTTGCTAACCTCAAATTAACTTGGATGCACCTATTTATTGGACAGAAACAACAACAGCTTCTACTTAACAGAGGGAGAAATATATATTGAATGGCTCAGAAGTAACTAGGATGGAGGGAGATTGGACACCACGATCAGTTTAAAAAACTAGGGATTTTTATTCTAAAAGAGACTTAATGGGAAGACTGGGTAGGTGTCAGGACAGGAATGGTAAGAAAGAAACTATATAAAACTGTCCAGAGTGAGTAATGTGTTCAAATAGTGACTGGATGGATACCTGTCCAGGTTCTTGTAGATATGATTCATTCTTTATGCAGAGGATTGGACTCTAGACCAGTGCCCTCTGAGGTCCTTATCAATTTAATAAGTCTATGAATTTGTGAGAGCTTTCCAGATCTGTGATTCTGCCCCTCAGCTGTCCAAGACCATCAGTACTAGTACTGTATGTAGCTAACTCAAAAAACAAGGCAAAAGTTCATAACTGCAGAAGGAAAGCAGATTTTCCCCTTCACCTCCTTCAGGCTATTGAGAGAAGAGAGCCCAATGACTGACTACATCACTCCCCTGTTCAAAAACCATTGGTGCGTCATTATCATCTCTAGAATAACATACAAACTCCTTAGCCTCATTTTTCAGGCTCTCTGTAGTCTGGTTCTAATGTACCTTTCCAACCTTGTTTCACATTATTCCTTTTCTCACACTCTGTATTCTAGTCTAATTGATTAAACTGGCTATTCTCTGAACTCTGACATTCCATCTTCCTCTCTACATTTGAACAATTTGTCTCTCATTCCTGAAATGCACTTCCCTCTTCACTTCTGCTTGATGAAATCCTTCTTTTCCTTTAAGATTAAGCTCAGGTGCCACCTTCTCTGGGAAGCCTTCCCCACAGCCCCAGGTGAAAGGATTCTGTCCCTCTTCAAATTTTCCCAGATAATTTTTTCTGACTTTGTCCCCATCACTGGCTCCCTAGTATTCTTCCAATCTTCATACATGTTATATCCCCTCCCTGCCACCACTATCATTAAATGGCAAATTCCTTGAAGGTCAAGGACTGTGCTGTTTTTCATCTTTGCATCCTAGGCCCTTAGCACCATGACTTGTATGTAATAGGTAATTAGCAAGTATTTATTAAACTGAATTACTGACAGAGGAACTCTTAAGCAAAAAGCTATATCGACCTTCCAAGATGATTTGCTTGTCTTACCGTTTTGAATGGTAAAGCTATGCAACAAAGCCAAACCATCAAACCAATGATTATATGTAGTCTCTCCAATGGTGTGCATGCCAGGGCCATTCCGTAGGAGAGTTCCGTGAAGCCAAGTTGGCAGCTCACCTAGAGACAGAAAAAATATTTTCTTTCATTTTTGACATTGAGCCACTGAAAGAAGTATAACATGAAGAGAAGTCACAAAGCCCTGAATGTGTAAAATCCAAAACACTAGAAATGAGTGTTTACTAGGTGGATACTAGTTTTTCACTAGGGACTGTTATCACATCAAAATTAAGCCTGTTTGGCACACCAAGGTTGGTTTTCTAAAACGATTTTCATGCCTCTAGTGAAAGGCATAAAATAAAATTTAAAAGGATTAATTACCACACTCTATTCTTATTGTTGAAAGAGAATTGATTAGTTAGAAATAACAGGATTATAGACTTAGAACTAGAAGGAAACTTAAATGTTATCTAGTTCAGTCCCCTCCACTTTACAGATGAGGAAAATGAGGCCTGGAGATGTTAGATGATTGGTAATCAGGTGGCAGCGTGAAAAGAATGATGGACTTGGAGTCAGGAAAACCTGAGTTCAAATCCTGCCCCTGGCACTTACTAGAATCTCCTTGGACATCTTTAAAAATACAATCTGTCAGTATTACTTATGTGATCCTAGACAAGTCACTTAACAACTCTCAGCCTCAGTTTCATTATGTATAAAGTAAGAATAATAACAGACCTACCTAACAGAGTTGTGAGGATTGAATAAATAGTATTTGTAAGGCATGCTCAGGCAAAACCATGGAGGCTAACTGAACCAGATTAAAATGTAATTAGGAAATGTTTAATAAAATAAATAAAAATACAATACAACATAATGTTAATTTATGGTTTCCTAAGTTAATATGTGGACCCCATCCCCAATTTAATTTTGACCCTACTGAATGTAAAACATTTTGCAAACCCTAACATTTTATTGTTGTTATTATTATTATTATTGTCCAAGGTCACATAGGTAGCCCTGACAAATCTTATTTTGAAAGAAGATTCTCCAGTCTCCAAACACTAATTACAAGTCAGTCCTTCTTTCACTATGTTCCTTACTGGTACCATTGCCTTTAGAAACGATAACCAAGCCAAATGCTACCCTGCCAACATGCAGAGGATCAAATCTTCTCTCTACCTCTCTCACTTATGATCTGGAGCTAAACACAATCCACGAGCTATTCTCATCATTGGATATAATTATGCTACTGCTTCCCAGGTTGAGTGACACTGACCTACTTAGGTACCTGTCTGATAATTTAGAATTAGTTACTTTCCCCAACAGCCTAAGGAATATATAATAAAAGTGGCAGCAAAGAGAGAGATTATAAAGACCTGAATTAAACTCAATATATCAAGTGCCTACTATGCCTACTGGTGTGCTAAAGGACGAAGGGAATAAAACATGAAGTCTAGTAGGGGGTGTTCACCTCCAAAAAGAATGAGTAGATGTGTATGAATTATATACAAATATGTGAAAGTATATATTTGCATAAATAAAGATATTTATACATGTGACTATATGTATAGGAGGGTTTGTATGCATGTATGAGTTTGTGAGCATGTTCCTAGTCTCCCTCAGATATCCTTATCCATAGTTTGCCCAAAGGTTTCATCCATCTGAGACAGTCCAAGTTTTCCACCATATCTACCATTTCTTACCTCTAAGTTTGGCTCTCAAAGGCTCTGGCTGTTCCTTCTTGTTCTTGCCAAAGATCATATCCATGGCAGGGAAGAGAATGTATTGCTGCTGTCCCGATGAGTAACAATGACAATATAATTAGAGGAAGGAGAAAGGAACTGGAAAGAGCTTTTTCAGCCCCTCACTCTCTCTTTTTCTCTCTTTTTTTCCTTCCCCTTTGAGAGCCCTTCCCAGCTCTGTCTTCCTGCCCCCCTCTTGCTTCTCTCTTTTTATCTGGCCCTTCTTCACAAGTTACTAGTTAGTGTCTTTATCTTTTTCTGCACACACACTATTTATAAAAGGTCTTGACCAAAGGTCAATTGCCTGTCACTGTACTAGCAGATCTTTAATGTTCTGCGCACTCTGCAGTTTGTCATCAAACTAGTTTCTTTTGGGAACTAAACTCAGTGGTTTAGGAGAGTGCAGAGAGAAACCAAGTGATTGGGGTTTAATCATGCTGGTGGGAGATTTCAACACTAAGTTGTACTTGCTTACACATACAAAGTACAAGGGGTGAGACTTTTAGGATGTTGATCCTGAAGGGGATGGAATTTAGGAAGTCCTGGAGGAGACTTCATCACCCAAGTCATCAATCCCATGTCATTCCTTCTGACAGCATTAATTGGGATTAGGCAAAACTGGGAAATTTAAAAAGAAATAGAGCTAAGGTTCTTAACCTGGGGTGAAGAGACTTGGGGTATATGAATATATTTTAGGTCTGTGAATCTGGATAGAAAAAAACCCTACTTTTAAAAATTAACCTCTAACTGAAATTGTGGATTTCCTTCAATTATTTAAAAATGTTATTCTGAGAAGAGGCCTATCGCCTTCACCCAACTGCCAAAAGAGTCCATGACACAGAAGAAAGGTTAAGAACCACTGCTATGGAAAGTCACTGTCTCAGGTGAAAAAAAAGCAACTCACAAAGCATAGTCACCTTTTTTTAAGATAGAAACCTAAAACTTTCTGCTTGTTCACTTTTAAAATTAAAACAGGAAATAACCTATTCAATTAAGATGGTGAAAAAATGGAAACTGATTTCAGTTCTTATGTACAACTAGCAAAGAAAAGCAAAAAGTAGAAGGAGAGAAGAGGAAAAATAAAGAGAAAGATGACTGAACCTGGGAAAAACAGGAAGGGAAAGAAATAGGGAAAACCATAGAAGAAAGACAGTCACACATAGAAGTACTTAAGAGAGGATGTAGAGTGCCCAGATCAGGAAGTCTATCTGTAGGAGAAAGTGGTTTTGGTCAGTCTCAGAACCATAACGTGCAAGAATTTCACCCTTATAGAAGATAATCTGTGCTAAAAATCAGGAAATTTTGGCCATAGTGGGATTCTGTCCTAATTCTATCTACAAGTAAAGCCTGGAATTCCAAATTTGTGAATTTGTGGCAATTAGGTGCTTGATGGAGAACAATTTAATAAACCATTTGAAGGGAGTGTGAGGATGTGGGGAGGAAAAAAAATGATTTCTGAAGTGGTAGGTATTTGGGTTACAGTTTTAAGATATATTTCTTTGTGCCCACCAGGCCTGATAAGACAAAACACCACTGGTTCAAAAAAATCATTTTTAAAAAGATGTAGGAAAGATAGACAAAAATAACAATGGAACTAACTAATGTAACCACATTAAGGACATTTCTAATATTAAAATTGTGAAGTTTTTGGTTTTTTTATGTTTAAGGTTAATTACATAAATTATTGTTAAAAATAAAAGAGCATTGGATGTAAACTCATCAGATTTGGCCTTATGGGGTACTTATTCCTTGGTGAGGTCACCCCTGGTCATCGAAAATCGTTTCCAAATTCAGAAACCTGATTTTGTCAGCTTAACCAGGAGTGATTGGGCTCTGAGGAAATACAGATTGACAAGGAAGAAATGCCAATGCCAACGCATAAGTTTATGAAGGCAAAGCAATGTATTGAGAGAAATTTGGATTCCAAGGACCTGGGTTGGAATCCTGGCTCTGCTACTTGACATCCCTTCCCAGGTTTTTGGTTTGTTTTTTGGAGGGGAGAAGGCAGGGAAATTGGGGTTAAGTGACTTATCCAAGGTCACACAGCTAGTATTAAGTTTCTGAGGCTGGATTTGAACTCAGGTCCTCCTGACTCCAGGGCCAGTGCTCTATTGACTGTACCACCTAGCCACCCCCCTTCCCAGGTTTGAGCTTCAGTTTCTAGAAATATAAAAATGATGTGGTAAATCTAGGTAATCTCTAAGGGCCCTCCCAACTTGAAATTCTATGAGATCCTTATGAAAACCCCTTGGGTCTGACCCTCGATTTCATTGCAATACCAGATATATAGTAGAAGGATCACTAACTCTGGAGTTCTCATACTTTAGAGTTCAAATCTCAGGCTCAAAACTCTGTTTCAAACTTCCTGTATGACCTTGAGTAAGCCATTTAGCCACGTGAGCCTCAGTTTCCTCATCTGTAAATCAACAAATATTTATTAAGCTCTCACTTTGTTCCAGGCATGGGATGTACTGAGCTGGGGATGTACAGGAAGGCAAAAGACAGTCTCTGCTCTCGGGGAGTTCATAGTCTAATGGGGAAGACAAAATGCAAACAACCATGTACAAACAAGATAGATACATGATAAAATGGAGACAACCAACAGAGGAAAGGAATTAGCCTTAAAGGATGTTAGGAAAGGCATCTTAGAGAAGGTGGTATTTTTTTCTTTTTCTTTTCTTTTTTTCTTTTTTAATTAATTTGTTTGTTTCCTTTTAGTTTACAGGATTCAATTCCACAATTCCTTGAGTTTCACATTTTTTCCCCCTCCCTCCTCTCCCCCCCATGGCAGCATATAGTCAAGTATAGGATCTGTAAATACTTTCACATTGTACATTAGTCAGGTTATAAAGACGGATCGTATCAGCTGGAATGAAAAATGGTAAAGAGGACATAAAACCAAATAAGAGAAGGAAAAAGATCAGGTATTTTGCTTCCACCTGGATAAAAACTCAGTTCTTTCCAGTTCTTTCTCTGGATGCACACATGAGAAGGTGGTATTTTTGATGGGATTTGAAGGAAGCCAGGAGAAGGAGATGAAGAAAGAGAGCATCCCAGGCATGGGGGACAATAATAGTAACTAGCATTTATTTAGCACTTCTCTACATTGTCTTCATAAAAATCCTGCGAGTAGGTGTTATTATTATCCCCTTTTTGACAAATAAGGACACTGAGGCTGAAAGAGTCACACAGATAGTAAATATCTTGGGCAGGATTCAAATTGAGGTCTTCCTAACTCCATGTCAACAGTCTATCTATGGCACCACCCATGTGCATAGTGAGAAGGTTGGACTTGATATTTGAGGTTTCTTCCCACTTTAGATCTATGATTCTATAATATTCCTATTATGCTATATTCCGATGACCAGATGCTCATAACCACTTTCCAAGTTTTCCTCTTCTCAGTATTAAGGTAACTTGGGAGATCATATTAGTCATCAGAAGGTTGCTTGGTGAGTCAATACAAGGTCATTAGATGGTTTCATGCAAGTATGGTAGAGCCTGGAGTAGAATACCTGTTCCAACATAAGTCAGTGGCATAACAAGGGTGAGGCAAATAAAGTGCTTGCCTCGGGCACCCAAAGAAGAGAAAATTATATGAAATATGCATGTACCCAAAGATGTTCAAGGAAAAAACCATACAATATATCTATTCTCCAAAGTACTTTGTATTATTATACATAGAAGTATAATTTTGTATTCTCACTTAAAGAGTAAAATTAGGTACTTGTGAATTTGACCTAAGGCCATACCTTCTAATGATAAGATTCTGTTATCTGCCAGGTATGTCATCTTTTCTGCTTACTCAATGCTGGGAGAATACAAGACAGATTCTTAGTGTTAAGCTTTCCTTTTTCACTATTGTAGAAAGAGCACTAATTCTGGAGTCAGGGGACCTTGGTTCAAATCCTGCCTCTGATGCATACTAGGTGGGTTAATCACTTGAACTCCTTGAGTTGTAGCTTTCTCATTTGCAAAAGGAGAGGGCTAAACTAGATAGCCTTGGAGGCCCCTTCCAGATCTATATCTATGCTTCTGTGATTCTCTGGTCACCAAAGCTTTCTGCCATTAAAGCACCTTGACACAAAGCAGGGAGGATAGCTAACATACTGGATGAGAGAGCAGAGATCCCAAAAGATCTTGACAAACTAGAACTTTGGAATAAACTAAGATAAAATGCAATAGAGATGATTGTTAAATATTATACTTGGGTGAAAAAAATCAACTTCATAACTATAAGAATGGGTAACCTATGATTAGTCAGTAGACTGTCTGAAGCATGTAAGTTTTAGTGAACCACAGCTCAATATAAGGAAGCAGTGTGATGTGACAGTCAAAAAAAGTGAATTTAGTCCTTAGTTGTATTAAAAGAGGCAGGGATTCTAGGAATAAGGAGGTGATAGTTCCACTATTTTCTACTTTCATTAGACCTCATCTGGAGTACTGAATTGAGCTCTGGGTATCAGTTTATGAAGGACATGGATAAGCTGGAAAGTATCCAAAGGAGGGTAACCAGAGCCTTGATTCCATGTCATTTGAGGAACATTTGAAAGAACCGAGCATGTTTAGTCTGAACAAGAGAAGACTAAAAGATTCATCATTTGAATGGTTGTCACTTGTTCTTTCTGGTCCTATAGGGCAGGGCCAGGAGAAATGGATATAAGTTGCAAAGAGACCAATTTAGACTTGATATGAAGAAAAATCACCTAACAATTGTTGTTCAGTCTTGTCTGACTCTATGTGGTTTTCTTGGCAAAGATACTGGAGTGGTTTGTCATTTCCTTCTCCACTGTGTCCTGATTTTATAGATGAGGAACTGAGGCAAACAGGGTTATATGACTTGGCCAGGGTCACACAAGTATCTGAAGCCAGATTTTAATTCAGATCTTCCTGACTCTAGGCCCAGTGCTCTATCTACTGTTTCACCTTGCTGCTCTAACAATTAGAGCTGTCCAGAAGTGGAATGGGTTACCGTAAAAGAAGATGGTTTCAGGGCAGCTAGGTGGCACAGTACATAGAGGACCTGCCCTGGAGTCAGGAGGACCTGAATTCAAATCTGGTCTCAGACACCTGATATTACCTGTGTGAGCCTGCACAAGTCACTTGACCCTGACTGCCTCATCCAGAGAGAGAGAGAGAGAGAGAGAGAGAGAGAGAGAGAGAGAGACAGATAGAGACAGAGACAGAGAGAGAGAGAGACATAGAGAGAGACAGAGACAGAGAGAGAATGGCTTCCTTTTCCTTGGAAGTTTGGTAGCATTTGGGCTACCACTTGTATGGATTAGCCACCAAGGGCCCTTCCAACTCTCAAATTCTGTGATTCTCATTTTAAGATTCACTTTCTGGTGGCAGGTAGCTTTTAAAGGAATATCCTCATTTTAGGAAGGCTCTTTAAGTCTTTCTCAAAACACTCTGGTCTTAACAGCCCAGTTATAAACCATACTTGACAGAGAAGAACATATGTATAACTACATTTCAGAGGGTAACATTTTTAAACTTTGTGCCACACTGTTTGCATGTGTTCCCACTTCCTTTGCCCCAAATGGTGTACTGCTTTCTTCCTTGAAAGAATAAGAGAAATCTGATGAAAACACAAGTTTAGGTCTGAAGTCAAATTCACTGACCTACAGTTTGCAGGTTCTACTCTCTTCTTTTTTCATAAAATCAGTCACATCATTTGCTCTTCTCTATTCTCACAGTATGTCTCCCATTTTCCTTGGTCTTTCAGGACCCTGCAAAAACAATAATAATAATTAGCATGTATATGGAGATTTAAGTTTTTCAAAGCACTTTACAAATGATATCTCAGCTGATCTTCACAACAACCCTGGCAGGGAGGCGCTATTAATATCCCCATTTTACAGAGAGGCTAAGAAAGATTAAGTGACTTGCCCAGGGTCTCACAGCTTGGGAGTATATGAGGCAGAATTTGAACTTCCTAATTCCAAGTCAAGTGCTCCTAGCCTTGGAGACTGCTGGACTTGGCCTTCCTGACTCCAATACTTAGCTGCCTCCTGGTTTTCTGCCTTGAAATCAAAGGCAATTCTGTTGTCTTTTCTAATCCAAAGGTCATTTCTCCTCAGCAGAGAATATAGAAACATAATAACAACTCCAGAAGATTGTAGAATAGTAAGTTGAACAGCAATGCCTTCTCTATATCATCTGCTATCATCCTCTCCACTAACATTGGTTCTAGTTCTATTATACTTAGCTGTGTAGAGACTGTATTCTCCCAATAGAATCTAAGCTCTTTGAGAGGAAGGGCTATTCATTTTTGGTTTCCTATACTCAGTGTCTAGCACAGTGCCTTGCTCAGAGTAGGTATAGAGACTGCCAAATAACCAATGATTTTGTTGCTGAAATTTATTCATAATAAAGGGAGACTAAAAAACAAAAATTGGCACATGCCAACTTCACCTAGCCCTTTGGCTCTTATCACTTCAGATTTATGTTTAATGCAAATAGGAAGAAACATGGGAGCTGCGGGAAGTCTTGTGTCCTGTGGGGTTCTGTTGGGGTAGAGTACTCAAATGTGTTTTGGTGATTCTGACTGACAACTGGGGACTTAAGAGTTTAAAGGAAATTTATAATTTCAAGTCAAATAACTGGCTTGGCTCAGGACTTTGGATCGGGCACCAGTAGAGAGAGAGAGAGAGAGACAAAGCAACAAACAACAAGCTTCCCTCGGGACTTCTGGTGGCTTTTGCTGGCTGTCCAGCTAAAGGAATGGCTCAGAGACTTCAGCTATGCACTAAAAGGTCTTTAGCTGTCCCTAACCAGTGGCTTCTTCCTGGCTGAACAGGAAGACAGGAAGCCCAGGAGACGCGAAGTTCTATTCACTTAACTAAATTGCCTTCTTAGTGTTACTGCTGGGGACATGGAAGACGCAATCCATCTTTGGGCATGTTCAGTTCGCCTATCACGAAGCTCCCAAAGAGCGCACACAGGCGCGTTGGGGGGAGGGGAAGGGGGTAGTCTCCTGGATTGGCTGAGAGTGCCTTTGAAAGTAGTGCAGTTGCGCTATTCTCCTTCTTTTCCCACAGCCCTTAGGCAGTCCCCTTAGCTGTAGTGTTCACCTTCAGGCGGAAACAAATAACACAAGGCAGAAACAAATATCCCCAGGCTCATTCCTAGGCATGGGGAGGGAAAGCTTCCAAGGCTGTTCACGAACTCCAGGAGCACAGTTGAAGCACAGGCCAAGAAGATGGTGGCAAGAGAGTGAATGGCACACTCTCCCCAGCTTTTAAAGACCAAGGCAGCCAATCAAAGGAGGCTGCCTCACCCACGTGGTCTGGAGGCCTCGGGTTCCACGTTGCGGACTCTAGGCTTACTCCAAAGCTGGGTTACAAAAATAAGGTGTGGACTTAGGGCAGCGCGTGCTTAGTGCCATAAGGGATGAAAGCTCTGGGCAGTCAGAGGAGTGGCAGGTCATCTTACAGGGGCGATCAGAGTTTTTAAATTCCCGTTTTCCCCATGGAGTAGGCTTATCATGGAAGAGAAGCTTTGTGGCTTTATGCTCCCCATTAGTCCATCAGCACAGAGCCACGGAAGAGTGCAAATGGAGAGCAAAGAAAGGTGG
The DNA here is from genome assembly GCF_028583685.1 of Petaurus breviceps papuanus. Classification (NCBI taxonomy): domain Eukaryota; kingdom Metazoa; phylum Chordata; class Mammalia; order Diprotodontia; family Petauridae; genus Petaurus; species Petaurus breviceps. The sequence continues at coordinate 21,818,872 of NW_027187359.1, read as the reverse complement.
CCGCTGCTGAATGAAGACGTTTTGGTGATAATTCAAATAGCAGTGACTGGAGGCAAGTGTTGAGCCTCAAAAGAAATGATCCAATGTGAATCTTTGTACTTTCGATTTTCCATTGCAATTTAATGTGGCCCCACCTCGTAGTAAGCAATGGGAATAGATCTGTGTTTGTGCTGCCCCTAGACTGCTCTGCTTTCCCCAGTTTTATTATAAACAAGAGATAGGGATAAAGAGTGGGCATGTGAAAGCTAGAATGAAGGCCAGCAGGGAGGCTTTCTGACCCTCTGGTCAGTTGGGAAGCGCAGTTGACTAGGGTGCAGTTCTCTCCCCACATACCACTGACCCTTGTCATAAATATGGAAAACCCTCAGTGGTATGTGAGGAGAGAACTGCAGGAGTGAGAATAAGCAGGAAATCTGAGAGCAAAAACTAAATGAAACAAGTAACCGGGGCTCAGGCTCCTCCTCTGTCAATGAAGGCATTGGACTAGATACATTTAACAAGCTGCTACTCTATGTAGTATGCTATGCTGTGCTGTGTAAAAGACACAGTCCCCACCTTCCAAAAGCTTTCATTCTACCATGATGATCTCTAAGTCCTTTTCCAACTCTTAACATTTTCTGTTCTATGGGGGACCTATTGCCTTAAAGGAAAGTGAAAGAATGACACATAAGTATTTACTCTGATCTGAGCATTCAAGTCCCTCCACAATCTGGCTCCAGCTGATCTTTCTGGCTTTTCCTCATGTTGTTCCCCTTCACCTTGACATTGCAGATAAACTGGACCCCTCTCCAGCTCTCATTCTTGTCCTGCTTTCTCCTATTTCTTTGTGTTTGTTCTTGCCATCCTTCATGCCTTGAATGTACTCCTCATTCTCATTTTCATTTCCTGTCTCCATCTGTTGAAGTCTCTCCCTCGTTCATGGCCTAATTAAAATATCACTTCCTTAGAGATGCTTTCTTTAGAACTTCTCTTGTAGCTTAATGTGATTCCTTCCTCCTCAAGTTTCATTTTACCTGGATCTTTCCTTTGCACTGATCTCATTTCTCTTCTACCAGAGTTATGTCAATTTTTCTCACCAGTTCGAGGACAGGACCTATCTCATACCTAGCTTTGTATCCCTAGCACCTAGCACCCTGTAGCGGCAAGCACCCCAAGTGTCCTCAGGGTTTGCCGCCACCACAGGTTCTTGGATCTGCTTTGATAAAGGAAAGCAACTCAAAATGGGTTAACAAGCTTACTTTAATGAGTCAGACATATATCGTTTACCTTGTTCAGGGGAAAAAGGTCAGCACCCCGAACCTCAAAGTATACAGGCAGAATTATCAAGACAGAAACAGATCAAGTAGACAGATTTCCAAACTGTCCAACCATTACATCCATAACAAATCAGCATCTGGGTTTTTCAAAGCCGGGGGCCTCTCAACAACGGCTTCCCAGAATTCAGATCAAATCACAGAACACTTCTCAAAGTGAGTCCCAAAACAAAGCTACACATCAGGGCTTATATAGCCTTCTCCTGGCTCAGAGAATGTAACAACCTTATTGACCCACTGGCCAATCAAAAAGTATCTACTGAAAAACAAGCCTCCCTCCCCAGGCTTCTGGTGCACTTTAGGCTAGGGGCAGGGAAGATCTTCCAAATTTGCATTCCCATTACACACCCCTTGTGCGTACTTAATAAATGTTTGTTCAGTTAGTTCATTTTCATTTAATTTAGTCAATACTGTAGTAGTTGGAATGAAGTAGACAACTAAAGGTTAGGTGTAGGAGGTGGGGTGGGAAGTGTCTGGAGACAAAACAAAAAATCAGAATTTCTTAGAGTACTGGACTTGGAGTCAGGAAGATGTAAGTTTGAATTTTGTGTCAGAGACTTACTAGCTGTGTGACCCTAGTCAAGGCACTTACCTTCTCTCAGCCTTAGTTTCTTCATTTTACAAATGAGCATAATAATAGCATCTACCTCCCAGGGTTGTTGTGAGGATCAAGTGAAATAATATTTGTAAAGTGCTTAGCACAGTGCCTGGTACTGGCACAATGCTTTAATGGATGCTAATTTCTTTCCTTCTTACCTGTTTTTCTTCTATCATAGATGTAGATGTAGAAGAGACTTCAGAGGCCATGAGGAATCCTAGACGCAGGGAAATGACATGAGAAACCCAAGGTCTCACAGGCAGTAAGAATAACTTCCATTCCATTTAAATCTTCAGGGATTACAAAGTCCTCTCTCTATATTGTCTCATTTGATCTTCAAAATGCTATAAATATTATTGTCTCCATTTTAAAGGAAACTGTATATATAAATATTATTGTTTCCATTTTAAAGGAAACTGTGACTTAGATTGGGGAAGTGATTTACTATACAATATGTACATATTGTTGTCCTTCATACTTGAAGAGGACCAAAATGACATCACGATGTTGAGATCAATGCACAGTGTGTCCAACTGTGGCTAATCAGAAACAATATGAGTTTGGAAGGCTCTACCACAGTTTGGGCACAAATAGTCTGTATGAACATTTAGAGAAGAGATATTCCTAAATTTGTTCATCTCACATTTCTTTTGAGCTACTGCAATTCTGCTTTGCTCACAGGGCACAGTGCCTACTTTGATGTGGACATACTATGCTGGATGGTCCCATGCCAGTGTCTCCCATGTCTCACAATCAGTACCAAAGAACTCTTTAGAAAACAAAATAGGCCAAATGGAAAAAGAGGTACAAAAGCTCACTGAAGAAAATAATTCCTAAAAAATTAGAATTGGATAAGTAGAAGCTAATGACTCAATGGGACTTCAAGAAACAATAAAAACAAGTCAAAAGAATGAAAAAAAATAGAAGAAAATGTGAAATATTTCACTGGAAAAACTCTGATCTGGAAAATAGATCAAAGAGATAATTTAAGAATTATTGGACTACCAGAAAGCCATGAACAAAAAAAGAGCCTAAATGTGATATTTCAAGAACTGATCAATTATGATTTTCTAGAACCAGAGGGTAAAATAGAAATGGACAGAATTCACCCTTCTCCTCTTGAAAGAGACCCCAAAATGAAGATTCTTAAGAATATTATAGCCAACTTTCAGAGCTCCCAGGTTAAGGTAAAAATATTGCAAGCAGAAAGAAAAAAAAATTCAAATATTGTAGAGCTACAGTTAGGATCACACAAGATTTAGCAGCTTCCACATTAAAGTAGTGGAGGCTTTGAAATATGATATTCCAGAGGGTAAAAGGAGCTAGGATTACAACCAAGAATAACCTACCCTGTGAAACTGACTATAATTCTTCAGGGGAAAAAAATGGGTATTTTATTAAATAAGGATTTTAAAGCATTCCTGGTGAAAAAACAAGAGCTGAATAGAAAATACAACATTCAAACACAAGACTAAAGAGAAGCATGAAAGAGTATCAATGGAATTAAACTGTTTACATTCCTGTATGGGAAGATGATACATGTAACTCCTAAGAACTTTATCATTATTAAGGAAATTAGGAAGAATCTGTGTAGACAGAAGGTGTGAGTGTGATTTGATTTTGTTGGGATGCTCTCCAAAAAAAGAATGTAGGGGTGAGAAAGAAGTATTCTCTGGGAGACAGGCAAAGTGAGATGTAGAATTGGACTAATTTTCTCACATAAAGGAGATGCACAAAGAAGAGGCTTTATAGTGGAGGGGAAAATGGGGTAGGATAGGCTTGATCCTCACTTTCATATTAGTCATATCAGAATTAGTTCAAAGAAGAAAGTATATTTGTGTGTATGTGTGCATGCACGTGTGTGTGTGCGTGTGCGTGTATATACATACACACATTTAATTCAGCATAGAAATCTATCTTACCCAACAGGGACATAAGAAGGGAAAGGGATAAGAGAAATGGAGGAGGGATGATAAAGGGGAGGGTGGATTGAGGGAGGCAGTGGTCAGAAGCAAGACAGACTTGAGGAGAGACAGGATAAAAAGAGAGGGAGGGAAGGATATATGTCTTGGTTTCAGAAAAAAATGGCAAGATGTATATGAACTGTTGCAGAGTGAAGTGAGAAGAACCAGGAGATCATTGTGCATTATAACAGCAATGTAGTAATGATGATCAAGTGTGAAAAACTTGGCTACTCTTATCAATACAGTGGTCCAAGACAATCCCAAAGGACTCATGATGAAAAAAATGCTGTCTATCTCCAGAGAGAGAACTGATGAATTCAGTGCAAATTGAAGTATAATTTTTCACTTTTTTAGGTGATATGACTAATATGAAATGATGTTTTGAATTATTTCACATGCATAACTGATATAATATTATTTGTCTTCTCAGTGGGTGGGGGGCAGATGAGAGGAAGGGAGAGAATTTGGAACTTAAAATTTAAAAAGAAAAGAACACTAAAAATATTTTTTTTAAAAAGAAAGTTCCCATGAGATTATGGAACACTGAAGAAACCAATCAGGTTGGAAGGAGGGTGTGAGGAACCAAGCCAGATCAGAAGACCTTGCATTAATTTAACTTTCATCTTGTCAGTGGGGAACCATTGAAGGTTAATGAGTAAACAATTAAATGAACAAGTAGAGAGACATTAATAATAGTCCACACTTATAAAGTACTTCCTTCACAATAATTTGTAAGATAAGGCAGTATAAATATTATTACTCAGTCTTACAGATTAGGAAACTGAGGCCCAAAAAGGTTTGGTGGCTTGCCTATGACCATACAGTAAATGTTGGATCTGGAATTCCTACCCTAGACTCCTGATTCCAAGTTGCTAAGGCAGTACAGATTTGTAACAATCATAGACAAAGGCAGGTGTGAGGGGCCAGGAAGCCAGGAAAAAGGTTGATACTGACTAAGCCAAGTGCACTTGATATGTGAAAATCAGATCAAAAGGGTGAGAGGGAAGACAGAAGGAATTGGGGAGAACTTAACAGATTAGGAGTAAAAGGAAATTTTCCTTCTCTCAAAGAAATGTGGAAAATGTAGAGTGGGGGAATTGGAACTATAGGGGTATCTAGTTGACAATTCAGAAGATTTAGAGCTGGAAGAAATCAAAGAATCATTTAGTCCAATACCTTCTTTTTATAAATGAGAAAACAGCTTATCCCTCTTTAACTCTTCACTTTCTCATTCCCCCACTCATATACAATTAATTACCAAGTTTTGTTGAGTCTGTTTCCTCAACATCTCTTGCCCCTGGCCTGTTCTCCCTACCCCACAACCACTTAAATTTAGTCCACCATCACCTCTTGCCTGGATTATTTACTTATATGTGAAGAGAAAAAATCATTGTGGAAGAGGGGTCTACCTTCCTCACCAATGTCTGCTAACCAACTGTCACCAAAAGGCCTATAGGTACAGGAGCATTGGGAGTGGCAGCACCCACCTAGACCACTAGTCCTGTTTCCAGTCTATTCCTCACAGCCATCATCTGAAGAAGCAGTTCTTGTAGAGAAAGGGCCAGCCATCCCTACCAGTTGCTAATCAACTGTTACCCACAAGACAGGTGAGCCAGCCTAGCTAAGATTACAAGGCACCCTGAGGGAGAGACATGAGGCATTATGTACCAGGCAAGTCAAACTGCCCCATCTACCACCTTGGCCATAATCCTGGGAAGCAACCCCTGAGGAGATACAACCTAACAACTCCTTCTGCAGCTGCTACAACCACAGCTACTAATGACTTAGAATAGAAAATCTTGCCACAAAAGTCCTTGGCAGTGAACATTAGAAACTGTTATGATTTTATCAATGGAAATTGCATTAAAGAAAAAGCATTGTCATCTGTTTTGCTGCTACCTTCTAAGGACTATGGGACCTTTCTATATAACTTGCAGTTGAATTCTTCCATATGTGTTTTCTCCTCCATTATAATATGAACTGCTTGAGAGCAGGGTACTGTCATATTTTTCTATTTTTATCCCCAGCAATGAGCACAGTGCTTTATACACAGTGATTAATGGCTTTTTCATTTATTCATTCATTCTGAATTGGTTCCCCTTTATCCCGTCTCTCTCCTTTTTAATCCATCTTCCACATAGCTGCCAAATTGATATTCCTACTCCCCTGCTAAAGTAGCTTGAATCTTCCCCCATTACCTTACAGATAAAGTACCAATACCCATTTGGCATTTAAAACCCATCACAATCTAACACCAGTCTTATCTTTCTAGACTGATTACTCCCCCTCACCTACATTCTAGCCAAACTGACCTGACTGCTGTTCCCTATAGGTAACATTACACCTTTCACTTTCATGCTTTTACACAGTATCTATCCCTCTTGCCTACAAACCTCTTATTCCTCAGCACTGTCTTTTGGAACCACTAGCTCCCCTCAAGGCTCAATTCAGTGTCATCTCCTTCAAGAAACCTTTGCTGATTGTCTCAATTGTTGGAATCCTCACTCCAAATCCTTGTGGATAGTATAAACTTTAAGCAGAGAAAACATTGCAACACCACCTCTTACTTTAAAAAGATAAAGTATCTCTCTAATCTTACTTTTCCAGGGACCTGCTACATCTGACCCTGAGAGTTCAAGGGGTACCCTAAAGGGTTGGGATTGTGTCTCTTCTCTAAAACATCAATGAGAACTAGTTGTGTTCTCTCCCACTTCTGTTACCAGTAACTGTCCTCAATTCCACTTAACCACTTAACATTAATGTGCTTTTACAAAGGGATATTAACTTCAAAGATATATCAATAACAAAAGTACATACATTTCCTCTCAATATCTTAGGGCCATACTGTCCACTATACTACCTCAGTTTTTGGAGAGAGTAGGTTCAGAATTGTTGCTCCATAGCTTTGGCCCCACCAAGTTCACATCCAGATGCTACATGACTGCTGGATGAGTCCTCATCTCAGTCACTACAGGACTGAGTTCAGAAATATACCTTTTGGTATTGATGCTAGGCTGGCTGAAAAACCTAGCATGGATATAGTCTCTTCAAATCCTAGACTTTAGGTAGCTCCTGGAATCCAGGAAGCTCATTTTCTTGACCTTTTGAAAGTCATAGGGTCATAGTCTCTGATCCATTCAACTTTAATGGAAAAGAACAAATGCTGAGGCAGAGGACTGATGTGCCTCAGAGGGGAGAAGGCCAATATAGCATTGTCTTAACACACCAGCAAGTAGTTAAACCAAAAGTAAGCAGCTGAAAGCAATAGCTGAAGCTCTGGTGGGCTAGTGCTTCTGAAGTCTCTCCCAGTTCTAAATATGTTCTAAAGTCTCTCTGAGGTACTTCCATTATACGGGAGTCTCCTAGAAGCAGATTTCTCAGCCTCTCTCATATGATCAGCAGCATCAAAGGCACTCACAGTGCATGTGAGCCAGAATCTGGAGGTGGCAGAGGCTACAGCCTAAAGGCACTTAGTAGACGCTATCCATCCAGCAAAGCAGTATCTGGCCAAGCAGTATCCTGCAGAGACTCTAAGAATGATGGAAACAGACCCAACTAATAGAGACGAGGGAGCAGACGCTGCTGGCACAGCTCAGTAACATCTGTTGTAGACATGAGTGTTATTGGAGTTTTCCCTCCATATGTGTGCTTTAGCCATATGTTCCTAATGTTTGTATATGTACCCCCCCCTATAAGTACCCACTTTTTCTGCTGATCTGTTTGTATTTTGCAGGAGAACATGCTCTAGATCTGTGCAAGAAATGTTTTGTTGCTATGTTTCTTAGTACAGTATTTCATGAAATATTGTTTTAAACTAATTGTGGCTTCTAGCTTGTTATTAAAGGTAAATGTGGGCCATCACCAGTCATCTTGACTTGCCACTGGACTCTGATGACTCTGGAGGAGAGAGTGAGGCTGAGGACTTTGCACAGCTGTATGTCACTTAAATCCATTTCACTTGCAAGTCAAGACATCACCCTCCTGATGCTGTTGGTCTTCTTTGAAAATGAAGGATGAACAACAACAAAAACAAAGGTAAATGCATTTGTGGGAGCTTGTGAGTTATGTTTTTTATAGGACATGGACCGACAGAATACTTTGAACCTGGGGTAGCCATCTCTTGGGAGACTTGCTCTGCAAAAATCTGTGGGTGTGCCTAGACGCTACACTTAAAAGAAGGTGAAAAGCTTTGGAATGAAGTTGCAGCCAGTAGATTTTTCAGTATTGCCGATTTTTCATACCTGTGAGCAAATCCTTCAAAATGACTAGTGTCTGAGGAGAACGTTCCACCTCAAACTCAACATGGCCCAAACCATGATTATTATTTTTCCTCAAAAAATTGTTCATCCTTCTAATTTCATTATTTCTGCCTGTGGCACAAAGATTCACCTCGTCTCCCATATTCAAAGAGCTGGAGTTACCTTCAACTTTTTCCTGTTCCCCAATTTTTGTACCTCCCCAGCTACTCTGGGCAAGACACTTAAACTCAATTTGCCTTAGTTTCCTCGTCTATGAAAACAATTATAATAATAGCACCTACCTCTCCGGGTTATTATGAGGATCAAATAAGATAATAATTGTAAAATGCTTAACACAGTATCTAACACATAGTAAGTGCTATATAAATGTTAGATACTTTTATTATTATTGTTTCCTATTAATTCCACATGGATAATATTTCTCTCATCTATTCTTTCCTGTCTTGCTCCCACAGGAACTCAGACTTTTATTTTTACTTCCCTGGACTCTTGCAATAACTTCTTAGTGATTCTTTCTGCTTCTGTTCACCTCTCTTCTTCTTTCTTTATGCATTCTTCTGCTCAAAAATCTTTGATACCTCACTATTCTTTACCAAGTAGAGTTCAAACTCCTTAGTCTGATACTTAAGGCCTTCCACAATCTGGTATCAACTGATCCTTCCTGACTTATCTCATATTTACTTTTCTCCCACTCTCTAAGCACTGCCAGACTGCCCCTTCATCACATGATATTCTTTCCCACCCTTGTGCCTTTGACCAAACTATTTCATTGGCCTCTTTACTCATTGGATTTTTATACAGCCTTTAAGTGAAGCTCAAATCCCAACACCTTTGTGAAGTCTCCCTTTAGTCTCTAGTCCTGTCACTAATGGGGGTAGCTAGGTGACACAGTGAATAGAGCACTAAGCCTGGAGTAATGAAGACCTGAGTTCAATTCCAGTCTCAGATACTTAGTAACTGTATAACGCTGGGCAAGTCAGTTAACCCTGTTTGCCTCAGTTTTCTCATTTGTAAAGTGAACTGGAGAAGGAAATGACAAACCACTCCATTATCTTTGCCAAGAAAACCCCAAATGGGGTACGGAGAGTTGGACATGACTGAACAAGAAACTATCACTAATGAGCTGCCTCTTTAACCTGTGAGGCCCAAGTTCCTAACCTGTTTCTCTAATGCATTTTTTCATGTAATGTTGTGATTTATAGTTATCTTACTCTGTCTTATCGCCTTATTAGGCTAGGAGCTATAGGAAGGCAGGGACTAAGTTACAGGATAATAGATTTAGGTTGGAAAGGACCTTAGAATTCATCTAGTGCTAGGGTGTCAAACACAAATAGAAACAGGGGCCTCTCTAAATAAGGATCTCTGTGGTTCCCATATGGACTTGGAAAGCCATATGTTAACATTATCCATGTTCTATTGTATTTTTATTTTGTTAACTCTTTCCCAATTGCATTTTAATCTGGTTCCTGTACAACCTTCTCTTCACTAGAGTTCAGACAGGGAAGGGGTGTTACCTTAAAGCAATAGTTGTCAAAGTGTATTCCGGGAACCCTGGGAGTTCCAGAATTTGACAGCTCTGATCTAGTCCAAATCCCTCATTCCACAGAGGAGGGAACTGAGGCTCAGAGAGGTTAAGTCACTTGGCTGAGGTCACACAAATGTTAAGTATCAGAGGCAGGATGTGAGCTCAGGTATTCTGACTCCAAATTCGGCACTCTTTCCACTGTCCTGCGAGTCTTAGTTATACTTTTTCATCCAGTCAATAAACATGAATTGTACTTGTTATGTGCCAAGCATTGTGCTGTGTGCTGGGATACCAAGAAAGGTAAAGAATAGTCTGTGCTCTCAAAGAACTCACAGTCTAACATGCAAATAAATAGGTACAGTCAAATTATAGGCAGGATAAATTGGAAATAATCAAGAGAAGGAAGGCATTAGGACTAAAAAGGCTTGTAGAAGGTGAGATTTTGAAAGAAGCCAGGAGGTAGAGATGAGGAGGGAAAGCAAAGGGGCTCTGCACATAGTAGGCACTTGTTGGATAGAAATGCATTGAATAAAAGTAGAATGGCCCCTTCCATTCAGGGAGGAGGGAGGAAGATGTTGCCCTGGGAGAAAGCTACCATTTCCTCCAAAGGGAGGGCCAAAATCCTAAACTGTCACAAGATTGGGAAATAAATACTAATTTGCCAAGAGGGAGACTTCTTGGTCTTCAAATCAAAACCTGTTTCATAATTTTGCATTTCCAATAAATTCCTTAATTAAAAAGATATGCATTAAGTGCCCTGTGCTTAGGGCTATGGGATTTGAAAAATTTAGGAAAGTTAGCCTCTGCTCCCTAAGAGTTTCCCCATTGAATTATTTGCTAAAACAAGTTAATGTTTCCCTTTTAAGAGATAAACTATCAAATTTCTATAACTTTGTCACTATCCAATTAAACTTCCATCAAAATGATCCTTTTAATTGGGACAGATAAGGGACAGTATTGATTTAAAGCTCTGATATCTTAGATGCCAGGGTTCAAAGTTAGACTCTCAGTCCCTTATCTTATCTAGAGTGCAGACAGAGAAGTCATGTTACCTTGGAATAGTGGTTGTCAAAGTGTGTTGTGGAGACCCTGAGGGTTCCTGAAACCCTTTTAAGGAAGACTCTAAGGTCAAAATTATGTTTATAATAATGCTGAAATGTTTTAATTTCTGATATAATGAATATCAATAGAGATAACTCACATAAACAAAATTTGGGGGGGGGTCCTCAATAATTTTTAACAACATAAAGGCATTCTGGGATGGAAATGTTTTGAGAACTACTCCCTTAGAGTCTAATTGAGATGAAAGAAGGGGCTTCTAGAAGAAGTCAGCCATCCTCTTTGGGACTCTGTACAGGTAAGGGATGCCCCATCAGGGAACTAAAATTTGCCTACTAAAGAAAGTGTCACAGTTAGTCTCACAGAATCCCAGAGGTGGAAAGAAAAAGACTATCTAGTCCAACTTTCCCTCATTTTACAGAGAAAGAAACTGAGACCTAAAGGTGAAATGCTTTGTCCCATAGCTATTTATTTATTGCTTGAAGGTTTGCAAAGTGCTTTACTTATATTATCTTAGTATTTCTGCATAACAATCCTGTAAAAATGAAGAAACTGAGGCTGAGGTAAAGTGATTTGCCCAGGGCCACACAGCAAGCAGGTGTCTGAGATAGAATTTGAACTTGGGTCTTCCTAATTCCAAATCTAGCCATGGTATGACCTAACTGTCTCTAAGTGCCCACATTCATAGGAAGTAGTCAGTTTGAAAAGTTAGTCTTTTAAGTTCAAGTCCAGGTCTCTTTCCACTATACCACATTGCTTCTAACACTGAACTAAAATGGAGGAAAGCATAGACTATGGCATGATTATTACATTAAAAAAACTGAATTTTAAATTCTACCAACTCTTATTAAGTGCCTATTATGGTGATACAAAGGCAAAAACATAATAGTCCATTTTCTAGGAGCTTACTTTCTGGGAGGAGGAAGAGATATAATACAGGTACGACATATATCCAGAGAAGTATATTACCAGGTGATTTGAAGAGGGAGAGAGACTGAGGGGGTCAAAGGTGGGGAATCCGTGATCAACCTTTCATTGAAGAAATGTAACCAAAGCTGAGTCTGGAAGGATTGCATAACTTCTGAGAGCCAGAGACCACAGGAAAAATCTAAAGTTGGAAGGGACCTTGAAGTCGTCTAGTACTAAGTGAAGGCATGGAGGTAGGGGGATGGGATGTTTGTTGAACCAGGACTTTATTAGCTGGAACACAGGATTGATAAAAGGGAATACCATGTTATATGACTTCAAAAGATAAGAACCACATAATCGTATGATTCATTGGGCACCAGGGCCCAACCCAGCTAATAAAACTGAAATACCATGATACAGTAATTAGGAGATTAGAAGCATGAGGAAAAAGCAAGAGTGAGGAGTGGTGGGCCTCACGTGTATAGTGTATATTGTGAAGGGACTAACATTATGTGATTTGAAGGGAGGCTGAATAGTATCTCTAGCCTCATTTCCCCTGACATATCTCCAAGGAAGACTTTTTATTCCTGCCAGAGAAGAAGCAGGAAAGGGCACTCTGCTCTCCTCATAGAGATGAGGGGGAGGGATGGGCTAGAAATATATCTATATACTCCTTTTAATATTAATCACTTAGGGAATATGATTGAGTTAAAGGGTTTTTTTTTTTTGCTTTGTCATTTTTTAGGGAAGGGGGACCTCAGGACAAAGAGAATTCTTTATTAAAAGTATATCAAAGTAGAAACACATTGACTGGCAGTTCACTGGAGATTAACAGTGGCTTCAAGATGGAGCTAATATTTATTGTTTATGTCAAGTCCTGAAATAAATCAAAACCATGAGTTGAAGAATAAAGCATCTTTAATTGAGGTAACAGGGTAGCAAACCTGCCCCCCTGGGGGATATCCAGTGGATTTTCCAATCAAGGAGAGCCATGAAAAAATTTTTATCATTTTAGGAGGAGGTAGCAAGGCCTGGTCATGAGATCACAGTGGCCCTTGACACTCTGGGCAAGGAAATACACTTCATTCTAGCTATTTTTCCCTTTGTGCCATGAATCCCACTAGAAGGGGACAAAGACAACAGAAGTCTAGGTCTAGCTTGAGCTGGGCTCCCCACAAAGCAACATTCCTGGGTGGGAGCACCTGGCATGGTTCAGCTCAACCTAATCTCATTATCCTAAAAGTATCAATGTAATGTAAGGACATTACTGGAATTTTGACATTGCCAGGATGACTAAGGGTTAGGCAGTCCATATTACAATTTGCTGTCATTACATTAACAATTATATTAACAGTTTTGTCAATAATTTTGGGTAATGAGATAAAAACAATTTGGATAGGTCCATGTCAGTAAAAGGGCGTGGGCTATTACATCTTAGTTCCTCCCCAAGGTATCAAGTTCATGACAATTTCTAGGTACAAATAGGTTGGCGGGGGAGGGAGGGAGGAATGACTTTCTACCTGATGACACCAGCTAATACAAAGCTACAAACTGGACGGTGGCTCCCCCCAACACTAATTGACGCCAGATCTAGGAACAATGAGTCACTGAGTCAGCAGCTTTCTTTCTGGTTTTTTTTTTTGAAAGCAACTTTCAATAAAGGTAGACATAGGAGAATATATGCCAGACGATACAAAATGAAGAAGCTCTCCTATTAGGAAAGAGGTAACTCAACTCAACCAAGAGAGAATGTCCTTGATCTCACCCTAGGAGAAAACTCTCTGAAGTCTCTTGAGTAGCAAGCTGAGAATAGGGACATGATGGACATACTCTCTGCTCTTCTCGTATCTTGTCACAATTGTTTTCTTCAGCATCCTGAGGCAGATTTGCCCTTTTCCATCTTCTCTCTGGAAGATGGAAGATGACTGGATACTACATTGGAAGACTCTTGTTTAAAGAATACCGAAAGAGGGACTGACAGAGAATTGATTCTTACAGGGGCGACTAGGTGGCACAGTGAATAGAGCACTGGCCCTGGAGTCAGGAGGACCTGGGTTCAAACCCAGCCTCAGACACTTAACACTTACTAGCTGTGTGACCTTGGGCAAGTCACTTAATGCCAATTGCCCTCTCCCCCAAAAAAAGCAAAACAAACAAAAAAAAAGAATTGATTATTACTTCTCACTAACTGCTATGACCCTCATACAGGCAGGGCCTTCATCTTCACCAATATGGAGAAAGTCCCAAACCAATGAACTTTGGGACAGGTGTCACACAAATAACAGCTTCTTTCCTCAAACACATATTCCTTCTGATATATTCCTCCTATAGCTACAGAACAACTACACCTATAGAAAAAAAAGGAAAATATAAGCAACATTGACCTCAAGTCCTTAAAGGATGGACTAAATTGAGCTTGCATTGAGAAATAGCCCTGCTAAGACAGCTCCTCAAATTCCCTTTCTTCTCTAAGAAGTCTCCCCCATTATAATGAGGATTCAAAAGGCTGTAAAATTCTTGAAGGCAAGGCCTGGTTCACTTTTTGTTTCCCTAGCACTTAGTAGTTTTGGTGTGTAATAAGCATTTAACAAATGCTTGCTGGCTGATCAGTTGATTGACTGATCTTAATCCTGGGAACTGTTTGATTTTAGGGACACAAAGAGCTTATTTGTCAAGAGAATGAAAGCCTAAGTGATTCACCATGTAAAGCAACACAAGATTTTTAAGTTCCAAAGGGAATGAGGTGATAGTCCTTTTGTCCACTACCTTTGTATAGAGTACTGTGTTCAGTTCTGGGAACCACATTTTAGGACAAAATGTGTGGATGAAAATGATACTGCTAAAAAACTTCACTAAGGATTATGAAGTCTTGAACAACTGGCCAAAGAAATTGAAAGGGGATAGCAGATTGGTGGGTAGTGATAGATACACCAAAAAAAGGACATCAATAAAACATTTTTAATGCACAAAAGAAAACCAAAAAGATCTTAAGGGGAACACAAACAGAACAATTTTGTTAAATTTTATATATCCATAGATGAATGTATATATTCCCATAACACTCCCCCCCCCCCGCACACACACATACTCTTTCTTTATAAAGCACAGCATTTAGACTTTCTAGTTCACTCTGCACTTTACATCTACAGCTCTATTTGATTTCTTTTTTTTTTCATTTTTCAAATGCTTTATTAACTTCTGATTTACATCATTCATTTCTACCAGATTTTGAGTTACAAATTTTCTCCCTATTTTTCCCCCTTACCCACCACCCCAAAATAGCAGTCCCAAAGGATATCCCCTCCTCCAATCTGCTCTCTCCCATATCTTCTCCCATACCCCCTTCAACTTTTCCAGTAGGGCAGGTGGATCTCTATGCCTCAGTGCCTGTATAATTTATTCCCCAATTACATGTGAAATAGTATTAACAGGGGTGGCCAGGTGGCTCAGCGAGTAAGAGCACTGGCTCCAGTGTCAGGATGACCTGGGGATCAAATCTGGGCTCAGATACTTAGCACCACACCCAGAAATAACTGGCCGTGTAACCTTGAGCAAGTTACTTAATCCTGATTGCTTAAAAAATAGTATTAATAACAATTATATATATATATATATTTAAACATTTGATTTTAAAACTTTAAATTCCAGATTAATTCCCTTCCTCCCCTGTCAACCACCCTTACTGGGAAGATAAGCTATTCAATATAGGTTGTACATGTGTAGCTAATGCAAAACATTACCATAGTAGATATATTGTAAGAGACTGACTATATTTCCCTACCTCCCATTTGTTCTGTTCTCTACTTTGATCCCGTCTCTTTTCAAAAGTTTGTGCTTCCAACTTCCCTCCCCCCAGCCTGCCCTCCCTTTCATCATCTCACCTCTCATCCCCTTCCCCCCTACTCTCTTGTAGAGTGAGATACCCTTTTTAGTGTGTATGTCATTCCCTCTATGAGCCAAATTCAATGAGAGTAAGGTTGACACCTTCCCTTTTGCCTTCCTGTTCTTCCCCTCCATTGTAACCCTTTTCCCTTGCCTCTTCTATATGAGATAGTTTACCCCATTCTGTCTCTCCCCATCTCCTCTCATTATATTCCTCTCTCACCTCTTGATTTTATCTTTTAAGTATCATCCCTTCCTATTAAATTAGTCCTGTGACCTCTATCTGTATATACCTGTAAACATATATACATACATTCACATATGTATTCATAAGCCCACATACCCTCTGATATAGACATATACACACACACACACACATATATATATATTTATATTCCCTTCAACTATTTTCATACTGAGAAAAGTTTCATCAGTTACAATTATTGTTTTTCCATGTAGGAATGTTAATAGTTCAACTTTGATAAGTTCCTTATGATTTCTTTTCCCTGTTTACCTTCTCATGCTTCTCTTGCTTCTTGTATCTGAATGTCAAATTTTCTATTCAACTCTGTTTTTTTTCAGCAAGAATGCTTGAAAGTCCTCTATTCCACTGAATGACCATATTTTCCCCTGAAACATTATACTCAGTTTTGCTGGGTAGGTGATTCTTGGTTTTAATCCCAGCTCCTTTGACCTCTGGAATATCCCATTCCAAGCCCTTTGATCCCTCAGTGTAGAAGCTGCCAGATCCTGAGTTATCCTGATTTTGTTTCCACAATATTCAAATTGTTTCTTTCTGGCTGCTTGTAATATTCTCTCCTTGATCTGGGAATTCCAGAACCTGGCTATAATATTCCTAGGAGTTTTCTTTTTGGTATCTTTTTCAGGGGGTGATTGGTGGATTCTTTCAACCTCTGTTTTGCCCTCTGGTTCTAAAACATCAGGGCAATTTTCCTTGAGAATTTCTTGGAGGCTGATTTCTTTGATCATGGCTTTCAGGTAGTCTAATAATTTTTAAATTATCTCTCTTGGATCTATTTTCCAGGTCAGTGGCTTTTCCCATGAGATATTTCACATTGCCTTCTATTCTTTCATTTGTTTGGATCTGTTTAACAGCATCTTGATTTCTCATAAAGTCATTAGCTTCTATTTGCTCCAATCTAATTTTGAAGCAATGATTCTCTTCAGTGAGCTTTTGAGATTTTTTTTCCATCTGGCAAATTTGGCTTTTTAAGGCATTCTTCTCCTCATTGCCTTTTTGAGCCTCTTTTGCCATTTGAGTTAGTCTGTTTTTTAAGGTGTATTTTCCTCAGTCAGGCTGTTGGACTCTCATTTCATAATTTTCTTGCATCGTTCTCATTTCTCTTCCCAATTTTTCCTCCACTTCTCTTATCTGCTTCTTAAGGTCCTCTATGGCCTGTAGCCAGCTTGTATTTTTCTTGGAAGCTTTTGGTGCAGGAATTCTGACTTCACTGTCTTACTCCTGTTCCATGCTTTGATCCTTTTTTTTTTCCCCAAAATAGGAGTCTAATGTTGGATTGCTCTGCTTGGTTTGCTTCCTTTGCCTGATCATGTCGCCACTCAGTCAATTGATCCCTGGGCTTTTTGCCACAGTAGGACTCTGCCACCAGATAGGGGAGCTTTGTTCCAAACGCTGGGGTTTTCTCAGCTGCCTGAGGTATTAGTTGGGTGCCCTCTCTGAAGCCTCCACACACTCTGGCAAGCTAGTCACACACCCCAGGACCTCCACCCTAGACCACAATTCAGATCCAAGCAGGTTAAAGCGAGAGCGATTACCCCTCAGACTGGTCACTTGGTCCCCCTACACTCTGCAGGCCAGGAGCTGAAGCAGCCCCATGGTAGCAGCTGCCTGCAGCCCTCAGCAGCTTCTCTCCCCAGGGGCAAAAGCCAATGTACTCCCAACTACTGGGTCCCAAAGTCCACATTGCACTGACCTTTCACTTTGTCCTTAGGATATGTGTGTTGTTAATTCTGGATAGCCAGAGCTGCTGTTGATCTGGAGTCCCTCCAGCCGGTTGTTGGTCAGGCCTGCCCTGGAGCTAAAACCTTGGTGTGGGACTGGGCTCGACTCCCAGAGTGCTGCACCCTGGTCAATTCCTGCTGGTCTGCTAGGCTGTCCTCAGTGGGAAGTTAGCTTCTATGTGTCATTTTGTGGGTTCTGTAGTTGCAAAGTTTGTTTAGAGTCCACTTTTACATGAATTGGAGGTGGTGGGAGCCGGGGGGGGGGGCGGGGGAGGTCCTGTTTGTACTCCGCCATCTTGACTTTGCCCCAGCTGTATTTGATTTCAACTCTACTTCTCCCATTAGATTGTAAGTTTGAGGGAAGGCACTGTCTTTTTCTTATATGTATCCAAAGAGGTTAACATAGTTACAGGCACATAATAGGTACTGCTTAATAAATGTTTATTGAATTGAAAAATTGTCTGCGGGGCAGCTAGGTGGCACAGTGAATAGAGCACTGGCCCTGGAGTCAGGAGGACCTGAGTTCAAATTTGGCCTCAGACACTTAACACTTACTAGCCGTGTGATCTTGGGCAAGTCACTTAACCCCAATTGCCCTGCCTTCCTCCCTCCAAAAAAGCAAAAAAAAAAGAAAAGAAAAATTATCTGCATCCTAAAAAACAAACCATGTAACAGAATTTAGCAGTTTCTTATACAGTCCACTTACTTGATCTGCTTTGTATATTGAAATAAGTATGTTTATGATTATTAAGTTCACAATAAAAAAGAAAGAAAATCAAGACCTTAGGGTTAAAGGTGGTATTTTTATTACTGGTGCTAATGAAAAGTAAAAGCTTGAGAAGAGAATGGCAAGTTTAGGAAGTGAACAGCTGGTTAATATGTCTGAGAACAGAATTTGAATTTCTAGATCATAGTTAAAATATAGTAATGACATGCTCCTGAAAAGGAATGAAATATGCTCAACAAGGACTGGAAAAATGTATTTGCTGGAGCCTTCCCAGTCATATCAAGAGAACTTTTAAAGTAGACAAGAGGTAGAAAATAGTCTTCATATAACAACTAAGATAAATATCATAAAGAGGTGTTAAAATCGTTGTTTGAGCCTTGCCCTCAATAATGAAGGAAACCCAGGAAGAGAAAATTTAGAGTTTATTGTAGCACCTAAGAGAAAGACGCACTGAGTTCACAAGCTTTATGCTGTTTTTAAAGACAAGTTTTCTAATAAGAGAAGATGGTCCTGATAGGTGCACATTTCTAAAAAAAGATGGGTTAGTGTTATCTTAAGAGGTAAGATTACAGTCCAGGTAGATGCAATTTTCTAAAAAGAGGATCAACTGCATGGGGCTGCTGTTGGCTTGTACTGTGGTCACCCTATGAGAACCCTGGCACCTATGACTCCAAAAGGGAGATAGGAGATTATGGGTTCACTCAAATTAACTTAGGGATAGTAGCTAAATTGTACACAGAGGGGCTATGATATTAGAACAAGAATAGCAATAGAAATACCCAGAAAATAACAGTAGAGAAAATACAAAGAAGGATCCAACAGAAAAAGCTACTGCCTCAGGTATCACTGCCCAAATGTGCCAAGTATAGGTAACAAGTAGTAGCGATCTTACTACTGAGAGGGAGAGAGAAAATAAGCATTTATATACCACCCACCATGCGCTAGGCACTGTGCTATGCCCTTTACAATTTCTGATTTGGTCCTCACAACAGTCCTGTGAGGTAGGTACTATTATCTCCATTTTATAGTTGAGGAAACTGAGGCAAAAAGTTTAAGTGCCCATTGTACACAGCTAGGAACTGCCTGAGGCCAGATTTGAACTCATGTTTTCCTTACTCCAAACTCCTGATTCTATCCATTGCTGCTGCTACACAAAGCTACCTTATAAGTATTGTTGTTGTTGTTTGTCCTTCATTCCCAAAGAGAACCTTTACATCAGGAAGGTGATGCCGTGACTTGCAAGTGAATTGGATTTAGGTGAGGGAGGGCTGTGCAAAGTCACCAGCCTCACTTTCTTTTGGAGCCATTTAGGTCCAGTTGCAATGTATAGATGAGGATGGCTGGAGATGGCCCTGGCATAAGTATCATTAAAAAACTTTGGTGGAGGGGCGGCCAGGTGGCTCAGCGAGTAAGAACACTGGCCCCAGAGTCGGGATGACCTGGGGATCGAATCTGGGCCCAGATACTTAGCATCACACCCAGAAATAACTGGCCGTGTAACCTTGAGCAAGTTACTTAACCCTGATTGCTTAAAAAAAAACAACTTTGGTGGGATGGTACCTGTACCTATTCCTGGAATATAGCTATGGAAGGGCATGCATTATTCAGAAGAATAGGATAGGTATATGGGGAAGCATTTTATATTGAGTTTATTAAATTGTACTCATGTGAGAATACAGGAACCAGAAGGGAAAACATGGTGGAGAACATTTGGGAAAAGATTTACAGGAGGAGGAAAATAATACTCTCTTTGGAATGGTATAGACCACCTGACCAGAAAATAAAGAGACAAATGAGGTTATTAGGAAACAGATTACAATCGCATGCTAGAGGCATGATATAGTAAGTAAGGATAGGGGTTATCCAGAAATTTCCTGGTGCCATCTTTCCCTGAAAATCATAACAGCTTCTAATTTTTTGACAATGATCATTTCATCTCTCAAGAAGGGGAGGAGCCAAAGAAGGGAACCACTATTTGGGACCAGGTTCAAAGCCTCAACTCTTCACTATCCTTCAGCCTGTATAAGTTACCAAATCTTGCTATTTCTACCTCCACAACATCTCTTCAATCTGACCTCTTCTCACTAATCATACAACTACCACATTAATTCATGCCCTCATCACTTCTTGCCTAGTTTATTGCAATAGTCTCCTAATCGGTTTCCCTGCCTCAAGTGTCTCCTCACTCCCATGTGTCTTTCAAACAACTGCCTATGTGTTTTTTCCTTTTTTTTTTCAAAAGTAATTTTCTTAGGTCTAAGTCTGACCACTCTCCTACTTGAAAGATTCTAGTAGCTCCCTATTACATTTAAAATAAAATATAAATTCTTCTATTTGACTTTTTAAAAGCCCTTTACAACCTGGCCCCAGCCTACCTTTTCAATTTCATTATACAGTACTCCTATCTTTTCACTCTGAACTCTAGCAAACTGCTCACTGTCCCTCACACATAGTACACATGGGCCTTTGCTCTGGTCTTCCCTGGAATGTACTTTCTTCTCACCATTACTATGAAGAACCACTTAATTCCTTCAAAAATCAATTCAATTACTACCTTTCCTGATTCAAAATGCTAGTGCCTTCTTTCTTTAGACTAGTTTGTAGTATACATATGTATATGTGCACATATACATACATATACCTATATATACATACAAACATACATAAAAAATGGTACCTTACACTCCTCAACCTTTTAAAAATATGTTGTCATTATTTTTTAGTTTTTATTTTTAGTTCTGAATTCTATCCCTCTTTCCTACCCCTTTTCCACTTGTTGAAAAGACAAGCAATATGATATCCATTACACATAATGAAATTTATGCAAAACATTTCTACATGGCCATGTTATGAAAGGAAAAAAAGGCAAGGAAAAGAAAGTGAAAGAAAATATGCTTCTGTCTACACTCAGAGTTTTATCATTTCTCTCTCTGGAAGTGGATAGTGTTTTTCACCATGAATCCTTTGGAATTGTCATGGATCATTGTGTTAATCAGAGTATCTAAGTCTTTCACAGTTGATAATCATTATAATATTGCTGTTACTGTGTACAGTGTTCTCCTAGTTCTGCTCACTCTACTTTGCATTAGCTCAGGTTTTCCTGAACCCATCCCCTCATTATTTGTTATAGCACAATACTATTCTGTCAGAATCATATACCATAATTTGTTCAGCCATTCCCCAAATAATGAACATCCCCCTAGTTTCTTTCTTTGCTATCACAAAAGGAGCTATTTTTTGGCGGGGGGTCTCTTTTGGGGTATTGTCAGCAGAGGTATTGCTGAGTCAAAGGGTATGCACTGTTTTATAGTCCTTTAGGCATAATTTCAAAACTGTGCTGCAGAATGGATGGATCAGTTCCACCAACAGGGCATTAATATACCCATTTTTCTACATCTCCTCTAGTATTTGTCATTTTCCTTTTATGTAACATTAGCTAATCTGATAGGTGTGAGGTGGTACCTCAAAGTTGTTTTAATTTGTATTTCTCTAATTATTAGTGATTTAGAGTGCTTTTTTCATGACTATTTCTTCTGAAAACTGCCTGTCCATATCCTTTGATCACATATCAGAGAATGGCTTGTGTTTTTATAAATTGGCTCAGTTCCTTATATGTTTGAGAAATGAGGCTTTTATCATAAAAACTTGCCATATAATTTTTACTAGTTTCCTTCCAATTTTGGCTGTATTGGTTTTGTTTGTATCTCCCGTGATCTTCTATATCTCTCACTTAGTCATAAACTCTTCCCTTATCAATAAATCTGACAGGTATATTTTTTTCATGTTCCCCTAATTTGCTTGTGATATCACCCTTTATGTCTAAATTATGTACCCATTTTGAAGTTATCTTGGTACTTGTTGTTATTTAATCATTTCAATCATATCCAACCCTTCATGACCTCATTTGAGGTTTCCTTGGCAAAGATAGGGGAGTGGTTTACCATTTCCTTTTCCAGCTCATTTTACAGATAAGGAACTAAGGCAAACAGGGTTAAGTAATTTGCCCACAGTCACACAAATGTCAAAAACTGGATTTGAACTTGGGTATTACTGACTTCCAGCTCAGTACTCTATTCACTGTGCCCCCAGCTTGGAATATGGTACGAGATATTGGTCTATGCTTCTTTTCTGCCAGCCTTCTTTTCAATTTTCCTAGCAGTTTTTGTCAGATAGTGAGTTTTTGCTGTAATGTCTTGAATCTTTAGGTTTATGAAACACTAAGTTGTTGTGGTCATTTATTTTTGCATGTTTTGTATCTAATCTATTCCACTGATCAACCACTCTGTTTCTTATCCAGTAATAGATTGCTTTGATGATTACTATTTTGTTTGAGATTTGGTACTGCTAGGCTGTTTTCTTTCCCCTTTTTCCACCTTTGATTCTCTTGATTTTCTTGACCTTTCCAGATGAATATTTTTATCATTTTTTGTAGCTCTATACAATAATTCTTGAGTAGTTTGATTGGTATGCCATTGATATATATATATATATATATATATATATATATATATTAATTTAGGTAGTACTGTTATTCTTATTATATTGACTTGGCCTACCCATGACCAATTAATATTTCTCTTGTAGTTTAGATCTGTCTTTATTTGTGTGAGAAGTATTTGTAATTGTGTTCATATAATTCCAGTATCTTTCTTGCCAGGTAGACTGTTAAGTATTTGTTATAAATGAAAATCTGTGTGCTCTATCTAGGGAATAACCACACTTGTTGGGGATCCAGGAAGTTTCATGATCTTTATTTTACATTTATTCTGTAATGAATTCATGGGTAACCTCCCCAAAAAGACTACAAAGGATCAGACAAAGGCAAGCCTTTTTTATGCTCCTTTCATTTGACTTTCCCACTGTTCCTCCCTTCAGAGCTGGGATTGGCTCCAGCTCTTCTGGGTTACAACTCTCCCGACCTGCCCATTAAGCATGCATGTTAATGAAAAGTCAGTGACCATCTCCCAACTGCTCTGAGCAGCCTAGCTCAGGCCCCTCTTTACAGATTTATGCCTTCCTGCATGTAAACACCCATAGAATCTGTGGAAACCAAACTGCCAGCATTTCTCACACATTTTATACTGTTTGTAGTTATTTTAAGTAGAATTCCTTTTTCTTTTTCTTCCTTCTGGACTTTGTTGTTTATAGAAATCCTGATGATTTGTTGGTTTATTTTATATCCTGGAACTTTGCTAAAGTGGTTTATTACTTTAACTAGTTTTTTAGTTGACTCTTTAGAGTTCTCTAAGTATATCATCAAATCTTCTACAAAAAGTGATAGTTTTGTTTCCTTATTGAAGGTGTTTATTCCTTCAATTTTTTTCTTGTCTGATTGCTATATTAGCATTTCTAGGACAATACTGAATAGTAATGGTGATAATGGACAGCCTTACTTCAACTCGACTTGCTTCAGTTTCCTCATCTGTAAAATGGGATGATAATAATAGCACCTACCTTCTAGGGTTGTTGTGAGGATCAAATTAGATATTTGTAAAGCACCTGTCTCATAGTAGACACTATATAAATGTTAACCATTGTTATTAGATTTAGGCTGAATGTAAGGAAAACTTTTTCCCTTTCCTCTCTGAAAGTGAAATGGACCACTTTGAAAGATTGAAGTCTCCCCCCTACTAAGGGTCTTCAAGCAAAGTCTAGACTTGGGTATATATCCTCTAAAGGTGAATCTTGTTCTGGTATGGTTTAGACAAGCTGATCTTTGAGATTTTGTGATTTCTAATCCTTGGATTCGCAATTCTGTGATGTTATTACTTGTTAGAGCAGTTATTTACAACAATGTCATATTGCCTTATTAGGGTGTGAAATCCATGAAGCAGGGACTTTTATCCTAGATATAGACTGCTTTATATATTTGTTAACATTTTGTTTCACCCATTAGATTATAAGTTTCTTGAGGGCAGGGGCTGTCTTTTTTTTTTTTTATATCCCCAACACTTACCGGTAGCACAATGCCTAGCACATAGTAGGTGTCAATCTCAATTTTAATCAAAACAGTAAATACAACAAAATGGATGTCTTTAATTGGCACAAAGGAGTTACAACTCATGGTACCACAAAACAAACGCTGGAGTACCCAAGGAGGGGGATTGGGAATGATGGGGTGCTTGGGATCAGCAATTTGTAAAACCAATTGGCAACATCAGTCTGTAACATCAATTTGTAAAACCAGTTTGTACAATTGTAACTGCAATTTGTATTGTAAAATTGTAATAGCAATTTGTAAAACCAGTCTGTAAAATCCCTTTCCCAGCCTCAAACTCTGCCCCTTCCCCCTATCCGCACTCTGCCTAAGCAACAACTTGTGACTCCTTTGTCCTTACTTAATCTCCTCGTGTTTCCTCCTGTCTGGCCCAAATCTCATCTACAAGTTAAACTCCTCAAACTTTTATCTATGCACTGAAGTCACAAGTTCCTCTCAGTCAGCCCTAACTTTTATCTATGCACTGAAGTTCCTTACATCCATCTGGTCAGCCCTGACAATGGCAGCCCTGCCCTTTAAAAGTAAAAGCTTGTGCCCCTTTCACTTGCAGGTCCCCTAAGGATCCTTGCCTGCTGTAAAGCTGTATAATAAACTTTTTGAACTCTGACTCCAAGTAAGGCTGAGCTGAATTCTTTTCAGACTGAATCACAGGTTCTGGTCTTAGATAAGATCAGAGCTCCTGCCGAACCTAATAGCCATCCCTCATCAGGAACAGTATTTATATAGAGTACTAATACAGTGAGAATGACTAGGTTAAGTATCTCACAGTTTCACCAGATAATTTTTGTATACCATGCAAAAGTCTTTAAATAAATCTTGGGAACCTGGGGTAGGGAGAGTTTGGGAAATTTACAAAATAATTAGAGACTAGAGTGACTAGGTTTGGTCAAACCCATTGATCTGGGAACCAAAACCAGGTCAGGATCAGTTCTCAGTCAATTGTGTTTGTTACTGGCCCTTACTAAATGTTTATTGGTTGAATGATCATGCAGTTAGCAGTCATAACTCAGCGATAGAAGGAAGCACTAGGTTTTTAGAGGTGAGAACTTGAATTTTCACTTGACTTGCTACTCAGTCTTTGTCTCCCAATAAGGTCAGCCGTATGTGGAATCTGCTTCAGAAAGATCTGTGAAGAAATGCACTGAATAAATACTGTATAATAAAAGGAGGCAAGGTGGGCATAGATTATTTTTGGAATGGATGCAGACAAATTTCTACATCAGAGTATTCTGAAAACTGCCCTGCTCTGTCCATCCTTCAGAGAGCAAACTGCCTGGTCCCCACTTAGGAAGAAAGATGGAGCCTGAATAGGAGGAGCAGGATTCAGGGAGAAAGGAGAGCCTGCTTAATTTGTTTTTTTTTTTTTTTAATGTAGAGATTGTAAAAACTTTAAAAGCTACATTTGGTAAGTAAAAATTTTACAGAATGGTAGAAAGCTTCCTCTGACTAATGCCAAATTCCTGGAATCAGACATTGGGAGACCTGTTGTTTTTAAGTCCCAGCCCTTCCTTTTCATTCAAGACTGTAGGCAATCTCTTCCCCTGTTTGAGCCTCAGTTTCCTCATCTGGAAAATGGGAATAATAATAATTACCTTCTCTAGGGTTGTTGTAGAGATAGAATCAGATAGTGCATTATGTAAGTGTGAACTATTACTATTAATCCTTTAACATGAGGATTTAAGTGGAATGTTTTGTTGTCTGTCTGTAGTCTGTCACTGTTTCTCTGAGTCCCAGAATAAGGGATCTATTTCCTGGAATGTTTTTTCCCCCTGCAGTTTAATCAGTCTGAAGAATGGAATTTAGTCTTTCAAATTCTCTTATCAATGCCTCTAAGTAGGTTCCACCAGAAAACAAAGTTAAGCTTTTACGATGGAGTGATAACACTATCAGTTTGCTAATTGAAATCTGTTGACATTGGGCCCCATAGATAACCAGCCTTGGCCTGTGTCCTTCCTGGCTTTTCCACTTTGAGTTAGTTTTCTGCATCAGAAAGCTGGTAACTGGGGGGCGGCTAGGTGGTGCAGTGAATAGAGCACTGGCCCTAGAGTCAGGAGGGCCTGAGTTCAAATCCAGCTTCAGACACTTAATGCAAAAACTAGCCATGTGACCTTGGGCAAGTCACTTAACCCCAAATTGCCCTCCAAAAAAAACAAAAAATAAAATAAATAATTAAAAAAAAAAGAAAGCTGGTAACTATTTTGTGCTAAAACTGAAACATTACTATGTAATATCAGTCAATGCTCAGGGCTATATTCATGAAGGAGAGTTATAGTGGGATGGGTTGTGGAAGAGTCTCCTCACTTTTTCCCACAATAAGCCTCCAGACTTCACTTGCTGGAGCCCTCTTGACAGCCAGAACCTCTCCTTCTACCAGGTTCTCTCTTTGCCTGTTGTTCTTCTTTTCTCTTCTGTCCTGTTCATCAAAAGCAACACCCAAGTCATTTTCTTGGATGTTTTTTTAAAAAGGTTTTTACTTCTAATTACTGCAAGAAGACACATGGTAGATTCTCTACACACAAAAGGGGAGGCTGCAGTTTTAATTAAAAATCTGATCAGTGAGTGGGTTCTGGCCCTGCAACAGAGAATGATGGGCAGGGAACTAAGCATTAATTCTTGAGGCCCTTCCAGGACCTTCAAGGTATGACATTTCTTTTATCTCTCAAGCTAGAAGTCTCCTGGTCCTTTGCTATGGGAAGCATGATTCCGGATCCATTCCTGTCTGTGCCTTAAGTCCTAGGGTGACTTTATAGAACTCTAGTGAGATGGTAGTTGTGAATAGACCCACCCAAGGCCAGGAAGAATTCCTTTTAAACCTCTGAAGGCCTTCTAGCAGGATTGTCTGCTTTTTAAATTTTCCTAATTAAGTTTCCTTTTTGCTTATAAACTTAATATATATCAATAAACACGAGCTTTTCTATATGCAAAGGAAATAAGAGGCAATTGTATATGGAATTGTGAACTATTACATGATCTGTTTTTTCTACTATTATACTGCATATGTGCTTTTTAAAAAATAATTTAAATTTAGCATGGTAGGTCCAACACTTCCCTATTTGTCTGTCTCCTTCAGAACTTTCTTTTGTTCTTCTATTTCTAAAAATGATTCATTGATGCTCTTTTCTTTAAGTGGTACAGTAGTTAGGGTTGAGCCTGGAGTCAGGATGACCTGGGATTAAATCCAGTCTCAGATCCAAAACAGTTCCAAGGAACTTTTGATGAAAAATGCTTTCCACCTCCAGAGAAGGAAGTAGTGGAGTCTGAATGCAGATTGAAGCACACTTTTTTTTACTTTACTATTCTTGGAGTTTGGGGGCTACATTTTTTTTTTTTGCAACCTAGGTAATATGGAAATGTTTTCATGATTCCTCATGCTTGCCTTCTAAGGGAAGGGGTAGAAAGGGAGGTGGAAAAATTGAAACTCAAAATTTTGAAAATTGAATGTTAAAAATTTGTGTTTATATATAATTGAGAAAAAATAAAATTAAAATTAAATGTCAAAAAAAGAAGGGAAAAAAATCCTACCTCATACACTTACTAGCTATGTGACCTTGGGCAAGTCCCTTAGCCTCTGTTTGCCTTGGTTTCATTATTTGAAAATGAGGTTAATAATAGCACCTGTGTCCCAGGGTTCTTTTGAGGATCAAATAAGATAATGTTTGTAAAGTGTTTAACATAGTACCTGGCACATAGTAAACCTTATATAAATGTTAGCTATCATTAGCTATTTTTTTTTAAAAGCAATTGGGGCTAAGTAACTTGCTCAAGGTTACACGGCCAGTTTTTTTGTGTGGGTGTAAAGTATCTGAGGCTGGAACCAATTCAGGGTCCTCCTGACTCCAGGCTGGTGCTCCTACTCACTGCGCCACCTAGCCGCTCCATATCATTAGCTATTTTTTTTTAGCATCACTATTACTACTGCACTCCACCGTCCTCTGACTCTCCCTCCAAAAAAAGGAAAATCAAAGATGTTTCTTTATTAAGCCACTCCCTTCATGCCTCATCAGGAAGGCCACCTTGGTTGACTTTCTCTACAATGCCAGAATAGCTTTTCCTAGCTCCTTTGCCACCCTCATGACCAGCCAGGTGCCTTCTTTATAGAACAGAACAGCACATGGCAGGGAAGCTGGAACTGAGACTCTGGAGTGCACATCACTTCTTCTGAAATGACTGTGACCAGGCTGGTCTGTCCTCTAGCTTGCATTAGTTAATATATAGTCCCTGGAATGGGCCCTTGGGCAGGGCTTGTAGGCATAGGCCAGAGAGACCACACTGTACACCTCATCTCCAACATTACAATGAACACCTAGAACTCACAAGAGAGCAAAGGGAAACATGAAGGGAAAGAGTGAAGTCAGGAGATAAAAAAATTCTCCTTGCTTTGTGTATAAATTGGTTACACTAAGTTCTTACTGTGTGTGCCAGGCACTTTGCAAAGCACTGCACAAATACAAGTGAAAAGAGGGTCTAGTATGTGCTAAGTGTATATGCATATATATAGGAGTGTGTATATATGTATAAATGCACACAGACATACGCACATACATTCCAGTCCTTTAGCTACCACTTGGATGGAGCTATAGTGTTCTCCACTTAACCACTTGCCTCCCTGATCCACTATCCAGTCGTCAGTCACTACAGCAATCCTTGGAGCCCTCCAAAGGATCAGTGTGATCCAAAAGGTAGCTTTGTGGAAGGGCCTAGGCTGCCCTGCTTTGTTCTCCTCCTGGCCCTGTTCCTGATTTTCTGTGTTTCAAAACCATGCCTTCTGCACTGCTGGCTCATCCTGATAATAGAGTGTTAACACCTTGTTAGCCCATTAACACCTCGTCATCAGGCATCATGTAAACCCAGGGAACCAAACCCACCCTCCTTATGTGAAGGATTTAGGAAAAGACATAGCAAGAATCACACAAGATAAAAAGGTACAGAGTTGCTGCAAACCACAGCTATGGAAGGATTAAGTTTGGTAGGATGCATGGCTGATCTTCTAAAGGAAAGTCAATTCAAGAAACATTTATTGAGCACCTGCTTATGCAAGGCATTGGAGAATCAAAGGAAAGAACAACTCAGTCCAGTCCCTGACTTCAAGTAGTTTCCATCCTCATAGGAGAAACTACACATGTAAGGGAGTATCCAGGGAGGGGCACTTTGATCTAGAGATATAAATATGGTGAATGGGGCCCTAGAGGAGTAGATTATGAGGCTCCTATTAAGAATGATGATACGGAGTTGATGTGATCATGACTCATGGTTCCCAAAGTGGGACCATGGAGGTAAGTAAGAAAAGTGTACAGAGAGGGCAGTGAGGTAGTTGGTGAGGAAGTTGGGGTGGTTCAATTGGAGCAATTCAATTCAGTAAACCCTTAATTAGGTATTGACTATACATATGCTAGGCCTTGTTCTAAGAACTGGGAATAAAAAGGGAAAAATAAAATAGTCCCTGCACTCAGAGAACTCACATTTTATTCTAGAGAATACAATCCATATCCATGTTAAATATGATACAAGATAGAGAAGAGGGTGAAGGAGAGAGAAAAGGGTCCTAATAGCTAGGGGGTTTAGGAAAGTTTTCATAGGCACATGGGCTAAGCCTTAAAAGAAGTTTAGAGGGGAGGATGAACAGGGAATTCCAGACATGGGGGTGGCAGAGATCAGGAGGTAAGAGGCAACATGTTAGGTCTGGAAAACAGCAGCTGGTCCAATTTTATTAGAATTTAGGGTAGGGCAGACCTAAGTCTTATTTCTAGAAACGTACTAGGTCTTGGGGATGTGGTTGCCAGCCCAAGAGTAGGGAACCTATAGCCTCAAAGCCACACATGGCCCTCTAGATCCTCAAGTATGGCTCTTTGACTGAATCCAGATTTCACAGAACAAATCCTCTTAATAAAAGGATTTGTTCTGTAAAACTTTGACTCAGTCAAAAGGCCAAACTCAAGGCTCTGGAAAGCTACATGTGGCCTTGAGGCTACAGGTTCCCCACCCCTGGAGAGACTTTAATATCTGGAGTTCCTCCCCCCTGAACTGATTCAGGCACCAGAACCCCCTTGGCCCAGCTGGCCAGGAAGGAGTGATAAGAAAAGGAAACATGATAGTTTAGCTCCATCTCCATGCTTTTGCATGGGCTGTCCCAGATCCCTGAAGTGCACTCCCTCCCTCTTCACCTCTTCCTCTTAGAGTGCCTTGCTTCCTTCAAGGCATCACTTCCTAAAAGAGGCATTTTCTGATTTTACCAGTTGTTTTGCTTGTATACACACAGCTGTAAACATATATAAATCATTTATAAATATGTAGTATATAATTGTATATGTGTGTATAAATTTATGTGCTATGTACATTTCTTCCTGCAGTCAAGTTGACAAGCATTTATAAATGCCAACTATGTTTCAGGCAGGGCGCTAAGCATTGGGAATACAAAGAAAGGCAAACAACAGTCCCTGTGCTCAAAGAGCTCTCTTTCCAATTGAGTTGACCCAACAAGAAGATAAGTTGGTACATACAATATGTTAACAGAATAGATGGAACATCGTCTGAGAGAGAAAGGCACTAGCAGCTAGAGAGAAGAAAAGTTCTCCTGAATAAGTTGGGAATTGAGCTGCCTTGAAGGAAACCATTAAAATTAGGAGGAAGAGGTGAGGATGAAGATCATTCTAGACGTAGGGGGAAAGCTAGTGCGTGCAAATGAATTGAGAAAGAAAGCAGAGTGTCTTCTCTGAGGAACCACAAACAGATCAGTGTGGCTGCTTAGAATTTGTGGAGGGGATTAAAATGTAAGAAGACTGCAAAGGTAGGACAGGCCTCAGGAGAGAGATTTTGATTGGATATATAAAATTTTGGAGTTATTTGCTTCAAAATTATTATTGAACCCATGGAAGCTGATGAGTTCACAGAAAGAGAGAGGGAGAAAGGGGGGAGGGAGAGAGAGGGAAAAAGAGAAGGTGGGGAGAGGGAGAAAGAATAGAAGGCGGCCCAGGGCAGAACCTCAGGGTTGTACTCATAGCAGAATTACATTCTGCTTCTATGCTAGGATTTAGGTCTCTTTCCTGAACTCATCTATTGCCACATTCTCTCCAGGTAATCTCTGATGATGATAATAATTTCTATTTTTCCTACCATTCATCATCTTCACCCAAATACTGCTGTCCAATATGCTTTTCCCTCTGGTTCATGGATTTCCTCACACAAATAAACCTTAATATACAGTGCTACACCTTCTCTTTTACCTATCCTTTTTCTTTTGAATATCTAGAGTCATATTCTACAAATAGGTCTAAATACATCATGCCTCAGTAATAACCTCACAATCAGATTGCCTCCTTGTGTCAAAATCTCTATTTAATTTTGCTTGTTACCCATACTTTATGTGTAGATTGCAGAGATCATGGCTTTTATTACTGATACCTTTCCTGGATTTTGTGAGTTGAGGACAAATGCGTGGATCCAGAGCATGAACCATCACTGGAGGAGATTAAGTACTCCATTTCTCAATAGTTCATGTACCCAAGATTTAGGAGATTGCTGAGGAGAATTATGGAAAGATTAAGAAGTCACTGGTGTCATTTGTGACCACATAGAGTGATAAAGGTTTGTGAGAATGAAATAGATTTTTTTTGTTGATAGAATCTACTCAGAGCCCCATCTAGAAGACAGCAGGCACATGGGATGTCCCAGCTATGAGAAAGAATACGTCTTCCACACCAGGAGTAATGAGTAGGTAGTGTGTGAGGCAACCCAAGCCAGGAAGCAGGTAGGACACTGACGAGATACAGGCTTAAAACTGTCTTTTTATTGAGATTAAGCCAAACTGGGGATCATCCAGGAGCAAACTCTGAATATGCTAATGCTTTTACCTATCAGAATTATGAGTTTGAAGGACTAGAGCTTCAAATAACCTTAGGAGAAAGGGAAATGAGATTCTAAGCCCCAGAGATGTGTTTAGTAACTGATTTTTTTTCTGGGTTGCTGTTAATTTCTATCTTAATTAAATAGTTTTCTATTAAAACACTGCTATTTGATCTTTTAACATGCTACTGAATCTTTTAACATGGTGAGCAACTGAACAGACCTGAGCTCATTTCAGAAGATCTCAGTTTTCATTTTGGATCTGGACAAAAGTAAAGGAGGAAGATGAGATAGCAATTAACCTAAGCTGGTCAGGGTCCAGGGTTGACTGGATCATGGGCCATTCTCCTCCAGTTCTGGTAACTGACATGTATGGGTTCTGAAGAAGCATGTATGACCTTGATCCCAGATCAACACAGATGCCTGGGAACATGCTCATGTACCATAATGCTTATACAGGGCCAGGGTCAAATCTCATTCATCTTTGCATCTCCCCCAGTAATATGAATTAGGCCCTACACATAGTATGTGCTTAATAAATATTTCTCAAGTTCAATTCATTGAATGAAAGTCAGCTGCACATTCAAAAAGGAAATTCTATGTTATAAAATCATCTCACTCAAAGAAAATGTCAGCAAGGTCTATCTAGGATGCACAGGAGGCATGTTTCCACTTTTATGCTAGAGTCAGACTAATTTTGTAATGTGGTCTTATTCAGGGAGGTTTATATCACAAAGACTGGTGAAGCTTAGATTAATAGCTATTCAGACCATCTGGGAAAGAACTGTTATCATGGGGCACAGCTGTCAATCTGAGACAATAGAAGGGGGGGAGCAGTAATTGGCCTTCTCTTCCTGCCAATAATTCTGATTTGCCTAATATTCCTTGCCTATCATGTGATTTTCAGATGCTGGGAGCTTTTCACACACTTTTAGACCCTCCTGGCTCAAATCTGACTGATAGCAAAGAAGTTTTGTCTCAAGCTAGCAGATGTTCCAATTATAAAAAAAAACAGGTAACATTCATCAACCTGATCTGTCCTTCACCAAGAGCACTGTATAAATTAGTCTGATAAGAAACAGGCATTTGAACAATAACTATTGTAAGGTGGTATAGAGAACACGGAGTGGGTGTCTGTTTATACTAAGATAGTACTTCTGCTAATAACTGCTGCTATTATAGGGTGACGTGGGGAAGGAGAGATTGATGGAACCAGACACACTTGAAAACCAACAGCCCGAGCTCCCATAGAGGAACACTGCCTATGTGTGCTAGGGGTGGAGGTAGCTCTGGAGAGCTTAGAATGTGGCCTGTAATCCCCATTCTGTTCTACTTATTTCTGAGTTTGAGGGCCATTGATGCAGCCCCAGAAAAGGGGATCCATTGCCCTAAGAACCAAGTGGCCTTTAATCACTCATGCTATGAGTTTGTGGGACATAAGCGCCCTTTTGCAAGTGCCCAGAAATGGTGTGAGAGGCAGGGGGGGCATCTTATCTTCATTAACAGTCC
Organism: Petaurus breviceps papuanus; assembly: GCF_028583685.1. Taxonomy (NCBI): domain Eukaryota; kingdom Metazoa; phylum Chordata; class Mammalia; order Diprotodontia; family Petauridae; genus Petaurus; species Petaurus breviceps. The sequence continues at coordinate 21,785,307 of NW_027187359.1, read as the reverse complement.
AGAAACTCAACAATTCCTGCAAAGAAACATTCCTGAAGAAAGGGAGTGGTGGATAGGACTTACCTGGAACTATGCACAGAACGAAACTGCACAAGGTAGGCTCTGAAATAGAGGTATGAATTCTCCACTTCTTAATCTGAATTTCATTTGTTCCCATCTCAAGGGAGACTGCCACATGGCATGGCTCTAAGATGCTGTGGAGAGGCAGCATGGTGGAGAGGGATGATCATAGATACAGAGTTGGAAGGAACCTCAGAGGTCATCTGATATAGCCCTGTCATTTTACAGTTAAGGAAACAGAGACCACAGGGAGGTCACACAGGAAGTCAGTAGCAGAGTCAGGGGGTTGTCAAGTTTCTCCTCATCTCTAAAATGAGGAGAACACCCCTTCTAGTTCTACAATTCTATATTTCAATTAACCAATCTAATTTTGATTATTCTCGATTTTGCTAATTGGTGGAAGATTAGAACCCAATACCTCTGACTCCATGTTTATCTCTCTGTCACACTATAGTCCTTGTCACGTAGTAAGAGCTTAACATATGCTTGTTAACTGACAGACTGCCTGCCTGGATTTGGAATTGGCATACATGGGTTCAAGTCTTTACTCTTCCTTTTACTAGCTGTATGACTCCTGCTCCACAGCTTGGGCTGGAAAAACCAGGTCAGGGTTTGTCAAAGAACATTATCTGGTCCATAATGCTAATGCTGTCTCTTAAGAAACCAACAAACCTTTTAAAAACCACATAAATGAAAATGGCAGGCCCCTTTATGTTTGGCACAGTGACTTAAAGGAATAGAACACAGAGGACCAAATGATTTTCTAGCTTGTCAAAACTCTCTCCCCAGTCAGATAATGTCTGTCATTTGAATTACCCCCCTGGGCCTCAGTTTCCTCATCTGTAAAATGACAGAGCCAGATGTGATGGCTTCTAAAGTTGCTTTCAGCTCTAAATTTATGATCCTATGATGTACACAAAGCCAGTATATGTGAAAATCTGGATTTGAACCTGGTTTTTTTGAGATGTCAAGTACAGCTTCCTTTTCACTAGGACAGTAGGGTAAGCCCTTTTTGTCCAGTCACATAGGTTTTTTAGGTTCACTTTGGTCTGTGGGAAAGGCAGGGCTTTGCAAAGGAATGGGTTGGGCTGAGTTGAAAAGAGATGTTGAAACGTGGTAGATTCACTGATTCAAAGTTCAGGAGTAATTACAATAATTGTCATTTCTAGATTGTTTTATAAAATTCTTGCCTTGAAAATACCCTATAAAGGAGGTAGTGCCAATATAGCTACTCTTATTTTCTGGAAGAGGATACTGAGACTCAGGGCAAAGGAAACAACTTGTTAAGAGACCATAATAAATATAAAATCAAAAATAAAATAATAGCAACATTTATATTTTTTGTTCGGTCATTTTTTAGTCGTGTCTGACTCTTTATAATCCTATTTGAGGTTTTCTTGGCAAAAATACTGGCATGGTTTTCCATTTCCTTCTCCAGCTCATTTTACAGATGAGGTAACTGAGGCAGACAGGGTTAAGTGACTTGTCCAGAGTCACACAGCTAGAAAGTGTCTGAAGCCAGATTTGAGCCCAGAAAGGTGAGTCTTCCTGACTCCAGGCCTGGCACTCTATCCACTGCCCCAACATTTATATAATATTTGCCATGAACCAGACACTGTGCTAGGTGCTTTATAATTATTATTTAATTTGATCCTCACAACAATTCTGGGAAAGTAGGTGCCATTATTATCCCCATCTTACAGATGAGGAAACTGAGGCAAACAGAGGTTAAGTAATTTGCCCAGAATCACACAGCTAGTAAATGTCTTAGACCAGATTAGTTCATAACAGATCCAGGATTCCAGTCTAGCTCTTCCTGAGGCAGGGTGGTAGAGTGAGTAGGGTGTTGGAGTTGGAGCAGGAAGATGTGAGTTAGAATCCCATCTCAGACATTTACTAGTTGGGTATCTCTGGGGAGGTCACTGAACCTCCCTGAGCTTCATTCCTCATTTGTCAAATGGGATCCATAAATTCATCTTCCTTGCAGGGCTGTTGTGAAGCTCAAATCAGATGTTGTCTGTTAAGCACTGGGCAAACCTTAAAGCAGTTTTATAAAGGCCCACTATTATTGATTAAGGGATTCCAAATTGAGTTTTTTCCATCACACAGCCCCTTAGCAAAGAAGCAAATGGAGTATCCATTTCTCGAAATGTATAGCCAAGGCAATGCAGATTCTGACAGTTGAGTCATCAGGTATGTTTACAGATTTCTTGCTTTATAACTTCTATAATGGACAATTTCTACACATTGAGCTTCCAATCCTATAGAAAAGAATTAGACACTGGGAGAAAGCAAGATGTACATATATAAATGAATACAAAATGCATATGTGATAAACTATAATTTGCTATGGAAGGGCCACTAGGAGTTGGGGGAAGATGCTTCAGGAAGGGCCTCATGTAGGAAGTGGCCCTTGAACTGAGCTTTGAAGAAGGCTGGGAACTCTAAAAGACGAAGGGAGAGGCAGGAGATAGGATATGGAATGTTCCTTATTCAGAACAACATGCAGATCAGTTGTCTAGGAGGAAAAATATGTGAAGAAACATAATGTGTAATAAATCTGGAAAAGTAGGCTGAAGCCAAATACTGCATTTCTGTGTGCCTAAGAGTGAGTATAGCTCTGAGATATTTTTTTTGGATATGGCCAAGATATCAATTTGTTTTATTTGACTATGCATATTTGGGATAAAGGTTTTATTTTATTTTATTTTTTGGCCAGTGGGGGAGAGGGAGAGAGAACAGGTTTTTGATTACTGGAAAATAAATTTAAATAATAAAAGAAAAAAAAAGAATGAATAGCTCTAATGTATATCTCATCTTGCTAGGTATAGGAAGGAGTAACCTACACTTTTCTCTTTAACTAAGTCCTGACAACTTTGTTTCCATTACAGGATGGATAGTTTGGTTGGACATGTCCAATATAAGCTACAGCCACTGGCATGAGGACCAGCCTCTTCCCTTCTTAGCCAGATGTGGCTACATTATGAAGAATTCCCACTATGAATGGGCTGCAGTGGATAACTGCACTCAGGAGTTTGCCTTCATTTGTGAATTTGGTAAGCTTCCAACCAGGGTTTATAGAATCACACCCTCCCCCCCTCCCCCCGCCTTTTCCTTGGTGCACATGCAGGCAGACATATACACAAACATGTCTACTTGGGTAACATTTATGTGCTCTTATAACGTCACAATTTCTAAGCATTCTGTGGGTTCTGCCCTTCAGAGGTGTTTATGTTTAATTCTGCCATATTAGGAGATTCCAAGGAAATGTTTACTTAACATTTTGCTTCGAATGAAAGTAAAAATGTGTATGTTCTAAGGTAGTTGGTACACTCTCCACTAACAGTGATGAAAACTCCCCTTAACCTTAGTATTGTAGGTGTACCCCAGAATCCACCTAGTTCAACTCCATCATTTTGCAAATAAGGAAACTCAAACTCACTAAAGTTAAATTACTTGTCCAAGGTCACCCAGTAAATGACAAAGGTGGGCTTTGAATGGAGGTCCTTTGACTCCAAGACCAGTGTTCTTTCCAGTATGCCTCCCTTTGAAGCCAACTTGTTGATAAACTGAACTAAGTTGATTTTTGGAGTTAGGAAGACCAGAGCTCTATCCTGGAGCACTGCCATCACTTACTAGCTATGTGAACCTGGGCAAACCCCTTAACTTCTCTCAGTTTCGGTTTTCCTCTGCTGTGAAAAAGAGATAATAAGATAATAACAGCATCTACTTGACAGTGTTACTGTGAGGATTAAATGAAGTAATATATGTAAAACACTTTGTACAATATATAAATGTAAGCTGTTAGTGATATAGCTATATGCTATATATGATCATATGTTAATGTAAACTATAAGCATTATTATGTATTATGATATATATATACACATGTATATAAGATCTATATAAAACTATGATGTAGCTAGGTGGCACAGTGAGTCAGACATGACTGAAATGACTGAACAACAGCAACAAATATAAAACTATATAACTATGACCACACACACATATATATGTAGCTACATATGTATTTGTATATATGTGTGTGTATATGCACATATGTAATATATAGTCTATCCCTATAAACCTTTCCAGATTAGTAGGGCTTTAAGAGCTTGTGCTCTGGTGGCATAGCCTTTGAGAAGACAAGGTCACTTCTACACCTTGATAAGGTATCAGAGGAGGACTTTAGTGGAGTCATTGTTTTAAAATCAGTCCCTTATGCCCTGCCCAAGGTTGATGGTTTCTTCACTGGGGTTGGTCAGAGGCTGCTTTTCTCTCAGTCCCTGGCTGAGTGAGGAAGGGACTTGGCAGACCCTGCTCACTATCCTGCCGGCCCTTGCCAGGAGTGAGGACTACAATATGAGATGATGTACAGATGACTATTGCTTTGGGGAATCAGGTGGAGGCAGACAAAATGTCATTTCCCTGATTCTCTCTATATGTTAATACCCAGATCAACATTCCTGGCTCTTTATTCTTGCTCTGGAAACCAGTTTCAATCCTTTGAATCTTGGCACTTTAGAAATAGCTTTGAATTAGTGGAAAATAAAAGAATTTAAGATTTAAAAATTCTTGCCCCACAGATCAATATGTATGTGCGAGGGTTAAGGAGTAGAGAGTCTTCTTTCTGCAGTTGGAGGCCTGCTTTTTTGATTTGCTCTTTGTCTACTCCCAGTTCAAACCAGTCTCTTCTCTGCAGTACCCTTCACCCCATCCGAAGATTTGCCTCATTACTGGCACGCCTCAGTCCCTTTTCTGGTGGAGTGTGGCAGCAGTGCCCAGCTAGTCCTTCTCTGGCTAAGGCAGAGTGTTGGCCTGGTGTTGAGGTCCTCACTTACTATTGGTGCAGTGCCCATTCTCTTTGCCTAGTTTCTGGTCCCTTGCAGTCCAGACTATTTCCTTGGATCCTAGACTTTTGATCTCCTTCCATCTTTGACATAGCTCTGATTTCTAAAGCCTTATGAGGCCACCTGACTGTTATTACTGCCCAGCTCTGATTTCAAGTACTGGTAAAGCATGATATAGGGGAAAGAGTATTACCTTTGGAGCTCAGTCTTGGGTTTGAATTTCAGTTCTGCCTGTATCACCTGTGTGACTTTAGGTAAATCTCTTAACTGCTCAGAGCTTCATTTTCCTGATCTATAGAATGTCAGGCTTTAGCCTTATGACCTTTAAGATTCCTTTTGTTTCTAAATCTATGATCCTGTGATTCTGCAACCCCTAATTTAATGGCTAATCTGACTTCTGATCCCTGGCTCTTTTTTTGGCTAACGCTTTGGGGTCCTTCTTTGTGTTTAGCCTATTCCTATGTAATATTCTTTGCCTATGAACTTACATCTCTGCATGAGATATTCAGCCATTCCTAGTTCCTTATTCATCATCTTCAATCTATTGCTACCTATATTTCTGGCACCAACATTCCTGACTATTTTAGGAAAACCAGGCCAAAAGACTGGGCTACCTACTTCTATAAGCTGGGCTACTACTATAAGCTGGTTGTAGGCAGTTTGGGGAACTTGGGAGAGTTTGGTGCTCTCATCACAGTTGTTGGTACTAGCTGATTCCTTCCTTCCCCACAGATTAATGTATAAATGTCTTCTCTCTTCCATTGGAGGTCTGGCCAACCTAAGGCAAACTAAAAATATATATATATACTCCCCCTCCTGCCCCCAAAGACCGTATTTGCCGGATGTGTAGAGGTCCATGGCTATATCTTAAAAACCAGGTCACCCAGATAAGGAGGGGAGTATTCAATTCTGCTATAATTAGAATGAGAGAAGAAGAACATTTATAGGCTCAGTTAGCAGTGACGCTCATTACTGATTACCAGTGAAGCTACCTAAGTTGATTCCTGTTGTACCACAAGCTGACCAAGAGTAACATGTTTGATGGGGATATTCTCTGTCTTAGAGGCTGAACAACCACCTCCTGCCACTCTTGATCACTTGACTTGGGTTCTACCTTCAGCGTTAGAAGGGAAGAAAATATTTTCCTTGGTATTCTGGTATTAATTTTAGGGCTCAGGGGTCAGAAGAGAAGGGCTCAGAAAATCTTTTTTTGAAAAAAAATTTTTTTTCTGAACTTAAACAGCAAAAAAAGAACATTTCTATACAGAAAGAAAGACACAAAAAAGGGATTCTGTATGAAACTGTGAATCTCCATTTGATTCTTGCTTTCTTTCTTAAAAAATTACACACATATGTAATACGTTTTACATGTTACTTTAAAAACTGTCTTGCTTGTCCATGTTCCCTTCTGACCTTCAGAAAGTATTTTCAAAGATACAATAATTAATGATCATGTGGTAATGGAGTTATCATTACCTAACCCTTTTGGTATTCTCTGTGCTAAAGATCTCAAGAAGCTTACACAAAGCCCAAGACTTGAGATTCTCTATAGCGAGCATAATATCATGGAGCTGAAATGTATCTTAAAGGCCATCTACTGCAAATCCTTAATTTTATAGGTGAGGAAGCTGGGGATGATTGGTGAACAAATTTGACCCAGCTCATATGGGCAATGAGTAGTAGAGCTAGCATTCAAATACATGTCCTCTGACTCAAGAGATCCATATAGCACAAAAGAAACATTAAAAAAAGACACACAATGTCTTTTTTATCTAGTGAAAGTGCCTAGCACAGTGCCATACTTGCCCATCCTGTGTGACTCTTATCCATTTCCTTCCCTAGGTTAATCAGAGGGGTTCCATTCTGCATGCTAGGAGCCTTCCTCACTTTCTCTCAGCAAGCTTTAAATATTGTAGACATTTAATAAATGTTTGTTGAATTGAATTGAAAGTTAAAAAAAAAAACTAGACTCCCTAGAGTTGCACTGCTCTAGGATCTCCATTGGCATTCATTTTCTTTCTCCTGCCAGCACAATACATTCTGCAGTAGAAGGTCCAATTTAGACCTGACTAGCCCAGAAGCAGTTACATCAGCTTTTATAGCTGTAGGCATCCCAGTAGGGGAATAGGTACCCTCCTATGAGTTTTTAACAGAACCTGCTGCCTCTCTGTCCTTATATAGGCAACCTGGACTTCCTAACTGTGGTGACAGAAGTTTTTTTTCCTTGGCCACAGGGTTTGGCCAGAGCCTAGCTTGTGAAGGTTCCAATGCCACCATGCACTGTGGCTCAGGAGAAGTCATTCAGATTGATTATGGCTTCTATGGACGGCAGACTCCTTATTACTGCACCATGGATGCAGCTATGCCTGCAGAGCAAGAGGAAGAGTGTGGTGGGATCAGCATTCGAGATGAAATAGCAGGTGAAACTCTAACTGAAACTTTGTTCTAAGGGGAACAATTATGTCAGCAACACCCTTCCATGGAAGGAGAGTATTTGACAGAAGCACTCTGTTCTGGGGGGACAGATATAATGGGGACACTGATCTGTGGTTCATGTATGAAGGGGGTACTCTGTCCCAGAGTAACATGGGTGACAGGGAAATTCTTTATGTTAGAAGCAGGATGTGAGATTTTAATTAATAAGCTCAGTGAGAGGTGCAACTAGATAAAAGTTTATGGGGATAAAGATATGGTGTTTTTAGTGCAGTATAAGTCAGTAGTGGAATGAGGAATATCAGGCTGGAGAAGAGAAGGCTGGGGGCCATGGTTACTGTCTCCAAGTAGTTGAAGCGCTATCCTGTAGAAGAGGGACCGGGCATGTTCTGTTTGGCCATAGAAGGCAGAACTAACAGCAATGAATAGAAATTGCAAAGAAGAGACAGATTTAGGTTTAATGCCAGAAAAAACTTTGTGGAATGGGCTTTCTTGGGTAGTAGTGATTTTTCTCTCACTGAAAGTCTTTAAGAAAAAGCTAGATTTCTTTTTAATGATGAGTTGAGCTTCATGGTCACTAGCATCCCTTCCAAGTCTAAAATTTTGTGATTCTATAAAGCACAACATACAGCCAAAAAGGCTAATGGTAGAAGCAACCACGTGGCTCAGTGAATAGAGTGCTGGGCCTGGAGTCAGGAAGACCTATGTCAAATATGGTCTTGGACACTTACTAGCTGAGTGACTCTTGTCTGACTCAATTTATTCATCTGTAAAGTGGGGATAAAAATAGCATCTACCTTCCAGGATTGTAAGATAATTTTTGTAAAGAGATTTGCAACCTTAAAGCACTATATAAATGGTAGCTATTGTTATTGTATTCTTCTTATTATTATTCTACCTTAGGCTGCTTCACTGAGAAGCAGAGTGTGCAGAACAAGGGTTAAACTACAACTAGGACATTATGTTTTATTCTGGCTACCATTTTTTAAGAAACATGTTGACAAGTTGGAATGTGTCCAGGCTAAGACAGCTTAGAAGGTAAGGGAAAATGCTATATGAGGTTTGATTGATGGAAGTAGGAATATTTCTCACATAAAAAAGAAGACAGGGGAACATGAAAGTTATCTTAAAATATTTGAAGGGCTATTATGTGGAAGAGGCCCTAGACTTGGATTGATTGACCCCAGAGAGTAGAACTAAGACAGTAGAAGTTGCCAATTAAAAGTAAGGAAAAATTTTCCTCCAGTTAAAATATCCAAATTAGAATGGCCTCACTGGGAAAAGAGGTATGCTGGAGCCAGCTCTTGTGGCTCAGACGACCTGATTGTTAAATTTTTAGGGGAAGTATTTACACCTTAGAAATAGCAAGTGCTACAAATCAGAGTTTGATTTATTGTTCTGTTGATTATCTGGATTTAAGAAAGTGATGGAGAAAGTTATAATAAAAGTTAAACTTAGAGAGGTATCATAGGAACATTGCTATTGGATTTGGGTTTTTTTCCCTAATTCCCAGAGATCTGATCAGCATTTACCAGCACACCTCTCATTGACAGATTCCTCCTCAATGAGGTATTTTGGCAGAATGACCATTTGTCAGAGATTTTAAGGAGGGAACTCCTGGACAGGTACAGAATTGATTTAGATAGTCTCTGAGTTCTCTTTCAACTCTGAGATTCTGTGAATATAGAACTCTGACAAAACTATTAATTTGTTAACATGCAGGTGCCCCATGCCACTGAACAAAAGAGTTTTGAGAGCAGATCTCCCATTACCCCCTGAAGCTTAGCTCCAGGCCCTCTTAACTGAAGTGGATCCAACTTCCTTTGTAGAATTTCTGGGGCAGGTGTCCATCAGGGTTCCCCTGTGTTCCTTGAAACTCCCCTTTTGCCAACAAATACTCTTTCTGCCTTTGGCACAACTGGTTTCCCTCTTCATTGATGATGATTCATTGTAACTGTCAGAGGAAAAAAAATCTTTGATTTGTTCTCCCTTTTTCTTGCATGTCATACCTGTCCCTGTGGGCTACGATACTCCCAGGACAGTGCCATGGGCTGCAGGCATGCCAGGTGGCAGCAGATAGGGCATTCTTTGGAGATATGTGCCCTTCTCTTGGCAGTTACCTTTGGATCCAATACCACTGTGTCGAAGGTGAGTGATCTAAATGGGCTGGGGGTGAAAGGACAAGCCAGCGTAGCTCTGTGACTCATAAAAGGATGACCAATTGATTCCCAGAGTACCTCCTCTCACTAAACATCAACAAGTCTGGGTTTGAACCCCAGATTTTCTGACTCTAGCACTCCTTCCAGGATACTACCTTCCTCTAGTCCTTGTGTGGATAAAGGAGATTTCTGTTAAGACTTAGCTACTTTTTCTCTGTACCTGGGTTCTTATATATCTTTTATTCTAATCTCTATAAAATAGTTAATGATAGGCTATTTCCAGATAGGAAAAAATTTCTTTAGGCTACCAGGATGGTTAACCTTCTGGGTTAACCTTCTTTTCCATTCTGATCTTTGATGCTCAAGTTTACATGAAAGTGGGTTGTTGGGTTTTTTTGCTTTTTTTGGAGGGGGAAGGTAGGGCAATTGGGGTTAAGTGACTTGGTCACTCAGCTAGTAAGTGTGTCAAGTGTCTGAGGCTGGATTTGAACTCAGATCCTCCTGACTCCAGGGCCAGTGCTCTATTCACTGTGCCACCTAGCCGCCCTCCAGGCTTATTTTAGAAAGGCACACAATACCTAGGCATATGGCATATAGGTATATCACAAACAGAAGTTATGCTACTAAAAAAAAAACAAACAAAAAACATGTCACCTCTGATTTCAGACAGCCCTCCTTTTATTTGATCCTTAATTAAAACAAACGTGCTCACTGTGATTTCTGCCTGAAAAACTTCGACTTTATAACTCCAAAGAAAAGCATCCATTTCTTTCAAAGCCATTATATCCTGCTTCTTCCTGAGTATTATATCCCATAGCTAACCTCTGTCATTACTAGTGATGATGAAATGGTGTGTCCTTGTATTCTCCAGGCATTTGTGTTCAGTTCAGTTTTCAGTTCACTGTACCATCTAACTGCTTCTAATAAAAAGTAAAAAAAGAATGCATAAAGGTTGGTCTATAGACCAGTCATTCATGCAATTTCTAAAAAATTATTAGTATTTATTAAAATAATGAAAGGCAGTATGGCATAGTTGATTAGGTTCTGGACTTAGAATCCAGAAAGATTCCAGGAAGACTGAGTTCAATTCCTTTCTCTAACACTTACTAGCTGTCTGACTCCGGTCAAATTGCTTAGCTTTTGTATTTCTCAGGCAGTTTCCTAGGACTTATTTTCTAGACAGAGTCTGTGATCTGTGTTGATAGGTGTTCTTACAAAAGGAGTTCCTTACACTGATGACAATCATAGATTGTTCCCTTATTTGTCTACTAAAATGACCCCCATCAATATTTAACCACTAATCAGGGGTGGCTAGGTGATGCAGTGAATAGAGCACCAGCCCTAGAGTCAGGAGGACCTGAGTTCAAATGCGACCTTAGACACTTAACACAAAAAACTAGCTGTGTGACCTTTGGCAAGTCACTTAACCCCAATTGTCCTACCTTTCCCCTCCAAAAAAGCAAAACAAAACAAAACAAAACAAAACAAACCTTTAACCACTAATCATAAGTTATTTACCTGAGAACAAGATTTAAAGAAATAAAGAAAATTTGGTGATCATTCGGCTCTGTTAATTGTAGAGGCCTCATTGCATTAAAGTTAATTTTCTGCAAATTGCTTAAGCTCTTACATTGGCCACCCTAGCAAGCTCCAAGTTTCTTCCAAGGTGCTTTTAAGAAGGGCGTTGCCTTTCTCTTCTGGACATTTTCAAACATGTTTGGACAGAGGAGAAGTTTTTAAATATATGGAAGGTAGTTTCATCACAATGACGCTCAGCATTTCCCATGTTTCACAGGTCTGCAAGTGATTGTGCCTAATGCATGTTTCATCTCTGACAATATCACCATCTCCCTTATGTGGCTGCTCTCACCCTATACTGGAAACCTGTCCTGCATTATCAACACTGGTGATGGTACAGTTATTGATCCATATTATCCCCCAAGGTAAGTGAAAACTGGGCCACATTTAGCAGTGTATGTTTGCAGGATAGCTACCAGTCACTTATTTCTGCTGCTGACTAGACCTAAGGCTGCTTAAAAATCCCAGGTAGATTGGGGTGGCTAGGTGGCACAGTGAATAGAGCATGGGCCCTGGAGTCAGGAGGACCTGAGTTCAAATGTGGCCTCAGATATTTGACACACTTACTAACCATGTGACTTTGGGCAAGTCACTTAACCCCAATTGCCCTCCAAAAAGCAAAACAAAACAACAAAAACCCCAAACAAACAAAAAAATCCCAGGTAGACATGGGCACTATTTCATGGCCAATATATTTTGAGCCAGAGCTGTAACTAGCATGAGGAAAATGGGGCTTTGCACCAGGGTGCCAAAGCCTAGAGGGGCATTCTTCCTCCTCTGCATGGGAACACTTCCTCCACGGGAAGGTATGCTTCCTCTCAGTAGCAACTGTTTTCTCTGTGTCTCACCGCAGGGTTCTGTGCTGGTTTTCTCTTGTGCTACCCCACTTCCCAGGCCATCGCTGTGGAACCCCTCTCCTAAGGCCCAACCCCTATGAATGGGGGGATAGCCCTCTCCTAGTGCAACTAAATATTCCTAGTTATAACTCTGCTTTGAGCAAAACATGTCTGCTCTGATATTTGCCCCACTTCATGTATTCATGCATCTGTTTGGGGGTACTAGGGAGAAGGAGCAGAAAGAGGCCTGTTCTTGAGCTAGAATCACAGGGCTTTGAAATCTCACCCCTAGTCTAGAGTGACCTCCACAGGATCTGGGGCTATAAGGGATCTGAGATTATTCAGTCCAGTCTCCCTAATTTTGTAGATGAGGAAACAGAAACCTAGAGAAGTGACTTGTTCATTGTCACACAGGTAACCAGGATTGGAACTCCTTGGACTCCACATCTATTGCTCTTTCTGCCACATCATACTCCTCAGATCTGATGGATTGTAGGGTTCTCCTTAGTTCCAAATACCTTTCCTCTGGTCACTCACAGGGGTTCTTAGTTCCACCAGAAGTTCTACGCAATGTGCAAGCATTTATTAAATGCTTACTCTATGCCAGTCTATGTGCTGAGTGCTGGGGATACAAGTACAGGCAAGAAGGAAGATAGTACCTTCCCTCAAGGGGTTTATGGTCTAATGGGGAAGACCATACTTAAAAGGGAGCTGAAGGGAATGGGGTGGGAAGCTTCCCTACACAGACAGGGGCACTTCCAGAGAAGTGCAGAGCCTGGTGCAGAGTGAAGAAAAATGTGGTAGAGTAGGTAGTGTTTTGGACTGGGGGTCAAAAGACCTGACTTTGACTCTTAGCTCTGACACTAAATTCATCTGTGTCAATTGAACATGTCTCTTGAGTTTCAAGTTTCCTCACCTATAAAAAATTAAGTGGTTGGACTAGATGATCTCTTAAGTTACTTTCAAATTTTAAACTCGTTGTGCCAAGAGCTGTGCCTGAGCTATCCTGGATGCCTCCAGATTCCCCAGCACCGCTAGGGATGGAGTAGGTTCTGTCCTTCTACTCCTCTTCCGGGGGTCTGGGAGTCCTGTAGGCTCTGGCTTCAGCTGAGCACAATGGTTAGCAGGAAAAGGAGGCCCCATAGCTCTTGGGACCATTTAGAAACTCACCATGGTCACACTCCATAGGCCTAGCCTGTAGTTTACCCAGCCAGGGTCAGATAAGCAATATTCCCCATGTTCCCAAGCCCTCAGGCTGCTGGGTCTTACACTGTCATCTAGTGGAAAGGGCATGAAGAAAGAGACCTAGTTTGCAGTTCTGACTGCTGCTTGGATCTTGTATAACCTTGAGCAAATCATTTAACCTAAATGAGCCTCACTTTCTTTTCCTGTAAAAGAGGGATGAGTTCACAAAGAGTTATCAGGGGGCTACTATTTGTCATGAACTAATAGAACTATTCATACCCAGTCATATACTGGAGCCTGCTCAAACCGATTCCCAAAAGCAGATTGTTAAATTTTCAGTGTCAATATTTACACCACAGAAATCAGCAAATGCTACAAATTGGGGCTTGATTTATTTTTTTATTGATTGTCTAGACATAAGGAAGAGATGGAGAAAATGTGAATAATGCCTATTAAACTTAGAAGTATGTAGTGGGTAATTTTATTTTCCTTCTGGAGAGTCAATTATTAAACATTTACCAGTATACCTCATATTCCAGATCCATTTTTGCTTTCTGGGGTTCTCTCTCTTTTCCTGTGAAAAAGCTACTAGGAGCCCAAAAGCTTGCTATTCACATTTAATGAAATTGCTTACTAGATTTCCTTATCATAAATCACTCATACTGGCACACTGCATTAGGGGTCAATCTAAGAACACAACACAACTTTTTCTCTCTACCCCTATCCCCATTTTCTCTCTACACTCCTCCCCATCCACATGTGCTTACACCAAGTCCTTAGATACCTAGCCTTAACTAACACTGAATCTCCTTAATAATTGGCTATCTGAAAAAGATCTGAGGGTGATAGTGGACTACAAACTCAACATTAATAAATAATATGCAGAGGTAGCTAGGTGTAGCAGTGAATAGAGCACCGGCCCTGGAGTCAGGAGGACCTGAGTTCAAATACAGTCTCAGAAACTTAACGTTTACTAACCATGTGACCTTGGGCAAGTCACTTAACTCAAATTTCCCTGCCTTCCCCCCTCCAAAAAAGCAACCCTCCCCCAAAAAAGTAAATAATATGCTATGGTACCTGAAAAAAAAAAGGTCTATGTAATCTTAATCTTCATCAAGAGACATAACTTCTGGGAACAAGGAAGTGATGATGCCACCACACTCTGACCTAGTCAGATCACAGTTGGAAGACTATGTGAGATTCTGGGTATTACATTTTTTTTTAAAGCAATTGGGGTTAAGTAACTTGCTCAAGGTTACACAGCCAGTTCTTTTGTGCGGGTGTTAAGTATCTGAGCCCGGAACCGATCCCAGGTCTCCCCACTCTGGGGCTGGTGCTCTTACTCACTGCGCCACCTGGCTGCCCTTGGGTACTACATTTTAAGATACTAAAAAGTATCCAGAGGAAAGCAATCAGAGTGGTGAAGAGCATCAAATAAGTTCATACTATTTTAGGGATGGTTGAAAGACTTGAGGGATGTTTAGCCTTCAGAAGAGAAGACTTAGGGGAAATAGAATAAGTCTTTAAGTATTTGAAGAGTTGTCATGTAGAAGAAGAATAGAAATTTTTCTCTTTGGCCCTCAAAGGGTAGAACCAGGAGAAATGAGAAGTTGCAGAAAGGCTAATTTAGGCTTGATGTCAATGAAAACTTCCTATCAACAAGAACTGTCCAAAGTGGAACGGGCTTCCTCCCTTACTTGAGGTTTTTAAGCCAAAGGTGGATGACCATTTGTTGTAAGTTGTAGAGGGGATCTTTGTTTAGGCACAAGTTGGACCAAATATCTCTGAAGTCCCTTTGAACTTCGACACTCTGGGATTTGGGGATTCTATCCCTCATTCATCCAACTCACCATCTCAATTCCCTGCCTCTCTTTTTTGTTCTCCTGTTCACAGATTCATAGGCCCTTTTCCAAACTGCCAGAGCATCCAGAAGAGTGCTTGTTGAATTAATTCTAATTTATACAATTTCCTCCCCCCCCCCTCCTTAAACTGCCCCTTTCTGCACCAACCCAGTTGTGCTGACTACAGTGCCACACTTCTTCCTTCCCTACACATGGAGGGAGTTAGTTTCTTTCTCCATATCTCTAGCATCAGGTAAAGAGTATGTCCTATTCCTGAATAGGCCTGGGGAGTACCTGATATCTGTGATAAGCTATATGTTCCTATAACTTCAGACAGCTGTTTCCCCTTTCCCAGAATCCCAGAGGCTGACACTATTTGAGACTTCTGGATGTGGTCTGAGGATGGGCGATCTTAACTTCCCCAAATATTTATTTCACAAGATTGTTGTGAGAATAAAGCAATGTCTTTTTTTTTTTAATCACAGATTTGGAGCTGGGAAGAACCTTAGGAATCATCTAGTTCAACTCCTTAATTTTATTAAGGAGTAGAGGCCCAGATAAGTGGCTTGCCCCAAGTCAAACAGGTAACAGTATATACTGTTGTACATTATATAATGCAACAGGTATAATGTAAAGAATTCAGGTTTGGAGTTAGATGACATCTCTATTCACTACCTGTATGACCTTGGGCAAGTCACTTAAATTATCTGTGCCTTGGTAAAAAGTTGATTTTGTTCTTAGAGAATCTCTTCTAGGGCCAGGTTCGATGATCCTCAAATCCAGTGCTCTTTCTACTACAATGACCAATCCAAAGAACTAAAATTGAATAAGTAATAAAACAAACATGAGGGCAGTGAGGCACATAGATAGTATCAACACTCTGATGCTGAAGTCAGTGGGCTTAGGTTTAAGTCTTCCTGTGTGATGATTCTTGGCACATAGTAAGTCCTTAATAAATGCTTATTCATTTAAGGTATTTAAGTTTTCTTGGCCTCAGTTTCACCATCTGTAGTGTGAGGGAATTGGGCTAGATGGATTCTGAGGTGTCTTCCAGCTCTAAATTTATGACAACATAATATTATTCTTAGTAGTACAGTCATTTCCCTAGCTTCAGCTTCCGAGATTCACTTTTTGTCGTGCGCCATCTATTGACACATCTGTGAATTGACCTTTTAAAATTATCACCAAATGTCGGTTGACTCTCCCATACTAAGACCAAAGAGGATAACTTTTATTTCTAAAGCACATCAGCTAGTACAATTGGAGGTTTAATTAAAGCAAACAAAGCATGGCTTCTAATTGTTTATCATCTCAGGGAGATAGTCTTAACACATGAGAGAACCATTTCAGATATTATTAGAAGTAGTACAGATTGTGAATAGTTCAGGATATCAAAGGACAGAAAGATCAGTAATGAGATGTTAAGGGGAATTTCCTAGAAGAGGTGAAGTTTGAGATGGAATGGGTAGGATTTGAGCAGGATAGGGATAGTCTACTAGGTAGAGAGAATGATTTCCTCCTTTGCTTTCTTTTTTTTTAAATTTTATTTTATTTTTAATTTATGGAATAAAATAAGCATTTCCATAACATAATGCAATAAAGAGACAATTGTACATGAAGCTGCAAACCTACTATGCACAACTTGCTATTATTTTCAAATATACAACAAAATTATCATGTAAATTTCTTTTTTTTTTCCTTCCCTCCCCTCCTTCTACACCCCCCCCACCTTAGAGATGGTTACCATTAGACATAAATGGGTTCTGTACATATCTATATTTTATCAGTTCTTTCTCTAGATATAGATAGCATTTTTCTTCATATGTCCTTTATAGTTAATTTGGGTATTTATAATAGACAAAATAACTTGTTCAATGTCATTATTAAAACATCATGGCTGTTACTGTATAAAATGTTCTCTTGGTTCTGCTCATTTTACTCTTCATTACTGAGAATTATTCTCTTTTTTGCTTTCTGAAAATACTGCCTATAATTACTATGTTCCAGTTTTCTTTTTCATATGAGCTTTTTGGAGGAGAATACGAAAAAGGTATTTTTCTATTTTCCTTGGTCCTGGCAATCCCAACTGGCACCAGAGGCTCATTAAGAGATTGCTTTTCAGGGGCGGCCAGGCCACAGAGAGTAAGAGTACCAGCTCCAGTGTCGGGATGACCTGGGGATCAAATCCGGGCTCAGATACTTAGCACCACACCCAGAAATAACTGGCTGTGTAACCTTGAGCAAGTTACTTAACCCCAATTGCTTTAAAAAAAAAAAAGAGATTGCTTTTCTCAGGTCACCATTTAATTCCCCAACATCAGTATTTCAAGGAACTGGGATGTATGGGGTGCTCAGGGAAGACTAGCACCCCTGTTGTGAGGGCTACTCATCCATCTCTGGTATCCACCTGTCATCTAACTCTCACCTGTGGCTTTGAAAAGCCATAGCATGCTCAGCAGCCACACCCAGTAAGGCAGTCTTGCAGACAGGCTAAACCAGGTTGAGGATAACCAATGGGTGATGGGAACAATTTGCTCCAACGGCTATGAAGGTGGCTGAATTTATATGGAACTCTGAGAGCTTGGTTAGACATAAAAGATGCCAAAGTCATCCACTGCATTCCGGGCCACCAATAGTCACCTTGAATTTGGTCTTGCCACTGGACTTGGATGGCTCTGGAAGAGAGAGTGAGGCTGATTTTGTGCAATTCTGCCTCACTTAACTCTAATTCACTTGCAAGTCAAGAAATCACCTATGAGGTCACTGGTTTTCTTTGAAAACAGATGAGCAGCAATTTCAAGGAACCATGTTTCTCTCCATGAGGGTACACTCCTTAATTAGGAGAAGGGGGAGAAGGAAATGAACACTTACATAGTATCCATTACATACCAGGCACTCTTCTAGGCACTCTTACAAATATTAGCTCATTTGATCTTTGCAACAATCCTGTGAGGTAGGTGCTGTTATTACCCCTATTTTATAGTTGAGGAAACTGAGGCAAACAGAAGTTAAGTGATTTGCCCAAGGTTATAGAGCTAGTAAGTATCTGAGGTCTTCTTGGCTCCAGGCCCAGGGCTGTGCCACACTTAGCTGCCTGAATATTGTTGTTGTTGTCATTTATTATTACCTCATTCTTTTCATATTTTTCAATGAGGTTTAGATAGAAATGGTCCCGAGACAAGTCATTATTCCGCTATTACCCTTTTATATTTAATATTCTGCAAACTATTGCAAGGCAGATAAATTGGCATAATTATTATAATTATCCATTATTATCATTATAATGAATATATTTAATGATTTAATAATTATGACATAATTAAATATAATTAATAATGATGATGACAATGACAGCAGCTCCCATTTCTATTCTATTTCAAGGTTTAAAAAAATACCTTCCCAATCCCACTAAGAAGGCATATGTAATTATTATTTGCTCCATTTTATAGAGGAGGAATCTGAGGTTCAGAAAGAGAGTGACTTGCCCCAAATTTTATAATTAGTAAGTATCAAAGTCAATATTTAAAGCCTAGTCTTCTGACTCTTAAACCAGGACTCTTTCTAACAAATCACACTGACTCCTTCTCTCTCTACTGAGGTGGATTCCAATCCCATTGGGTCTTAGTAGACAGTTAAGTGAAGTGATATTCAGTTTAGCCTCTCATCATCCTATTATACTTCTGAAAAGAATGGGTCAGATTTAAGGACTTGTGATTCTCAGTTTAAATCTGTGTTTGATAAAACATAGGAATTTGGATATTTCATGGTTTTGTTGTTTTGTCTTCTGGTGGTGGCATGGCCTTTGATCAGTCAGGCCTCTTTCCTCCAGCTCTTCATCCTGGCAGAGATGTGCAGTGAATGATGGAGGCCCATTTTCACAGGTGGGATGTTTGTAACATGTCTGATTTTTTTCCAGTAGTTTGTCTAGCAATGTAACTCATCAATTTACGTCTCCTGGAGAGTTTACCATTTTCGTGGAATGTACAGCCAGTGAGTGGCACGTGAGTGCCCAGAGGCAAGTGACTGTCTCAGACAAGATGGAGAAAATCATTGTGACTGGTTGTTTTAATCAGTGGGAGTCTGGAAACAGCTCCCACTGCAGAACCCTCTATGGAAATGCTTTATGGATACAAGTTGAACTTGATGGAGGTAAGATTCTTGCTATTTGTAGCTCACTCACAATGGATACAAAGTGGAAATTTTTTTGCCTTTGTCCCTCCTGTACCTAGCAAGGGTTTTACATCCCTCATTTAATAGATGTTTAAGTGAACTTTTTTTTTCCTTTTGGAGGGCAGTTGGGGTTAAGTAACTTGCCCAAGGTTACACGGCTAGTTTTTTTGTGTGGGTATTAAGTGTCTGAGGCAGGAACTGAACTTGGGTCCTCCTGACTCTGGGGCCGGCGCTTTACTCACTGCCACCTAGCCACCCTGAACTTTTTTTTAAACCCAGGATCATAGGACCAGAGGCAAACCAGATACAAAGAGGGAAGGTACCTCAGAGCCATCAAACCCAGCTCCCTCATTTTACAGATAAAGGAACAGCACCAGGGAAGTTATGATTTTGTCCAGATCATGCAGCTAGTAAATGTCAGAAGTGGGATTTGAAGTCAGGTTCTCTGATTCCAGAGGTGGTGCTCTGTACAGAAAAGTATGTGGGATACTTGTATCTCTCATGATGGGGGAAGATAATGATTCCAGAATTAGTACTGGCCCATCTTTACAGTGTCAGGGTTAAGATGTACTACCCAAGGTGAGTGAATGACCCGTATAGACACAAGGGGGCAGCAATTACCACCTTCCCAATGACAACTTTCTTATTGGTGTCACTAAGCCAAAGCTGGAATAGAAAATGACAACAGCTCCTATTTCCAAACGCCATTTACAAAGCTCTGTCATCATAAGAGCCCTGGGAGATAGATAGTGCAAATATTATTATCTATAAATTACCAATGAGGAAACTGATGCTAAGAGGGAAGTAATAATAATCACACAACAAGGACGCTATTCTATTTCTGTGAACTATTTCTTCATTCAGAATAAGGTTTGATGGGCTGAATCCCCGGAATCAATGGTTGAATTTAATCATGTATATTCTAGGGAAAGATTTCACCATCAAAAAGAGGGAGGAAAAATTACAGGGGTTTTAAAAGTGAAGACATCTGTGTGCACACATATGGGTGCATGCACTTTCTTGACAAAGATTGACAGATTGACATTTTCCTAATTTAGGTGGCACAAATTATTATAAAGTTTATGAATTTAGGCTCTGTTTTATGCTTTAGATGTCAAGGATAATCACTATAAGTTTTCAAAAGATCTTATGAATTACACACAGTTATCAACATATAAACTGGCTCTGGCTTCATCAGTTTGTGCTTTAAGGGGTTTTTCATACTGCTATAATCAGGCTCTTTAGTTGTAATTCAGAGAAGCAGCCAGCTGGGTAGACAATGAGAAGCCCCACCAGCTGAGCCCATAATCTTCTATCACCAAGGCAAATGAATAGAACTTCTCTTTCCCCAATTCCACATACTTTGCTTAAGCTAAACGTCTTTTGCCTTTTGAGGTCTCTCTTAATATTAAGTTTTTCTTAATAAAAATATTACAGAAGGAAATACACAAACACAATTTGCTTTAATCTAGATTTTCTAGAAAAGGCCCCATCAGCACATTTGGAGACCCTGAGTCCTTGCTATGCAATGCAAGATGTAAGATCCTAATATATTTTCATTTATTCATGGTTCATAGTGGGTTTAATCAGTCTTACTTAAAACTAACAAATTATGATCACTGACAATAGGAATATAAATAGAACTCTAGCTTGTGAAATTTCTAATTGTTAAATAAATACATATATCTGTATCTTGTGGTCTGTTTATACTTAGACTACAAGCACCTGAAAATACAATAGGGTACTGGGAGTAGGAGCATGTACTTTCTACTAGGGGAGGCTGAGGCTTGAGCTAAAGAATTCTGAGCTTAAGTAGGGCTAAACCCCAATTTGGCATCTCACTGAGTTTGGGACAAATATGATGAGTCTCACTTAGGAGCTGAGGGTCAGTTGGCTGCCTAAGGAGGAGCAAACCAGCCTAGGTCAGAAAAAAAAAGCAGATTAACGTTTCTCTGATGATGAATATAAAGATAAGACTTTACATTGTTTGGCCACTGCACTTCCAGCCTGGGTGAAATAGGGAGACCCATTGTCTGGATCAGGCCTGCACAACCTGCGGCCCACCAAAGGATTTTGGGTGGCCTGTGAAAAATGTGGAGGAAAATATCCTCTGCGGTTTTTTGTGGGCCACCTGAAATCCTTTGGCATGCCTGTGGTTGCAGGCTGTACAGGCTTGTTCTAGATAGACAAGCAGACAGACAGGTAACAAAGGAAACAAATAAATAATGACGTGCTTTGTTGCTTTACTTTACTGAAAGTTCTCTTCTCCCACCTAGGAACTGGGGTAACTTATACAATATTGTCAGATAACATCACTCTGACAGAATCCTCCATCCAGGAAGGGGTTGTCCCACATAATCTGACCCTGGTCAGCACAGCACAGACATTGCTTCAGCCAGGAGTTCACCGTCTGGAAATTTGGGCAGTCAGCAACACCACCAACTCTAAACTTTCCAGAAACCTCACTGTTCATATCATTGAGCCACTGTCAGGTCTTCAGGCCTTCTGGGTTTCTGACCACTTGGAACTGGGACAAGATCTTCTTATTAATGTGTCTTTGGCCCAGGGGTCCCCTGAGGAGCTGATATTTGAAGTGACAGGGGCCAATGGAAACTTCTCCTATGTGAAAGAGTGTTTGGGGAAAGAATCCAAGGTTTATAGCATCCGCATTCCGGAAAAAGGTAATGTTTGTTTATTGTTCCCTTGCTTTAATATCAAAGAGTCAACATTCTTTATTAGAACTTAGAGCCCATTTAATCCAACCCTCTAATTTTTAGGTGGAAAAAAAATGAAGTTCAGAGAGAGGGGAAAGGGCTTTCTTTTTCAAGGGCATTAAGCTTGTCTTTGCGGAGCTGGGACTAGAATCTATGTCTCCTGATATTATCCAGGATATTCTACTGCATTACTGCCCCCCTAACTTGTCATTTTATCCCACTTAAGTATGGGCTATATTAACATGTCAATCGCTTTAATTAAAAACCTTGTGTTAAATAAACAGTTAAGGGTATGTTATATTAGAATTTACAGATGCTTGCTCCATTGATGTGTTTTGAAGCAACCTGAGCCCTACCATTGATTTTCCTTTGATGAGCCAGAGTACCAACATCATTCTACAAAGAGAGGGCTGCAGAATAATGGCAAGAGTTTATGATATGCTTAATAACAGATTTATTATTTTCTGTAAGGACAGATTTAAGTCTCGTGGGTTTCCTTCAAGTGGCACAACTGCATCAACATATTGCCCTTTCCCTTTCCAAAAAAAACCCAAACTCTAAACATACCTACTGCTGTAGCCTAGAAGACCTAGAAAATACTCAAAAATTGCTTTTATGAAGAGGAAGAAAAGATAAGGAGCAATGATGCATGATGATTTAAAGAATCTTCTTCACTTTCCCTCCTAGCCTGATCAACACTATACTAATATCAGTACTATACCAGGTGTCCTATACACAGAATAAAAAGCAAGACAGTATCTGATCTCAGGAAGTTTATAGTTTAACAGAAGGCCTTCAAACATAACTAAGTCAAAATACATAGGATGATTTCTGGAGTGCTTTGAGGGAGATGGGTCAGGGTGTCAGCAGAGACAGGGTCAGGGAAGTCAAGAGGGATGGGGAAGGTAGCAGCTGTTGCCACTAGTCCTAGGAATACACCAACCCTTCTTCTATTCTGAAGCTGCCCAGATATAGATAATAAAAGCAGGGAGAGCCCAAGCTATTAAGCTGACTCATATTGTACTAGCTAAGCCATCAGAAAGCAGAGAAAGATTGTGAGAGCATTGCAGTCACAGGGGTATGACTTTCCTTAGTGGCTTCTCCTATGCATTTTTGTTTGTGTTTTCTTCTGTTACATTTGTTCTTGGGGAAGTTGTGTGTACCATGCTGTGAGATGACTTGTGTGAGACCTTTGGGCCTCAGAGAATGTTGAAGGGACTCTTGTGTCACAAGACATGTATGTAACAGCAACATATATGTAACTTTCCTATTTTCTTGGGCAGGACTGTATCGGAGGTCATGGTCACATGTGGGTCAGAGGTTAAGGGACACAGAGATTCTATTGGCTAATTTTAAAATGGTGATATTGATGGGGAAAATCTTGTAGAATTCATGACCTAGAACTAGAAGTTTTAAAAATAATTTTTTATTGATGTATTTTTGCTTTTACATAGCCTAAAATTTCTCCTCTATCCCCTCCTCTGGAGCTACAGTGTATTGAAAATTTAGGGTGGAGTTTTGGTGAATGGCACACAAGGACACTATGATGGGATAGAATGGTTTATTGAAGCAGTCAAATAAAACATAGGAGAGTTTATGCACAGATACAGGCGGTAATAGTCACATAATGAACTCCCTCAACCCCATTGTCCCAGGGGACAGGGAGCATGAACCAATAGAAAAAGGGGAGGAGGGGGTTCCTAAAAATTAACCAGGAAGGCCAACTCAGGATGAGGAAGAAGGGACTTATAACTATGCAGTATCAGCAAACTTGCTAGAGTTTTAGCAGCTAGTTTTAACTAGAACTAGGTGCAGTTTAAACCTTAATGCCAGAGTTGTGTAACAGGAGAAAGTCCTAGAAAGACTAGGGCGATGGACACCTCTGGCTATTCACATAGGATAAAAGGATATGGTTTAGACCCCCTAGTAAATTCTCAACTACTGTGTTTTTTTAGGGTGGAAGACAGAACATAATCTTAGGTCATTCTCTGCAGATAAAATCTGAGTCAAGCTTCTTCTTAGTGTTCTCATACCCCAGGTCTACTGATCCAAGTCTAGTTTCTCCACCATGGCCCTCCTATCTTCAGGAGCTAAACAGCCTGTAAAGGTCTAGGGGCCACAAAGTAGCATAGTATGGTGAAGTCCAGCATGGTGTAATGGATAGGAAAACCTGGGTTCAAATTCTTGCCTCAGACACTACTAACTATGTGACCCTGGGCAATTCACTTAACCTCTCTTTGAGCCTCAATCTCCTCATCAATAAAATGAAAATATCTACTTGGACACATGATTTTTGTGAGTATCAAACAAGATAATGTATATGAAACATTTTGTAAATCTTAGAGTGTTATTTTAAGAGGAGCTATGATTATTATGCAAGAGAAAGAGGCCATTACTTTCCAGGGAACCTGAACCAGGTAATCCTATCCTGAGGCAGTGAAGATTTCCAGTCCTGGGCACAGCACACAAAACGGATAGTGGTGGAGATGTGGGTCACCTACCATTGTAGGAGTGGTATTAGCTTGATCCTGCAGTCTTAGCCCAAGAGTTCTCTGTAGCAGCTGGCCAGACACCCTGCTGCTGCCCTAGAAATGCTCATGAATTGATAAATGTGGAGCTCATAAAGGCACGATGGATTCCCATCTGCTGGTTTGTCCCATGTGTTTCCTGGGGTGAGTAGAGAGAAATCGCTCAGGCAGATCTGCCTTGGGGGGACTATAAAAAATTTACCTTTTTTTTTTTAAACATAGGCTCATATTTAAAGTAACAACACACACAAGCACAGCATAACACAGATATTTCTAGGACCATTTGCGTTGTGATAATGAGGCTCACCTTTGTGAGCTATTTCTCTATTCTCCCACTCCCATAGTGGCAAGCCCCCTCAGGGTCCATCCTTATTTAGGGTCTCAGCCACAGCAACTAAGATGAAGAAGCAGGCACTACCATCAATGGACAAGAAGACCAAAGGCATGGAAAATTATCTCACCAGTCAATGTAAGTAGAATTGTTACATACAAGTTGTGATTCTTCATCTTCTCAACCCTTTCCTTGCAGGAACCTTTCTGGTAACAGTGCATGCGCAAAACATCTTCTCAAACCTGAGCTTGACAATTGGGAGAGTCAGTGTATCTGCTAAGGAGCCTTTCCACGAGGGTATGAAAACACCTTCATAGCACTGAGTATGAGCACATAGGATTAGCCTCCTATAGTGACAGTCCCATAGCATAAAGTCCTAGACTCTTTGGATAAGAAGGAAGCTCAGAGTAGATATGGTCCAACATATAGACACCAGAGCAACAATTGCCCTTATTGCATCCTAGTGAGTGCTCATAGGATCACGGATTTATCATAGAGCTGGAAAGGACCTCAGAGGTCACCTAGTCCATTCTTTCCATTTTACAAGGATAGCACTTAGGTACAGAGAGGATCATGAGACCATGGCTTCAGAGGCCACTGAGTCTAACATCCTCTAAATCTAGACTCACAGGGTTCTATGAATCATATGCCATATACCATATCTGTGCAATCTTGGATAAGTGGCTTCCTTTCCTTAGTCCTCAGTATCTCTATCTATAAAATGAGGGGGCTGGACTAGATGGTCTTTGAGGGCCCTAAGAATGTTGATGTCTCACGTCTCCATCATGAGAATTAGACATTGTCTACTAAAGTCTTCCTCCTGTGCTTCATCTTGGCATTGGAGGTAACTTCTAAAGATTAAGTCAGATATCTGAAGCCTGATGTTCATTCTGAACAAGCTGAAAAAACCTTTGCTATGGGCTTGGTAAATAGATCATAGGATTGTAGATCCAAGGCTGAAAGGGACCTCAGAGGCTGCATATACCAAACCCTTCATTTTACAGATGTAGAAAGTAAGGCCTAGGGAGGTTTAGCCACTTACCCAAGTTCCACAGATTGTAAGAATCGGTATTTGAACCCCAATTTTCTGTCTAGAAGCAGTGCTTTTGGCACCATATCACAGCTACATATCCTTTTTCTACAGACAAATCTAATTAACTTGAAAGAGACTCATCACTTGTTTGGCCACAAGATGATGAATTTTTTGCCCACACAAACTCATAAAGTTCATTTATTGACCAGGTAGCAGTTTGGAAAACTCCTAGGAATTTTTAGTCAACTCTAGGCTCAATATGGCAACAGTGTGATGAGGCAGACAAAAAAAAAAATTAACTGTAATTTTGAACTTCACTAAGAGAAGCATTGCTTCCAGGATTAAGGAGGTCACAGTCCTGTTGTATTTTACCTTGCCAGGCCATAGCTGGAATACTGGGGTTTACTCCTGGGCTTCTCATTGTAGGAAGAACATTGATTATGGAAGTAATTGTTGAAAACTAAAAATAAATAAATAAAAATGAAGGACAAACACAACCTTTTCTGTAATGACAATTACTTTTGACTTCCTTTTGTTTGCCTTCTACTATTATGCAGAAGAAGGAAAAGAAAAAAAGAACATTGATAAGACGGGGAGCAAAAAGGGTTGGGCAGCCAGGATGGTGAAGGGCCTCAAGAACATGACACAGGAAGATCAGTAGAAGGAAATGGGGATGGTTAGCCTGGAGAAGAGAAGACAGTGTGGGACATAATAGTTAGTAATCTTCAAATGTCTGAAAGGCTGTCATGATGGGAAAGAGGAATCCTATTTTTTCTGCTTGGGTCCAGAGGGAAGAACTAGGAACAGTGGGTGAAAGTTGCAGAGAGGTAAATTTAAGTTTGATTTAAGGGGAAAACTTCTCAATAATTGGAGGAAAGAAGGAAACAAGCATTTATTAAGTGCTTACCATATGACTGACACCATGATAAGTGCTTTAAAAATATTATCTCATTTGATCCTCAAAACAACCCCAAGAGGTAGGTGCTATTACTATCCTTATTTTACAGTTGAGGAAACAGAGGCAAACAGGTTAAGTTGATTTGTCCAGGGTCACATATAGTTAGTAAATGTTTGAGGCTAGATTTGAACTCAGGCCTTCCTGACTATATGTCCAGTGCTCTCTCTACTCTATCCTCTGCACTGCCTAGCTCTCCAAAAGTAGAATGGGAGACTTCTATGGGAGACAGTGGGACTACCTTTGCCTAGAAGTCTCAAGGAAAGTCTCTGTGACCCTTGGCCTGTAGGTTGTAGAAGGGATTCTTGTTCAAGTACAGGTAGGATTACATGACATCTGAGGTCCCTTCCCACCCTGTGATTCTATCGTCCTAAGGTTTAGAAAGGTGGGCATCTGCAGCAGTGGAAGAAAAAGCTGTCTTCATGAAACCCCCAATCCTCAAAGCAGTGAAGTCTATAGTAGTCACAAAATTTCTATAGCAATAATTTAGATGTGAGAACATGTCAATCACAAGAGCATCTCCATATGTAAATTAAGTGATTCTTTCCATTTTTCTTTCTTGACACGTGTGCCTACTCTCCCTGAAAGGGCTCCATCTTCCCCTAACACATACTCATATTATACAACCAGCAATGGGGAGCTCATGAGCACATCACACTGTCATCGCCCAGTTGGAAGATATGTTTCCTGCAGTAGGATCATTCCCATAAACCAGTGAAAGTCATCAGAAAGAACAGAGGCAGGAGTCACCTGTTATATGCTCACCCTCACTAAAATGTTCACTTTTCTTCCAATTACATGTGTCTCATACAGTGACCCCTGCTAACCAAGAACCATCCAAGATGAACTTCCAGAAGGAAAAAGTGAGTTTTTTCAAAAATCTTAATCTCATGACTAAAAAGATGATCATGCAAATCCATGGGACTGTAACATATGATACACACACATATAGAGTGGAATAGTGATGGATTCCACCCTGAAAATATTCATCTCTTTCTTCAATTTTTAATCCATTCTGCTATCCACCTCCATTTTATGGGAGAGTTCATCCCATTCACATTCACAATTATGATTACTATCTGTGTCTTTCCCTCCATCCTATTCCTTCACCTGTTTATGCTTTTATTTTCCCCTTCTTCCTTCTCCTCCTTAGGAGTTTTCCTTTTGACTACCATCTCCCTCAGTATTCCCTCCTTATCAGCCCCCCCTCCCTTTTCCTCCCCTTTCCCCTTACTACCTCTTCCCTCCCTTCTAACTCTCTCCCTTTTCTTAGCCCTTCCCCCCTCCTACTGCCTGTAAGGTCTGATGTATTTTTATGCTTAATGTAGTATGTTATTTCTTCCTTGAACCAAGATTTACGAGAATAGATCTCATGCAGTACTTCTCTCCCTTCCCTCTTTCCCTCTATTATGATAGGTTTTATGTCTCTTCTCAGTAGGGTCCTATACTTAAATGATTGTTATTCCCTCCTTACACCAGGACCAATAAGGGCAAAGATCATATAATGTTCATCTCCCTCCCTTCTTTCCCTCTACTATAATATGTTTTTATGCCTCTTTATGTAGCATAATTTACCCTTTTCTGCTTTGTTCTTTCCTCTTCTTCCACTGCAGTCCTTTTGCACCCCTTAATAAGTTTTTTTTATCATCATTTTGTTTAATTTATACCCACCCCTGGAAAAGAATTGGAAATTAAGGGGGTACCCATCAATTGGGGAATGGCTGAACAAGTTGTGGTATATGCATGTTATGGAATACTATTGTGCTATAAGAAATGAGGAGCAGATAGACTTCATATTTACCTGGAGAGGCTTATGCAAACTGATGCTGAGTGAGAAGAGTAGAACCAGGAGAAATTTGTACACAATTACGGACACAACATATGTGTGATGACCAACTTTGATAGACTGGACTCTTCTCAGCAATGCAGTGATATAAGTCAATCCCAAAAGACTGATGATGGAGAAAAATGTGTATATCCAGAGAAAGAACTAGAAAGATCTGAGTTTATATCCAAATGGAAGCAAAATACCTGATCTTTTTCCTTTTCTTGTTTGGTTTTATGTCCTCTTTACTATTTTTCATTCCATCTGATACAATTCATCTTTATAACCTGACTAATGTATAATGTGAAAGTATTTACAGATCCTATACTTCACTATATGCTGCCATGGGGGGGGGGAGGGGAGGGAGGGGTACAAAATGTGAAACTCAAGGAATTGTGGAATTGAATCTTATAAACTAAAAGTAAACAAATTAATTTAAAAAACAAATTTATAAAAAATTTATGCCCACCCCCTCTATTTATCTATATCCTTTTAAAATGTCATGATAAGTATACAATTCTCAATATTAACAGCTATCAGCTTCCCATATAGGGATGTACACAGTTTGATCTTATTAAATAATAAGTTGTGTGTGTGTGTGTGTTTTCCCTATTTACCTTTCTGTGTCTCTCTTGAGTCTTGTAATTGGAAACTGAATTTTCCACTGAGCTCTGGCTTTTTCATCAGGAAGGTCTCGAAGTCCCTTATATCATTGAATGACCATCTCCTTGCCTAAAAGATTATGCTCAGTTTCACTGGATAGCTGATCCTTGTTCTTTTGCCTTGCAAAATATCATATTCCAGTTCCTCCAATCTTTCAATGTAGAAGCTGCCAGATCCTGTGCAATCCTCACTGTAGTTTTGTGATATTTGAACTGTTCCTTTCTGGCTGCTTGCAGTATTTTCTCTTTTACCTGATAGTTATTTGGTTATAACATTTCACTGAGTTTTCATTTTGGGATTTCTTTTAGGAGGTGTCCGGTGGATTCTCTTGATTTCTATTTTACCCTCTGGTTCTAGGATCTCAGAGCATTTTTCCTTGACGAGCTCTTTTTTTCATCATGATTTTCCAGTAGACCAATAATTCTTAGATTATCTCTCCTAGATCTGTTTTCCAAGTCAGTTATTTTTCCATTGAGATATTTTACCTCTTTTTCTAATTTTTCATACTTACTGTTTTGTTTGACTGATTCTTGGTGCCTCATAGAGTCATTATCTTCAATTTGGTTGATTCTAATTTTGAGTAAATTATTTTCCTCGGTTAGTTTTTGAAGCTCCTTTTCCATATGTTTAGATTTCATTTTTAGTTCACACATTTTTCTTTTTAAGGAGCTGCTTTCTTCATTGAAAAGTTTTTCTATTTTTGTAATTTTGATTTTAAAGAACTGGTAATTTTATCTTCACCTCTCTAATTTGTTTTTCAAAGTCCTTTTTTTTTTTTTTTAAAGCAATCGGGGTTAAGTAACTTGCTCAAGGTTACAAGGCCAGTTATTTCTGGGTGTGGTGCTGGGAATCTGAGCCCAGGATTTGATCTCCAGGTCATTCTGACACTGGAGCCGGTGCTCTTACTTGCTGAGCCACCTGGCTGCCCCTAAGCAATTGGGGTTAAGTAACTTGCTCAAGGTTACACGGCCAGGTGTTTCTGGGTGGGTGCTAAGTGTCTGAGCCAGGGATTCGATCCCCAGGTCATCCCGACACTGGAGCCGGTGCTCTTACTTTCTTTCAAAGTCCTTTTTGAGCTCTTCTAAGAACTCTGTCTGGGCTTGAGACCAGTTCATATTCCCTGTTGAGGCTTCAGCTGGGGTTTTGGAGTCAATGCTATCTCCTTCTGAATTTGGTTTCTCCTGTTCAAAACAATAGGATTCTAGAGGCTTTGTCTTTGCAGTCTGTCTTTTACCCATTTTGAGGCAGGGCCTTAGCCATGCCTTTCCTCTAGAACACCCAAGCCTTCACTATTTTAAAATTTTGCTCCAGGGAAATAATTTCTGTGTTTTCAGGGTCAGAGGTGGGGGGGATTGGAGAAGTCGGGGTTCACTCTGCCACCCTGGTCCCTGGAAATTAAGATAGGTGCTTTTTAAATTTCCAGGCTGTGGGTTGATAGTCCCAGGAGTAGCTGCTGCCACTGCTGTGGGCCCTGCATTTGTCTCTTACCCCACTCCAACAGATCCCAGTCCTGCAGTGATAGGCCTGGGAATGGCCCTTGCGGTTGGTGGATCAACTTGCCACCATGAAAGGCCGCTCTCTGCTGTGCACACTTCGCCAGGCCACTCCTCTTTTTTCAATTTTTTAAAAAGTTAAAGACATCTTTTGTTTTCATACCAAAGCCACTGGCCTAGATATTTCTCCTATCACTGCACTGAATCTTCCTTTGTGACAAAGAAAAGCAGTTAAGTAAAACCTGAGAGGAGGTAGATATATTTCATCATCTGTTCTCTGAAGCCAAGATGGATCAGAGTTTGATTGCCTTTTAGTATTGGTTTCTTTTTTTCCCACATTTAATTAGTATTATTTTCAGCACATTGTTATAGTGTTATCATGGTATTGTTTTAGTACTGTTTTCATTTACTTTGTTGTGCTCATTATATATACTTTTCCCTGACATCAGCTTTGTATCAGCTCATATAAATCTTCCCCATGTAATTCTGAATTCTTCCTGTTTGTCATTTCTTATGGTATAGTAATATTCCATTATATTCATACTCTGCAATTTGTTCAGTCATTCTCCACCTGATAGGCATTATCTTTGCTTCCATTTTTTCTTTTTGCTACCATACAAAGTGCTGCTCTGAATATTTCTGATCTCTGTTTTGAGATAGGGCCAGTTTTCTATTATATGTATGACCCAAAAGGCTCATTTTATAGTTCAACAGGTGAGTTATTTTTGCTGTGTACAATTTAGGTATTTAAAGGAAGGAAACCAGCATTTATTATTGAGCACTTACTATGTTCCAGGGACTGTACTAAGTGCTGGGGATACAAACACAAACCAAAATGAAAGATCATCCCTGTCCTCAAAAAGCTTACATTTTAAGGGAGAAGATAAGAAGCTTGCATTTTAATGGGGGAAGACAACACGCAAAAGAAAGAATTGTAAAGGGCTGGAGGGTGGGAAAGGTACTAACATTGGACCTGTCCCCTTCACAAAATGGATGCTCCAGGAGGAACTAACCAATGGAAGAAGAACCTTGCAGAGGGATTTTCCATGGTGAGAAGGAATATTTTAAGCAGGTTCCAAGAAAACTTGATCTTGGTAGCATTCCTAGATTATTTTTGATAGGTATGCACTAAAGCCAAAGTGGACATGTTCCTGTTTTGTGTTCTGAGATTGAGAGGCCAGATTATACTACTAGAACAGGTCATTCCTTTCTGAGGCAAGGGAAATCTGGCTATATGTGTGTATATGCTTATCTACTTGTGGTTTTATTGGTGTAGGGAAAATTTAATGAGGAAATGCCTTATACCAAGGTAGATCAGTACCTGCTCTGTGACTTGTGGTCTTCAAGAGTAGCTGAGGGCACCGAGGGGTTAAATAATTTGCCCAGAGTCACCCAGCCCATATATGTATAGGCAGGATTTGAACCCCAGGCCTTCCTGACCCTCTTCTATACTAGAATGACTCTTTGTATGTGCTGTTACTACCAATCATTATATTCTTCATTTCTTCCCTAGAAGGATAAAGAGAAAAGCCAGCTGTATATTAAGCCAAGTCGGTATGTGGATCCTTTCACCATGGTGACTCTGGGCTGGCCAGATTACAACGAGAGTCTGAACTTTGTGTGGTCATGTGGTAGGTGCAGAACCGTTGCTACAATCCTGGCACTTAGGACAAGTGGTATAAACTATACCATGTAATCAACTCAAGTTTTAAATACAAATTCAGTGGGGGTGCAAGGGTCCATCTTGAGATACCACCATATGAGGAAAAGACAGAGACCAAGAACATACCAAGGTCACTGGGGGTTGCTGCTAGAGAGGAGGGGTAAATGGGACTGAGTTAGGAACTCTCCTGTATGTAACCACTCATGGGAAAAAGCATGCCATCTGGTAGATTATTATTTTTACTAATTATTCTTGCTCACTAGGAGCTAAACTCAATTGTTTCAATGTTGCTGAAGGCTTATAAGTACTACTGGCACCCTCTGCATTTTAGTATCCTGAGGAACAGCCCCCACTGCTACCACAAGATCAGTTATGGCTCCAGGGAGGTTCATTCAAAGAGTATAGCTTGATTCCTACTGCCTACCCTCAGAGCCTCAAGCTTTCTCCCATCTAGACCTGATCCCATCTATGCATAAAAGAACCTTCTTCCCCAGTCCTTGTTTTGGCTACTTCCTTCTCAAAAGGTATAGTCTTACTGATTGCCTCCTTATTCACATAATAGTTCCTGCTTAATGGGCCTCTAGAGTTTCCTATGACTAGTTGTTGCTTGTCAGACTCTTGGGGACTCTGTGGCCCATGTTATCAATGATGTTTTCTAGACAAAGATACAAAGATACTGGAATGGTTTGCCATTTCCTTCTTCAGTGGATTAAAGCAAACAAGTTAAGTGACTTGCCCAGAGTTACACAGCTAGTAAGTACTTAAGGCCACATTTGAATTCAGGTCTTCCTGACTCTAGGCCCAGTGATCCATCCACTGAATTACCCAGTTGATGAGAAAATGAGAAAGATGAGAAATGAAAGATAAGAAAACTGAGGCAAACAGGGTTAAGTGACTCACCCAGGGTCACACAACTAGGAGATATCTGAGACCAGATTTGAACTCAGGAAGATGAGTCTTCAAGACTCTAAGCCCAGCACGCCATCCACTGTGTGACCACACTGACACCAGAACTGAGAGAGACCCTAAAACAATTAATGTTAAAGGAAAGACCTTTAGAACACAGATCTTCTAGTCTAACCCCCTCTCTTTACAGAGGAGGAAACTGGTGTCCAGTAGAGAGACGTTATCTCTCTAAAATAACTCAACAAATTAGTGACAGAGCAGTTTTCCAACCCTAGTATCCTGATTCCCAGCCCAGGATTCTTTTTATCACCCTTGGCTGCCTTTCCTTGTGCCCAGACTGTGCCACTAGAGTAAACTGACTCTTTGAAATTTTGACTACCTGTAGTGTTTGGGAAATATACACTTCTAGGTAGGAGAATTTTCTATCCAGTTAAAAGGCCACCAGAGGTCCAGAAAACTTTTCTCTTGCTGGAAATTTCTCCAAGGTTTACTTCCTGTCTAAGGAATTAGAGAAGAGGGAGCATAACTGGGCCTTTCTTTGTGACTGAGGGTCTTCAAGAACTGAATGTGGGTTGACTCTGGACACACTCTGGAAGGGCTTTGGGGACCAAATTGCATACAGTTTGCCTTTTCCTCCCCCAATAAAAATTGAGGATAAGCCAGGGATGAACCAGAGAATGCCCAGTTTTCTCCTTCTGAGAGAGCTTCTTGTTTGTTGTCCTGGCAGGGAGGTGCTGGCCTCAGTGGAGTGAATGTGTCCAAAAGCAGCTGCTCCTCACAGACCAAAGGGAGATGCTGATAGAGCCTTTCTGCCTGCCTCCTCCCAACTCTGCTGTCACCCTCCGCATTCTGGTACATGGTGAGCAGGGAGAACAGTGGCAAGATGAGCAGTGCCTCTATGTGACCGCGGAGCAGAAGCTGCGTCCTCAAATCAGGTTTGGGATTTGTGAATCTGTTCCTTGAGGGCACGGGAGGCATATCAGCCTTCCCTTGTCTCCTTCCTGTGTATGTACAGCACCCTGGCCACAGGAGCTCAGCACATATTTGTAAGTGGATGAATAAATTAATCATTTCACATAGTCATGATCCAATATTCCTCTCTTGGGAGTAAGTAGGCTGCTTTGGAAGCTCATGGGGGAAGGGAGCAAGCATTTGTTAAGCACCTAGTATGTGCTAAGTGCTTTACAAATACTATCTCATTTGAACTACCAGGAGGTTCTGTGTTCTGTCACTATCTAAGCTTTAGAGACAGGGGAGATAGAGGGAACTTACACCCCCCTAAGGAATGGAAGGGAAGGTGGGGAGAGAATCAATCAGCAGGTATTTGAGCACCTACTCTGGGCCAGGTATTATGCTAGACAATCGGAATACAAAGACAAATTAAAACAGTCCCTGCTCTAAAGGAGCATACATTCTATCTGGAGAGACAAAATGCACACATGTACAAAATAAATGCCAGTGGAGGGGGGGGGTGGCGCGGGGTGGCAGTGTTAGGTGGTTGTAGCTGTGAGAATCAGAAAGGCCTAGTGCAGAAAATGTATTTGAGGTGAGTGTTGAAGGAAGGAAGCTAGGGAGTCTAAGAAACAGTGGTGAAAAGGGAGTAGATTCTTAGCATGGGGGAACAGCAGGTATAATGGCATGTAGATGGGAGACAGAGTGACATGCTAGAACCAAGTTAAAAGGTTGGAAGGCAATAGCAAAAAATGCTGAATTTACTATGATGGGCCTGAAGGTCTTAATCCAGTCTTTCTTGACTTTTCAGTCAAAAAAGTTCATGCAGTTTTGTGAAAAATCTTTGAAAGGCTGTCATATGGAACAAAGATAAAATTAGTAAATAATAATAATAACTCAAATTTGTATAGTGCTTTAAGGTGTGCAAAGCACTTTATATATGTTATCTCATTTGATCCTCCCAACAAACAACCCTGGAAGGTAGGTGCTATTATTATACCCATTTTGCAGATGAGGAATTTGAGATAAACAAAGCTTAAATGATTTGCCCAGGCTCCCACTGCTAGTTTCTGAGGCAGGATGTGAACTTGGGTTTTCCTGACTCCAAGACCATTGCTCTATTGACTTCACCATCTAGATGCTTATTAAAGTTCTTTTGTTTGACCCAACAACAGGGCAGAAATAGAAATAGTGGATGGAAATTGAAAAGATGTCAGGGAAAAAAACATCAAACTTTCTAATAATTAGAGCGGTCCCAAAGTGGAATAGCCTGCTTTGATAAGTGGTGGACTCCCTTCTCTTCAGGTAGACGCCATACGACCACTTCTCAGGGCATGTTACAGCTGGGCCTTGTTAGTGAATGTCTTAGTGAATGATGACAGTGGTCACTTCTCACTTTCCGATTTTGTATTTTTGTGATTCTCACTTCCAGTTGTGAAAAGAATTGCAAGCCAATGAATGTGAATGAAGAAGTCATGTTGAGGGCCACTTGTGATGACCAAGAATCTGTGACATACAGCTGGTATTTAGATACCTCCTTCCAGGAGAAGGTGAGCCAATCTTTTAAGTGCATTAAAAACAGTAATCATGGAGCACTAGCGTTATGGCCACCCCTTGAATGAAGCTTCAGGGTTTAACTTCTCTGGAGTTTAAGTCTCTGAGATAATGTGATAAGGGTCTGTCTTCTGTATTTTGTTCTGAAGCTACTGGAACCTAATTCTAGGACTTAGAGCACTGGAGGACCCCAGGGATGTGATCTCTGAGAAAATGATTTTAGGGGAAAGAACCCCGAGTGAGGTTTATGCCATTTTGCCTATTCGTCAGATTATAAGACCAGGCTACCTTAGATGTGCTTGATGAAACTGTTGAGGTCCCAAGTCACAGAAGAGAAGCCTTAATCCTATTCTTAGTATACAAGTGTCCCAAGGACTCCTTGGTGTGGGATAGATCCTGGTCCCTCTAGGAGGGATGGGAAAATCCCTGGGTGGTTTCCTGTGTGGGTAGGAGAAAGCTGCCTGAGATCTCCAAGCAGCTGGCCAAGGGTCCTGAAGGCCAGGGCCGGGAGTTGGGGTTCAGTGATGCAGACTGGCCTTTTCTCTTGTCAGGAGCTGAATCAGAGGGGCCTTGAAGGGACCAAGGACCCTATACTATTCATGAGCTTGGTGCATCATACAGGGCTCAAGGTCTATAAATGTTTTAGGTGTACCTCCTTCCTGCTGTCTGTGGTCTCAGTGGATTTAGGCCAAGCTCCTTAAAGCTGCTACAGAGGAATACCTCCATACTGCTGATGAATAGCTCCTTCCTGTCTGAACTTGGGGCCTCAGCCACTGATGCACTTCGAATTAAAGTCACAGGTAGGCAAGTATAGGAGAATTTTTTTTTTTAACTGGACCTGTGATTCATTAGCTTAGAGAAATCTCAGTGAGGAAATGACCTCTATTCACATGGCTCAGCATCTACTCTGCAATTTATGATTCCAGAGAATTGCCTGGAGCCCTGAAAAGTTGATGATTTGCCTTGGGTCATACAGGTAGTAGATGCTGGAAAGAGGCAAGACTGAACATAGGATGTCTTGACTCCAAGACTAGTTCTTTATCCAGTTTACTACAATGCCTCTCATGAGAGATAAATATAAAGTATATTCATATATATACATATAGTTATATCTATAGTTATCTATCTTTCTATCTATTTAGTTATTTCCAAGAAAGCTCAGAAGTCAGCCCTTCCTTGGATTGGCACTAGGTACTAGAGTAGATATTCTGGGTGCAAGAGTGGAGAATTTCACAGCTTCATTCAATTCTATATTTACTCCAGCATGTATGTACTTCCCTTTAAACAAACCCATTATATGAAAATCTGGGTTTTCTGCTAATAACAATGAGAACAACTCATTATAACCCATTAAGGTTGTTTGCTTTTTGTTTCTTTTGGAGGGGGAAAGGCAAGGCAATTGGGGTTGACTTGCCCAAGATCACACAGTTAAGTGTCAAGTGTCTGAACTCAGATCCTCCTGTCTTCAGGGCGGGTGTTCCATTCACTGCTCCACCTAGCTGCCCTGAATTAAGGTTTTTAAAGTGTTTTCCTCATAAGAATCTTATAAGATTGGTAATATGAGGAAACCAAGTCTCAGAGCAGTTAAGAGTGAGGTAACAGCTATGGAGTTAATCTAAATAGCAAGGTCATTAGATTTTGAAGCCAGAGAACCTTTGTTCACATCTTGATTCTGTCTCTTACTACTTGTGTGACCTTGGACAAATCACATAGCCTCTGAATTGCAATTTCCTCATCTGTAAAATGAAGGGGTTGGATTGGATGGCCTCTAAGGTCCCTTCTAGCTCCAGGTTTGTGATCTATGATCCTAGGTCTCTTCACCTATTATCTATAGAATAAGGGGATTTGACTAGACTACCTCTAATATCCTTTCCCCCATCTAAATCCTATTATCCTAGGTCACTTGCCTAAACTCTTATAAGTAAGTATCACAGGTGGGAGGCCAACATAGGTCTCCTGATTCCAAGTTGGTTTCCATTTTACTACACCACATATTCTCTTAAGATAAATTATGGGGTGTTGATTTGCTTTACAAAGGATTTATTTATTAAACACACATTTCCCCCCAGAGGCACATCATTTACACACAATAAGGAACATTGATGTAAAACCCTGCTTTACTCCATTAGTAAAGAGCCTTCTTTAAGAGTTCCCATCCTCTCAGCTGAGGCTTAGAGGTTTCTATCCTTTTCCCTACCATGACCTGTTATACACAGACACCAATGACCCCTCAGAGCCATAGCCCTGGTCCAGTTCCACATCTAGGTTTCAACATTGGCTCCTCCTCTAGGTTCAACCATTTCTGTAGCCACATCATAACAGGTATATTTCCCTTTAAACAAACCCAATTTATAAAAATCTGGGTTTGCAAAACAATCATAACAACAACAACATTGTTTGTATTTCTATTGCACTTTAAGGCTTACAAAATCCCTAGATAGAGGTGAATCAGGAAAATAAAGCTACCTTAAGCTAACACTGGTCCTTGGGTGAAGTGCATGATAGAAATGGGACACAGGAAGATGGTTTTAAAAATAATTATATTTTATTTTAACATTCATTTTTACAAAATTTGAGTTCCCAGTTCTCTTCCTTCCTTTAGTCCTTCACCTACCCATTGAGAAGGCAGGCAATAATGACATCAATTTATATGTATGAAGTCATGTAAAATATATTTTCATATTAGCCATGTTATAAAAAAAAGACAAGAAAATTTAAGTGAAAAAGTCTGCTTCAATTTACACTCAGAATGAATGAGTTCTCTCTCTAGATGTAGATGGCTTTTTTCTTTGAGTCCTTTGGAATTATCTTGGATCATTGTATTGATTAAAATAGCTAGCTTTCACAGTTGATCGTGACACTATTGCTGTTATGTACAATGATCTCCTGGTTCTGCTAATTTCATTTTGTATCAGTTCATAAAAGTCTTCCCAGGTATTTCTGAACCTATCCCCCTTATCATTTTTTATAGCACAATAGTATTTTATCACAGTCATATACCATAACTTGCTCAGTCATTCCACAATTGATGGGTATCTCCTCAATTTCTAGTTGTTTGCCACCACAAAGAGAGCTGCTATAAATGTTTTTGTACAAATAAGTCCTTTTCCTTTTTCTTTGATCTCTTTGAGATACAGACCTACTAGTGGTATTGCTGTATCAAAAGAGTATGCAGTTTGACTTTGGACATAATTCCAAATTGCTTTCCAGAATGGGTTGGACCAGTTCACAATTCTACCAACAG
Source organism: Petaurus breviceps papuanus (assembly GCF_028583685.1). Classification (NCBI taxonomy): domain Eukaryota; kingdom Metazoa; phylum Chordata; class Mammalia; order Diprotodontia; family Petauridae; genus Petaurus; species Petaurus breviceps. Next base: position 21,746,335 of record NW_027187359.1, on the reverse strand, counting down.
TGCATTAGTGTACCTACTTTTTCATATCCCCTTCAGTATTTGTCATTTATCTTTTCTACCATGTTAGCCAATATGATGGGTGTAAGGTGATACCTCAGAGTTTTAATTTGCATTTCTCAAGTTATTAGTAATTTAGAGCATTTTTTCATGACTATTGATAACTTGGATTTTTTTTTAACTGCCTCGTCATTATCTTTTCAGCATTCATCAATTGGGGAATGGATCTTCTTTTTTATAAGTTTGGCTCAGTTCCCTATATACTTGAGAATTGAGGCCTTTATCAGAGCAACTGTAAAGAAAAAAAATTCCCCATCTTTCTGCTTTCTCATTTTGGCTGCATTGTTTTTGTTTGTGTAAACCCTTTTTAATTTGATGTAATCAAAATTATCCATTTTACTTCCTGTGATCTTCTCTCTCTCTTATTTGGTCATAAACGCTTTTCTTATCTCTAGATCTGACAGGTAAATTTTTCTGTGCTTCCAGGGAGATGGTTTTAAGCAGTCTCCTCTCTTTGATTTTCAGCAATAACAAAGTGGGCCTATGGAGAACAGACCTACATTGTCAGCACCCTTTATCCTCCTGAGGTTCCAGTTTGTTCTGTCATTCCAGAGCAGGGGACCATTCTGTCAAGCTTTAGGATCTCCTGTAAGACATCTGCAGAGCCCGGCTTGTTCATCTATTGTTTCTGCCCGAAACCAGGTACAATCTAAGGACTTCCCTTTTCTGTTGGTTATCCCACAGAAACTGTTCAGAACTCCCTATGTCTTTGCAGGGACTAGTGTACAATTTGGGACTAGGTAGAACTATCCATGTGGCAATGAAGTTTTCAATGTCAAGAGTCCACCGTGGTAGTCTAGGTTCCTATCGTTCAGTTCACATTGCAAAGAAGACCAGTAGGGCATCCTTCCACCAGTGACAGGCAGTGTAGCTGAGTAGAATTAGCATGGGAGTTAGAGTCAGAAAAGCTGACTTGAAATCTCAGTTTTCTACCTTCTCTTCTACTTGTGTGATATTGGGCAATGCTGCTTGGATTCTTTGCTCATATGAACTAGATGAAGTTTATTAGTAGCTAGGTGGTGCAGTGGATAGTGCACTGGGCTTAGAATCAAAAAGACTCATCTTCATAAATTCAAATCTAGCCTCAGACACTTACTAGCTGTGTGACCCTGGGCAAATCACTTAACCCTATTTACCTCAGTTTCCTCATCTATAAAATGATCTAGAGAAGTAAATGGCAAACTATTCCAGTAACCTCACTAAGAAAACCCCCAAATGGGATCACAAAAAGTTGGACACAACTGAACAACAACAACAGATGAAATTTAAGCTTCCTTCCAGCTCTCAATAGTATAAAATTAGAAGGTCCCTTTCTTGTCTCCTTTTTCTACTGAACTTTTTCTTCCCAGAAGACAGGCTCCCTCACCACCACTAGCATGAAGAAAATAGAGGGGCAGAAGAGAGACAGGGAAGGATTAGCTTCCCAAGCCCCCATCTATTCACCTATCCAATGTCCACCTGTGGGACTGTGCATGAACAGGAACAAATATAAAATTGGGACTTAGGTAAAGGGTGATTTCTGTTTTGCCTTGACTAAAGCTTTCATGGTAACCTTGACTGAGATTGATGGATTTTGATGAAATCTGGGACAAGTGAAAGTGTAACCACTAGTTATTGGTCTGATGCTTATTGGCAATTTAATCCATGTGTCAGAGGCTCTCTCCTAATATGAAGGACTTAGTTATATTTTGGGGAAGGAAGGAAAGAAACAAGTGTTTATCGAAAACCTACAGTGTGTTGGGCTCTGTGCTAAGCACTTTATAAATATATCACATCACTTGATCCTCACAACAACTGTGGGAAGTAGGTGCTATTGTAATCCTGATTTTACAATTCAGGAAACTAAGGTAAACAGAAGTTAAGTGACTTATCTAGGGTCACAGAGCTAGTAAATGTCTGAGGTTGGATTTGAACCCAGGTCTTTCACTCCTTCCTGTCTCACTCTTCTCCTCTCTTCTCTCTTGCTCCCCATATTTTCCCTCTATCCTTCTCCTCCTCCCCCCCCCCCAGTGTTGCCAGATCTTGCCATTTCTACCATGACAACATATCTAGCATCTGTCATTTTCTTTCCACTCACACAGCCACCACCTTAGTTTCAACCCTCACCACTTCTAACCCGGACTTTCGAGACAGACTGTGCTATCAGATGCAGAACCAGTTTTTTTTTTTTTTAAAGCAATTGGGGTTAAGTAACTTGCTCAAGGTTACATGGCCAGTTATTTCTGGGTGTGGTGCTAAGAATCTGAGCCCAGATTCGATCCCCAGGTCATCCCGACACTGGGGCCGGCGCTCTTACTCTCTGAGCCACCTGGCCACCCCAGAACCAGCTTTCTTAAAACACAGCACTCCATCTCCGTGTCTCCATGCTTTTTCATTTACCTCTGTCTTACAGGAAATCCATTAGTTTCTCCGAGACTTAGCTCAAACCCTACCTTCTACATGAAACCTTTCCTTTTCCTTCCTGTTGCTAGTGTCATTCCTCTCTAAATTACCACATATTTATATTGAATTTATTCTGTATTTGCTTAGGTTTATACAGTATCCTGGTACTTATTTTGCATATACTTAGAGATGTACATATAATCCTCCCCAATAGAATATAAATAAGCTCTTTGAGGGCAAGGACTGTTTCATTTTGGTCTTTGTAAACTAAGTGCTTCATACAGTGCCTGGAACATGGTAGATATTTACTAAATGCTTGTTAATGGACAGAAGAGAGACAGCATGGAACAGTGCATAGAGAGCTGGCCTTGGAGTCAGAAATACCTGGGTCCAAGTCCTACCTTGGAAACATCTTGGTTGTGTGATCCTCAGACTATAAATATCTGAGCAAGTAGTGGTTTACATTGCTGTACTGGGAGGAGTGCCCACTATCAAAAAAAACCACAGGTCTAAGTATTAAAATAACATTTTTTTAAAAAGGACAATAATACAAGATGGGCATATATAGATAGGTTGTGATCTGATGGAATATCTATGTCAACGAGATTACTCTTCTCACCTCTACCTGTTACAACTCTGGGCCCTTTGATTGTAGGTCAAATACCAACATCCACAAGAAGCCTTCCCTGATTCCTTGGTTACAGTGAAATAAAGGCTTATTATAAAATGACATTACTGATGTCATAGGGATGATCTAGGCAGAGAAAGGACATTTATAGTCCACCCCCCTCATTTTTACATAGGGAGAAACTGAAGCCCAGAGAGGTTACGTAACTTGTCCAAGGTCATACAGGTATCAAATAGAGGTAGGATTTGAACCTGGGTCTTTAGATTTCAAAGCTAATGGTCTTTCTACTGTATCATACTATCTCTTAAAAAAAAAAAAAGAAAGAATCTTACCCTCTTGGCTATTAGAACACTTAACATCCCTCCAAATTCTAATTCTATGATCCCATGATCCCATTTTGTTCCAAGGGAAGCTAGGTTGGGTTATTCAAATGATTTCTTCCTCCCCACCCAGGATTCTTCTGGGGAAAAATCTGCATCAGGGGTTTGGGTGGGAGGATGGGGGTGGTGGAGACAATGGAATCAGCTGTTCCTGCCATAGCTTGCACTAAAGAAAAGGAAATTTTAAAGTCACTGGATCATAGCTTTAGAGCTGAAAGGGATTCTAGAGACCATCTAGTCCAAAGGAATGTGCTTTTAAAGCTGGAAGGGCCTAAGAGGCCATGGAATCCAACCTGCTCAATCAATTTTACTAGCAATGTAACTTTGGGCAAATTAAGAACCAAGGCCCAGAGAGTTTAAATGATCTGTCCAAGGTCACACAGAGATGGTTCAAATGAGCAGTCAAAGTCTTTTGACCCAATACTCTTTTCATTGTTCCACACTGTCACAGGAAGTTATGGCTTAAGCTCAGTCATGGTTGAGGTGACCATCTATAAAGTTCCTCTCATGGTCAATGCCTCTTGGCAAAAATCCTTCAAGGTCAAAAGCCACAGAAACTTGGGGAACTCTGGGTAATATCTACAGAAACACTTCTGATTTTCCATGTTTCCATGATGACATCTCTAAAGGACAGACAGTCCAGCCCCAAGATGATGGCTATACATCTATACAAAATGAATCCTGAGAAAATTTTCTAATGGGCACCACTTAGTTTTTTTTTAATAATATTTATTTTGTCCTCCAATTACATGTACAAACAATTTTTAACATTTGTTGGGTTTTTTAAGTTTTGAGTTCCAAATTCTATCCCTTTATTCCTCCCATCCTCCCCTCTCTGCGACGGTAAACAATCTGATATAGGTTATATCATGTGCAATCATGTAAAATATTTCTACATTAGTAATTTTGGAACCACTTAGTTTTAATTTGGTAAAATTTGCTCTGTGGTAGAAGATCCTGAAAATTATGACTACATTCAGGAAAAGTTACAAAACCACTAGTACTTAAATTTAGTTTAGTTTCTTGCATTATTATTGAATTTGGTGTTTGTAAGTTCTTTGTTATGAGTGTTTATGCTTCTATGATCAATAGTGTTTCTTTTGTAGGGCTTATTATCTTTTCAGATCTCTGAGAAAGTTCTTTCCCCTAACTCTTCATCTTCCTATTTTTAGATTCATGCCTCTATTGTGGTCACGAGTCAGAACTCTCATCAGTTTATCTGCCACTTGGAGAGGAAGAAAATAACTTTGCTCTGAAAATTCTCATTTCTGTTGCTAATAAAGCTGGAGATACAGTCCATACCCATGTAGCAGTTAAGGTAGGTAATATCCTTTCTCACTCCTTCCCTTCCTACCAAAGCTGGAAGGGACCTCCAGTCTCATCATTTTACTTATGAGGAAACTAAGGTCCAGAGAGGTCAAGTAATTTGCCCAAAGTTACATTGCTAGTAAATAACAGAACCAGAATAATAAGAGGCAGTGTAAATAGGGCTTTGAAAGTGGCACCATATGACCTCTCATTCTTGGTTTCCTTATCTTTAAATGAGGTTAATAATTATACCTTCCTCAGAGGGCTGTTGCATGGATAAGTTGAGATAATATATATGTAAAATACTTTTGCAAAACTTAAGGAAATAGATAAATATGAGTTATTATTTTCATTTGTGTGCCTGATTATTAGAGAATTGGGACATAGGATAATAGATTCAGAACTGGAAGGAACTTAAGGAGCTATTGAGTCCACTAGCCTCATTTTACAGATGAGGAAAATGAAACCCCAAGATGATATATGATAAGAAAAATTAACCCCATGTAGCAGCAAGCACCCCAAGTGTCCTCAGGGTGGCTGCCAATGCAGGTTCTTGGATCTGCTTTGTTAAAGGAAAGCAGCTCAAAATGGGTTAACAAGCTTACTTTAATCAGTCAAACATATATCATTTACCTAGTTCAGGGGAAAAAGGTCACCACCTCGAACTTCAGAATATACAGACAGAATTATCAAGACAGAGAAACAGATCAAGTACACAGGTTTCCAAACCGTCCAACCATTACATCCATACCAAATCAACATCTGGGTTTTTCAAAGCGGGGGTGGGGGTGGGGGGCTCTCAACAACAGATTCCCAGAGTCTCATCTGATCAAATCACAGAAGACTTCTCAAAGTGAACCCCAAAACAAAGCCTCAAATCAGGGTTTATATAGCCTTCTCCTGGCTCAGAGAATGTAACAACCTTCTGAACCCAATGGCCAATCAAAAAGTATCTATTGAAAAACAAGCCTCCCACCCCAGGCTTCAGGTGCACTTTAGCCTAGGGGCAGCGAAGATCTTAAAAATTTACATTCCCATTATACCCCAGAAAGGTTAATTTTAATGTGGTTATAAACCATGTATATTCCTATCTTCCTTAAGTATCTGTTATATGACCATTTCTCCAATGGGATGTATGTATAACCCTTATAGATATGTATCAGTTTCTTATATATTCTGAAATGTCATCTCTTTATTTATGCTATATTTACTGCATATTTGCTGTAAATATTCTTTCCAATGCCGATGTTTCTCAGCATGGAATTTCTTTGGCCCTTGCATTCTTTGCTGCTCTTCACATCTTTGTTTTTCACTCGCCCCATGTTAAACTTGCTACGGCCTGCCATTATTTGCTAGAAGAGAACTCACAACTTATGGCTCTGGCATCTATCTATCCGTGTAGTCCTGGAGGCCAGGCCACTTTCTCAACCTCTCCCAATCTTGATTTCTCCCATTCAGGTAGAGCAAGAAGGCACAATCAAGGGAAAACAGATACTTCATACACTGATATCAGAGAAGATAAACAACATACCAACAGGAAAGAATGGCAGCATGGCACTTATCCAGTTGTCTAAATCAGTGTCCTCTGTCTTGAATCTGGGGGGCCAGGATGAAGGTTTACCTCCATCTCTGAGAAACAGCCCTGCACAGGAGGTCCTTGATGTGGTTTATCTTTTGGATTGTGGAAAAGACCAACCCTTATATCAGCAAGCCTCTGGCCTAGTGGGGAGGGGTTAGGCTTTAGAGATGTCTGATCATGGCCATGAAGAAATTGTTGGTGATAGAGTCATAGGACTTAAAGCTGAAAGGGGTCTTACAGATCATCTAGTCAGCCCTTCAGTTCCTCATTTGGTACCAGTAAAATGCCTAACACAATAGAAATTTAGTAGATCCTTTTTAACTCATTTATTCATTCATTCACATAATCCCCTGTTTCACAGATGACAACACTAAAGCCCATGGAGGTGGTATAATTTGTCCAAGATCACAGAGGTAGCAAGAAGCAGAGCGGGAATTTAAACCCAGGTCTCCTGCCTTATGATCCTTCACATTCATGACATTTCTTCATCCTGTTAGTCCCTTCAATTGGGCATCACAGGCTCAGAGAGGGAAGGGACCTTAGAGTCTTCCTAGTTCAATGCCATCATTTTGTAAAGGAAGAAAATGCTTCCTGGGGAGATTAAGGGACTTGCCCAGGATTCTACCAAGAGAAAGTGGCAAAGGTATAATTCCTCTGACTCCAAATCCAATTCTCTTTCCACTGAATAAATCATGCTGCCTTCATTAAATTAAACTTTGGGGGGGGCGGCTAGGTGGTGCAGTAAGTAAAGTGCCGGCCCTGGAATCAGGAGGACCTGGGTTCGGATCCGGCCTCAGACACTTAAGACACACACAAAAAAACCTAGCCATGTAACCTTGGGCAAGTTACTTAACCCCAACTGGCCTCCAAAAGGCAAAAAAATAAATAAATAAATAAACTTTGGAGTTATTTTCTTGATTTTTTTCTCCCTCAAGATCCTCTCTTTCACCTAAGGTTTAAGACACAGTCTTAAACAGTAAAATACATGTCCAAGCCCATGTCCTCAGGCGTTAGGGGTCTCTGAATGTCCTGGGTCCCCTCCAACTCAGCAGTTCCTGGGAATCTGTGGATTCCCTCTTGGACCCTGGCAGAAGGGTCTCTACAATCATACCCACTGGGAAGATCTCAGGGCTCCCCAGCAAATTCAAAAGAAAGAGTTCCCCTCTGGGCTATGCCCATGTTCTCTTACATTGACAAAAAAGGAACAACCAGGGAACTATTGGCCAGATTTGAGTCATGGGAAGAACGCTGTATTAGGAATTGGCAGGCCCAAATTGAAGGCCCAGCTCTAACACCAAATCACTGAATGACTTTGATCAAGTCTCTTCTCCTCTCTAGTTTTCAATTTTCTCATTTATAAATTTAAGGTTCTGGACCAGATGGACTCTAAGTCCTGCTCTTCCCCTGTCCCAGTTCTATTATTCAATGTTCTAAAGTCCTTTTGAGCTCTGACAGCATTCAGTGTTCCCAGAGCAGTAGAGACCAGGTTATGTGGGTGGCAGGATTGTGGCCTACATTGGCCAACATCAGCCCATCCTAGCTGTGCCTCAGACTAGGCCAGACCTCCACTACACTGGATGGATAGAATGCAAAGTAAAGCGTTAGGAAGGTGCTTAAAGCCCATTTGGTTCAACTGGCTCATTTTATAGGGGAGGGACGTTGAGGTCCCATAGGGGAACAAAGACTTTTATTCACTGAGTGAGAGGCAGAGCCAAGGAAAGAGCTCAGGCCTCAGGGAGGCATTCTTTATTTTATATCATGTTGCCCCTAGGTGTAGAAGAGATGCTGGAAGCACTCTAGGCTCAATTCTCCTCCTCATATTAAAAAGCCTTGAGACTCTGAGGGTCTCCTATTTGTCCCCACGCCTTTGAAGGTTGGGTCTTGGAGAGTGGATGCCAATTTTGCAACTATCTTTGATTTCTATATCCCTGTTCAAAGACTGCCATGTCTAGAGAGCAAAGTATATGTTTTTAAGTGAAGACAGTGAAAATATAAGTAAGATATAAGTAAATATAAGTAAGAGATTCATGACAACCTTGGAGGTCAGTGGAAGATCTCTGTTGTAGTTAAGGGCCATTAATTCTCAAACTTTTATAGAAACAGGCTTAACATGATTTTACATTAATTGGTATTAATTAGCATTTATGTACAGTATACCTTAATCAATTTTTTATCCAGCCAGCAAATATTTATTAACTATATGTAACTTCTTTCTTCCATCCTAAGGTCAGAGAGCTTATCTTGAGGACCCTGACTTCAATTCCTGCTGATGAAATGCAACTGGCTCTAGGGATGGCAGAGGCTCTGAAAGACATCACCTTCCGTCATGAAGAGCTCTCCCCTTTAGCCCAGGTCAGCAGCATCCCAACTCCCACCCTGTCCTCTACCCTCTGTGCAAGGACCTTCAGTTTACTTGCACTAAGTAAAGCCCAAGGTAACATTTCTCATCCTCAATTTTCTTATCTATAAAATGAGGGAGTTGAACTCATTGGTGTCTAAGATCCCTCCCATCTCTAAAAACTATGGTCCTGGCATGGTCAGAATTTAATACCACAGATACTTAAAGTTTCTTTTGTGTTCTTGTGGATCTTAGGGCTTTTTTGAATGAAGTTATTACCATTCTGTTACAAGTGCTATTATTTCTAAAAGCAAAGACCAGTAGATTCATAGCTTTGATTCTGTGATTTTGTTAGCAGTTATGGTTCCCTAGGCTTCTTAGGGCAATCACAAAGCTGTCACAGTGTAGTGTCTAAAGGAACACAAAACTTGGAGACCCCAGTTTGAATCTTATGCTTACAAATGATTCCTTGACAAGTTAACCTCACTATGCCACAGTTCACTAGTCTGTAGAGGGAGGATGATAACTCTTTCACTTTCTTCTACACAGGGTTGTGAGGCACATGTCCAAGCCCATGTCTTCAGGTATTAGGGGTCTCTGAATGTCCTGGGTCCCTTCCTGACTCAGCAGTGCCTGGGAAGCTGTGAACTTAGACAGAAAGTGTTTTGTAAGCCTCTTAAGTGTTGTTAGTGTCACTTTTTTTTTTTGCTTTTTGGAGGGCAATTGGGGTTAGTGACTTGCCCAAAGTCACATGGCTAATTTTTGTGTTAAGTGTCTGAGGCCGGATCCTAACCCAGGTCCTCCTAACTCGAGGGCCGGTGCTCTATTCACTGTGCCACCTAGCTGCTCCTACTGTCACTTTCTTGATGGAAGTTGAATTTTCTCCTGGTTTTACCTTTGTAGTAAGTGAGATATTGTTTTCAAGTGTTTATTTGTGTATTATAAAAGTGCCATTTATGCTGCTGGGTATCCAAGAATTTCATATAAGTCTTATCTTTGAGTGATACCTAGGTTCACCTAGCCTAGTAGTTCTTGAAATGTGGTACAGGGACCCCTGGGAGTCCCCGAGACCTTTTCAGGGGATCCTTGAGATCAAAATTATTTTCATAATAATACTAAGATGTTTTCATTTCTAATATGGTAAACATTGATAGATATAACCCATATAAATGAAGGTTCTTTGGGACAGGGTGGATCCTCAATAACTTTTAAGAATGAAAAAGGATCCTGAGATAAAAAAGTTTGAGAACTGCTAATCCAGACCAATCTAGATCTCACAACCATCCTGAGAGGTAGGTGCAGTTATTACTACCATTTTACAATTTAGGAAACTGAGGCAGAGAGAGGTTAAATGACTTGTCTGTGATCACACAGCTAGTGTCTGAGGCCACATTTAAACTCAGTCATATGCTAGTCATAACAAGCATTTTTCATGCTCAGGCTAAACAGTGTAAAATTGGATTTGGGGAGTAGAAAGAGACCCTAGGAAATAGTAAAGGCATTGAGGAGAACCTGTCCTGGGATAAGGGAATGGGGAGAGGGAGCAGTCAGGGAGAAGAAGCTCCTATTTTAATTAATCATTCTTAACTTGATACTAAGCAGGGAAGCTAGGTGGAACAGTGGATAGAATGCCAGGCCTGAGTCAGGAAGATGCCTTTTCCTGAGTTAAAATCTGACCTCAGACACTTATTAGCTGGGTGACCTGAGCAAATCATTTAACCCTGTTTGCCTCAGTTTCCTCATCTGTAAAATGAGCTGGAGAAGGAAATGGCAAATCGCTACAAGATCATTGCCAAGAAAATCCCAAATGGGGTCCAAAGACATCCCCCACTGAAACAAATGAAAATGACCGAACAAGAAAAGGTACTAACCAATTGTTTCTACCTGCTGAAAGTATGTTGTTATGGTTATTGCCCTCTAAATTTAAGTGCACCTTGGCACAAAGATACAATTTCCTCCCTCTGATCATGGCTTTTCCAAAACTCTCATTTTATGGAGATAGAAACTGAGACCCAGAGAGATGCTGAAATTCCCCTCTCTAGAAGCATTCTCCTTTTCTTCTATTTTTCCCCATTCCCTTATATGCCTCCTTCCCATAGCTGCTTTTCACTATTACTGCGACTTTCAGCCCTTCTATACCTCTCTGTTTTCCTAGGCTGTCAACTCATTGAGACCTTTCTTCTCTCACCTCAGTCTTGAGCTTGTGGCCAGTTGTTTTAACAAATCATCTTCTTCCACCTTTGGTACGCAGGGTCTAAACAATCTAGCCACCATGACCTGGCCTTCATTCAGCAATGTTTAACAGCAGTGTTTAAATAGCAAATGTTTACTGAGCAAGACCTTGCACTAGGCACCATGGGGGATACAAAAATAAAGCCAGTTCAACAAACATTTATGAAGTGCTTACTATGTGCATTGCTCTATGCTTGTAGCTGAGGATATTTGGCTGGAGTGAGGCCCTGGCCTTAAGGATTTCCTTGGCATAGGGAACACTTGATGTGGAAAGTGATTCCATTGATGCATATCACCAACTCACGTATAACTCAATCTTTGAGAGCAGCTCGGGGCATTGAGCACTAAACAACTTTCCCACGGTTACCTAACTAGTTTGTGTCAGAGGCAGGGTTTGAACCTTCCTTACTCCAAAGGAGCCTTTTATCCACTCTGAAGCTCCGAAGTTGTGAATACAATAAGGAAGTCAGCCATAGTCCCTTCCCTCAAGCAGCTGACAATCTCGTGACTGGGGGAGGTGGGACTGACCACTGGAAGGAAGAGATATGATAGGGATACAAAAGATTATGATGAGGTAGAATGTAAGAAAGGGGAAAGGACAGATTCAGACAAAATGCTCTAGAAGAATTTGAGGAGGGAGAGAGCCCTCTTGATTGTGGAAATCAGGAAAACCTTGATGATGGAAATGGCATCTATGCTGGTTCTCAAAGGGAAAGAAGAATTTCAATAGGATAAGAAAGGGCAGTGTGGTTCCTGTCCTCATGGAGCTCACAGTCCACCTGGGGAGATAAGGCATGGACACAAGTGATTCTAAAACAAGACAAGTCAATCAAAATCCTGCTCAGGTCCCACAGAATTTCCTCATTTGGGCTCTCTAAGTCCCTGTGGCCTGAAGGGGACAGTGCTAGTAGCTTTCCACTGGAAGGCTGTACCCTTGTGCAGCCTGGCCTTGGGGCCAGTCAGCTGCTGTTTAGTTCTGTCCTCACCTAACTCTCCCATTCTTTTTTGGGGGACAAGCTGGTGGCCAGCCACGTTCTTTGGAATGTCAGCAGATCTCTGGCAATGAGGATGTCTAGTCCTGAGGATGTCACCGTCAGACAGAAGCTCCAGATGACGATCATGCACCTGTTTCATGCAGTGGGAAATGTGCTTGAAGCATCCAGGAGACAGGAGCCTGAAAAGCCATTGGGCTCTGGTACTAGCCAGGTCATTGTCACTGAGGAGGAGCAGCAAAAGGCACTGCCTGTCATAGAGATCTCAGGGGACTTGTGGCCAGGCCCTGTGCTAAGTGTGGGGGATACAGAGAAAGACAAAAAGCCCCTCCTCTCAAGGAGCTCACAGTCTCAAGGGGGAGATAATAAGAAATCAGCCATGCACAAACAAGCTACATACAGGATAAACTGGAGATAATCAACAGAGGGGAGGCCCCGGCTTTGAGGGGGAGCCAGGATAAGATGGCAGTAAATACAACCTTTATCAACAGGGGACTGTGGGAGATAGCAGAACCCTCTTACTGCTCCCCCTTGCCAAAGTACCCATAGACCATCCTTCCTCTCACCCCTGTGGGAGTCACACTTGGCCAAATCTAGCCCAGGCCACAGGGGAGAATGACCCTCCTTCTGTGATCCATTGTAGTTTTCTGTACCACATCACTAAAAGCATAGCCTTGTAGGAGAGAAATCTGAGCCTAGGAAGGACAGATGGACTGAGCCATGTTCCTCTCTTTGGCAGGTGGTTATGCAGCTGCTCAGTGCCCTGGAGAATCTACAGAATGCCCTCTTACTGGGAAGGCCTCCTAGACACCATCCCACCATGCTGAGTGTACCTACCATCTCCATGTATATCAACAGGTAGTGGCAAGCTCACAGCATCTTCAGGAAAGGCCTTGGTCCTAGTGGGAAGCCACATAGGTAGTGGAAAGGGTGTTGGATTAGTAGTGAAAGACCTTGGGCATGTGTATTCATCTAATGCTGATTTTCCTCCTCTCTCTCCCCCTTGGGGGCTGTTTGTCTTTCATGGAGGTTAGAGTGCAGCCTCAAGGTCTGGATGGTGCTTCCTTTCATCTCAACATGAGCAATTCTGCTGTCTTCACCCTGCCCAGCATTTCCTCCCTCAACTTCTTAGGGGACCATGATGAACCTGTGGATGTAAGGGTGGGTGTTCACCCCCTACCTCGAAGATTATAACACCTCAGATTCCTTCCATGTTTCCATTTGTTACCCTACGTGCAAATGACTAGTGAGAAGTGGTTTTCTAGGTATCCATGTTAAAGAGATACTGGGAAGAATCTCTTCTCCAGGCCTTAGTTTATTCATTGGTAGAATGGAGGAAATAATCTTTGCATTACCTTCCTCACTGCACTGTGTGAGGATTAAGTCAGATACTGTATGTAAAATATTCTGCAACTGTTAAAGCGCTAGAGAAATGTCAACTGTCATCATTGAGTCCTGCCTCTGCCACTTCCTAACTGCATGACTGTGGGGAATTCATTTAACCTTTCTGGAACTCAGTTTCCTTGTCTGTAAAATGAAAGGGCTGGAACAGATAACCTCTAAGGAAGACCCCTTTAGATCTAAAGTCACTATTATTTATTTATTTATTCATTCATTCATTTAAAAAGGTAAGTTAGAATTGATCCTTGTAAGAAAATCACAAGAACTAAAAAATTTTTAAAAACCAAAAACATTACTGGAAGAAATCAATCTGGAATGAAAGAAGTAATATATTAACTCTATTTGGCCCTGGAAAGCAGAACTAGGAAGCTGCAGTAAATCAAAATTAGGCTTGATTAAGGGAAAACTTCCTAACAATTATAGCTATCTAAAAAATGAATTGGGCTGTTTTTCCTCCCACTGGAGGTCTTCAAGCAGAGGTTGATTGACTCCTTGCCAGGTAAGTTGTAATGGTGAGAGGTGGACTAGAAGTCCTCTGAAATACTTTCCAACTCTGAGATTCTGGGATTCAATCCTTTTCTTGGCTTGAGGGCCCAGAGAGGTAGATAATAGGAAAGTAGCCACTGGGATCCCCCAAGGCTTCAAGATTGATGTTTGTTTAGTTAAGAGGGCTGCTTTTTAAAAAGAAAATTAATTTATTTTTAGTTTTCACCATTCATTTCTATAAGCTTTTGAGTTTTATATTTTCTGATATAGGCTCTACATATACATGCTTATTAAACATAATTTCACATCAGTCATGTTGTAAAGAAGAATTAGAATAAATAGAAGGAACCAAGAGAAAGAAAAAAGAAAACAAAAAAGAGAGAGCAAATAGTACACTTCAATCTGCGTTCAGACTCCATAGTTCCTTCTCTGGATGTGGATAGCATTTTCCATCGTGAGTTTTTGGAATTGTCTTAGATCATTCATTGCTGAGAAGAGCTAAGTCTATAGAAGTCAGCTATTGAACAATGTGGATGTTACTGTGTATAATATTCTCTTGGTTCTGCTTACTTCACTTGGCATCAGTTCATATAAGTCTTTCCAGGTTTTTTTTAAATCCGCCTGCTCATCATTTCTTATAGCACAATAGTATAAGAGGGCTGCTTTTTATCTCACTCTTTGTCCTCCCTCCCTGGACTTCTTCCTCCCACACTTGACTCACAGGTGGCTGTATTGAGAGCCAGTATTGTGTGTGTGTGCTACACACCCCATTCCTTTCCTTACTGTGACCTCCTGCTTCTCACTGGGACTTCTTTCTTGCTTTTTTCCTTCCTCCTACTTTCCAATAGTTCTGATCCAAACCCTCAGTCCTGACTTGAGACATATGCCCAACCCAGCCCAGCCCAGATGGCCTGGGAAGCAGTGTGGTCATGGTATGAGGTAAGAGCTACAGACTAGGAGCTAGGAGGTTTGGGTTTAAGTCCTCTCTCTGCCACCAACTCTGTATGTCCTCAGAAAAGTAATTTTTCCTCTCTGGGCCTCAGTGTTTTCATCTGTAAAATAGGAGATTTCGACTAAAATGATCTTTAAGACTCCTTCTGGCTCTAATAATCTATGAGTCAGTGTATCCCAAATGGGATTTCTTCCTGAGGACTAGGCTTGTTGGCCTGGGATTACCAAGGTCCCATTCAGTCCTGCCTGTGAGACCAAGGCCCACCTTATTAGTAACAGCTGTTCCTAGTGGGCCTCTTAAAGCAGCAATGGGTTCCCCTTCACTGGAGGCCTCCAAATAGAGATTGAATAACCATATTCTAGAGGAAAGTTCTGCTGAGATATTGGTTGGACTAGCTGACCTCTGGTCCCTTCTAGGGACAATTCTGAATCTACTGTGATTTCCAATGATTCCTCCAAGTGTGGTTATGATGTACAGACATGGTTACAGACCATTTGAACTTGGAAGGTAGAAGGACTAGGGGAGGGCTGGAATGGAGTAGAGAGATGGGAAACAGTGCCTCATAGCTGCCCATCTTATAAAATTATCATTCACTGTCTAACTACTTGTGGATAGGAGAGAGGGGATTACAATCACTCTCCCCTCCTTTATCCCAGTATTTTTAACCGCATGCATCCATCCTGAATTGGAAGTCTTCTAATCTGGACCAAGTCATTCATGCTCACCCCACCCTCTTCCCTACTAAAGATTCAATGACCTGGTTTACATTGTCAGAGGAGCCCAGGAAAGTTTTGATCAATGAGAAATCTGTCCTGGCAACAGCCTCTTGCTGATTCTACTGTCCATCTCTTTCATCATCTGCCTCCTACCTCTCATTACTCTTACCTCCCCAGGTCCACTCACCCAGCCCCTATTTTCCCCTCCACCCACTCCCCAATAACACCTGCTGATAATTAACTTCCAGTCTTAACAAAACTCATTCCTCATAATTGCTCAATGAGAGATAACTAGGACAAGTATCATTGTCCCCATTTTACAGATGAAGAAATTGAATTCCAGGCAGGGGTTTGCCCAAGATCATAGAGCTAGTACTTAAGTATAGAACCAAGATCACCTAATCCTTAAGCTTCATGGCTCTTTCTGTTTTGGGATGCATCATTCTCTTCTTTTTAAAATTGTGTGTTCCCTTCTGATTCTTTTGTTCTGTTCATTAGTCATTAAGTATTTATTAAATGCTTACTATGTACCAGGCGTGTGCTGAGCACTGGGGATTCAAAGAAAGGCAAAAACACAGTCTTTGACTTGAAGAGTTACCATTCTAATGGGAAGGCAAAATGTAAACAATTATACCGGTACATATATTCAGTATAAATGGGAAGTTTTGTCTTGGATAAGGCCCTATTCTCTTCCCCTTCTCCCAGACACTAGCCTCCAGCCTCTCATGCTAGGTTAAGCTGGCCTTGCAGTTTGCTACATCCAGAACTGTGCAGGAACTTCAGAAAATCCTTCCCTGGTTTTTCAGCTTCTCTCTTCTATGCTACTTGTTTAGGAGAATGTTGTGTCCATGCTTTCACCGGAGGTCTGGCTACCATTTGGAAGTTTGAACATGTGTTTGAGTAGACTAGAAGGTGGGTCACCTAGATGCTTTCCATCTAACTCATTGACCAGCCACTTTCATACAATCTAATAAGCTTCTTGGATGGCCCAGGCCATCACTGTTGTGAAGTTGGAAAAGAGAAAAAGGAGAAGGTTTGGGAGGAAAGGGATTTCCATACAGCCCAGCCTGTGTTGGTCCATGTAGTTTCAAGTAGCCTATGATATTATGTTCCTTGTAACACCTCAGCATATTTGGAAAGAAGGCTAAGTGCAAAGAATGAATGGCCCAGGAGAAATTTGTACACAATTACAGACACAGTGTATGTGTGACGACCAACTTTGATAGACTGAACTCTTCTCAGCAATGCAGGGTTATAAGACAACTCCAAAAGACTCATGATGGATAGAGATGTCTACATTCAGAAAAATAACTAGAAAGAACAGAGTTTGCAGATTGAAGCAAACTACCTGCTCACTTTCTTTTTCTTGTTTGGTTTTGTTTCCTCTTTCCCAGTGTTCATTCCATCCGTTACAATCCTTTTTTTATAACCTGACTAATGTCTAATGTGAAAATATTTGCAGATCCTATACTTGATTGCATGCCACCATGGAGGAGGGGAGGAAAGGGAGAAGGAGAAAATTTGAGACTCAAGGGATTGTGGAACTGAATCTTGTAAATTAGAAGTAAAGCAACACATTAATAAAGACAAAAAAAAAAAGAATGAATGGCAAAGTGAGATAGCTTTAGTGCGGGGATCCCTCCTTACCAAATTGGATCAAGAATGTGATGGTACCTGCTACCATCACAGAATTTCAGAATTGGAAGTGACATCATTGACCATCTAGTTAAAACCATAGCTGAAAACGAATCCTCACTCCAGTACATCCAACAAGTGTTCATCCATTCTTTGCTCGAAGACTTTCAATGAAAGGGGAAACCATTGCTAATTCCACTTTTGAACAGCTCTGATCATTAGGAAGTTTTTTCTGACCTCAAGCCTAATTTTATCTCTCTGCAGTTTCTACAACATTGTTCTGCCCTCTAGGGCCAACCAGAACAATTCTAATGCTTCTTTCATATCCCAGTATTTCAGCTATTTGAAGACAGTTATCTCATATTGCCCATTGAAGTTCCAAATGTTGGTAACTCAGCATGCCAGAGACATAGGACACAAAAATATTACCAATGGAACCCACACTGTACTCACTCCTCAAATGAAGCAACAGTTGCCTCCATGTCCCTTCCATCATGGGATGGAAATTAAGTCTGTTACACTGGCTCCTTCCTCAGCCTAGGCCAAATATTGCTTACTTTTGGTTCTAGATGGTGAGTTTTCCTGAGAATCCCTTCCCTGCAAGTGACAACTTTGATGTTCAAGGAACTGTTGGAGGCCTCCATCTGACTAGCCCTGGGGGTCAGCTCATCCCAGTGAGGGATCTGAAAGACAATATTGAGGTAGGTATTTGGTTCTACTTTGAGCATGCTCTCTGACTTGACAATCAGGAGCTGCGAGAATGAAATCTATTAGTCTGGTTTCTCATTCAAGGTTGAAATTATTCCCCCAAAAAAAGATGCCTGGGGAAAAGGTCTTTAGTAGAGCCTCCTGAGAAGCAGAGTGCAAAGAGGGAATAAAGGTGGTGAGAATATGTTATCCGGTCCCCAGTAAGGGGCTTTTTAGACTTCTTCAGAGTATTTTCCTAGCAGATAAAGGTAACCCAATAGGCAAAGCTCCAGACCTGGCAGTTTGACTTGTCAGTCAGTAAATATTTATTAAGCTACTATATGCTATATACTGAACTCTCAGGCTACAAAGAAAGTCAAAAGACAGTCCCTACTCTCAAGGAGTTCACAAGATTCTTCCCTGAACCCAAGGATTTTGTCATAAGAATAGCTCTTGGAGGTTTGCAAAGCACATATGAACCTTGCAATAACCCTAGAAAACAGAAACTACAGATATTATCATCTCTACTTCATAGATGAAGAAACCGAGACTCAGAAGAGACTTGCCCATGATCTCACAATTATTAATAGTCTGTGACAAGATTTAAACTCAGCTCTTCCTGTTCCAGATGTGGAATATCATATACTATGTCTTGGTCAGTCAATAGACTTCATAGAGTCAGAGGACACAGAGCTCCAAAAGATCTGGGTGGGGCTAAATTCTGGAGGGCCTTGAAAAACCTGATAGTTAGAGTTTAGACTTCTACCAATTGTAAACTGGAGCCACTTAAGCAAGGATTTTTAACCTCAGGCCTGTGGATAGATTTCAGGGGGCTCATGAATTTAGATGGGAAAAAAAAAAACATTACATCTTTATTTTCACTAACCTTTGGTTTCTTTTGTGATCTTTTGTATTTTATGTTATGCATTTAAAAGTATTATTCTGAGAAGGGATCCATGGGCTTCATCAGACTTTCAAAGGGAACTATGACCGAAAAAAAAAAAAAAAGGTTAAGAACGCCACAGTATTGGGGGGATGACAGTTGTGTGTTTCAATAATAGTAGTCTGGCAGAATGAGCTGGGAGGTTGGGGAAGCCCCTTTTATGATAGGGGGGGGAAAAACAGTAGAAATGACTAGGCCTCTCTAAAAGTGACCAATCTTCAACAGAGGCCACTCAGCAGCTACAGGCCTTGGAATATCTAGGTGCAGCTTCCCTTTAGAGGCTTTGAATGAATTGGTAGCTTTCTTTAAGAAATCTGAAGAATGATACAATGTAAAGAGTGATAGATTTGGAGACAGAAGACATGGGTTTGAATCCTAGATCAGCTTAATTCTTATGTAACCTTGAGCTAGTTACAAAATCTTGAAGGGCCTCTATTTTCTCCTCTATAACACAAAGAGATTGAACTAGATTATTTCTATGGTCCCATCCAATTTTGGTGATATTCTCATCATCCTGCAAGACCCCATCAACCCTGAAACTCATACCTATTAGTATCTTCTGCCGTTGGGGCTCCTCCCTCCCTTTGATTGGAGTGTAGAGGGTGAACAGTGGAGTACTCCTCCCAGACCTTCCATTTAAGGACAATACCTGGGGCGGCCATCTCTGCATTTCCCACCTGGCTGCACTCTTCTGGACCTATCATATCCCTGCGTGGTATGTTCTTCTCCCTTTCAATATATTTTAGGTGTTGTCTTCCCTCTTTGTACTGTGAGCTAGCTTTCTTTCTTTCTCTCTCTCTCTCTTTCTCTCTTTCTTTCTTTCTTTCTTTCTTTCTTTCTTTCTTTCTTTCTTTCT